>NC_135883.1:47218139-47835479 GCF_964194155.1 Cetorhinus maximus
CCTGCACTGTTCCTCTTCACCATTCTTCTCCAGCACTGTTCCTCTTCACCAGACTCTCCTGCACTGTTCCTCTTGACCAGACTCTCCTGCACTGTTCCTCTTGACCAGACTCTCCTGCACTCTTTCTCTTCACCAGTCTCTCCTGCGCCTTTCCTCTTCTTCATTCTTCTCCTGCACAGTTCCCCTTCACTATTTTGTGCTGCGTAATTCATCTTCACCAGCCTCTCCTGCGCTGTTCCTCTTCACCATTCTTCTCCTGCACTGCTCCTCTTTACCAGTCTCTCCGGCACTGTTCCTCTTCACCAGTCCCTCCTCCACTGTTCCTCTACAGCCATTCTTCTCCTGCACTGTTCCTCTTCACCAGTCTCTCCTGCACTGTTCCCCTTCACCAGGTTCTGCTGCACTGTTCCTCTTCACAAGTCTCTTCTGCGCTGTTCCTCTTCACCATTCTTCTCCTGCACAGTTCTTCACCAGTCTCTCCTGCACTGTTCCTCTTCACTGGTCTCTCCTGAGCTATTCCTCTTGACCATTCTTCTCCTGTGTTGTTCCTCTTCACCAATCTCTCCTGTGCTGTTCCTCTGCACCAGTCTTTTCTTGCGCTCTTCCTCTTCACCAGTCTCTCCTGCACTGTTCCTATTCACCAGTTTCTCATGTGCTGTTCCTCTTCACCAATCTTCGCCTACGTTGTTCCTCTTCACCAGCCTTCTCCTGCACTGTTCCTATTCACCAGTCTTCTCCTGCACTGTTCCTCTTCACCAGTTTATCCTTCGCTGTTCCTTTTCACCATTCTTCTCCTGCGCTGTTCCTTTTCACCAGTCTTTCCTGCACTGTTCCTCTTCACCAGTTTCTCCTGCGCAGTTACTCTTCACCTGCCCTGTTCCTCTTCACCAGCCTTCTCTTGCACTGTTCCTCTTCACCAGTCTCTGCTGCACTGTTACTCTTCACCAGTTTCTCCTGCACTATTCCCTTTCACCAGTCTCTCCTGCATTGTTTCTCTTTACCAGTCTCTCCTGTGCTGTTCCTCTTCAGCCATTCTTCACCTGCACTGTTCCTATTCACCAGCCTTTTTGAGCACTATTCCTCTTCACCGGTCTTCTCCTGCACTGTTCTTCACCACTCTCTCCTGCACTGTTCCTCCTCACCATTCTTCGCCTGCACTGTTCCTCTTCACCAGTCTTCTTCTGTGCTGTTCCTCTGCACCAGTCTCTCCTGCACTGTTCCTCTTCACCAGTTTGCCCTGCGTTGTTCCTCTTCACCAGTTTCTCATGTGCTGTTCCTTTTCACCATTCTTCTCCTGAGCTGTCCGTCTTCCCCAGTCTCTCCTGCACTGTTCTTCTTCACCAGTCTCTCCTGCACTGTTCCCCTTCACCAGGTTCTGCTGCGCTGTTCCTCTTCACAAGTCTCTTCTGCGCTGTTCCTCTTCACCATTCTTCTCCTGCACTGTTCCTCTTCACCAGTCTTCTCCTGCACTGTTCTTCACCAGTCTCTCCTGCAGTGTTCCTCTTTACTGGTCTCTCCTGCGCTATTCCTCTTGACCATTCTTAACCTGCGCTATTGATCTTCACCAATCTCTCCTGTGCTGTTCCTCTTCACCAGTCTTTTCTTGCGCTGTTCCTCTTCACCAGTCTCTCCTGCACTGTTCCTATTCACCAGTTTCTCATGTGCTGTTCCTTTTCACCAGTCTCTCCTGCGCCTTTCCTCTTCTCCATTCTTCTCTTGCACTGTTCATCTTCACCTTTTTCTCCTGCACTGTTCCCCTTCATCAGTCTCTCCTGCACTGTTCCTCTTCACCATTCTTCTCCTGTGCTGTTCCTCTTCACCATTCTTCTCCTGCACTGTTCGTCTTGACCGGTCTTCTCCTGCACTGTTCTTCACCACTCTCTCCTGCACTGTTCCTCTTCACTGGTCTCTCCTGCGCTATTCCTCTTGACCATTCTTCTCCTGCCTTCTTCCTCTTCACCAATCTCTCCTGTGCTGTTCCTCTGCACCAGTCTCTCCTGCACTGTTCCTCTTCACCAGTCTTTTCTTGCGCTGTTCCTCTTCACCAGTCTCTCCTGCACTGTTCCTATTCACCAGTTTCTCATGTGCTGTTCCTCTTCACCAGTCTTCGCCTGCCTTGTACCTCTTCACCAGCCTTCTCCTGCTCTGTTACTATTTACCTGTCTTCTCCTGCGCTGTTTCCCTTTGTCAGTCTCTCCTGCGCTATTCCTCTTCACCATTCTTCTCCAGCACTCATCCTCTTCACCAGTCTCTCCTGCGCCTTTCATCTTCTCCATTCTTCTCCTGCACTGTTCCTCTTCACTATTTTTTGCTGCGTAATTCATCTTCACCAGCCTCTCCTCCGTTGTTTCTCTTCACCATTCTTCTCCTGCACTGTTCCTCTTTACCAGTCTCTCCTGCGCCTTTCCTCTTCTCCATTGTTCTCCTGCACTGTTCCTCTTCACTATTTTTTGCTGTGTAATTCATCTTCACCAGCCTCTCCTGCACTGTTCCTCTTCATCATTCTTCGCCTGCGCTCTTCCTCTTTACCAGTCTCTCCTGCACTGTTCCTCTTCACCAGTCTCACCTGCGCTGTTCCTCTTCAGCCATTCTTCTCCTGCACTGTTCCTCTTCACCCGTCCTCTCCTGTGCTGTTCCTCTTCACTAGTCCCTCCTGCGCTATTCCTATTCACCAGTTTCTCATGTGCTGTTCCTCTGCACCAGCCCTTTTTGCATTGTTCCTCTTCACCATTCTTCACCTGCGTTGTTCCTCTTCACCAATCTCTCCTGTGCTGTTCCTCTTCACCAGTCATTTCTGGCACTGTTCCTATTCACCAGTTTCTCATGTGCTGTTCCTATTCATCAATCTCTCCTGCGCCTTTCCTCTTCTCCATACTTCTCCTGCACTCTTCCTTTTCACCTTTTCCTCCTGCACTGTTCCCCTTCATCAGTCTCTCCTGCACTGTTCCTCTTCACCATTCTTCTCCTGCTCCTGCACTGTTCCTCTTCACCAGTTTCTCCTGCGCTGTTCCTCTTCACCATTTTTTGCTGCGTAGTTCATCTTCACCAGTCTTCTCCGGTGCTGTTCCTTTTCACCAGCCTCTCCTGCACTGTTCTTCTTCGGCAGTCTTCTCCCTCACTGTTCTCCTTCACCACTCCCTCCAGTGCTGTTCCTCTTCACCAGATTCTCCTGCGCTGTTCCACTTCATCCGTCTCTCCTGTGCTATTCCTCTTCACCATTCTTCTCCTGCACTATTCATCTTCAACAGCCTTCTCCTGCACTGTTCCTCTTCATCAGTTTCTCCTCCGCTGTTCCCCTTCATCAGTCTCTCCTGCACTGTTCCTCTTCACCATTCTCTCCTTCACTGTTCCCCTTCACCAGTCCCTCCAGTGCTGTTCCTCTTCACCAGTTTCACCTGCGCTGTTCCCCTTCATCCGTCTCTCCTGCGCTATTCCTCTTCACCATTCTTCTCCTGCACTGTTCCACTTCACCAGTCTTCTGCGGTGCTGTTCCTTTTCACCAGCCACTCCTGCACTGTTCTTCTTTGGCAGTCTTCTCCTTCACTGTTCCCCTTCACCAGTCCCTCCAGTGCTGTTCCTCTTCACCAGTTTCACCTGCGCTATCCCACTTCACCATTCTTCTCCTGCACTGTTCCTCTTCACCAGTCTTCTCCTGCACTGTTCCTCTTCATCAGTTTGTCCTGCGCTGTTCCCCTTTATCAGTCTCTCCTGCACTGTTCCTCTTCACCATTCTTCTCCTTCACTGTTCCCCTTCACCAGTCTTCTCCTGCACTGTTCCTCTTCATCAGTTTCTCCTGCGCTGTTCCCCTTCATCAGTCTCTCCTGCGCTATTCCTCTTCACCATTCTTCTCCTGCACTGTTCCACTTCACCAGTCTTCTCCTGCGCTGTTCCCCTTCATCAGTCTCTCCTGCACTGTTCCTCTTCACCATTCTTCTCCTGCACTGTTCCTCTTCACTATTTTTTGCTGCGTAATTCATCTTCACCAGCCTGTCCTGCGCTGTTCCTCTTCTCCATTTTTCTCCTGCACTGTTCCTCTTCACCAGTCTCTCCTGCACTCTTCCTCTTCACCAGTCTCTCCTGCGCCTTTCCTCTTCTCCATTCTTCTCCTGCACTGTTCCTCTTCACTATTTTTTGCTGCGTAATTCATTTTCACCAGCCTCTCCTGCGCTATTACTCTTCACCATGCTTTTCCTGGACTGTTCCTCTTTACCAGTCTCTCCTGCACTGTTCCTCTTCACCAGTCGCTCCGGCGCTGTTACTCTTCAGCCATTCTTCGCCTGTCTTGTTCCTCTTCACCAGCCTTCACCTACACTGTTCCTCTTCACCAGTCTTCTCCTACACTGTTCCTATTCACCAGTCTCTCCTGCACTGTTCCCCTTCACAAGGTTCTGCTGCGCTGTTCCTCTTCATAAGTCTTTTCTGCGCTGTTCCTCTTCACCATTCTTCTCCTGCACTGTTCCTCTTCACCAGTTTTCTCCTGCACTGTTCCTCCTCACCATTCTTCGCCTGCACTGTTCCTCTTCACCAGTCTTCTCCTGTGCTGTTCCTCTTCACCGGTCTTCTCCTGCACTGTTCTTCACCACTCTCTCCTGCACTGTTCCTCTTCACCATTCTTCTCTTGCACTGTTCCTCCTCACCATTCTTCTCCTGCACTGTTCCTCTTCACCACTCTCTCCTACGCTGTTCCTCTTCTTCATTCTTCTCCTGCACTGTTTCTCTTCACCAGACTCTCCTGCACTGTCCCTCTTGACCAGACTCTCCTGCGCTGTTCCTCTTGACCAGACTCTCCTGCACTCTTCCTCTTCACCAGTCTCTCCTGCGCCTTTCCTCTTCTTCATTCTTCTCCTGCACTGTTCCTCTTTACCAGTCTCTCCTGCACTGTCCCTCTTCACCAGGTTCTGCTGCGCTGTTCCTCTTCACAAGTCTCTTCTGCGCTCTTCCTCTTCACCATTTTTCTCCTGCACTGTTCCTCTTCACCAGTCTTCTCCTGCGCTGTTCTTCACCAGTCTCTCCTGCACTGTTCCTCTTCACTTGTCTCTCCTGCGCTATTCCTCTTGACCATTTTTCTCCTGCGCTGTTCCTCTTCACCAGTCTTTTCTTGCGCTGTTCCTCTTCACCATTCTCTCCTGCACTGTTCCTATTCACCAGTTTCTCATGTGTTGTTCCTCTTCACCAGTCTCCGCCTGCGTTGTTCCGCTTCACCAGCCTTCTCCTGCACTGTTCCTATTCAGCAGTCTTCTCCTGCACTGTTCCTCTTCACCAGTTTCTCCTTCGCTGTTCCTTTTCACCATTCTTCTCCTGCGCTGTTCATTTTCACCAGCCTTTCCTGTACTGTTCCTCTTCACCAGTCTCTCCCTGCGTTGTTCCTCTTCAGCCATTCTTCGCCTGCGTTGTTCCCCTTCACCAGCCTTCACCTACACTGTTCCTCTTCACCAGTCTTCTCATACACTGTTCCTCTTCACCAGTCTCTCCTGCACTGTTCCCCTTCACCAGGTTCTGCTGCGCTGTTCCTCTTCACAAGTCTCTTCTGCGCTGTTCCTCTTCACCATTCTTCTCCTGCACTGTTCCTCTTCACCAGTCTTCTCCTGCACTGTTCTTCACCGGTTTCTCCTGCACTGTTCATCCTCACCATTCTTCGCCTGCACTGTTCCTCTTCACCAGTCTTCTCCTGTGCTGTTCCTCTTCACCATTCTTCTCCTGCACTGTTTGTCTTGACCGGTCTTCTCCTGCACTGTTCTTCACCACTCTCTCCTGCACTGTTCCTCTTCACTGGTCTCTCCTGCGCTATTCCTCTTGACCATTCTTCTCCTGCCTTCTTCCTCTTCACCAATCTCTCCTGTGCTGTTCCTCTGCACCAGTCTCTCCTGCACTGTTCCTCTTCACCAGTCTTTTCTTGCGCTGTTCCTCTTCACCAGTCTCTCCTGCACTGTTCCTATTCACCAGTTTCTCATGTGCTGTTCCTCTTCACCAGTCTTCGCCTGCCTTGTACCTCTTCACCAGCCTTCTCCTGCTCTGTTACTATTTACCTGTCTTCTCCTGCGCTGTTTCCCTTTGTCAGTCTCTCCTGCGCTATTCCTCTTCACCATTCTTCTCCAGCACTCATCCTCTTCACCAGTCTCTCCTGCGCCTTTCATCTTCTCCATTCTTCTCCTGCACTGTTCCTCTTCACTATTTTTTGCTGCGTAATTCATCTTCACCAGCCTCTCCTCCGTTGTTTCTCTTCACCATTCTTCTCCTGCACTGTTCCTCTTTACCAGTCTCTCCTGCACCTTTCCTCTTCTCCATTGTTCTCCTGCACTGTTCCTCTTCACTATTTTTTGCTGTGTAATTCATCTTCACCAGCCTCTCCTGCGCTGTTCCTCTTCATCATTCTTCGCCTGCGCTCTTCCTCTTTACCAGTCTCTCCTGCACTGTTCCTCTTCACCAGTCTCACCTGCGCTGTTCCTCTTCAGCCATTCTTCTCCTGCACTGTTCCTCTTCACCCGTCCTCTCCTGTGCTGTTCCTCTTCACTAGTCCCTCCTGCGCTATTCCTATTCACCAGTTTCTCATGTGCTGTTCCTCTGCACCAGCCCTTTTTGCATTGTTCCTCTTCACCATTCTTCACCTGCGTTGTTCCTCTTCACCAATCTCTCCTGTGCTGTTCCTCTTCACCAGTCATTTCTGGCACTGTTCCTATTCACCAGTTTCTCATGTGCTGTTCCTATTCATCAATCTCTCCTGCGCCTTTCCTCTTCTCCATACTTCTCCTGCACTCTTCCTCTTCACCTTTTCCTCCTGCACTGTTCCCCTTCATCAGTCTCTCCTGCACTGTTCCTCTTCACCATTCTTCTCCTGCTCCTGCACTGTTCCTCTTCACCAGTTTCTCCTGCGCTGTTCCTCTTCACCATTTTTCACTGCGTAGTTCATCTTCACCAGTCTTCTCCGGTGCTGTTCCTTTTCACCAGCCTCTCCTGCACTGTTCTTCTTCGGCAGTCTTCTCCTTCACTGTTCTCCTTCACCACTCCCTCCAGTGCTGTTCCTCTTCACCAGATTCTCCTGCGCTGTTCCACTTCATCCGTCTCTCCTGTGCTATTCCTCTTCACCATTCTTCTCCTGCACTATTCATCTTCAACAGCCTTCTCCTGCACTGTTCCTCTTCATCAGTTTCTCCTCCGCTGTTCCCCTTCATCAGTCTCTCCTGCACTGTTCCTCTTCACCATTCTCTCCTTCACTGTTCCCCTTCACCAGTCCCTCCAGTGCTGTTCCTCTTCACCAGTTTCACCTGCGCTGTTCCCCTTCATCCGTCTCTCCTGCGCTATTCCTCTTCACCATTCTTCTCCGGCACTGTTCCACTTCACCAGTCTTCTGCGGTGCTGTTCCTTTTCACCAGCCACTCCTGCACTGTTCTTCTTTGGCAGTCTTCTCCTTCACTGTTCCCCTTCACCAGTCCCTCCAGTGCTGTTCCTCTTCACCAGTTTCACCTGCGCTATCCCACTTCACCATTCTTCTCCTGCACTGTTCCTCTTCACCAGTCTTCTCCTGCACTGTTCCTCTTCATCAGTTTGTCCTGCGCTGTTCCCCTTTATCAGTCTCTCCTGCACTGTTCCTCTTCACCATTCTTCTCCTTCACTGTTCCCCTTCACCAGTCTTCTCCTGCACTGTTCCTCTTCATCAGTTTCTCCTGCGCTGTTCCCCTTCATCAGTCTCTCCTGCGCTATTCCTCTTCACCATTCTTCTCCTGCACTGTTCCACTTCACCAGTCTTCTCCTGCGCTGTTCCCCTTCATCAGTCTCTCCTGCACTGTTCCTCTTCACCATTCTTCTCCTGCACTGTTCCTCTTCACTATTTTTTGCTGCGTAATTCATCTTCACCAGCCTGTCCTGCGCTGTTCCTCTTCTCCATTTTTCTCCTGCACTGTTCCTCTTCACCAGTCTCTCCTGCACTCTTCCTCTTCACCAGTCTCTCCTGCGCCTTTCCTCTTCTCCATTCTTCTCCTGCACTGTTCCTCTTCACTATTTTTTGCTGCGTAATTCATTTTCACCAGCCTCTCCTGCGCTATTACTCTTCACCATGCTTTTCCTGGACTGTTCCTCTTTACCAGTCTCTCCTGCACTGTTCCTCTTCACCAGTCGCTCCTGCGCTGTTCCTCTTCAGCCATTCTTCGCCTGTCTTGTTCCTCTTCACCAGCCTTCACCTACACTGTTCCTCTTCACCAGTCTTCTCCTACACTGTTCCTATTCACCAGTCTCTCCTGCACTGTTCCCCTTCACCAGGTTCTGCTGCACTGTTCCTCTTCATAAGTCTTTTCTGCGCTGTTCCTCTTCACCATTCTTCTCCTGCACTGTTCCTCTTCACCAGTTTTCTCCTGCACTGTTCCTCCTCACCATTCTTCGCCTGCACTGTTCCTCTTCACCAGTCTTCTCCTGTGCTGTTCCTCTTCACCGGTCTTCTCCTGCACTGTTCTTCACCACTCTCTCCTGCACTGTTCCTCTTCACCATTCTTCTCTTGCACTGTTCCTCCTCACCATTCTTCTCCTGCACTGTTCCTCTTCACCACTCTCTCCTACGCTGTTCCTCTTCTTCATTCTTCTCCTGCACTGTTTCTCTTCACCAGACTCTCCTGCACTGTCCCTCTTGACCAGACTCTCCTGCGCTGTTCCTCTTGACCAGACTCTCCTGCGCTGTTCCTCTTGACCAGACTCTCCTGCACTCTTCCTCTTCACCAGTCTCTCCTGCGCCTTTCCTCTTCTTCATTCTTCTCCTGCACTGTTCCTCTTTACCAGTCTCTCCTGCACTGTCCCTCTTTACCAGGTTCTGCTGCGCTGTTCCTCTTCACAAGTCTCTTCTGCGCTCTTCCTCTTCACCATTTTTCTCCTGCACTGTTCCTCTTCACCAGTCTTCTCCTGCGCTGTTCTTCACCAGTCTCTCCTGCACTGTTCCTCTTCACTTGTCTCTCCTGCGCTATTCCTCTTGACCATTTTTCTCCTGCGCTGTTCCTCTTCACCAGTCTTTTCTTGCGCTGTTCCTCTTCACCATTCTCTCCTGCACTGTTCCTATTCACCAGTTTCTCATGTGTTGTTCCTCTTCACCAGTCTCCGCCTGCGTTGTTCCGCTTCACCAGCCTTCTCCTGCACTGTTCCTATTCAGCAGTCTTCTCCTGCACTGTTCCTCTTCACCAGTTTCTCCTTCGCTGTTCCTTTTCACCATTCTTCTCCTGCGCTGTTCATTTTCACCAGCCTTTCCTGTACTGTTCCTCTTCACAAGTCTCTCCCTGCGTTGTTCCTCTTCAGCCATTCTTCGCCTGCACTGTTCCTCTTCACCAGTCTCTCCTGCACTGTTCCCCTTCACCAGGTTCTGCTGCGCTGTTCCTCTTCACAAGTCTCTTCTGCGCTGTTCCTCTTCACCATTCTTCTTCTGCACTGTTCCTCTTCACCAGTCTTCTCCTGCACTGTTCTTCACCGGTTTCTCCTACACTGTTCATCCTCACCATTCTTCGCCTGCACTGTTCCTCTTCACCAGTCTTCTCCTGTGCTGTTCCTCTTCACCATTCTTCTCCTGCACTGTTCGTCTTGACCGGTCTTCTCCTGCACTGTTCTTCACCACTCTCTCCTGCACTGTTCCTCTTCACCATTCTTCTCCTGCACTGTTCCTCTACACCATTCTTCTCCTGCACTGTTCCTCTTCACCACTCTCTCCTGCGCTGTTCCTCTTCTTCATTCGTCTCCTGCACTGTTCCTCTTTACCAGTCTCTCCTGCACTGCTCCCCTTCACCAGGTTCTGCTGCACTGTTCCTCTTCACAAGTCTCTTCATCGCTGTTCCTCTTCACCATTCTTCATCTGCACTGTTCCTCTTCATCAGTCTCTCCTGCACTGTTCCTCTTCACCAGGCTGTCCTGCACTGTTCCTCTTGACCAGACTCTCCTGCACTGTTCCTCTTGAACAGACTCTCCTGCACTCTTCCTCTTCACCAGTCTCTCCTGCGCCTTTCCTCTTCACCATTCTTCTCCTGCACTCTTCCTCTTCATCAGTCATCTCCTGCACTGTTCCTCTTCATCAGTTTCTGCTGCGCTGTTCCCCTTCATCAGTCTCTCCTGCACTGTTCCTCTTCACCATTCTTCTCCTTCACTGTTCCCCTTCACCAGTCCCTCCAGTGCTGTTCCTCTTCACCAGTTTCTCCTGTGCTGTTCCCCTTCATCAGTCTCTCCTGTGCTATTCCTCTTCACCATTCTTCTCCTGCACTGTTCCACTTCAATAGTCTTCTCCTGCACTGCTCCTCTTCATCAGTTTCTCCTGCGCTGTCCCCCTTCATCAGTCTCTCCTGCACTGTTCCTCTTCACCATTCTTCTCCAGCACTGTTCCTCTTCACCAGACTCTCCTGCACTGTTCCTCTTGACCAGACTCTCCTGCACTCTTCCTCTTCACCAGTCTCTCCTGCGCCTTTCCTCTTCTTCATTCTTCTCCTGCACAGTTCCCCTTCACTATTTTGTGCTGCGTAATTCATCTTCACCAGCCTCTCCTGCGCTGTTCCTCTTCACCATTCTTCTCCTGCACTGCTCCTCTTTACCAGTCTCTCCGGCACTGTTCCTCTTCACCAGTCCCTCCTCCACTGTTCCTCTACAGCCATTCTTCTCCTGCACTGTTCCTCTTCACCAGTCTCTCCTGCACTGTTCCCCTTCACCAGGTTCTGCTGCACTGTTCCTCTTCACAAGTCTCTTCTGCGCTGTTCCTCTTCACCATTCTTCTCCTGCACAGTTCTTCACCAGTCTCTCCTGCACTGTTCCTCTTCACTGGTCTCTCCTGAGCTATTCCTCTTGACCATTCTTCTCCTGTGTTGTTCCTCTTCACCAATCTCTCCTGTGCTGTTCCTCTGCACCAGTCTTTTCTTGCGCTCTTCCTCTTCACCAGTCTCTCCTGCACTGTTCCTATTCACCAGTTTCTCATGTGCTGTTCCTCTTCACCAATCTTCGCCTACGTTGTTCCTCTTCACCAGCCTTCTCCTGCACTGTTCCTATTCACCAGTCTTCTCCTGCACTGTTCCTCTTCACCAGTTTATCCTTCGCTGTTCCTTTTCACCATTCTTCTCCTGCGCTGTTCCTTTTCACCAGTCTTTCCTGCACTGTTCCTCTTCACCAGTTTCTCCTGCGCAGTTACTCTTCACCTGCCCTGTTCCTCTTCACCAGCCTTCTCTTGCACTGTTCCTCTTCACCAGTCTCTGCTGCACTGTTACTCTTCACCAGTTTCTCCTGCACTATTCCCTTTCACCAGTCTCTCCTGCATTGTTTCTCTTTACCAGTCTCTCCTGTGCTGTTCCTCTTCAGCCATTCTTCACCTGCACTGTTCCTATTCACCAGCCTTTTTGAGCACTATTCCTCTTCACCGGTCTTCTCCTGCACTGTTCTTCACCACTCTCTCCTGCACTGTTCCTCCTCACCATTCTTCGCCTGCACTGTTCCTCTTCACCAGTCTTCTTCTGTGCTGTTCCTCTGCACCAGTCTCTCCTGCACTGTTCCTCTTCACCAGTTTGCCCTGCGTTGTTCCTCTTCACCAGTTTCTCATGTGCTGTTCCTTTTCACCATTCTTCTCCTGAGCTGTCCGTCTTCCCCAGTCTCTCCTGCACTGTTCTTCTTCACCAGTCTCTCCTGCACTGTTCCCCTTCACCAGGTTCTGCTGCGCTGTTCCTCTTCACAAGTCTCTTCTGCGCTGTTCCTTTTCACCATTCTTCTCCTGCGCTGTTCCTATTCACCAGTCTTTTCCTGCACTGTTCCTCTTCACCAGTCTTTTCCTGCACTGTTCCTCTTCACCTGTCTCTCCTGCACTGTTCCTATTCACCAGTTTCTCATGTGCTGATCCTCTTCACCATTCTCTCCTGCACTATTCCCCTTCATCAGTCTCTCCTGCACTGTTCCTCTTCACCATTCTTCTCCTGCTCCTGCACTGTTCCTCTTCACCAGTTTCTCCTGCGCTGTTCCTCTTCACAATTTTCCACTGCATAGTTCATCCTCACCAGTCTTCTCCGGTGCTGTTCCTTTTCACCAGCCTCTCCTGCACTATCCCTCTTCAACAGCCTTCTCCTGCACTGTTCCTCTTCATCAGTTTCTCCTCCGATGTTCCCCTTCATCGGTCTCTCCTGCACTGTTCCTCTTCACCATTCTCTCCTTCACTGTTCCCCTTCACCAGTCCCTCCACTGCTGTTGCTCCTCACCAGTTTCACCTGCGCTGTTCCCCTTCATCCGTCTCTCCTGCGCTATTCCTCTTCACCATTCTTCTCCTGCACTGTTCCACTTCACCAGTCTTCTGCGGTGCTGTTCCTTTTCACCAGCCTCTCCTGCCCTGTTCTTCTTTGGCAGTCTTCTCCTTCACTGTTCCCCTTCACCAGTCCCTCCAGTGCTGTTCGTCTTCACCAGTTTCTCCTGCGCTGTTCCACTTCACCATTCTTCTCCTGCACTGTTCCTCTTCACCAGTCTTCTCCTGCACTGTTCCTCTTCATCAGTTTCTCCTGCGCTGTTCCCCTTCATCAGTCTCTCCTGCACTCTTCCTCTTCACCATTCTTCTCCAGCACAGTTCTTCTTCACCAGACTCTCCTGCACTCTTCCTCTTCATCAGTCTCTCCTGCGCCTTTCCTCTTCTCCATTCTTCTCCTGCACTGTTCCTCTTCACTATTTTTTGCTGCGTAATTCATCTTCACCAGCCTCTCCTGCGCTGTTCCTCTTCACCATTCTTCTCCTGCACTGTTCCTCTTTATCAGTCTCTCCTGCACTGTTCCTCTTCACCAGTCTCTCCTGCGCAGTTCCTCTTCAGCCATTCTTCTCCTGCACTGTTCCTCTTCACCAGTCTCTCCAGCACTGTTCCCCTTCACCAGATTCTGCTGCGCTGTTCCTCTTCACAAGTCTCTTCTGCGCTGTTCCTCTTCCCCATTCTTCTCCTGCACTGTTCCTCTTCACCAGTCTTCTCCTGCACTGTTCTTCACCAGTCTCTCCTGCACTGTTTCTCTTCAGTGGTCTCTCCTGCGCTATTCCTCTTGACCATTCTTAACCTGCGCTATTCATCTTCACCAATCTCTCCTGTGCTGTTCCTCTTCACCAGTCTTTTCTTGCGCTGTTCCTCTCACCAGTCTCTCCTGCACTGTTCCTATTCACCAGTTTCTCATGTGCTGTTCCTTTTCACCAGTCTCTCCTGCGCCTTTCCTCTTCTCCATTCTTCTCTTGCACTGTTCATCTTCACCTTTTTCTCCTGCACTGTTCCCCTTCATCAGTCTCTCCTGCACTGTTCCTCTTCACCATTCTTCTCCTGCACTGTTCCTCTTCACCAGTCTTCTCCTGCACTGTTCTTCACCAGTTTCTCCTGCACTGTTCCTCCTCACCATTCTTCGCATGCAGTGTTCCTCTACACCAGTCTTCTCCTGTGCTGTTCCTCTTCACCATTCTTCCCCTGCACTGTTCCTCTTCACCGGTCTTCTCCTGCACTGTTCTTCTTCACCAGTCTCGCCTGCACTGTTCCTCTTCACCAGTCTCTTCCTGCACTGTTCCCCTTCACCAGGTTCTGCTGCGCTGTTCCTCTTCACAAGTCTCATCTGCGCTGTTCCTCTTCACCATTCTTCTCCTGCACTGTTCCTCTTCACCGGTCTTCTCCTGCGCTGTTCTTCACCACTCTCTCCTGCGCTGTTCCTCTTGACCATTCTTCGCCTGCACTGTTCCTCTTCACCAGTCTTCTCCTGTGCTGTTCCTCTTCACCAGTCTCTCCTGCCCTGTTCCTCTTCACCAGTCTTCTCCAGCATTGTTCCTCTTCACCAATTTGCCCTGCGTTGTTCCTCTTCACCAGTTTCTCATGTGCTAATCCTTTTCACCATTCTTTTCCTGAGCTGTCCGTCTTCCCCAGTCTCTCCTGCACTGTTCTTCTTCACCAGTCTCTCCTGCACTGTTCCTCTTCACCAGTCTCTCCTGCACTGTTCCACTACACCAGGTTCTGCTGCGCTGTTCCTCTTCACAAGTCTCTTCTGCGCTGTTCCTCTTCACCATTCTTCTCCTGCACTGTTCCTCTTCATCAGTCTCTCCTGCACTGTTCCTCTTCACCATTCATCTCCTGCACTGTTCCTCTTCACCAGGCTCTCCTGCACTGTTCCTCTTTACCAGACTCTCCTGCACTGTTCCTCTTGACCCGACTCTCCTGCACTCTTCCTCTTCAGCAGTCTCTCCTGCGCCTTTCCTCTTCTTCATTCTTCTCCTGCACTGTTCCTCTTCACAAGACTCTTCTGCGCTGTTCCTCTTCACCATTCATCTCCTGCACTGTTCCTCTTCACCAGTCTTCTCTTGCACTGTTCTTCACCAGTTTCTCCTGCATGTTCCTCTTCACCAGTCTTTTCTTGCTCTGTTTCTCTTCACCAGTCTCTCCTGCATTGTTCCTATTCACCAGTTTCTCATGTGCTGTTCCTCTTCACCAGTCTTCGCCTGCGTTGTTCCTCTTCACCAGCCTTCTCCTGCACTGTTCCTATTCAGCAGTCTTCTCCTGCACTGTTCCTCTTCACCAGTTTCTCCTTCGCTGTTCCTTTTCACCATTCTTCTCCTGCGCTGTTCCTATTCACCAGTCTTTCCTGCACTGTTCCTCTTCACCAGTCTTTTCCTGCACTGTTCCTCTTCACCAGTCTCTCCTGCACTGTTCCTATTCACCAGTTTCTCATGTGCTGATCCTCTTCACCATTCTCTCCTGCACTGTTCCCCTTCATCAGTCTCTCCTGCACTGTTCCTCTTCACCATTCTTCTCCTGCTCCTGCACTGTTCCTCTTCACCAGTTTCTCCTGCGCTGTTCCTCTTCACAATTTTCCACTGCGTAGTTCATCCTCACCAGTCTTCTCCGGTGCTGTTCCTTTTCACCAGCCTCTCCTGCACTATCCCTCTTCAACAGCCTTCTCCTGCACTGTTCCTCTTCATCAGTTTCTCCTCCGATGTTCCCCTTCATCGGTCTCTCCTGCACTGTTCCTCTTCACCATTCTCTCCTTCACTGTTCCCCTTCACCAGTCCCTCCACTGCTGTTGCTCCTCACCAGTTTCACCTGCGCTGTTCCCCTTCATCCGTCTCTCCTGCGCTATTCCTCTTCACCATTCTTCTCCTGCACTGTTCCACTTCACCAGTCTTCTGCGGTGCTGTTCCTTTTCACCAGCCTCTCCTGCCCTGTTCTTCTTTGGCAGTCTTCTCCTTCACTGTTCCCCTTCACCAGTCCCTCCAGTGCTGTTCGTCTTCACCAGTTTCTCCTGCGCTGTTCCACTTCACCATTCTTCTCCTGCACTGTTCCTCTTCACCAGTCTTCTCCTGCACTGTTCCTCTTCATCAGTTTCTCCTGCGCTGTTCCCCTTCATCAGTCTCTCCTGCACTCTTCCTCTTCACCATTCTTCTCCAGCACAGTTCGTCTTCACCAGACTCTCCTGCACTCTTCCTCTTCATCAGTCTCTCCTGCGCCTTTCCTCTTCTCCATTCTTCTCCTGCACTGTTCCTCTTCACTATTTTTTGCTGCGTAATTCATCTTCACCAGCCTCTCCTGCGCTGTTCCTCTTCACCATTCTTCTCCTGCACTGTTCCTCTTTATCAGTTTCTCCTGCACTGTTCCTCTTCACCAGTCTCTCCTGCGCAGTTCTTCTTCAGCCATTCTTCTCCTGCACTGTTCCTCTTCACCAGTCTCTCCAGCACTGTTCCCCTTCACCAGATTCTGCTGCGCTGTTCCTCTTCACAAGTCTCTTCTGCGCTGTTCCTCTTCCCCATTCTTCTCCTGCACTGTTCCTCTTCACCAGTCTTCTCCTGCACTGTTCTTCACCAGTCTCTCCTGCACTGTTCCTCTTCAGTGGTCTCTCCTGCGCTATTCCTCTTGACCATTCTTCTCCTGCCTTCTTCCTCTTCACCAATCTCTCCTGTGCTGTTCCTCTGCACCAGTCTCTCCTGCACTGTTCCTCTTCACCAGTCTTTTCTTGCGCTGTTCCTCTTCACCAGTCTCTCCTGCACTGTTCCTATTCACCAGTTTCTCATGTGCTGTTCCTCTTCACCAGTCTTCGCCTGCCTTGTACCTCTTCACCAGCCTTCTCCTGCTCTGTTACTATTTACCTGTCTTCTCCTGCGCTGTTTCCCTTTGTCAGTCTCTCCTGCGCTATTCCTCTTCACCATTCTTCTCCAGCACTCATCCTCTTCACCAGTCTCTCCTGCGCCTTTCATCTTCTCCATTCTTCTCCTGCACTGTTCCTCTTCACTATGTTTTGCTGCGTAATTCATCTTCACCAGCCTCTCCTCCGTTGTTTCTCTTCACCATTCTTCTCCTGCACTGTTCCTCTTTACCAGTCTCTCCTGTGCCTTTCCTCTTCTCCATTGTTCTCCTGCACTGTTCCTCTTCACTATTTTTTGCTGCGTAATTCATCTTCACCAGCCTCTCCTGCGCTGTTCCTCTTCATCATTCTTCGCCTGCGCTCTTCCTCTTTACCAGTCTCTCCTGCACTGTTCCTCTTCACCAGTCTCACCTGCGCTGTTCCTCTTCAGCCATTCTTCTCCTGCACTGTTCCTCTTCACCCGTCCTCTCCTGTGCTGTTCCTCTTCACTAGTCCCTCCTGCGCTATTCCTATTCACCAGTTTCTCATGTGCTGTTCCTCTGCACCAGCCCTTTCTTGCATTGTTCCTCTTCACCATTCTTCACCTGTGTTGTTCCTCTTCACCAATCTCTCCTGTGCTGTTCCTCTTCACCAGTCATTTCTGGCACTGTTCCTATTCACCAGTTTCTCATGTGCTGTTCCTATTCATCAATCTCTCCTGCACCTTTCCTCTTCTCCATTCTTCTGCACTCTTCCTCTTCACCTTTTCCTCCTGCACTGTTCCCCTTCATCAGTCTCTCCTGCACTGTTCCTCTTCACCATTCTTCTCCTGCTCCTGCACTGTTCCTCTTCACCAGTTTCTCCTGCGCTGTTCCTCTTCACCATTTTTTGCTGCGTAGTTCATCTTCACCAGTCTTCTCCGGTGCTGTTCCTTTTCACCAGCCTCTCCTGCACTGTTCTTCTTCGGCAGTCTTCTCCTTCACTGTTCTCCTTCACCACTCCCTCCAGTGCTGTTCCTCTTCACCAGATTCTCCTGCGCTGTTCCACTTCATCCGTCTCTCCTGTGCTATTCCTCTTCACCATTCTTCTCCTGCACTATTCATCTTCAACAGCCTTCTCCTGCACTGTTCCTCTTCATCAGTTTCTCCTCCGCTGTTCCCCTTCATCAGTCTCTCCTGCACTGTTCCTCTTCACCATTCTCTCCTTCACTGTTCCCCTTCACCAGTCCCTCCAGTGCTGTTCCTCTTCACCAGTTTCACCTGCGCTGTTCCCCTTCATCCGTCTCTCCTGCGCTATTCCTCTTCACCATTCTTCTCCTGCACTGTTCCACTTCACCAGTCTTCTGCGGTGCTGTTCCTTTTCACCAGCCAGTCCTGCACTGTTCTTCTTTGGCAGTCTTCTCCTTCACTGTTCCCCTTCACCAGTCCCTCCAGTGCTGTTCCTCTTCTCCATTTTTCTCCTGCACTGTTCCTCTTCACCAGTCTCTCCTGCACTCTTCCTCTTCACCAGTCTCTCCTGCGCCTTTCCTCTTCTCCATTCTTCTCCTGCACTGTTCCTCTTCACTATTTTTTGCTGCGTAATTCATTTTCACCAGCCTCTCCTGCGCTATTACTCTTCACCATGCTTCTCCTGGACTGTTCCTCTTTACCAGTCTCTCCTGCGCTGTTCCTCTTCAGCCATTCTTCGCCTGTCTTGTTCCTCTTCACCAGCCTTCACCTACACTGTTCCTCTTCACCAGTCTTCTCCTACACTGTTCCTATTCACCAGTCTCTCCTGCACTGTTCCCCTTCACCAGGTTCTGCTGCGCTGTTCCTCTTCATAAGTCTTTTCTGCGCTGTTCCTCTTCACCATTCTTCTCCTGCACTGTTCCTCTTCACCAGTTTTCTCCTGCACTGTTCCTCCTCACCATTCTTCGCCTGCACTGTTCCTCTTCACCAGTCTTCTCCTGTGCTGTTCCTCTTCACCAGTCTTCTCCTGCACTGTTCTTCACCACTCTCTCCTGCACTGTTCCTCTTCACCATTCTTCTCCTGCACTGTTCCTCCTCACCATTCTTCTCCTGCACTGTTCCTCTTCACCACTCTCTCCTACGCTGTTCCTCTTCTTCATTCTTCTCCTGCACTGTTTCTCTTCACCAGACTCTCCTGCACTGTCCCTCTTGACCAGACTCTCCTGCGCTGTTCCTCTTGACCAGACTCTCCTGCGCTGTTCCTCTTCACCAGTCTCTCCTGCGCCTTTCCTCTTCTTCATTCTTCTCCTGCACTGTTCCTCTTTACCAGTCTCTCCTGCACTGTTCCTCTTCACCAGTCTCTCCTGCGCTGTTCCTCTTAAGCCATTCTTCTCCTGCACTGTTCCTCTTCTCCAGTCTCTCCTGTACTGTTTCCCTTCACCAGGTTCTGCTGCGCTGTTCCTCTTCACAAGTCTCTTCTGCGCTCTTCCTCTTCACCATTTTTCTCCTGCACTGTTCCTCTTCACCAGTCTTCTCCTGCACTGTTCTTCACCAGTCTCTCCTGCACTGTTCCTCTTCACTTGTCTCTCCTGCGCTATTCCTCTTGACCATTTTTCTCCTGCGCTGTTCCTCTTCACCAGTCTTTTCTTGCGCTGTTCCTCTTCACCAGTCTCTCCTGCACTGTTCCTATTCACCAGTTTCTCGTGTGTTGTTCCTCTTCACCAGTCTTCGCCTGCGTTGTTCCGCTTCACCAGCCTTCTCCTGCACTGTTCCTATTCAGCAGTCTTCTCCTGCACTGTTCCTCTTCACCAGTTTCTCCTTCGCTGTTCCTTTTCACCATTCTTCTCCTGCGCTGTTCATTTTCACCAGCCTTTCCTGTACTGTTCCTCTTCACCAGTCTCTCCCTGCGTTGTTCCTCTTCAGCCATTCTTCGCCTGCGTTGTTCCTCTTCACCAGCCTTCACCTACACTGTTCCTCTTCACCAGTCTTCTCATACACTGTTCCTCTTCACCAGTCTCTCCTGCACTGTTCCCCTTCACCAGGTTCTGCTGCGCTGTTCCTCTTCACAAGTCTCTTCTGCGCTGTTCCTCTTCACCATTCTTCTCCTGCACTGTTCCTCTTCACCAGTCTTCTCCTGCACTGTTCTTCACCGGTTTCTCCTGCACTGTTCATCCTCACCATTCTTCGCCTGCACTGTTCCTCTTCACCAGTCTTCTCCTGTGCTGTTCCTCTTCACCATTCTTCTCCTGCACTGTTCGTCTTGACCGGTCTTCTCCTGCACTGTTCTTCACCACTCTCTCCTGCACTGTTCCTCTTCACCATTCTTCTCCTGCACTGTTCCTCTACACCATTCTTCTCCTGCACTGTTCCTCTTCACCACTCTCTCCTGCTCTGTTCCTCTTCTTCATTCGTCTCCTGCACTGTTCCTCTTTACCAGTCTCTCCTGCACTGTTCCCCTTCACCAGGTTCTGCTGCACTGTTCCTCTTCACAAGTCTCTTCATCGCTGTTCCTCTTCACCATTCTTCTCTTGCACTGTTCCTCTTCATCAGTCTCTCCTGCACTGTTCCTCTTCACCAGGCTCTCCTGCACTGTTCCTCTTGACCAGACTCTCCTGCACTGTTCCTCTTGAACAGACTCTCCTGCACTCTTCCTCTTCACCAGTCTCTCCTGCGCCTTTCCTCTTCACCATTCTTCTCCTGCACTCTTCCTCTTCATCAGTCATCTCCTGCACTGTTCCTCTTCATCAGTTTCTGCTGCGCTGTTCCCCTTCATCAGTCTCTCCTGCACTGTTCCTCTTCACCATTCTTCTCCTTCACTGTTCCCCTTCACCAGTCCCTCCAGTGCTGTTCCTCTTCACCAGTTTCTCCTGTGCTGTTCCCCTTCATCAGTCTCTCCTGTGCTATTCCTCTTCACCATTCTTCTCCTGCACTGTTCCACTTCAATAGTCTTCTCCTGCACTGCTCCTCTTCATCAGTTTCTCCTGCGCTGTCCCCCTTCATCAGTCTCTCCTGCACTGTTCCTCTTCACCATTCTTCTCCAGCACTGTTCCTCT
Source organism: Cetorhinus maximus (assembly GCF_964194155.1). NCBI lineage: Eukaryota > Metazoa > Chordata > Chondrichthyes > Lamniformes > Cetorhinidae > Cetorhinus > Cetorhinus maximus. Next base: position 47,238,181 of record NC_135883.1, read on the forward strand.
TCACCAGACTCTCCTGCACTGTTCCTCTTGACCAGACTCTCCTGCACTGTTCCTCTTGACCAGACTCTCCTGCACTCTTCCTCTTCACCAGTCTCTCCTGCGCCTTTCCTCTTCTTCATTCTTCTCCTGCACAGTTCCCCTTCACTATTTTGTGCTGCGTAATTCATCTTCACCGGCCTCTCCTGCGCTGTTCCTCTTCACCATTCTTCTCCTGCACTGCTCCTCTTTACCAGTCTCTCCTGCACTGTTCCTCTTCACCAGTCCCTCCTCCACTGTTCCTCTACAGCCATTCTTCTCCTGCACTGTTCCTCTTCACCAGTCTCTCCTGCACTGTTCCCCTTCACCAGGTTCTGCTGCACTGTTCCTCTTCACAAGTCTCTTCTGCGCTGTTCCTCTTCACCATTCTTCTCCTGCACAGTTCTTCACCAGTCTCTCCTGCACTGTTCCTCTTCACTGGTCTCTCCTGAGCTATTCCTCTTGACCATTCTTCTCCTGTGTTGTTCCTCTTCACCAATCTCTCCTGTGCTGTTCCTCTGCACCAGTCTTTTCTTGCGCTCTTCCTCTTCACCAGTCTCTCCTGCACTGTTCCTATTCACCAGTTTCTCATGTGCTGTTCCTCTTCACCAATCTTTGCCTACGTTGTTCCTCTTCACCAGCCTTCTCCTGCACTGTTCCTATTCACCAGTCTTCTCCTGCACTGTTCCTCTTCACCAGTTTATCCTTCGCTGTTCCTTTTCACCATTCTTCTCCTGCGCTGTTCCTTTTCACCAGTCTTTCCTGCACTGTTCCTCTTCACCAGTTTCTCCTGCGCAGTTACTCTTCACCTGCCCTGTTCCTCTTCACCAGCCTTCTCTTGCACTGTTCCTCTTCACCAGTCTCTGCTGCACTGTTACTCTTCACCAGTTTCTCCTGCACTATTCCCTTTCACCAGTCTCTCCTGCATTGTTTCTCTTTACCAGTCTCTCCTGTGCAGTTCCTCTTCAGCCATTCTTCACCTGCACTGTTCCTATTCACCAGCCTTTTTGAGCACTATTCCTCTTCACCGGTCTTCTCCTGCACTGTTCTTCACCACTCTCTCCTGCACTGTTCCTCCTCACCATTCTTCGCCTGCACTGTTCCTCCTCACCAGTCTTCTTCTGTGCTGTTCCTCTGCACCAGTCTCTCCTGCACTGTTCCTCTTCACCAGTTTGCCCTGCGTTGTTCCTCTTCACCAGTTTCTCATGTGCTGTTCCTTTTCACCATTCTTCTCCTGAGCTGTCCGTCTTCCCCAGTCTCTCCTGCACTGTTCTTCTTCACCAGTCTCTCCTGCACTGTTCCCCTTCACCAGGTTCTGCTGCGCTGTTCCTCTTCACAAGTCTCTTCTGCGCTGTTCCTCTTCACCATTCTTCTCCTGCACTGTTCCTCTTCACCAGTCTTCTCCTGCACTGTTCTTCACCAGTCTCTCCTGCAGTGTTCCTCTTTACTGGTCTCTCCTGCGCTATTCCTCTTGACCATTCTTAACCTGCGCTATTCATCTTCACCAATCTCTCCTGTGCTGTTCCTCTTCACCAGTCTTTTCTTGCGCTGTTCCTCTTCACCAGTCTCTCCTGCACTGTTCCTATTCACCAGTTTCTCATGTGCTGTTCCTTTTCACCAGTCTCTCCTGTGCCTTTCCTCTTCTCCATTCTTCTCTTGCACTGTTCATCTTCACCTTTTTCTCCTGCACTGTTCCCCTTCATCAGTCTCTCCTGCACTGTTCCTCTTCACCATTCTTCTCCTGCACTGTTCCTCTTCACCAGTCTTCTCCTGCACTGTTCTTCACCAGTTTCTCCTGCACTGTTCCTCCTCACCATTCTTCACATGCAGTGTTCCTCTTCACCAGTCTTCTCCTGTGCTGTTCCTCTTCACCATTCTTCCCCTGCACTGTTCCTCTTCACCGGTCTTCTCCTGCACTGTTCTTCTTCACCAGTCTCGCCTGCACTGTTCCTCTTCACCAGTCTCTTCCTGCAATGTTCCCCTTCACCAGGTTCTGCTGCGCTGTTCCTCTTCACAAGTCTCTTCTGCGCTGTTCCTCTTCACCATTCTTCTCCTGCACTGTTCCTCTTCACCTGTCTTCTCCTGCACTGTTCTTCACCACTCTATCCTGCGCTGTTCCTCTTGACCATTCTTCGCCTGCACTGTTCCTCTTCACCAGTCTTCTCCTATGCTGTTCCTCTTCACCAGTCTCTCCTGCCCTGTTCCTCTTCACCAGTCTTCTCCAGCATTGTTCCTCTTCACCAATTTGCCCTGCGTTGTTCCTCTTCACCAGTTTCTCATGTGCTAATCCTTTTCACCATTCTTCTCCTGAGCTGTCTGTCTTCCCCAGTCTCTCCTGCACTGTTCTTCTTCACCAGTCTCTCCTGCACTGTTCCTCTTCACCAGTCTCTCCTGCACTGTTCCACTACACCAGGTTCTGCTGCGCTGTTCCTCTTCACAAGTCTCTTCTGCGCTGTTCCTCTTCACCATTCTTCTCCTGCACTGTTCCACTTCATCCGTCTCTCCTGCGCTAATCCTCTTCACCATTCTTCTCCTGCACTGTTCCACTTCACCAGTCTTCTCCTGCACTGTTCCTCTTCATCAGTTTCTCCTGCGCTGTCCCCCTTCATCAGTCTCTCCTGCACTGTTCCTCTTCACCATTCTTCTCCTGCACTGTTCCTCTTCACCAGACTCTCCTGCACTGTTCCTCTTGACCAGACTCTCCTGCACTGTTCCTCTTGACCAGACTCTCCTGCACTCTTCCTCTTCACCAGTCTCTTCTGCGTCTTTCCTCTTCTTCATTCTTCTCCTGCACTGTTCCTCTTCACTATTTGTTGCTGCATAAATCATCTTCACCAGCCTCTCCTGCGCTGTTCCTCATTACCATTCTTCTCCTGCACTGTTCCACTTCACCAGTCTTCTCCTGCACTGTTCCTCTTCATCAGTTTCTCCTGCGCTGTTCCTTTTCACCAGTCTCTCCTGCACTGTTCCTCTTCTCCATTCTTCTCCTGCACTGTTCCTCTTTACCAGACTCTCCTGCACTGTTCCTCTTGACCAGACTCTCCTGCACTCTTCCTCTTCACCAGTCTCTTCTGCGCCTATCCTCTTCTTCATTTTTCTCCTGCACTGTTCCTCTTCACTATTTTTTGCTGCGTAAATCATCTTCACCAGCCTCTCGTGCGTTGTTCCTCTTCACCATTCTTCTCCTGCACTGTTCCTCTTTACCAGTCTCTCCTGCGCTGTTCCTCTTCACAAGACTCTTCTGCGCTGTTCCTCTTCACCATTCATCTTCTGCACTGTTCCTCTTCACCAGTCTTCTCCTGCACTGTTCTTCACCAGTTTCTCCTGCATGTTCCTCTTCACTTGTCTCTCCAGCGCTATTCCTCTTGACCATTTTTCTCCTGCGCTGTTCCTCTTCACCAGTCTTTTCTTGCTCTGTTCCTCTTCACCAGTCTCTCCTGCATTGTTCCTATTCACCAGTTTCTCATGTGCTGTTCCTCTTCACCAGCCTTCTCCTGCACTGTTCCTCTTCACCAGTTTCTCCTTCGCTGTTCCTTTTCACCATTCTTCTCCTGCGCTGTTCCTATTCACCAGTCTTTCCTGCACTGTTCCTCTTCACCAGTCTTTTCCTGCACTGTTCCTCTTCACCAGTCTTTTCCTGCACTGTTCCTCTTCACCAGTCTCTCCTGCACTGTTCCTATTCACCAGTTTCTCATGTGCTGATCCTCTTCACCATTCTCTCCTGCACTGTTCCCCTTCATCAGTCTCTCCTGCACTGTTCCTCTTCACCATTCTTCTCCTGCTCCTGCACTGTTCCTCTTCACCAGTTTCTCCTGCGCTGTTCCTCTTCACAATTTTCCACTGCGTAGTTCATCCTCACCAGTCTTCTCCGGTGCTGTTCCTTTTCACCAGCCTCTCCTGCACTGTTCTTCTTCGGCAGTCTTCTCCTTCACTGTTCCCCTTCACCAGTCCCTCCAGTTCTGTTCCTCTTCACCAGTTTCTCCTGCGCTGTTCCACTTCATCCGTCTCTCCTACGCTATTCCTCTTCACGATTCTTCTCCTGCACAGTTCCTCTTCATCAGTCTTCTCCTGCACTGTTCCTCTTCATCAGTTTCTGCTGCGCTGTTCCCCTTCATCAGTCTCTCCTGCACTGTCCCTCTTCACCATTCTTCTCCTGCACTGTTCCCCTTCACCAGTCCCTCCAGTGCTGTTCCTCTTCACCAGTTTCTCCTGCGCTGTTCCCCTTCATCAGTCTCTCCTGCGCTATTCCTCTTCACCATTCTTCTCCTGCACTGTTCCACTTCACCAGTCTTCTCCTGCACTGTTCCTCTTCATCAGTTTCTCCTGCGCTGTCCCCCTTCATCAGTCTCTCCTGCACTGTTCCTCTTCACCATTCTTCTCCTGCACTGTTCCTCTTCACCAGACTCTCCTGCACTGTTCCTCTTGACCAGACTCTCCTGCACTGTTCCTCTTGACCAGACTCTCCTGCACTCTTCCTCTTCACCAGTCTCTTCTGCGTCTTTCCTCTTCTTCATTCTTCTCCTGCACTGTTCCTCTTCACTATTTGTTGCTGCATAAATCATCTTCAACAGCCTTCTCCTGCACTGTTCCTCTTCATCAGTTTCTCCTCCGATGTTCCCCTTCATCGGTCTCTCCTGCACTGTTCCTCTTCACCATTCTCTCCTTCACTGTTCCCCTTCACCAGTCCCTCCACTGCTGTTGCTCCTCACCAGTTTCACCTGCGCTGTTCCCCTTCATCCGTCTCTCCTGCGCTATTCCTCTTCACCATTCTTCTCCTGCACTGTTCCACTTCACCAGTCTTCTGCGGTGCTGTTCCTTTTCACCAGCCTCTCCTGCCCTGTTCTTCTTTGGCAGTCTTCTCCTTCACTGTTCCCCTTCACCAGTCCCTCCAGTGCTGTTCGTCTTCACCAGTTTCTCCTGCGCTGTTCCACTTCACCATTCTTCTCCTGCACTGTTCCTCTTCACCAGTCTTCTCCTGCACTGTTCCTCTTCATCAGTTTCTCCTGCGCTGTTCCCCTTCATCAGTCTCTCCTGCACTCTTCCTCTTCACCATTCTTCTCCAGCACAGTTCGTCTTCACCAGACTCTCCTGCACTCTTCCTCTTCATCAGTCTCTCCTGCGCCTTTCCTCTTCTCCATTCTTCTCCTGCACTGTTCCTCTTCACTATTTTTTGCTGCGTAATTCATCTTCACCAGCCTCTCCTGCGCTGTTCCTCTTCACCATTCTTCTCCTGCACTGTTCCTCTTTATCAGTTTCTCCTGCACTGTTCCTCTTCACCAGTCTCTCCTGCGCAGTTCTTCTTCAGCCATTCTTCTCCTGCACTGTTCCTCTTCACCAGTCTCTCCAGCACTGTTCCCCTTCACCAGATTCTGCTGCGCTGTTCCTCTTCACAAGTCTCTTCTGCGCTGTTCCTCTTCCCCATTCTTCTCCTGCACTGTTCCTCTTCACCAGTCTTCTCCTGCACTGTTCTTCACCAGTCTCTCCTGCACTGTTCCTCTTCAGTGGTCTCTCCTGCGCTATTCCTCTTGACCATTCTTCTCCTGCCTTCTTCCTCTTCACCAATCTCTCCTGTGCTGTTCCTCTGCACCAGTCTCTCCTGCACTGTTCCTCTTCACCAGTCTTTTCTTGCGCTGTTCCTCTTCACCAGTCTCTCCTGCACTGTTCCTATTCACCAGTTTCTCATGTGCTGTTCCTCTTCACCAGTCTTCGCCTGCCTTGTACCTCTTCACCAGCCTTCTCCTGCTCTGTTACTATTTACCTGTCTTCTCCTGCGCTGTTTCCCTTTGTCAGTCTCTCCTGCGCTATTCCTCTTCACCATTCTTCTCCAGCACTCATCCTCTTCACCAGTCTCTCCTGCGCCTTTCATCTTCTCCATTCTTCTCCTGCACTGTTCCTCTTCACTATGTTTTGCTGCGTAATTCATCTTCACCAGCCTCTCCTCCGTTGTTTCTCTTCACCATTCTTCTCCTGCACTGTTCCTCTTTACCAGTCTCTCCTGTGCCTTTCCTCTTCTCCATTGTTCTCCTGCACTGTTCCTCTTCACTATTTTTTGCTGCGTAATTCATCTTCACCAGCCTCTCCTGCGCTGTTCCTCTTCATCATTCTTCGCCTGCGCTCTTCCTCTTTACCAGTCTCTCCTGCACTGTTCCTCTTCACCAGTCTCACCTGCGCTGTTCCTCTTCAGCCATTCTTCTCCTGCACTGTTCCTCTTCACCCGTCCTCTCCTGTGCTGTTCCTCTTCACTAGTCCCTCCTGCGCTATTCCTATTCACCAGTTTCTCATGTGCTGTTCCTCTGCACCAGCCCTTTCTTGCATTGTTCCTCTTCACCATTCTTCACCTGTGTTGTTCCTCTTCACCAATCTCTCCTGTGCTGTTCCTCTTCACCAGTCATTTCTGGCACTGTTCCTATTCACCAGTTTCTCATGTGCTGTTCCTATTCATCAATCTCTCCTGCACCTTTCCTCTTCTCCATTCTTCTGCACTCTTCCTCTTCACCTTTTCCTCCTGCACTGTTCCCCTTCATCAGTCTCTCCTGCACTGTTCCTCTTCACCATTCTTCTCCTGCTCCTGCACTGTTCCTCTTCACCAGTTTCTCCTGCGCTGTTCCTCTTCACCATTTTTTGCTGCGTAGTTCATCTTCACCAGTCTTCTCCGGTGCTGTTCCTTTTCACCAGCCTCTCCTGCACTGTTCTTCTTCGGCAGTCTTCTCCTTCACTGTTCTCCTTCACCACTCCCTCCAGTGCTGTTCCTCTTCACCAGATTCTCCTGCGCTGTTCCACTTCATCCGTCTCTCCTGTGCTATTCCTCTTCACCATTCTTCTCCTGCACTATTCATCTTCAACAGCCTTCTCCTGCACTGTTCCTCTTCATCAGTTTCTCCTCCGCTGTTCCCCTTCATCAGTCTCTCCTGCACTGTTCCTCTTCACCATTCTCTCCTTCACTGTTCCCCTTCACCAGTCCCTCCAGTGCTGTTCCTCTTCACCAGTTTCACCTGCGCTGTTCCCCTTCATCCGTCTCTCCTGCGCTATTCCTCTTCACCATTCTTCTCCTGCACTGTTCCACTTCACCAGTCTTCTGCGGTGCTGTTCCTTTTCACCAGCCAGTCCTGCACTGTTCTTCTTTGGCAGTCTTCTCCTTCACTGTTCCCCTTCACCAGTCCCTCCAGTGCTGTTCCTCTTCTCCATTTTTCTCCTGCACTGTTCCTCTTCACCAGTCTCTCCTGCACTCTTCCTCTTCACCAGTCTCTCCTGCGCCTTTCCTCTTCTCCATTCTTCTCCTGCACTGTTCCTCTTCACTATTTTTTGCTGCGTAATTCATTTTCACCAGCCTCTCCTGCGCTATTACTCTTCACCATGCTTCTCCTGGACTGTTCCTCTTTACCAGTCTCTCCTGCGCTGTTCCTCTTCAGCCATTCTTCGCCTGTCTTGTTCCTCTTCACCAGCCTTCACCTACACTGTTCCTCTTCACCAGTCTTCTCCTACACTGTTCCTATTCACCAGTCTCTCCTGCACTGTTCCCCTTCACCAGGTTCTGCTGCGCTGTTCCTCTTCATAAGTCTTTTCTGCGCTGTTCCTCTTCACCATTCTTCTCCTGCACTGTTCCTCTTCACCAGTTTTCTCCTGCACTGTTCCTCCTCACCATTCTTCGCCTGCACTGTTCCTCTTCACCAGTCTTCTCCTGTGCTGTTCCTCTTCACCAGTCTTCTCCTGCACTGTTCTTCACCACTCTCTCCTGCACTGTTCCTCTTCACCATTCTTCTCCTGCACTGTTCCTCCTCACCATTCTTCTCCTGCACTGTTCCTCTTCACCACTCTCTCCTACGCTGTTCCTCTTCTTCATTCTTCTCCTGCACTGTTTCTCTTCACCAGACTCTCCTGCACTGTCCCTCTTGACCAGACTCTCCTGCGCTGTTCCTCTTGACCAGACTCTCCTGCACTCTTCCTCTTCACCAGTCTCTCCTGCGCCTTTCCTCTTCTTCATTCTTCTCCTGCACTGTTCCTCTTTACCAGTCTCTCCTGCACTGTTCCTCTTCACCAGTCTCTCCTGCGCTGTTCCTCTTAAGCCATTCTTCTCCTGCACTGTTCCTCTTCTCCAGTCTCTCCTGTACTGTTTCCCTTCACCAGGTTCTGCTGCGCTGTTCCTCTTCACAAGTCTCTTCTGCGCTCTTCCTCTTCACCATTTTTCTCCTGCACTGTTCCTCTTCACCAGTCTTCTCCTGCACTGTTCTTCACCAGTCTCTCCTGCACTGTTCCTCTTCACTTGTCTCTCCTGCGCTATTCCTCTTGACCATTTTTCTCCTGCGCTGTTCCTCTTCACCAGTCTTTTCTTGCGCTGTTCCTCTTCACCAGTCTCTCCTGCACTGTTCCTATTCACCAGTTTCTCGTGTGTTGTTCCTCTTCACCAGTCTTCGCCTGCGTTGTTCCGCTTCACCAGCCTTCTCCTGCACTGTTCCTATTCAGCAGTCTTCTCCTGCACTGTTCCTCTTCACCAGTTTCTCCTTCGCTGTTCCTTTTCACCATTCTTCTCCTGCGCTGTTCATTTTCACCAGCCTTTCCTGTACTGTTCCTCTTCACCAGTCTCTCCCTGCGTTGTTCCTCTTCAGCCATTCTTCGCCTGCGTTGTTCCTCTTCACCAGCCTTCACCTACACTGTTCCTCTTCACCAGTCTTCTCATACACTGTTCCTCTTCACCAGTCTCTCCTGCACTGTTCCCCTTCACCAGGTTCTGCTGCGCTGTTCCTCTTCACAAGTCTCTTCTGCGCTGTTCCTCTTCACCATTCTTCTCCTGCACTGTTCCTCTTCACCAGTCTTCTCCTGCACTGTTCTTCACCGGTTTCTCCTGCACTGTTCATCCTCACCATTCTTCGCCTGCACTGTTCCTCTTCACCAGTCTTCTCCTGTGCTGTTCCTCTTCACCATTCTTCTCCTGCACTGTTCGTCTTGACCGGTCTTCTCCTGCACTGTTCTTCACCACTCTCTCCTGCACTGTTCCTCTTCACCATTCTTCTCCTGCACTGTTCCTCTACACCATTCTTCTCCTGCACTGTTCCTCTTCACCACTCTCTCCTGCTCTGTTCCTCTTCTTCATTCGTCTCCTGCACTGTTCCTCTTTACCAGTCTCTCCTGCACTGTTCCCCTTCACCAGGTTCTGCTGCACTGTTCCTCTTCACAAGTCTCTTCATCGCTGTTCCTCTTCACCATTCTTCTCTTGCACTGTTCCTCTTCATCAGTCTCTCCTGCACTGTTCCTCTTCACCAGGCTCTCCTGCACTGTTCCTCTTGACCAGACTCTCCTGCACTGTTCCTCTTGAACAGACTCTCCTGCACTCTTCCTCTTCACCAGTCTCTCCTGCGCCTTTCCTCTTCACCATTCTTCTCCTGCACTCTTCCTCTTCATCAGTCATCTCCTGCACTGTTCCTCTTCATCAGTTTCTGCTGCGCTGTTCCCCTTCATCAGTCTCTCCTGCACTGTTCCTCTTCACCATTCTTCTCCTTCACTGTTCCCCTTCACCAGTCCCTCCAGTGCTGTTCCTCTTCACCAGTTTCTCCTGTGCTGTTCCCCTTCATCAGTCTCTCCTGTGCTATTCCTCTTCACCATTCTTCTCCTGCACTGTTCCACTTCAATAGTCTTCTCCTGCACTGCTCCTCTTCATCAGTTTCTCCTGCGCTGTCCCCCTTCATCAGTCTCTCCTGCACTGTTCCTCTTCACCATTCTTCTCCAGCACTGTTCCTCTTCACCAGACTCTCCTGCACTGTTCCTCTTGACCAGACTCTCCTGCACTGTTCCTCTTGACCAGACTCTCCTGCACTCTTCCTCTTCACCAGTCTCTCCTGCGCCTTTCCTCTTCTTCATTCTTCTCCTGCACAGTTCCCCTTCACTATTTTGTGCTGCGTAATTCATCTTCACCGGCCTCTCCTGCGCTGTTCCTCTTCACCATTCTTCTCCTGCACTGCTCCTCTTTACCAGTCTCTCCTGCACTGTTCCTCTTCACCAGTCCCTCCTCCACTGTTCCTCTACAGCCATTCTTCTCCTGCACTGTTCCTCTTCACCAGTCTCTCCTGCACTGTTCCCCTTCACCAGGTTCTGCTGCACTGTTCCTCTTCACAAGTCTCTTCTGCGCTGTTCCTCTTCACCATTCTTCTCCTGCACAGTTCTTCACCAGTCTCTCCTGCACTGTTCCTCTTCACTGGTCTCTCCTGAGCTATTCCTCTTGACCATTCTTCTCCTGTGTTGTTCCTCTTCACCAATCTCTCCTGTGCTGTTCCTCTGCACCAGTCTTTTCTTGCGCTCTTCCTCTTCACCAGTCTCTCCTGCACTGTTCCTATTCACCAGTTTCTCATGTGCTGTTCCTCTTCACCAATCTTTGCCTACGTTGTTCCTCTTCACCAGCCTTCTCCTGCACTGTTCCTATTCACCAGTCTTCTCCTGCACTGTTCCTCTTCACCAGTTTATCCTTCGCTGTTCCTTTTCACCATTCTTCTCCTGCGCTGTTCCTTTTCACCAGTCTTTCCTGCACTGTTCCTCTTCACCAGTTTCTCCTGCGCAGTTACTCTTCACCTGCCCTGTTCCTCTTCACCAGCCTTCTCTTGCACTGTTCCTCTTCACCAGTCTCTGCTGCACTGTTACTCTTCACCAGTTTCTCCTGCACTATTCCCTTTCACCAGTCTCTCCTGCATTGTTTCTCTTTACCAGTCTCTCCTGTGCAGTTCCTCTTCAGCCATTCTTCACCTGCACTGTTCCTATTCACCAGCCTTTTTGAGCACTATTCCTCTTCACCGGTCTTCTCCTGCACTGTTCTTCACCACTCTCTCCTGCACTGTTCCTCCTCACCATTCTTCGCCTGCACTGTTCCTCTTCACCAGTCTTCTTCTGTGCTGTTCCTCTGCACCAGTCTCTCCTGCACTGTTCCTCTTCACCAGTTTGCCCTGCGTTGTTCCTCTTCACCAGTTTCTCATGTGCTGTTCCTTTTCACCATTCTTCTCCTGAGCTGTCCGTCTTCCCCAGTCTCTCCTGCACTGTTCTTCTTCACCAGTCTCTCCTGCACTGTTCCCCTTCACCAGGTTCTGCTGCGCTGTTCCTCTTCACAAGTCTCTTCTGCGCTGTTCCTCTTCACCATTCTTCTCCTGCACTGTTCCTCTTCACCAGTCTTCTCCTGCACTGTTCTTCACCAGTCTCTCCTGCAGTGTTCCTCTTTACTGGTCTCTCCTGCGCTATTCCTCTTGACCATTCTTAACCTGCGCTATTCATCTTCACCAATCTCTCCTGTGCTGTTCCTCTTCACCAGTCTTTTCTTGCGCTGTTCCTCTTCACCAGTCTCTCCTGCACTGTTCCTATTCACCAGTTTCTCATGTGCTGTTCCTTTTCACCAGTCTCTCCTGTGCCTTTCCTCTTCTCCATTCTTCTCTTGCACTGTTCATCTTCACCTTTTTCTCCTGCACTGTTCCCCTTCATCAGTCTCTCCTGCACTGTTCCTCTTCACCATTCTTCTCCTGCACTGTTCCTCTTCACCAGTCTTCTCCTGCACTGTTCTTCACCAGTTTCTCCTGCACTGTTCCTCCTCACCATTCTTCACATGCAGTGTTCCTCTTCACCAGTCTTCTCCTGTGCTGTTCCTCTTCACCATTCTTCCCCTGCACTGTTCCTCTTCACCGGTCTTCTCCTGCACTGTTCTTCTTCACCAGTCTCGCCTGCACTGTTCCTCTTCACCAGTCTCTTCCTGCAATGTTCCCCTTCACCAGGTTCTGCTGCGCTGTTCCTCTTCACAAGTCTCTTCTGCGCTGTTCCTCTTCACCATTCTTCTCCTGCACTGTTCCTCTTCACCTGTCTTCTCCTGCACTGTTCTTCACCACTCTATCCTGCGCTGTTCCTCTTGACCATTCTTCGCCTGCACTGTTCCTCTTCACCAGTCTTCTCCTATGCTGTTCCTCTTCACCAGTCTCTCCTGCCCTGTTCCTCTTCACCAGTCTTCTCCAGCATTGTTCCTCTTCACCAATTTGCCCTGCGTTGTTCCTCTTCACCAGTTTCTCATGTGCTAATCCTTTTCACCATTCTTCTCCTGAGCTGTCTGTCTTCCCCAGTCTCTCCTGCACTGTTCTTCTTCACCAGTCTCTCCTGCACTGTTCCTCTTCACCAGTCTCTCCTGCACTGTTCCACTACACCAGGTTCTGCTGCGCTGTTCCTCTTCACAAGTCTCTTCTGCGCTGTTCCTCTTCACCATTCTTCTCCTGCACTGTTCCACTTCATCCGTCTCTCCTGCGCTAATCCTCTTCACCATTCTTCTCCTGCACTGTTCCACTTCACCAGTCTTCTCCTGCACTGTTCCTCTTCATCAGTTTCTCCTGCGCTGTCCCCCTTCATCAGTCTCTCCTGCACTGTTCCTCTTCACCATTCTTCTCCTGCACTGTTCCTCTTCACCAGACTCTCCTGCACTGTTCCTCTTGACCAGACTCTCCTGCACTGTTCCTCTTGACCAGACTCTCCTGCACTCTTCCTCTTCACCAGTCTCTTCTGCGTCTTTCCTCTTCTTCATTCTTCTCCTGCACTGTTCCTCTTCACTATTTGTTGCTGCATAAATCATCTTCACCAGCCTCTCCTGCGCTGTTCCTCATTACCATTCTTCTCCTGCACTGTTCCACTTCACCAGTCTTCTCCTGCACTGTTCCTCTTCATCAGTTTCTCCTGCGCTGTTCCTTTTCACCAGTCTCTCCTGCACTGTTCCTCTTCTCCATTCTTCTCCTGCACTGTTCCTCTTTACCAGACTCTCCTGCACTGTTCCTCTTGACCAGACTCTCCTGCACTCTTCCTCTTCACCAGTCTCTTCTGCGCCTATCCTCTTCTTCATTTTTCTCCTGCACTGTTCCTCTTCACTATTTTTTGCTGCGTAAATCATCTTCACCAGCCTCTCGTGCGTTGTTCCTCTTCACCATTCTTCTCCTGCACTGTTCCTCTTCACCAGGCTCTCCTGCACTGTTCCTCTTTACCAGACTCTCCTGCACTGTTCCTCTTGACCAGACTCTCCTGCACTCTTCCTCTTCACCAGTCTCTCCTGCGCCTTTCCTCTTCTTCATTCTTCTCCTGCACTGTTCCTCTTTACCAGTCTCTCCTGCGCTGTTCCTCTTCACAAGACTCTTCTGCGCTGTTCCTCTTCACCATTCATCTTCTGCACTGTTCCTCTTCACCAGTCTTCTCCTGCACTGTTCTTCACCAGTTTCTCCTGCATGTTCCTCTTCACTTGTCTCTCCAGCGCTATTCCTCTTGACCATTTTTCTCCTGCGCTGTTCCTCTTCACCAGTCTTTTCTTGCTCTGTTCCTCTTCACCAGTCTCTCCTGCATTGTTCCTATTCACCAGTTTCTCATGTGCTGTTCCTCTTCACCAGCCTTCTCCTGCACTGTTCCTCTTCACCAGTTTCTCCTTCGCTGTTCCTTTTCACCATTCTTCTCCTGCGCTGTTCCTATTCACCAGTCTTTCCTGCACTGTTCCTCTTCACCAGTCTTTTCCTGCACTGTTCCTCTTCACCAGTCTTTTCCTGCACTGTTCCTCTTCACCAGTCTCTCCTGCACTGTTCCTATTCACCAGTTTCTCATGTGCTGATCCTCTTCACCATTCTCTCCTGCACTGTTCCCCTTCATCAGTCTCTCCTGCACTGTTCCTCTTCACCATTCTTCTCCTGCTCCTGCACTGTTCCTCTTCACCAGTTTCTCCTGCGCTGTTCCTCTTCACAATTTTCCACTGCGTAGTTCATCCTCACCAGTCTTCTCCGGTGCTGTTCCTTTTCACCAGCCTCTCCTGCACTGTTCTTCTTCGGCAGTCTTCTCCTTCACTGTTCCCCTTCACCAGTCCCTCCAGTTCTGTTCCTCTTCACCAGTTTCTCCTGCGCTGTTCCACTTCATCCGTCTCTCCTACGCTATTCCTCTTCACGATTCTTCTCCTGCACAGTTCCTCTTCATCAGTCTTCTCCTGCACTGTTCCTCTTCATCAGTTTCTGCTGCGCTGTTCCCCTTCATCAGTCTCTCCTGCACTGTCCCTCTTCACCATTCTTCTCCTGCACTGTTCCCCTTCACCAGTCCCTCCAGTGCTGTTCCTCTTCACCAGTTTCTCCTGCGCTGTTCCCCTTCATCAGTCTCTCCTGCGCTATTCCTCTTCACCATTCTTCTCCTGCACTGTTCCACTTCACCAGTCTTCTCCTGCACTGTTCCTCTTCATCAGTTTCTCCTGCGCTGTCCCCCTTCATCAGTCTCTCCTGCACTGTTCCTCTTCACCATTCTTCTCCTGCACTGTTCCTCTTCACCAGACTCTCCTGCACTGTTCCTCTTGACCAGACTCTCCTGCACTGTTCCTCTTGACCAGACTCTCCTGCACTCTTCCTCTTCACCAGTCTCTTCTGCGTCTTTCCTCTTCTTCATTCTTCTCCTGCACTGTTCCTCTTCACTATTTGTTGCTGCATAAATCATCTTCACCAGCCTCTCCTGCGCTGTTCCTCATTACCATTCTTCTCCTGCACTGTTCCACTTCACCAGTCTTCTCCTGCACTGTTCCTCTTCATCAGTTTCTCCTGCGCTGTTCCTTTTCACCAGTCTCTCCTGCACTGTTCCTCTTCTCCATTCTTCTCCTGCACTGTTCCTCTTTACCAGACTCTCCTGCACTGTTCCTCTTGACCAGACTCTCCTGCACTCTTCCTCTTCACCAGTCTCTTCTGCGCCTATCCTCTTCTTCATTTTTCTCCTGCACTGTTCCTCTTCACTATTTTTTGCTGCGTAAATCATCTTCACCAGCCTCTCCTGCGTTGTTCCTCTTCACCATTCTTCTCCTGCACTGTTCCTCTTCACCATTTTTCACTGCGTAGTTCATCTTCACAGTCTTCTCCGGTGCTGTTCTTTTTCCCCAGCCTCTCCTGCACTGTTCTTCTTCGGCAGTCTTCTCCTTCACTGTTCCCCTTCACCAGTCCCTCCAGTCCTGTTCCTCTTCACCAGTTTCTCCTGCGCTGTTCCACTTCACCATTCTTCTCCTGCACTGTTCCACTTCACCAGTCTTCTCCTGCACTGTTCCTCTTCATCAGTTTCTCCTGCGCTGTCCCCCTTCATCAGTCTCTCCTGCACTGTTCCTCTTCTCCATTCTTCTCCTGCACTGTTCCTCTCCACCAGACTCTCCTGCACTGTTCCTCTTGACCAGACTCTCCTGCACTGTTCTTCTTGACCAGACTCTCCTGCACTCTTCCTCTTCACCAGTCTCTTCTGCGCCTATCCTCTTCTTCATTTTTCTCCTGCACTGTTCCTCTTCACTATTTTTTGCAGCGTAAATCATCTTCACCAGCCTCTCCTGCGTTGTTCCTCTTCACCATTCTTCTCCTGCACTGTTCCTCTTCGCCACTTTCTCCTTCGCTGTTCCTTTTCACCATTCTTCTCCTGCGCTGTTCCTTTTCACCAGTCTTTCCTGCACTGTTCCTCTTCACCAGTCTTTTCTTGCACTGTTCCTCTTCACCAGTCTCTCCTGCACTGTTCCTATTCACCAGTTTCTCATGTGTTGTTCCTCTTCACCATTCTCTCCTGCGCCTTTCGTCTTCTCCATTCTTCTCCTGCACTGTTCCTCTTCACCTTTTTCTCCTGCACTGTTCCTCTTTACCAGTCTCTCCTGCACAGTTCCCCTTCATCAGTCTCTCCTGCACTGTTCCTCTTCACCATTCTCTCCTGCACTGTTCCCCTTCATCAGTCTCTCCTGCACTGTTCCTCTTCACCATTCTTCTCCTGCTCCTGCACTGTTCCTCTTCACCAGTTTCTCCTGCGCTGTTCCTCTTCACCATTTTTCACTGCGTAGTTCATCTTCACCAGTCTTCTCCGGTGCTGTTCTTTTTCCCCAGCCTCTCCTGCACTGTTCTTCTTCGGCAGTGTTCTCCTTCACTGTTCCCCTTCACCAGTCCCTCCAGTCCTGTTCCTCTTCACCAGTTTCTCCTGCGCTGTTCCACTTCATCTGTCTCTCCTATGCTATTCCTCTTCACGATTCTTCTCCTGCACTGTTCCTCTTCATCAGTCTCTCCTGCACTGTCCCTCTTCACCATTCATCTCCTGCACTGTTCCTCTTCACCAGTCTTCTCCTGTGCTGTTCTTCTTCACCAATCTCTCCTGCGCTGTTCCTCTTCACCATTCTTTGCCTGCGTTGTTCCTCTTCACCAGCATTCTCCTGCACTGTTCCTCCTCACCATTCTTTGCCTGCACTGTTCCTCCTCACCATTCTTCTCCTGCACTGTTCCTCTTCACCAGCATTCTCCTGCACTGTTCCTCCTCACCATTCTTCTCCTGCACCAGTTTCTCCTGCGCTCTTTCTCTTCACCATTCATCTCCTGCACTGTTCCTCTTCACCAGTCTTCTCCTGTGCTGATTTTCTTCACCTGTCTCTCCTGCACTGTTCCCCTTCACCAGTCTCTACTGTGCTGTTCCCCTTCACCAGTTTCTCCTGCACTGTTCCCCTTCACCAGTCTCTACTGTGCTGTTCCCCTGCACCAGTTTCTCCTGCGCTCTTCTTCTTCACCAGTCTCACCTGTGCTCTTCCTCTTCACCATTGTTCTTCTGCACTGTTCCTCTTCACCAGCCTTCTCCTGTGCTGTTCCTCTTCACCAGTCTCTCCTGCACTGTTCTTCTTCACCAGTTTCTCCTGTGCTGTTCCTCTTCTCCTCCACTGTTCCTCTTCACCAGTCTTCTCTTGTGCGGTTCCTCTTCACCAGTTTTCCCTGCACTGTTCCTCTTCACCAGTTTCTCCTGCGCTGTTCCTCTTCACCATTCTTCACCTACGCTGTTCCTCTTCACCATTCTTCACCTGCGTTGTTCCTCTTCACCATTCTTCTCCTGTGCTGTTCTTCTTCACCAGCCTTCTTCTGTGCTGTTCCTCTTCACCAGTCTTCTCCTGCACTGTTCTTTTTCTCCCATCTCTCCTTCACTGTTCTTTTTCACCAGTCTCTCCTGCACTCTTCCTTTTCACCAGTCTCTCCTGCACTGTTCCCCTTCACCAGGTTCTGCTGCGCTGTTCCTCTTCACAAGTCTCTTCTGCGCTGTTCCTTTTCACCAGTCTGCTCCTGCACTATTCTTCACCAGTCTCTCCTGCGCTGTTCCTTTTCACCATTCTTCACCTGCGTTGTTCCTCTTCAACAGCATTCTCCTGCACTGTTCCTCCTCACCATTCTTCGCCTGCACTGTTCCTCTTCACCAGTCTTCTTCTGTGCTGTTCCTCTTCACCAGTCTCTCCTGCGCTGTTCCCCTTCACCGGTTTCTCCACCGCTCTTTCTCTTCACCATTCATCTCTCCTGTGCTGTTCCTCTTCACCAGTCTCTCCTGCACTGTTCCTCTTCACCAGTCTTCTCCTGCACTGTTCATCTTCACCAGTCTTCTCCTTCACGGTTCGCCTTCACCAGTTTCTCCTGCACTGTTCCCCTTCACCAGTTTCTCCTGCGCCATTTCTCTTCACCATTCGTCACCTGCGCTGTTCCACTCCATTAGTTTCTCCTGCACTGTTCCTCCTCACCAGTTTCTCCTGTGCTGTTCTTCTTCACCAATCTCTCCTGCGCTGTTCTTTTTCACTAGTTTTCTCCTTCACTATTCCTTTTCACCAGTCTTCTCCTTCACTGTTCCTTTTCACCGGTTTTCTCCTTCACTGTTCCTCCCTACCATTCTTCGCCTGCACTGTTCCTCCTCACCATTCTTCTCCTGTGCTGTTTCTCTTCACCAGTCTCTCCTTCACTGTTCCTCTTCACCTGTCTTCTCCTTCACTGTTCCTCTTCACCAGTCTTCTCCTGTGCTGTTCCTCTTCACCAGTCTCTCCTGCACTGTTCTTCTTCACCAGTTTCTCCTGTGCTGTTCCTCTTCTCCTGCTCTGTTCCTCCTAACCAGTCTTCTCTTGTGCGGTTCCTCTTCACCAGTTTGCCCTGCGCTGTTCCTCTTCACCAGTTTCTCCTGCGCTGTTCCTCTTCACCATTCTTCACCTACACTGTTCCTCTTCACCATTCTTCTCCTGTGCTGTTCTTCTTCACCAGCCTTCTTCTGTGCTGTTCCTCTTCACCAGTCTTCTCCTGCACTGTTCTTTTTCACTAGTTTTCTCCTTCACTATTCCTTTTCACCAGTCTTCTCCTTCACTGTTCCTTTTCACCGGTTTTCTCCTTCACTGTTCTTTTTCTCCCTTCTCTCCTTCGCTGTTCTTTTTCACAAGTCTCTCCTGCACTGCTCCTCTTTACCAGTCTCTCCGGCACTGTTCCTCTTCACCAGTCCCTCCTCCACTGTTCCTCTACAGCCATTCTTCTCCTGCACTGTTCCTCTTCACCAGTCTCTCCTGCACTGTTCCCCTTCACCAGGTTCTGCTGCACTGTTCCTCTTCACAAGTCTCTTCTGCGCTGTTCCTCTTCACCATTCTTCTCCTGCACAGTTCTTCACCAGTCTCTCCTGCACTGTTCCTCTTCACTGGTCTCTCCTGAGCTATTCCTCTTGACCATTCTTCTCCTGTGTTGTTCCTCTTCACCAATCTCTCCTGTGCTGTTCCTCTGCACCAGTCTTTTCTTGCGCTCTTCCTCTTCACCAGTCTCTCCTGCACTGTTCCTATTCACCAGTTTCTCATGTGCTGTTCCTCTTCACCAATCTTCGCCTACGTTGTTCCTCTTCACCAGCCTTCTCCTGCACTGTTCCTATTCACCAGTCTTCTCCTGCACTGTTCCTCTTCACCAGTTTATCCTTCGCTGTTCCTTTTCACCATTCTTCTCCTGCGCTGTTCCTTTTCACCAGTCTTTCCTGCACTGTTCCTCTTCACCAGTTTCTCCTGCGCAGTTACTCTTCACCTGCCCTGTTCCTCTTCACCAGCCTTCTCTTGCACTGTTCCTCATCACCAGTCTCTGCTGCACTGTTACTCTTCACCAGTTTCTCCTGCACTATTCCCTTTCACCAGTCTCTCCTGCATTGTTTCTCTTTACCAGTCTCTCCTGTGCTGTTCCTCTTCAGCCATTCTTCACCTGCACTGTTCCTATTCACCAGCCTTTTTGAGCACTATTCCTCTTCACCGGTCTTCTCCTGCACTGTTCCTCCTCACCATTCTTCACCTGCACTGTTCCTCTTCACCAGTCTTCTTCTGTGCTGTTCCTCTGCACCAGTCTCTCCTGCACTGTTCCTCTTCACCAGTTTGCCCTGCGTTGTTCCTCTTCACCAGTTTCTCATGTGCTGTTCCTTTTCACCATTCTTCTCCTGAGCTGTCCGTCTTCCCCAGTCTCTCCTGCACTGTTCTTCTTCACCAGTCTCTCCTGCACTGTTCCCCTTCACCAGGTTCTGCTGCGCTGTTCCTCTTCACAAGTCTCTTCTGCACTGTTCCTCTTCACCATTCTTCTCCTGCACTGTTCCTCTTCACCAGTCTTCTCCTGCACTGTTCTTCACCAGTCTCTCCTGCAGTGTTCCTCTTTACTGGTCTCTCCTGCGCTATTCCTCTTGACCATTCTTAACCTGCGCTATTCCTCTTCACCAATCTCTCCTGTGCTGTTCCTCTTCACCAGTCTTTTCTTGCGCTGTTCCTCTTCACCAGTCTCTCCTGCACTGTTCCTATTCACCAGTTTCTCATGTGCTGTTCCTTTTCACCAGTCTCTCCTGCGCCTTTCCTCTTCTCCATTCTTCTCTTGCACTGTTCATCTTCACCTTTTTCTCCTGCACTGTTCCCCTTCATCAGTCTCTCCTGCACTGTTCCTCTTCACCATTCTTCTCCTGCACTGTTCCTCTTCACCAGTCTTCTCCTGCACTGTTCTTCACCAGTTTCTCCTGCACTGTTCCTCCTCACCATTCTTCGCATGCAGTGTTCCTCTTCACCATTCTTCCCCTGCACTGTTCCTCTTCACCGGTCTTCTCCTGCACTGTTCTTCTTCACCAGTCTCGCCTGCACTGTTCCTCTTCACCAGTCTCTTCCTGCACTGTTCCCCTTCACCAGGTTCTGCTGTGCTGTTCCTCTTCGCAAGTCTCTTCTGCGCTGTTCCTCTTCACCATTCTTCTCCTGCACTGTTCCTCTTCACCATTCTTCTCCTGCACTGTTCCTCTTCACCGGTCTTCTCCTGCATTGTTCTTCACCACTCTCTCCTGCACTGTTCCTCCTCACCATTCTTCGCCTGCACTGTTCCTCTTCACCAGTCTTCTCCTGTGCTGTTCCTCTTCACCAGTCTCTCCTGCCCTGTTCCTCTTCACCAGTCTTCTCCAGCATTGTTCCTCTTCACCAATTTGCCCTGCGTTGTTCCTCTTCACCAGTTTCTCATGTGCTAATCCTTTTCACCATTCTTCTCCTGAGCTGTCCGTCTTCCCCAGTCTCTCCTGCACTGTTTTTCTTCACCAGTCTCTCCTGCACTGTTCCTCTTCACCAGTCTCTCCTGCACTGTTCCACTACACCAGGTTCTGCTGCGCTGTTCCTCTTCACAAGTCTCTTCTGCGCTGTTCCTCTTCACCATTCTTCTCCTGCACTGTTCCTCTTCATCAGTCTCTCCTGCACTGTTCCTCTTCACCATTCATCTCCTGCACTGTTCCTCTTTACCAGACTCTCCTGCACTGTTCCTCTTGACCAGACTCTCCTGCACTCTTCCTCTTCACCAGTCTCTCCTGCGCCTTTCCTCTTCTTCATTCTTCTCCTGCACTGTTCCTCTTTACCAGTCTCTCCTGCGCTGTTCCTCTTCACAAGACTCTTCTGCGCTGTTCCTCTTCACCATTCATCTCCTGCACTGTTCCTCTTCACCAGTCTTCTCCTGCACTGTTCTTCACCAGTTTCTCCTGCATGTTCCTCTTCACTTGTCTCTCCTGCGCTATTCCCCTTGACCATTTTTCTCCTGCGCTGTTCCTCTTCACCAGTCTTTTCTTGCTCTGTTCCTCTTCACCAGTCTCTCCTGCATTGTTCCTATTCACCAGTTTCTCATGTGCTGTTCCTCTTCACCAGTCTTCGCCTGCCTTGTTCCTCTTCACCAGCCTTCTCCTGCACTGTTCCTATTCAGCAGTCTTCTCCTGCACTGTTCCTCTTCACCAGTTTCTCCTTCGCTGTTCCTTTTCACCATTCTTCTCCTGCGCTGTTCCTATTCACCAGTCTTTCCTGCACTGTTCCTCTTCACCAGTCTTTTCCTGCACTGTTCCTCTTCACCAGTCTCTCCTGCACTGTTCCTATTCACCAGTTTCTCATGTGCTGATCCTCTTCACCATTCTCTCCTGCACTGTTCCCCTTCATCAGTCTCTCCTGCACTGTTCCTCTTCACCATTCTTCTCCTGCTCCTGCACTGTTCCTCTTCACCAGTTTCTCCTGCGCTGTTCCTCTTCACAATTTTTCACTGCGTAGTTCATCCTCACCAGTCTTCTCCGGTGCTGTTCCTTTTCACCAGCCTCTCCTGCACTGTTCTTCTTCGGCAGTCTTCTCCTTCACTGTTCCCCTTCACCAGTCCCTCCAGTCCTCTTCCTCTTCACCAGTTTCTCCTGCGCTGTTCCACTTCATCCGTCTCTCCTACGCTATTCCTCTTCACCATTCTTCTCCTGCACTGTTCCTCTTCATCAGTCTTCTCCTGCACTGTTCCTCTTCATCAGTTTCTGCTGCGCTGTTCCCCTTCATCAGTCTCTCCTGCACTGTCCCTCTTCACCATTCTTCTCCTGCACTGTTCCCCTTCACCAGTCCCTCCAGTGCTGTTCCTCTTCACCAGTTTCTCCTGCGCTGTTCCCCTTCATCAGTCTCTCCTGCGCTATTCCTCTTCACCATTCTTCTCCTGCACTGTTCCTCTTCACAATTTTTCACTGCGTAGTTCATCCTCACCAGTCTTCTCCGGTGCTGTTCCTTTTCACCAGCCTCTCCTGCACTGTTCTTCTTCGGCAGTCTTCTCCTTCACTGTTCCCCTTCACCAGTCCCTCCAGTCCTCTTCCTCTTCACCAGTTTCTCCTGCGCTGTTCCACTTCATCCGTCTCTCCTACGCTATTCCTCTTCACCATTCTTCTCCTGCACTGTTCCTCTTCATCAGTCTTCTCCTGCACTGTTCCTCTTCATCAGTTTCTCCTGCGCTGTCCCCCTTCATCAGTCTCTCCTGCACTGTTCCTCTTCACCATTCTTCTCCTGCACTGTTCCTCTTGACCAGACTCTCCTGCACTCTTCCTCTTCACCAGTCTCTTCTGCATCTTTCCTCTTCTTCATTCTTCTCCTGCACTGTTCCTCTTCACTATTTTTTGCTGCGTAAATCATCTTCACCAGCCTCTCCTGCGCTGTTCCTCTTTACCATTCTTCTCCTGCACTGTTCCACTTCACCAGTCTTCTCCTGCACTGTTCCTCTTCATCAGTTTCTCCTGTGCTGTCCCCCTTCATCAGTCTCTCCTGCACTGTTCCTCTTCTCCATTCTTCTCCTGCACTGTTCCTCTCCACCAGACTCTCCTGCACTGTTCCTCTTGACCAGACTCTCCTGCACTCTTCCTCTTCACCAGTCTCTTCTGCGCCTATCCTCTTCTTCATTTTTCTCCTGCACTGTTCCTCTTCACTATTTTTTGCAGTGTAAATCATCTTCACCAGCCTCTCCTGCGTTGTTCCTCTTCACCATTCTTCTCCTGCACTGTTCCTCTTCGCCAGTTTCTCCTTCGCTGTTCCTTTTCACCATTCTTCTCCTGCGCTGTTCCTTTTCACCAGTCTTTCCTTCACTGTTCCTCTTCACCAGTCTTTTCTTGCACTGTTCCTCTTCACCAGTCTCTCCTGCACTGTTCCTATTCACCAGTTTCTCATGTGCTGTTCCTCTTCACCATTCTCTCCTGCGCCTTTCGTCTTCTCCATTCTTCTCCTGCACTGTTCCTCTTCACCTTTTTCTCCTGCACTGTTCCTCTTTACCAGTCTCTCCTGCACAGTTCCCCTTCATCAGTCTCTCCTGCACTGTTCCTCTTCACCATTCTTCTCCTGCTCCTGCACTGTTCCTCTTCACCAGTTTCTCCTGCGCTGTTCCTCTTCACCATTTTTCACTGCGTAGTTCATCTTCACCAGTCTTCTCCGGTGCTGTTCTTTTTCCCCAGCCTCTCCTGCACTGTTCTTCTTCGGCAGTGTTCTCCTTCACTGTTCCCCTTCACCAGTCCCTCCAGTCCTGTTCCTCTTCACCAGTTTCTCCTGCGCTGTTCCACTTCATCTGTCTCTCCTATGCTATTCCTCTTCACGATTCTTCTCCTGCACTGTTCCTCTTCATCAGTCTCTCCTGCACTATTCCTCTTCACCATTCATCTCCTGCACTGTTCCTCTTCACCAGGCTCTCCTGCACTGTTCCTCTTGACCAGACTCTCCTGCACTGTTCCTCTTGACCAGACTCTCCTGCACTCTTCCTCTTCACCAGTCTCTCCTGCGCCTTTCCTCTTCTTCATTCTTCTCCTGCGCTGTTCCTCTTTACCAGTCTCTCCTGCACTGTTCCTCTTCACCAGTCTTCTCCTGCACTGTTCTTCACCAGTCTCTCCTGCACTGTTCGTCTTCACTTGTCTCTCCTGCGCTATTCCTCTTGGCCATTTTTCTCCTGCACTGTTCCTCTTCACCAGTCTTTTCTTGCACTGTTCCTCTTCACCAGTCTCTCCTGCACTGTTCCTATTCACTTATCTCTCCTGCGCTATTCCTCTTGACCATTCTTCTCCTGCTCTGTTCCTTTTCACCAGTCTTTCCTGCACTGTTCCTGTTCACCAGTTTCTCCTGCGCAGTTACTCTTCACCTGCCCTGTTCCTCTTCACCAGCCTTCTCTTGCACTGTTCCCCTTCACCAGTCTCTGCTGCACTGTTACTCTTCACCAGTTTCTCCTGCACTATTCCCTTTCACCAGTCTCTCCTGCATTGTTTCTCTTCACCGTCTCTACTGTGCTGTTCCTCTTCAGCCTTTCTTCTCCTGCACTGTTCCTATTCACCAGCCTTTTTGAGCACTATTCCTCTTCACCGGTCTTCTCCTGCACTGTTCTTCACCACTCTCTCCTGCACTGTTCCTCCTCACCATTCTTCACCTGCACTGTTCCTCTTCACCAGTCTTCTTCTGTGCTGTTCCTCTGCACCAGTCTCTCCTGCACTGTTCCTCTTCACCAGTCTCTCCTGCACTGTTCCCCTTCACCAGGTTCTGCTGCGCTGTTCCTCTTCACAAGTCTCTTCTGCGTTGTTCCTCTTCCCCATTCTTCTCCTGCACTGTTCCTCTTCACCATTCTTCTCCTGCGTTGTTCCTCTTCGCCAGCATTCTCCTGCACTGTTCCTCTTCACCAGTCTTCTCCTTCACTGTTCCCCTTCACCAGTCTCTCCTGCACTGTTTCTCTTCACCAGTCTTCTCCTGCACTGTTCCTCTTCACCAGTCTTCTCCTTCACTGTTCCCCTTCACCATTCTCTCCTGCGCTGTTCCCCTTCACCGGTTTCTCCTGCGCTCTTTCTCTTCACCATTCATCTCCTGCACTGTTCCTCTTCACCAGTCTTCTCCTGTGCTGATCTTCTTCACCAGTCTCACCTGCACTGTTCCCCTTCACCGGTCTCTCCTGCGCTATTCCTCTTGGCCATTCTTCTCCTGCGCAGTTCCTCTTCACCAGTCTCTCCTGCGCTGTTCCTCTTCACCAGTCTTTTCTTGCTCTGTTCCTCTTCACCAGTCTCTCCAGCACTGTTCCTATTCACCAGTTTCTCATGTGCTGTTCCTCTTCACCCGTCTTCACCTGCGTTGTTCCTCTTCACCAACCTTCTCCTGCACTGTTCCTCTTCACTATTCTTCCCCTGTGCTGTTCCTCTTCACCAATCTTTCCTGCACTGTTCCTCTTCACCAGTTTTTCCTGCGCAGTTTCTCTTCACCTGCGCTGTTCCTCTTTACCAGCCTTCTCTTGCACTATTCCCTTTCACCAGCCTCTCCTGCATTGTTTCTCTTCATCAGTCTCTCCTGCGCTGTTCCTCTTCACCCATTCTTCTCCTGCACTGTTCTTCTTCACCTGCCTTTTCGAGCACTGTTCCTCTTCCCCAATCTTCTGCTGCACTGTTCCTCTTCACCAGTCTTCTCCTGCACTGTTCCCCTTCACCAGTCTCTCCTCCGCTGTTCTCTTCACCAGATTCTCCTGCACCGTTCCTCTTCACCAGTCTCTCCTGCACTGTTCCTATTCACCAGTTTCTCATGTGCTGTTCCTCTTCACCAGTCTTCGCCTGCATTGTTCCTCTTCACCAGCCTTCTCCTGCACTGTTCCTCTTCACCAGTTTCTCCTTCGCTGTTCCTTTTCACCATTCTTCTCCTGCGCTGTTCCTTTTCACCAGTCTTTCCTGCACTCTTCCTCTTCACCAGTTTCTCCGGCGCAGTTACTCTTCACCTGCCCTGTTCCTCTTCACCAGCCTTCTCTTGCACTGTTCCTCTTCACCAGTCTCTGCTGCACTGTTACTCTTCACCAGTTTCTCCTGCACTATTCCCTTTCACCAGTCTCTCCTGCATTGTTTCTCTTTACCCGTCTCTCCTGTGCTGTTCCTCTTCACCAGCCTTTTTGAGCACTATTCCTCTTCCCCAGTCTTCTGCTGCACTGTTCCACTTCACCAGTCTTCTTCTGTGCTGTTCCTCTGCACCAGTCTCTCCTGCACTGTTCCTATTCACCACTTTGCCCTGCGTTGTTCCTCTTCACCAGTTTCTCATGTGCTGTTCCTTTTCACCATTCTTCTCCTGAGCTGTCCGTCTTCCCCAGTCTCTCCTGCACTGTTCTTCTTCACCAGTCTCTCCTGCACTGTTCCTCTTCACCATCTCTTCCTGCACTGTTCCCCTTCACCAGGTTCTGCTGCGCTGTTCCTCTTCACAAGTCTCTTCTGCGCTGTTCCTCTTCACCATTCTTCTCCTGCACTGTTCCTCTTCACCGGTCTTGTCCTGCACTGTTCTTCACCACTCTCTCCTGCGCTGTTCCTCTTCACCATTCTTCTCCTGCACTGTTCCTCTTTACCGGTCTTCTCCTGCACTGTTTTTCACCACTCTCTCCTGCACTGTTCCTCCTCACCATTCTTCGCCTGCACTGTTCCTCTTCACCAGTCTTCTCCTGTGCTGTTCCTCTTCACCAGTCTCTCCTGCCCTGTTCCTCTTCACCAGTCTTCTCCAGCATTGTTCCTCTTCACCAGTCTTCTCCTGCACTGTTCCTCTTCACCAGTTTTCTCCTTCACTGTTCGCCTTCACCAGTCTCTCCTACGCTGTTCCCCTTCACCAGTTTCTCCTGCGCTCTTTCTCTTCACCATTCATCTCCTGCACTGTTCTCCTTCACCAGTTTCTCCTGCACCGTTTCTCTTCAACATTCGTCACCTGCGCTGTTCCACTCCATTAGTTTCTCCTGCACTGTTCCTCCTCACCAGTTTCTTCTGTGCTGTTCTTCTTCACCAGCCTCTCCTGCGCTGTTCCTCTTCACCATTCTTCGCCGGCGTTGTTCCTCTTCACCAGCATTCTCCTGCACTGTTCCTCCTCACCATTCTTCGACTGCACTGTTCCTCTTCACCAGTCTCTCCTGCACTGTTCCTCTTCACCAGTCTTCTCCTTCACTGTTCCTCTTCAGCAGTCTTCTCCTGTGCTGATCTTCTTCACCTGTCCCTTCTGTGCTGCTCCCCTTCACCAGTTTCTCCCGCGCTCTTTCTCTTCACCATTCATCTCCTGCACTGTTCCTCTTCACCAGTCTTCTCCTGTGCTGATTTTCTTCACCTGTCTCTCCTGCACTGTTCCCCTTCACCAGTCTCTACTGTGCTGTTCCCCTTCACCAGTTTCTCCTGCACTGTTCCCTTTCACCAGTCTCTACTGTGCAGTTCCCCTTCACCAGTTTCTCCTGCGCTCTTCTTCGTCACCAATCTCACCTGTGCTCTTCCTCTTCACCATTGTTGTTCTGCACTGTTCCTCTTCACCAGTCTTCTCCTGTGCTGTTCCTCTTCACCAGTCTCTCCTGCACTGTACCTCTTCACCAGTTTCTCCTGTGCTGTTCCTCTTCTCCTGCACTGTTCCTCTTCACCAGTCTTCTCTTGTGCGGTTCCTCTTCACCAGTTTTCCCTGCGCTGTTCCTCTTCACCAGTTTCTCCTGCGCTGTTCCTCTTCACCATTCTTCACCTACGCTGTTCCTCTTCACCATTCTTCACCTGTGTTGTTCCTCTTCACCATTCTTCTCCTGTGCTGTTCTTCTTCACCAGCCTTCTTCTGTGCTGTTCCTCTTCACCAGTCTTCTCCCACACTGTTCTTTTTCACCAGTCTTCTCCCACACTGTTCTTTTTCACCAGTTTTCTCCTTCACTATTCCTTTTCACCAGTCTTCTCCTTCACTGTTCCTTTTCACCGGTTTTCTCCTTCACTGTTCTTTTTCTCCCATCTCTCCTTCGCTGTTCTTTTTCACCAGTCTCTCCTGCACTCTTCCTTTTCACCAGTCTCTCCTGCACTGTTCCCCTTCACCAATTTCTGCTGCGCTGTTCCTCTTCACAAGTCTCTTCTGCGCTGTTCCTCTTCACCATTCTTCACCTGCACTGTTCCTCTTCACCATTCTTCTCCTGCACTGTTCTTCACCAGTTTCTCCTGCGCTGTTCCTCCTCACCATTCTTCGCCTGCACTGTTCCTCTTCACCAGTCTTCTCCTGTGCTGTTCCTCTTCACCATTCTTCTCCTGTACTGTTCCTCTTCACCGGTCTTCTCCTGCACTGTTCTTCACCACTCTCTCCTGCACTGTTCCTCTTCACCATTCTTCTCCTGCACTGTTCCTCTTCACCATTCTCTCCTGCGCAGTTCCTCTTCACCGGTCTTCTCCTGCACTGTTCTTCACCACTCTCTCCTGCACTGTTCCTCCTCACCATTCTTCGCCTGCACTGTTCCTCTTCACCAGTCTTCTCCAGCATTGTTCCTCTTCACCAGTCTTCTCCTGCACTGTTCCTCTTCACCATTCTTCTCCTTCACTGTTCGCCTTCACCAGTCTCTCCTACGCTGTTCCCATTCACCACTTTCTCCTGCGCCGTTTCTCTTCAACATTCGTCACCTGCGCTGTTCCACTCCATTGGTTTCTCGTGCACTGTTCCTCCTCACCAGTTTCTCCTGTGCTGTACTTCTTCACCAGTCTCTCCTGCGCTGTTCCTCTTCACCATTCTTCGCCTGCGTTGTTCCTCTTCACCAGCATTCTCCTGCACTATTCCTCCTCACCATTCTTCGCCTGCACTGTTCCTCTTCACCAGTCTCTCCTGCACTGTTCCTCTTCACCAGTCTTCTCCAGCATTGTTCCTCTTCCCCAGTCTTCTCCTGCACTGTTCGTCTTAACCAGTCTTCTCCTTCACTGTTCCTCTTCACCATTCTTCTCCTTCACTGTTCGCCTTCACCAGTCTCTCCTACGCTGTTCCCATTCACCACTTTCTCCTGCGCCGTTTCTCTTCAACATTCGTCACCTGCGCTGTTCCACTCCATTGGTTTCTCGTGCACTGTTCCTCCTCACCAGTTTCTCCTGTGCTGTACTTCTTCACCAGTCTCTCCTGCGCTGTTCCTCTTCACCATTCTTCGCCTGCGTTGTTCCTCTTCACCAGCATTCTCCTGCACTATTCCTCCTCACCATTCTTCGCCTGCACTGTTCCTCTTCACCAGTCTCTCCTGCACTGTTCCTCTTCACCAGTCTTCTCCAGCATTGTTCCTCTTCCCCAGTCTTCTCCTGCACTGTTCGTCTTAACCAGTCTTCTCCTTCACTGTTCCTCTTCACCATTCTTCTCCTTCACTGTTCCTCTTCACCAGTCTTCTCCTGTGCTGATCTTCTTCACCTGTCCCTCCTGCGCTGCTCCCCTTCACCAGTTTCTGCTGCGCTCTTTCTCTTCACCATTCATCTCCTGCACTGTTCCTCTTCACCAGTCTTCTCCTGTGCTGATTTTCTTCACCTGTCTCTCCTGCACTGTTCCCCTTCACCAGTCTCTACTGTGCTGTTCCCCTTCACCAGTTTCTCCTGCACTGTTCCCCTTCACCAGTTTCTACTGTGCTGTTCCCCTGCACCAGTTTCTCCTGCGCTCTTCTTCTTCACCAGTCTCACCTGTGCTCTTCCTCTTCACCATTGTTCTTCTGCACTGTTCCTCTTCACCAGTCTTCTCCTGTGCTGTTCCTCTTCACCAGTCTCTCCTGCACTGTTCCTCTTCACCAGTTTCTCCTGTGCTGTTCCTCTTCTCCTGCACTGTTCCTCTTCACCAGTCTTCTCTTGTGCGGTTCCTCTTCACCAGTTTTCCCTGCACTGTTCCTCTTCACCAGTTTCTCCTGCGCTGTTCCTCTTCACCATTCTTCACCTACGCTGTTCCTCTTCACCATTCTTCACCTGCGTTGTTCCTCTTCACCATTCTTCTCCTGTGCTGTTCTTCTTCACCAGCCTTCTTCTGTGCTGTTCCTCTTCACCAGTCTTCTCCTGCACTGTTCTTTTTCACCACTTTTCTCCTTCACTATTCCTTTTCACCAGTCTTCTCCTTCACTTTTCCTTTTCACCGGTTTTCTCCTTCACTGTTCTTTTTCTCCCATCTCTCCTTCGCTGTTCTTTTTCACCAGTCTCTCCTGCACTCTTCCTTTTCACCAGTCTCTCCTGCACTGTTCCCCTTCACCAGGTTCTGCTGCGCTGTTCCTCTTCACAAGTCTCTTCTGCGCTGTTCCTCTTCACCATTCTTCTCCTGCACTGTTCTTCACCAGTCTCTCCTGCGCTGTTCCTTTTCACCATTCTTCGCCTGCGTTGTTCCTCTTCAACAGCATTCTCCTGCACTGTTCCTCCTCACCATTCTTCGCCTGCACTGTTCCTCTTCACCAATTTTCTTCTGTGCTGTTGCTCTTCACTAGTCTCTCCTACACTGTTCCTCTTCACCAGTCTTCTCCTGCACTGTTCCTCTTCACCAGTCTTCTCCTTCACTGTTCCCCTTCACCAGTCTCTCCTGCGCTGTTCCCCTTCACCGGTTTCTCCACCGCTCTTTCTCTTCACCATTCATCTCTCCTGTGCTGTTCCTCTTCACCAGTCTCTCCTGCACTGTTCCTCTTCACCGTTCTTCTCCTGCACTGTTCCTCTTCACCAGTCTTCTCCTTCACTGTTCCTCTTCACCAGTCTTCTCCTGTGCTGATCTTCTTCACCTGTCACTCCTGCGCTGCTCCCCTTCACCAGTTTCTCCTGCGCTCTGTCTCTTCACCATTGATCTCCTGCACTGTTCCTCTTCACCAGTCTTCTCCTGTGCTGATTTTCTTCACCTGCCTCTCCTGCACTGTTCCCCTTTACCAGTCTCTGCTGTCCTGTTCCCCTTCACCAGTTTCTCCTGCACTGTTCCCTTTCACCAGTCTCTACTGTGCTGTTCCCCTGCACCAGTTTCTCCTGCGCTCTTCTTCTTCACCAGTCTCACCTGTGCTCTTCCTCTTCACCATTCTTCTTCTGCACTGTTCCTCTTCACCAGTCTTCTCCTGTGCTGTTCCTCTTGACCAGTCTCTCCTGCACTGTTACTCTTCACCAGTTTCTCCTGTGCTGTTCCTCTTCTCCTGCACTGTTCCTCTTCACCAGTCTTCTCCTGTGCTGTTCTTCTTCACCAATCTCTCCTGCGCTGTTCCTCTTCACCATTCTTCGCCTGCGTTGTTCCTCTTCACCAGCATTCTCCTGCACTGTTCCTCCTCACCATTCTTTGCCTGCACTGTTCCTCCTCACCATTCTTCGCCTGCACTGTTCCTCTTCACCAGCATTCTCCTGCACTGTTCCTCCTCACCATTCTTCTCCTGCACTGCTCCCCTTCACCAGTTTCTCCTGCGCTCTTTCTCTTCACCATTCATCTCCTGCACTGTTCCTCTTCACCAGTCTTCTCCTGTGCTGATTTTCTTCACCTGTCTCTCCTGCACTGTTCCCCTTCACCAGTCTCTACTGTGCTGTTCCCCTTCACCAGTTTCTCCTGCACTGTTCCCCTTCACCAGTCTCTACTGTGCTGTTCCCCTGCACCAGTTTCTCCTGCGCTCTTCTTCTTCACCAGTCTCACCTGTGCTCTTCCTCTTCACCATTGTTCTTCTGAACTGTTCCTCTTCACCAGCCTTCTCCTGTGCTGTTCCTCTTCACCAGTCTCTCCTGCACTGTTCTTCTTCACCAGTTTCTCCTGTGCTGTTCCTCTTCTCCTGCACTGTTCCTCTTCACCAGTCTTCTCTTGTGCGGTTCCTCTTCACCAGTTTTCCCTGCACTGATCCTCTTCACCAGTTTCTCCTGCGCTGTTCCTCTTCACCATTCTTCACCTACGCTGTTCCTCTTCACCATTCTTCACCTGCGTTGTTCCTCTTCACCATTCTTCTCCTGTGCTGTTCTTCTTCACCAGCCTTCTTCTGTGCTGTTCCTCTTCACCAGTCTTCTCCTGCACTGTTCTTTTTCTCCCATCTCTCCTTCACTGTTCTTTTTCACCAGTCTCTCCTGCACTCTTCCTTTTCACCAGTCTCTCCTGCACTGTTCCCCTTCACCAGGTTCTGCTGCGCTGTTCCTCTTCACAAGTCTCTTCTGCGCTGTTCCTTTTCACCAGTCTGCTCCTGCACTATTCTTCACCAGTCTCTCCTGCGCTGTTCCTTTTCACCATTCTTCGCCTGCGTTGTTCCTCTTCAACAGCATTCTCCTGCACTGTTCCTCCTCACCATTCTTCGCCTGCACTGTTCCTCTTCACCAGTCTTCTTCTGTGCTGTTCCTCTTCACCAGTCTCTCCTACACTGTTCCTCTTCACCAGTCTTCTCCTGCACTGTTCCCCTTCACCAGTCTCTCCTGCGCTGTTCTCCTTCACCGCTTTCTCCACCGTTCTTTCTCTTCACCATTCATCTCTTCTGTGCTGTTCCTCTTCACCAGTCTTCTCCAGCATTGTTCCTCTTCACCAGTCTTCTCCTGCACTGTTCCTCTTCACCAGTCTTCTCCTTCACGGTTCGCCTTCACCAGTTTCTCCTGCACTGTTCCCCTTCACCAGTTTCTCCTGCGCCATTTCTCTTCACCATTCGTCACCTGCGCTGTTCCACTCCATTAGTTTCTCCTGCACTGTTCCTCCTCACCAGTTTCTCCTGTGCTGTTCTTCTTCACCAATCTCTCCTGCGCTGTTCCTCTTCACCATTCTTCGCCTGCGTTGTTCCTCTTCACCACCATTCTCCTGCACTGTTCCTCCTCACCATTCTTCGCCTGCACTGTTCCTCCTCACCATTCTTCGCCTGCACTGTTGCTCTTCACCAGCATTCTCCTGCACTGTTCCTCCTCACCATCCTTCTCCTGTGCTGTTTCTCTTCACCAGTCTCTCCTTCACTGTTCCTCTTCACCAGTCTTCTCCTTCACTGTTCCTCTTCAGCAGTCTTCTCCTGTGCTGATCTTCTTCACCTGTCTCTCCTGCGCTGCTCCCCTTCACCAGTTTCTCCTGCGCTCTTTCTCTTCACCATTCATCTCCTGCACTGTTCCTCTTCACCAGTCTTCTCCTGTGCTGATTTTTCTATTCTTCACCTGTCTCTCCTGCACTGTTCCCCTTCACCAGTCTCTACTGTGCTGTTCCCCTTCACCAGTTTCTCCTGCACTGTTCCCCTTCACCAGTCTCTACTGTGCTGTTCCCCTCACCAGTTTCTCCTGCGCTCTTCTTCTTCACCAGTCTCACCTGTGCTCTTCCTCTTCGCCATTCTTCTTCTGCACTGTTCCTCTTCACCAGTCTTCTCCTGTGCTGTTCCTCTTCACCAGTCTCTCCTGCACTGTTCTTCTTCACCAGTTTCTCCTGTGCTGTTCCTCTTCTCCTGCACTGTTCCTCCTAACCAGTCTTCTCTTGTGCGGTTCCTCTTCACCAGTTTGCCCTGCGCTGTTCCTCTTCACCAGTTTCTCCTGCGCTGTTCCTCTTCACCATTCTTCACCTACACTGTTCCTCTTCACCATTCTTCTCCTGTGCTGTTCTTCTTCACCAGCCTTCTTCTGTGCTGTTCCTCTTCACCAGTCTTCTCCTGCACTGTTCTTTTTCACTAGTTTTCTCCTTCACTATTCCTTTTCACCAGTCTTCTCCTTCACTGTTCCTTTTCACCGGTTTTCTCCTTCACTGTTCTTTTTCTCCCATCTCTCCTTCGCTGTTCTTTTTCACAAGTCTCTCCTGCACTGTTCCTTTTCACCAGTCTCTCCTGCACTGTTCCCCTTCACCAGGTTCTGCTGCGCTGTTCCTCTTCACAAGTCTCTTCTGCGCTGTTCCTCTTCACCATTCTTCTCCTGCACTGTTCCTCTTCACCAGTCTTCTCCTGCACTGTTCTTCACCAGTCTCTCCTGCGCTGTTCCTCTTCACCATTCTTCGCCTGCACTGTTCCTCTTCACCAGTCTTCTTCTGCACTGTTCCTCTTCACCAGTCTTCTCCTGTGCTGTTCCTCTTCACCAGTCTCTCCTGCACTGTTCCTCTTCACCAGTTTCTCCTGTGCTGTTCCTCTTCTCCTGCACTGTTCCTCTTCACCAGTCTTCTCTTGTGCGGTTCCTCTTCACCAGTTTTCCCTGCACTGTTCCTCTTCACCAGTTTCTCCTGCACTGTTCCTCTTCACCATTCTTCACCTACGCTGTTCCTCTTCACCATTCTTCACCTGCGTTGTTCCTCTTCACCATTCTTCTCCTGTGCTGTTCTTCTTCACCAGCCTTCTTCTGTGCTGTTCCTTTTCACCAGTCTTCTCCTGCACTGTTCTTTTTCACCAGTTCTCTCCTTCACTATTCGTTTTCACCAGTCTTCTCCTTCACTGTTCCTTTTCACTGGTTTTCTCCTTCACTGTTCTTTTTCTCCCATCTCTCCTTCGCTGTTCTTTTTCACCAGTCTCTCCTGCACTGTTCCCCTTCACCAGGTTCTGCTGCGCTGTTCCTCTTCACAAGTCTCTTCTGCACTGTTCCTCTTCACCATTCTTCTCCTGCGCTGTTCCTCTTCACCATTCTTGTCCTGCACTGTTCCTCTTCACCAGTCTTCTCCTGTGCTGTTCCTCTTCACCAGTCTTCTCCAGCATTGTTCCTCTTCCCCAGTCTTCTCCTGCACTGTTTCCCTTCACCAGTCTCTCCTGCGCTGTTCCCCTTCACCAGTGTTCTCCTTCACTGTTCCTCTTTACCAGTCTTCTCCTTCACTGTTCCTCTTCACCAGTCTTCTCCTGTGCTGATCTTCTTCACCTGTCTCTCCTGCGCTGTTCCCCTTCACCAGTTTCTCCTGCGCTGTTCTTCTTCACCAGTCTCTCCTGTGCTCTTCCTCTTCACCATTGTTCTTCTGCACTGTTCCTCTTCACCAGTCTTCTCCTTTGCTGTTCCTCTTGACCAGTCTCTCCTGCGCTGTTCCTCTTCACCAGTTTCTCCTGTGCTGTTCCTCTTCTCCTGCACTGTTCCTCTTCACCAGTTTCTCCTGCGCTGTTCCTCTTCACCATTCTTCACCTACGCTGTTCCTCTTCACCATTCTTCACCTGCATTGTTCCTCTTCACCATTCTTCTCCTGTGCTGTTCTTCTTCACCAGCCTTCTTCTGTGCTGTTCCTCTTCACCAGTCTTCTCCTGCACTGTTCTTTTTCACCAGCTTTCTCCTTCACTATTCCTTTTCACCAGTCTTCTCCTTCACTGTTCCTTTTCATCGGTTTTCTCCTTCACTGTTCTTTTTCTCCCATCTCTCCTTCGCTGTTCTTTTTCACCAGTCTCTCCTGCACTCTTCCTTTTCACCAGTCTCTCCTGCACTGTTCCCCTTCACCAGGTTCTGCTGCGCTGTTCCTCTTCGCAAGTCTCTTCTGCGCTGTTCCTCTTCACCATTCTTGTCCTGCACTGTTCCTCTTCACCATTCTTGTCCTGCACTGTTCCTCTTCACCAGTCTTCGCCTGTGCTGTTCCTCTTCACCAGTCTTCTCCAGCATTGTTCCTCTTCCCCAGTCTTCTCCTGCACTGTTCCCCTTCACCAGTCTCTCCTGCGCTGATCTTCTTCACCTGTCTCTCCTGCGCTGTTCCCCCTCACCAGTTTCTCCTGCGCTGTTCTTCTTCACCAGTCTCTCCTGTGCTCTTCCTCTTCACCATTCTTCTTCTGCACTGTTCCTCTTCACCAGTCTTCTCCTTTGCTGTTCCTCTTGACCAGTCTCTCCTGCCCTGTTCCTCTTCACCAGTTTCTCCTGTGCTGTTCCTCTTCTCCTTCACTGTTCCTCTTCACCAGTCTTCTCTTGTGCTGTTCCTCTTCACCACTTTCTCCTGCGCTATTCCTCTTCACCAGTTTTTCCTGCGCTGTTCCTCTTCACCATTCTTCACCTACGCTGTTCCTCTTCACCATTCTTCACCTGCATTGTTCCTCTTCACCATTCTTCTCCTGTGCTGTTCTTCTTCAGCAGCCTTCTCCTGCACTGTTCATTTTCACCAGTCTTCACCTTCACTGTTCCTTTTCACTGGTTTTCTCCTTCACTGTTCTTTTTCTCCCATCTCTCCTTCACTGTTACTTTTCACCAGTCTCTCCTGCGCTTTTCCCCTTCGCTATTCTTCTCCTTGATCACTGCCTGAGGCCTCCTTTTTCCAGCCAGGATTGTAAGTTCTGGCTGAAAATGTGCATTAAACGTAAGCGCACAGCAATCTCTACAGTCAGCAGCAATGTGTGCAGCATCGTTGCTGGTCCCAAAATCCGGCCCATAATGTGGCTGATATTGCACATTACACTGTTTCTACAACTAGTCGTTGTGATCTGAACGTGTGGCTTCTTTCAAAACTTTCAAATGCGAATTGGATAAACATTTGAAGAGGAGAAATTTGCAGGATTATAGGGAAGAGTAGTGAAATGTGACTAATGGGTAGCTCTTTCAAAGAACCAGCACAGGCTCAATGGACTGAATGGCCTCCTCTGTGCTGTATCATTGTATGATTCAATGTGTTATAATATTTTGTATGATCTCATCTAAGTGGTTGTTTAAAAATGATTGCAATGACTGACAATTTATTCAGATTAAATTTTGCTAATACATAGATCTAATGATAGGAATTAAGTTTGATTATTAATGATTGCATTTGGCCCATCTTTTTTCTTTGCTTGTTAATTGGCCTAGTCTGTCTGCCTCGTCCACTCTTGCCAAGCACTTTTTCAGCAGATCCAGACGATGTTAAACAGAAAGCTTGTCTGCATCCCAATCTCTTCCAATGCCTCCCTGGAAAACTGTGCCCCCCAACATGAGCTGATGCATTTGTTAACCCGCGACTGCCAACTGCGCTGCTCACTGTTCATTCCTTTAGGACTGAGATGAGGAGCAACTTCTTCACTCAGAGGGCGGTGAAGCTATGGAATTCTCTCCTACAGAAGGCTGTGGAGGCCAAGTTGCTGAATATATTTAAGAAGGAAATAGATTTCTAGACTCTAAAGGCATTAAGGGGTATGGGGAGAGTGGAAGTATAGCATTGAGATAGAGGATCAGCCATGATCATATTGAATGGCGGAGCAGGCTCGAAGGGCCGAATGACCTACTCCTGCTCCTATTGTCTAAGTTTCTGTGAGGGAACTATGGCCTCCGTTGCATTCGCTGCCATTTGGGACCCTGGATTCAGGGGTCACCCATTAGTCTCCAGTATCTTGTGTTTTGAAATAGCCAGAGATGCTCTTTGGTGAGAATAATTTAAAGGCAGTGTTCTGGCCAGCTCTTTCCCTCAACCCGAGTTGACTTCTATATTCTGGGGGGCAGGGTGGAAGGGAGGTGGGTTGGTGGGTTAGTGCAGGGGTGGACTGCAGAAGTTTCCTGCTGAAATGCACCCCAGTGAAGGGGATGGCAGGTGGGGAACGGGTGCCATTTTCTCTCGTTTTCTTGGCATTCACTCTTTATCACCCATGAGCAAAGCATCAGATGGGCATGCGAATCCTTCTCCAAGGCAGCTCTGGAATTGTCCACCAGGGGGGGGGCGGTGGAGCAGCCCTGATTTAGGTCCCCACCCATCTCTCTGTTTTGGCTCTCTCCGCAGTTGGCAAACACCTGGCAGCCCTTCTGCGCCAATCACACAGTGGCAAAGTCGATCCTGGCAGCTCGATGAGTAAGGGCAATGGGTAAATGTGATTCTGAGACATAGAGGTCAGATGGGCCCAGGTTAGACACTTGGTAGGCGCGACATCAGCTGGTACCAGATGGGGCAGTAATTGGGACACTCCAACTGGTCTCTGTGTCTGTAGGATAAGGAGAGAGAGCGAAAGATAACCATTCAGACTGCTCTTCCTGGTTGTCCACAATGGCCCTACAAGAGCGCCCATGTACGCAGCAATGCTGCAAAATCACCATTGAGGACAGGATTGAATTGGGTTCAGTTCTGTCGCTGCCCACACTTGCATAATTCCCTGGTGCTGTACAGTGTCAATGTTTAACTTAGAGGAGGTGCTATAGGGCAGACAGAGCCCATTCCTATGAGAAACTGAGGGGTGGGAACATTCTAATAGAGGAACAATTATTTTCTGTGAACACCTTAATAAATGTGCATGTGTTTGCTGTGTAGATGTCCCCCACGAGTACATCTCCCCATGTAAGCTACCCCTGTATATGTTCCCTGTGTGTTCATCCTCATATGTATAGGACCTTGTGTAGAGGTCCCATTCAAGAGGAGAATTAAGAGAAGATATAATAGAAGTGTTCAGAATTATGAGCAGATTTGATAGAGTAAGTAACTGGTAACAAGGCTGGTAACCAAAGGACACGGATTTAAAGTAATTGACAGAAGAATGGTGGTTGGGGGGGGCGATGATAAGTAAGTAAAAATTACACAGAGAGTTGTTATGATCTGGAACGCTTTGCCTGAAAGGGCAGTGGAAGCAGATTCAATAATGACATTCAAAAAGGAATTAGATGCATTCTCAAAGAGGAAAAATTTGCAGTATGATGGGGAAAGAAAAGGGGAGTGGAACTAATTGGATCGCCATTTCAAAGAGCTGGTACAGATATGATGGACTGAATGGTTCTTTCAGTGTTGTATCATTCTATGATTCTATGAATCATGTCATGTTGTTGATGACTTCCTGGTCACGATTTGGCCTTTGTTTCAGCGCCCTACGAGATATGTCCCGAGGACTATCTGATGGCCATGGTGTGGAGAAGAACTGCAGCCGGGGATTTTGTGTTCAACAGGTGTCCACTGAATGCAACAGGTACTGTGAAAATGCACCATCGCTGACTTAATTACCAGGGCCTGCGGGAAGCACTTTTTAAACCACCAACATTTTGCTATATGAAAGAGAAAATAATTTCATTCCAGCTCTTTTAAAATAAATAGTGAAGAATTCGTCTGTTTGTGAAAGGCCAGTCAATTGTTTTAAGAGCATGTTATTTGTCAAATGATTTATACTGAATGAATGAGGATCAATTGCATTTAACAGGCAATTGACTTTGTTTCCCCCTTCTGTATTACTCTGTCAATGCTGCCATTTATTTCTGCTTTTCTCTGTGACTTGCAGGCACCACTAGCAGACGCTGCTCCCTCGATCGTAATGGCATTGCCTACTGGGAGCCACCCAGCTTTGCGAGATGCATATCAAATGAGTACCGATACTTACAGCATTCAGTAGGTGCAAAGTCAGCTGCAATACTTCTTGCTTGTACTGAGACTAGGCAGAAAACAAAGCAATCCTGCTTATTTAAACTGATGATAAATTTGTGTGAAAAATATTTTTTAAAGTGCCCTCACTTATTAAACAATGAACAATAGCATAACAGGTTAGTTATGCCAAATAGCTCAATAGCTTCCATAGGGGATAGAACAATGTAAGAAGTGTTTTGCAGTTAGTGCTGTTGAATTGTTCGGCAAAACCAGTAAATCTTCCAAATAAGCAAGATATCAAATATGTTTATTTAATGTTACCAGAAATATACAGGGACTAAATGGGTTAATTTATTTGGTTACAGGTTACATAGATTAGGCTTCTATTCCATTGAATATAGAAGAATAAAGGATGATAGAATTTAAGTGTTTAAGATGATTAAAGGATTTGATAGGGCAGATAGAGAGAAACTATTTTCTCTGGCGGGGGAGTCCAAAACAAGGGGGTGTAACATTAAAATTATAGCTAGGCTGTTCAGGGACGATGTCAGGAAGCACTTCGTCACACGGAGGGGAGTGGGCATCTGGAACTCCCTCCCCACAAAAGGCTGCTGAGGTTGGGGGTCAATTGAAACCTTCAAAACTGAGATTGATAGATTTTTGTTGGCCAAAAGTTACAGAATCAAGGTGGGTAGATGGAGTTAAGATACAGATCATCCATGGTCTAATTGAATGGTGGGATAGGCTTAAGGAGTTGAATGGATTCCTCCTGTTCCTATTTTTATGTGTCCCTTTGTTCCTAAATCCATTTACGACTGAATGCTGTTTGCGTAATCCCTGCAGACATTCCCAGTTTGGAAGGTATGGATTGTTGGGTGGAAATTCCAACAAATGTCATTGTGCTGGAGGGACACCTTCACCACCTGCTTTCCCCTCACAATGGGCTGTCCCCCAAACCCCAGATACGGAGCCATTACTGCGTTACGGGCAGACACCCATATCCAGTAAAGGATCAAGACTTGCATTTCTATAGCACCTTTCACAGCCTTCACAGTCAATGAGGTACCTTTGAGGGGGTGCAGGATTGAACTGGTGAAGAGAAACAGTGCAGGAGAAGACTGGTGAAAGGGGAGGCAGTGGCGTAGTGGTAATGTCATTGAACGAGTAATTCAGAGACCCAGGCTAACATCTTGGGGACATGCGTCCCTTGACATTCAATAACATTACCATTGCTGAATCCCCCACTATCAACATCCTGGGGTTTACCATTGACCAGAAACTGAACTGGACTAGCCATATAAATACTGTGGCTACAAGAGCAGGTCAGAGGCTAGGAATCCTATGGTGAGTAACTCACCTCCTGACTCCCCAAAGCCTGTCCACCATCTACAAGGCACAAGCTAGGAGTGTGATGGAATACTCTCCCATTGCCTGGATGAGTGCAGCTCCAACAACACTCAAGAAGCTTGACACCATCCAAGACAAAGCAGCCCGCTTGGTTGGCACCCCATGAACAAACATTCATTCCCTCCGCGACGCACAGTAGCAGTAGTGTGTACAAGCTACAAGATGCACTGCAGAAGCCCCTCAAGGCTCCTTAGACAGCACCTTCCAAACACATGAACACTACCATCTAGAAAAACAAGGGCAGCAGATAAATGGGAACACCACCACCTGGAAGTTCCCCTCCAAGTCACTCACCATCCTGAATTGGAAATATATCGCCATTCCTTCACTGTCGCTGGGTCAAAATCCTGGAACTCCCTCCCTAACAGCACTGTGGGTGTACCTACACCGCATGGACTCAGTGGTTCATGACGGCAGCTCAGCACCACCTTCTGAAGGGTAATTAGGGATGGGCAATAAATGCTGGCCCAGTCAGTGAAGCCAACATCCCATGAAAGAATTTTTTAAAAAGTTTTGTGCACCCTCAAGTAGAAAGGTTAAAAGTAATAGAAAAGGGGCATTGTAGTTCACCAGGATAATATGTACGACGAGAAAGCAGAGTTAGGAAAAGAAACTTGAGAAATTTGGGCTTTTTCACTAAAACTGCAAAGAGTGAGAGAGTGTGAGAGTGAGGGAGGGAGGGAGTGAGTGAGAGCAAATGACTGAGTGAGTGTGTGTGATACAGTGAATGAGAGAGCGAATGAGTGATTGTGTGTGACAGAGAGAGAATCCTGAGACTGGGAGTGAGCCAAATGTGCACATGCACGCACACACTGTACACGCACGCACACATTGCATGCACCCACACGCGCAAACACACACACACGCTCACATTCACAGATTATTTGATGTGGGGACACATCCACACACCCCTTCCCCCACCACACCTTCGCCTCCTCCTCCCTTCCCAAAAACCTAACTACACCCTGGGCTGGGTGAGGAGGAAAGCTCAGGCTGAAAGGCAATCCACTTCCGACCCCTCACTTCCACATGAATTCTGCCAAGGCCAGCTCAGAGTGTGCGTCACCAAAGGTGATAACAAGGCCGATGTTAGTTAAACCCTACTCCTCCGCTCAGCCCCAGTCTGCTCCCTCTTCTCTGGTGACCAGGACTTGGAGTCTAGTCTGTTTCTCTCTAGCTCTGCTTCTTAAGTGAAAAACATAAAAGGCTGTACTAGTTAGCTCTGCTGCTTGGTACCATTTAATGGTCATTTTTATTAACTACAATTTTAAAAAAAATCTATTTATTGTTTTGACATCATTGTTTATGTTTTATTCATAACTTAACTGATTTTTAAAAATTTCTGTTTAATGTTGTGCCAAACCAGATCTCAAGCAGCTGCTGCTGGGTTTCTTGCTGAAGGGGAATGAAAGGTTCACAGGAAGTCTGATTGCTTTTTGGAGGGCTGGTAAAAAGGGTTATTTTTGCTCCTGTAGAAATGGGAAGTGTTGGAAATGCTCAGCATGTCTGGCAGCATCTGTGCAGAGAGAAAACAGAGACCAGGGGCTCTTCATCGGAACTACTGCAAATCATGGACCTGAGATGCTGACTCTGTTTCTCTCTCCACAGATGCTGTCTAGTCTGCTGAGTATTTCTAGCATTTTCTGTTATATTTCAGATTTCCAGCATCTGCAGTACTTTGTTCTCCTATTATGTGCTCCATGCTGGGCATTTTTAAGTGTGGTTAACTTAAAATGATCATTTAAAATTTAAAATGAGAAAATATTTATCTCTCAATGCACAGTGTAAATTTCCTGTTAATAAAGTCCACTTGTGTGGCTAGAAATAGCACATTATTGCAGGTGAATTAGTTGGTGCTAATTTATTAGAACGATTTGCCATTTTTAAAGTTGAAATCAAGACCAGGAGTCATGTGCCAAAAGAATATATCACTACTAGTTCAAAATATTCTCCTTTGTACATGTGATTGTTGTTTGTGGTGCTTGAGGTTCAAGTCTTTTGGATGTTGCTGCCTAGACATTGCCTTGGGCCAGGTTCAAGGAAGCAGAGCTGTTTCTGTAATATTAATGACCAAGTTGTGTGTAATTGCCTGACAAAGCCATGGTTGTAAAGTATATCATACTGAAACCCGAGCTTTCGATTAGGTTTATAAATAGAGGTATAGAGTACAAAAACTAAGAGGTTTTGCTAAACCTATGGAGCCCAGAAAGAGGAGAAGCACCATGGCCCATGATTTCTCTCCCTGGCCCTGTGTGGGGGTCTTGCCTGCTTTTCAGTTAGCGGACAAGACCCCCGTTACTTCCAGAAGATTGCAGCCATTAACTGTTTCTCTCCAGAGATGCTGCCTGGACTGCTGAGCAATTCCATCATTTTCTGGGTTTTTTTTTTCAGAATTCTAGCACCTGCAGTATTTTTCTTTTCTGTCAGAGGGAATTCCTAGGTGGGGCCGATGGAGGGACTTCCTGTTTCCGTGAGGCAGATTTGGTTTTTTATTCATTCATGGGATGTGGACTTCACTGGCTAGGCCAGCATTTATTGCTCATCCTTAATTGCCCTTGAGGAGGTGGTGGTGAGCTGCCTTCTTGAACCGCTGTAGTCCATATGGTGTAGGTACACCCACAGTGCAGTTAGGAAGGGAGTTCCAGGATTTTAACCCAGTGACAGTGAAGGACCGGCAATATAATTCCAAGTCACGATGGTGAGTGCCTTGGAGGGGGACTTCCAGGTGATGGAGTTCCCATATGTCTGCTGCTCTTGTCTTTCTAGATGGTGGTGGTCGTGGGTTTGGATGGAAAGACTATAAGTAGGGCAGTTTTTTTCCAGTATTTAGGGCCAAGGCAGCTGAATGTATGGCCACTTATGGTGGAGCAGTGTAACTTGGGGATGTTCAAAAGGCCAGAGTTGGAGGCGAATTTAATTAAGCATTGGTACAATACATAGCTACAGAAATAGGCCATTCAGCCCCTCAAGCTTTTTCAGTCATCCAGTTAGTTTCTGGCCATTCTGTGTTTTATCTTCATTTTAAGTATGATTTCTTGAGGCCCTGCTTGTTGTATTGTAATGTTCCAGCTGGCTGCATATAACACCTTGTTTAAACTGAGCTACAGTATGATCACAGGCTGAGAATTTCAGATGCACTTAAATATAATCACTGCGTGAACATTTCCTTTGATATATTTGCAGTTATTTTACCTGATATGAACTTTTGAAATGTTAAGGGCTTTTTTTTATGTAGTTCTCTTGACGGTTGAGTTTTTTTTTAATTCTTTCTTGGGATTTGGGTATTTGTTGGCAGATTTCCTTCCCTAGAGGGCATTAGTGAACCAGATGGGATTTTATGACAATCAGTGATAATTTCATGGCTACCATTACTGAGACTAGCTTTCAATTCCAGATTTTTTTTCCCCCTTAAATTCCACTAGCTGCCATGGAAGGGAATTGAACCCATACCCCTAGAGCATTAGTCCGGGCCTATGGATTACTAGTCCGGTGACATTGCCACTACACCATAGTCTCCTCTGCCTGTTAGTGCGATCACATCCTTCCTTAACCAGATCTATACACAATATTCTACTTGTGACCTCACTAGTGTTTTATACAGGTCTAGTATAATCTCACTGATATTATATTCTCAACTAATAAAAGTAATTATACCAATATGATCTCTTAACCACCTTATCTCCCTGTCCTGCTACCTTTAGGGATCTGTGGACATTCACTCCAAGGTCCCTCTGTTCCTTTACACTTCTCAGTATCCTACCATTTATTGTGTATTCGTTGCCTTGCTTGCACTCCCTAAGTGCATTACCTCACACTTCTCCAGACTGAATTCCATTCACCATTTTCCCGTCCACCTGACTAGTCCATTGCTATCTCCCACAGTCTATAGCTTTCTTCCTTGCTATCAACCATACGGCCAATTCTTGTATCTTCTGCAAATTCCTTAATCATGACCTCCATGTGTTAAGTCTAAACCATTGATATGTACCACAAACTGATAGGGATCCAGTACTGAGCCCTGCTGTACCCCGTTGGAAACAGCTTTCCAGTCACAAAAACACCTGTCAATTATAATTCTTCACTTTCTGTCACTGAGACAATTTTGGATCGAACTTCCACTTTCCCTTGGATCCCAAGGGCTGTTAGTTTTCTGGTCAGCCTGCCATCTGGGTCCTTGTCAAAAGCCTTGCTTAAATCCATGTAGACAACCTCAAAAATGCTACCCTCAAAAATACACCTTGCAACCTCCACGAAGATTTCAATCAAGTTAGTCAGACACTTCCCTTTTATACCTCACCCTACTCCATATGGCCTTTTGCCATTCATGCAGGTTTAAGTTTGGGAGTCCCACCCTTTACCTTTGTAGGAATATATTTGTTCAGAGTCCTTGTTATCTCTTTGAATGCCTCCTAATCCTCTGACACTGATT
Source organism: Cetorhinus maximus (assembly GCF_964194155.1). Taxonomy (NCBI): domain Eukaryota; kingdom Metazoa; phylum Chordata; class Chondrichthyes; order Lamniformes; family Cetorhinidae; genus Cetorhinus; species Cetorhinus maximus. The sequence continues at coordinate 47,282,421 of NC_135883.1, forward strand.
TACCTTCGAGTTGCTATTTCAAATCTACATATGTGAAATCACATCTCAACTTCATAAAATTGGCATTTCCACATATTAAAGCTTTTTAAATTACCATTGTACAGGGTGTGTTTGAGACCCCATCTAGAATACTAGGCACAGATTTGACCTCCATATCGAAGGAAGGTCATAGTTGCATTGGAGACGGTACAGTGAAGGTTCACTACATTGGTCCCTGAGATGAGGGGGTTGTCCTATGATGAGAGGCTGAGTAAATTGGGCAAACGTTCTCTGGAGTTTAGAAGAATGAGAGGTGGTCCCATTGAAACATACAAGATTCTAAAAATGGTTTGACATGGTCAACACTGAGAGATTGTTTCTGCCGGTTGGAAACACGGAGGGCACTGTCTCAGGTTAAGTGGCCGAACAGAAATTTACTGACACATTTGCCCTCCTATCTCCCCCTGACTGTTTGGGGGTCTATGGTACTCGCCCAGCCATGTGATTGCCCCTTTTTTGTTCCTCCATTCAACCCATGTGGTTATTTCAAAATAAAAACAGAAAGTGCGGAAAAACTCAGCAGGCCTGGCAGCATCTGTGGAGAGAGAAAGAGTTAATGTTTTAAGTCCAATATGACTTCTTTGGAACTGCCAGTCCTGCTGAATATTTCCAGAATTTTGTGTTTTTATTTCAGATTTCAAGCATCCGCTGTATTTTTCTTTTATTTTTGTGTCATTTCATGCTCCTTCTAGCTATCATCCTCCTCAAAGGTGGAATTTTTTCTATGATCTAGATTGTGACCTCCCTTTTTGTTACCCCTCTCTATCCCATCTGAAAACCCCTGGCTGGATTTAATGGCCACAAATTGCCCACCCCCGTGCTGATGTAAAACAAGGCACGATGATGTCAGGATGGCGATCTCATGTCATCCCGCCAGTCTCTGATAATGTGGTAGGCGAACAGATGCCGAAATCAGACACCTTTTTGCCATTTTGAAAAAAAACCCTTAAAGACACAGCTGACAGCAATTTTGCATTGCCCATTTCACCTTTTAGTAGTTGCACAGGAAAAACACGGAGTGTTTTACGCCAGGTATGAGGAGGCAGTACAAGGGTGGATGGAAAGGGCTGCAAACAGGGCCAGTGTTGCATGTGGCAGCAGAATCTGCTGCTGAGGGTGGCAGTGTTTGGCAGCAGTATACTTGATTTCTTCTCTTTTTTTAGTCTGACACAACAAAAAAGGAGAGAATGAGAGGATAAGGGAGTTTTAAATTGGTGGCCGTGATCAACTTCCAATTCACAGCCTAAGCCCTGTGCCGCCAGACATCCCACCCTAGACGTCCAATTGGGCACAGACCCCACCCCCTGAAGCTAATTGACCAACTTCCCACTGGCCGGTCACTAAATGGCCGGCTGACGTTTGTTTTGCCATGGTGAGATGGTGGGGCGGGAGCGAGCAGACCACACACTCCCTGTTCCATCTCTTTCACCTCACCAGGAACCATAAAATCCAACTCCCTGTAACAGGAATGTTGAACTGCCATTCCTGCCCTTCTTTAAGCCATGTTTCAGTAATATCTATGACATCGTACCTCTTAAGTGTCTATCTGCTTTATTCACTAGACACCTTGCATTGAAATATATATCAATATCACTGAAGAACTCCATTGTTGTCTACTTTCTAGCCTTTTTTCTTGACCTTCCATATTTTCTTACTAATTTTCTGTCTTCTATTTCAAACAATATTTCTCTGTTTTTGGAATCTACTCTCAGATTCCCATAGCCCAGCCAAGGTAGTTTGAACTCCCCAGCAATGTTAGCAAACCTCCCCACCACAATATTGGTCCTGGCCCTAATGAGGTGCAACCTGCCTTGCAGTTGGCAGTTCTGAAGACGGACTCAAAATGCTAACTCTGTTTCTCTCTCCACAGATGCTGCCAGACCTGCTGAGTTTTTCCAGGACTTCCTGTTTTTATAACAAATAAGACCAAATGGGTTGAACTGAGGAATAAAAAAGGGGCAATCACATGGCTGGGAGTACACCATAGATCCCCAAACAGTCAGGGGAGATAGAAGAGCAAATTTGTAGGTAAATCTCTGATCGGCCTCTTATCCTGAGGTACATGTCCTATCTTCCCCAGAACTGGAACCAATCCCTTAGGAATGTAAAGCCCTCCCCTCCTGCACCATCTCCCCAGCCACATGTTCATCTGCTATATCTTATATCTGTACTCACTGGCACATGACCTGGTGGGGGGTAATCTAGGTCCTGCTTTTTAATTTATTTCCTAGCTCCCTAAACTCTACCTATAGGACCTCATCCCTCTATACCTATGTCATTGGACCATGACCTCTGGCTGCTCACCCTTCCCTCAAAGTGCTCTGCAGCTTCTCAGTGACATCCTTGACTCTGGCACCAGGGAGGCAACATACCATCCAGGATCCACATCTACAGCCATAGAAATATGACATGATGGGCCAAATGGCCCACTCTTGCTCCGACGCTCCGATGTTACTAATCTTTCTATGATTCTATGCTGCCTGACCTGCTGAGTATTTCCAGCATTTTTTTGTTTCTAATTTCAGATTTCCAGCATCCACAGTCTTTTACTTTTTTCTAACTAAATTTCTTAGTTTCACCCACTACCTTAACTTAAAGAAAAATAAAAGACAATAGTAATGCCCACCAACCAGTTAACTACCAACTGTCTTGTGGCGTCATTCCTTGATTTGTCCTGTCGTGTCTTATGTTGGCCCTCTGGGGGAGGTGGTGGCATCGTGGTATTGTCACTGGGCTAGTAATCCAGAGACCCAGGGTAATGTCCTGGGGACTATGGTTCAAATCCCACCATGGCAGATGGTGGAATTTGAATTCAATATTTGTTTTAAAAAAAAATTCTGGAATTAAAAGTCCAATGATGACCATGATGACCATTGTCGATTATTGTAAAAACTTACCTGGTTTACTCATGCCCTTTAAGGAAGGAAATCTGGTCTAGCTAACCTGTGATTCCAGACGTGCAGCAATGTGGTTGACTTGACTCTTAAATGCCCTTTGAAATGGCCTAACAAGCCAATCAGTTATAACAAAGTCACAAAAAAGGAATGAAATCAGACGGACCACTCGACATTGACTGAGGCACTGGAAACGAAAATGGTCAAGTCCTCCTCCTTACTAACATCTGGGGGCTTGTTTCAAAATTGGGGGAGCTGTCTCACAAACTAGTCAAGCAACAGCCTGACATAGTCATCCTCATGGAATCATACCTTACAGATAATGTCCCAGACACCACCATCACCATTCCTGGGTATGTCCTGTCCCATGGGCAGGACAGACCCAGCAGAGGTGGAAGCACAGAGGTATGGAGTTGGGAGGGAATTGCTCCTTGGAGTCCTCAACATCGACTCTGGACCCCATGAAGTCTCATGGCATCAGGCCAAACATGGGCAAGGATAACTCCTGCTGATTACCATGTACCGTCCTCCCTCAGCTGATGAATCAGTGCTCCTCCATGTTGAACATCATTTGGAGGAAGCACTGAGGGTGGCAAGGATGTTCTCTGGGTGGGGGACTTCAATGTCCATCACCAAGAGTGGCTCGGTAGCACCACTACTGACCAAGCTGGCTGAGTCCTAAATGACAGAGCTGCTGGATTGGGTCTGCAGCAGGTGGTGAGGGATAAAACACACTTGATCCCATCCTCACCAACCTGCCTGCCGCAGATGCATCTGTCCATGACAGTATCAGTAAGAGTGACCAGCGCACAGTCATTGTGGAGACCAAGTCCCGGCTTCACATTGAGGATGCCCTCCATCGTGTTGTGTGGCACTACCACCATGCTAAATGGAATAGATTTCAAACAGATCTAGCAACTCCAGACTAGGCATCCATGAGTCGCTGTGAGCCATCAGCAGTAGCAGAATTGTACTCGAATACAATCTGTAACCTCATGGCCTGGCATATCTCCCATTCTACCATTGCCATCAAGCCAGGAGATCAACCCTGGTTCAATGAATATTGCAGGAAGGCATGCCAGGAGCAGCACTAGGCATACCTAAAAATGAGGTGTCAACCTGGTGAAGCTATAACACAGGATGCCAAACAGCATAGGCAGCAAGTGATAGACTGAACGAAGCTATCCCACAACCAACGGATCAGATCTAAGCTCTGCAGTCCTACCACATCCAGTCGTGAATGGTGGTGGACAATTAAACAATTTACTGGAGGAGGAAGCTCCACAAATATCCCCATCCTCAGTAATGGAGGAGCCCAGCACATCAGTGCAATAGATAAGGCTGAAGCATTCACAACATTCTTCAGCCAGAAGTGCCGAGTGGATGATCCATCTCAGCCTCCTCTGGAGGTCCCCAGCATCACAGATGCCAGTCTTCAGCCAATTCGATTCACTCCACGTGATATCAAGAAATGGCTGAAGGCACTGAATACTGCAAAGGCTACGAGCCCTGACAATATTCCGGCAATAGTACTGAAGATTTGTACTTGCTGCGCCCAGCCAAGCTGTTCCAGTACAGCTACAACACTGGCATCTAACCAGCTATGTGGAAAATTGCCCAGGTATGTCCTGTAGACAAAAAACAGGACGAATCCAACCCGGCTAATTACCGCCCCATCAGTCTATTCTCGATCATCAGTGAAGTAATGGAAGGGGTCATCAACAGTGCTATCAAGTGGCACTTGCTTAGCAACAACCTGCTGACTGATGCCCAGTTTGGGTTCCGGCAGGGCCACTCAGCTCCTGACCTCATTACAGCCTTGGTTCAAACATGGGCAAAAGAGTTGAACTCCAGAGGTGAGGTGAGAGTGACTGCCCTTGATATCAAGGCCGCATTTGAACCGACTGTGGCATCAAGGAGCTCTAGCAAAACTGGAGTCAATGGGAATCAGGGGGTAAACTCTCTGCTGGTTGGAGTCATACCTAGCACAAAGGAAGATGGTTGTGGTTGTTGGAGGTCAGTCATCTCAGCTCCAGGACATCACTGCAGGAGTTCCTCAGGGCAGTGTCCTTGGCCCAAACATCTTCAGCTGCTTCATCAATGACCTTCCTTCCATCATAAGGTCAGAAGTGGGGATGTTCGCTGATGATTGGACAATGTTCAGCACCATTCATGAGTCCTCAGATACTGAAGCAGTCCATGTCCAAATGCAGCAAGACCTGGACAATATCCAAGCTTGGACTGACAGCGGCAAGTAACATTCGCACCACACAAGTGCCAGGCAATGACCATCTCCAACAAGAGAGAATCTAACCATCACCTCTTGACATTTAATGGCATTACCATCGCTGAATCTCCCACTGTCAATATCCTGGGTGTTACCATTGACCAGAAACGGAACTGGACTAGTCATATAAATACTATGGCTACAAGAGCAGGACAGAGGCTAAGAACCCTGTGACGAGTAACTCACCTCCTGACTCTCCAAAACCTGTCCCCAATCAAACATGCACAAGTCAGGAGTGTGATGGAATACTCCCCACTTGCCTAGATAAGTGCAGCTCCAACAATACTCAAGAAGCTCAACATCATCCAGGACAAAGCAGCCCATTTGATTGGCATCCCATCCACAAACATTCACTCCCTCCACCACTGTAGCAGCAGTGTGTACCATCTACAAGATGCAATGCAGGAGTTCACCAAGACTCTTTAGGCAGCACCTTCCAAACCCATGGCCACCACCACCTGTAAACTCCCTTCCAAGCCACTCACCTTCCTAACTTGGAAATATGTTTCCATTCCTTCATTGTCATTGGGTCAAAATTCTGGACCTCTCTACAAAACAGCACTGTGGGTGTACCTACACCGCATGGACTGCAGCGGTTCAAAAAGGCAGCTCACCACCTCCTTCTCAAGGGCAGTTAGGGATGGGTAATAAATGCTGACCTAGCCAGCGACACCCACATCCCTTGAATGAATTTTTAAAAAGCCCAGGTCCCCGGTGCTCAACATTTCCCCAGGTTGTCAGCCCTCTGTCACTGACTATCACAGTGTCCTCTTGGCCAAAATCCTGAAGTAAAAGCTACGTATAAAGCAATCATTCTTTACCAAGTTTGTCTAGCAACACACCCAGCACACTCTTATGCTTTCCCTGAGTGCGTGTCTTCCTGCTGCCTTTGCCTGTCCTGGTGCTCCTACACAGTGTTACCTCAGTGCCTGCAGCACAGCTGGTGGAAGGCTGCTGACTCTTACTGGAAGAGGCTGCAGATGGCCTTGCAGGACACCCTCAACAGCTGGGGACCTTGAGGACCCAGCTTCAAACTGCATCACCTCAACATGGGTGACAGCATTCTGTGCTAGCTGGCTGACAACAGCAAGGGCACTGGCAGAGTGGCTATGCTGGGAGGATGAATACTCTAGCACTGACAGAGGACAACAGGTTCATGCTCCACAGAGTCACTACAACTGACACTCTCCCAAGGCAGTACCTCCAGTAATCCTAGTGATCTGTGCGCGGACAGATTGCTGGACTGCTTTGAGAGCCTGCATGTCTCTTTGATCACTGGCGCCTGCAGCTATGATGGTAGCAGTTTGAGCCTGCCAGGCAGCAAGCTTGATAATGACAAGATGCTGCCTGGCAGCCCTGCCAAGACACCTAGCATTTCCAACAGCTTTTTCTAACCTCTGCAGCAGAACTCTTGTGTATCCTTGTCCTCTGGGGCTCTGGAACCCATTCAACCCTTTCCCACTGCGCTGGCAGCAGGCCTGCCGCCCTGGTGACTCACCACTTGCAGATTCCTGCCTCTCTGCTACTCTCTAAGATTCACGTAGTGCCAATATCTGAGCTGTTGGCCTCGAGTGTCAGATAAAGTGACAGTATTTCTTCTAGCTCTGTCAGTTCTCCCTCCTGACCTTCAACTCCCACCCTTTGGCTGGTCAGGCAGTAGTTCTTGGGTGTCTGAAGACATAACTGCACAAGAGTAGAGTGGTAGTGAGGGAACATGGGAATAGTAAGAGGTGCATGGTTACACAATCAGCAGCTTGCACATTATAGCAGTTTGCAGTTCTGGGTGAAGTGAATTTGAGAAGTTCCATAAGGCGGGATCATATCATCAGCCTTGATAGCTTCAGTGATGGTTGACCTCATTGACGCCAATTTCAATTACTCCCATTACCATCTCCATGGGGGGTAAGGGCATGCCTGCACCCTGCTGCCCCTGCCATTTATGAGAAACTTGGAAGGATTTACACAAAGAAGGGGACCATTCGGCCCATCATGCCATGCTGCCTAAGAAAGAGCTATCCAATTTAACCCCACCTGTCAACTCTTGTTCTGTAGCCCTTTAGGTTATTGCATTCCAAGTGTATGTCCAAGTATTTTTTAAAATGTGGTGAGGGTTTCTGCCTCAACCACCCTTTCAGGCAGTGAGTTCTTGACCCTCTCCACCCTCTGCCTTAAAAAAATTCTCCTCAACCCCCCCTCGAATCCCTCCACCAATTACTTTAAATCTATGCCCCTGTCTATTGATGTCTCTGTGAACAGAAATGGATCTGTCCTATCTAATTTATTTTGGCCCTCATAATTGTAGACATCTCAGTGAAATGTCCCTAAGCCTCCACTGTTCCAAAGGAAGCAAAGCCAGCCATTATATGCCATCTTGTCCTGCAAAAGAGAGGTAAATGTATCAGTGTGCAGTGTGTTTGGGTCATGTGCCTGCCACAGTTGAATAGCTGGCTGTATGTGGAAGATGTGAGTGTTTGCAGCTTCAGCAATGCTAAGTGCATGAGGGTGAGGCAAAGCCCATGAGCATGAGCTATTCATCTTGGTTGGTAGAGATTTTTGGTAGGTGGGTGTGGCAGATGTGGCGAATGGAACAGAACATGAGACTCTTGGTGCAGTTGGAGATGGCATTACCTTGACCACACGTGCGGTCATTGAACTTCTTACAGCACTGCATCCAGATTTTTAGTGGAAGATTGGTGGCATTAACAGCCCGAACCCCGTGAGGAAAAAGAACCTCTCTGCTCCTGTCAATCTCCTGCACCAAGGTCTCCAACACGGCTTCCATGAACCTCGTAGCACGCACTCTGGTCTGATGCGCCATTTCTGTTCCACCCTCCAGGTCTTTCATTTATCCTCGAGGAGTTTTAGCCCATGTTTCAGCTAGCATGTGCCTTGTCTTTAAGAGGTACAGGCTGTCTTTAAGTAGGGCAGGTAAGTGGTGCTAGCCTCGCATACATTTGGGCCCTCTACCGAGATGTGATTCCATTTAACAGCATGTTTAGAGTTGGCTTGAGTGCAACAAAACTTTTAAATAGCAGGTGGCCCAAGCTTGCCTGTTTCCTCCGTTACTTCGAATGGATGCATGGGAACCGTGCACTGTGATCCCTTTGCCCAATTCTGGGAGCTATCCAATTTAACCACCGCTGTATTTTCTGGTGAGGGAATTATGAAATAGAGGACATAACTTTAAAATTAGAGCTAGGTCATTCAGAACTGGTGTGGGAGGTACTCCTTCACACAGAGGGTAGTGGAAATTTGGATTGTATTCTCCAGAAAAGCTATGGATGTTGGGGGACAATTGGAACTTTCAAGACTGAAAGATAAATTTTTTTGTTAGGTAAGGGTATCAAAGGATATGGAAGAAAGATGGGTAAATAGTCTTAGGAGACTGATCAGCCAGGATCCGACTGATTGACTAGGCAGACTCAAGGGACTGAATGGCCTACTCCTGCTCCTTTTTAATTTATTCATTCATTGGATCTGGGTGTCGCTGGATAGGCTGGCATTTAATGCCAGAATTTGTTGCCCATCCCTAATTGCCCCTCAAGAAGGTGATGATGAGCTGCCTTCTTGAACTGCTGCAGCCACAACTGGCCAAGATTCCTGCTCCTGATTATTAGCTGGCTGCACCATGCTGGATAAGCTTGTGTGAGTGTGAGGTTAGACACTGATGTTCATCGTACTTAAATATCTGAATGGATCAAAGATGAATAATGGTCACAGGGAAAAAGTACAGGGGCGTGACCAACAGAGAGTCAGTAACATCAGGAGGAGTCATAGAATCATTAGGGCACAGAAGGAGGCCAGGCAGCCCATCAGGTTCCAGTGAGGAGAAAAGAGAAAAGCATTGCCATGGATTATTCCTGCTGCTGCATTTCATGTATATGTTTCCTTTAGGTTAAGGAACATCTTGCGAAGGGACAGAGGACACTGGCAGGTGAAGGAATGTCTCAAGTAACAAAGACCCTCTTGGATTTAACACAGAGAAGAAACTTCTATGGTGGGGATCTACTGGCCTGTGTTGAAATTCTTCGAAATGTCACTGATACATTCAAAAGAGCAAGTTATGTCCCTTCATCTGACGATGTACAGGTAATATCTCAGGCCTCTTAACATGGAAATTACGTTGGAAATGTTACAGTTGTAAACGCAGGAAAGAATGCTAGTTTTCACAGGCTGGGAGTTAACCTGATGGAACAAATCACCTATCCATAGGGTTGCCAACCCTCCAGGGTTAACCTGGAGTCTTCAGATATTAAAATAAAATCTCCCGGACACTGCTGAGAGCAATCAGAACATTGGGTAGAATATTTTGCTCGTCAGGTGGGCGTGCGCCTAGCCCAGCCGAGTGTAAAATGACGCACAATGACGTCGGGCGAGCATCTCAATGTCTCCACACACTTGCGCGATACTTCAGTCGGCAGGCGCATGCGGGAGTCAGCAGTGCGCCCGGCAACAATTAAACAGCCTATTAAGGACCATTACATTCATAATTAAAAGAAATTCTTTGCTGCCCGGCCAGTCTTACGGTTGTCGGGCAGGTGAATTGGCCAGGGGTCCTTTGGATTTTTTTGCGAAACCTCAACCACGGGCGGGATGAGGTTTCAATCAGTGATTTTAAAAAATAAAAAATTTCCAACCCAATTTCTAACATGTCCCTGCTCATGTGACAGAGTCACATGAGGGGACATGTTTTTTAACATTTTTAAACTCTATATTTTTTATTTTAAGAATCTTCAGCTCTCTGAGGCAGCTCTATGCCTCAGGGAGCTTTTATGGCACGCACTCTTGCAAGCTTCCACGTTCACCGTTAATTGGCCAGCCAGCATTCAATCACGGGCGGGGCCCAATCGCGGGCGGCAGTCTGTTTCACAGCCGCTCCCACTCAACCTCGCCAAGCCTGCCAGACGACTGGAAAGTCCTGGCCATTGTTCCTGTGTTCATTTTATTTTGAAAAATTTTGCTTATTAATTATTAAACACTGGCGATAGGAAAAATGGTTGTGTGACTAAAAGCCAAGAATCACCCAATTAGTTAACAATTAGTGTAGGAGGGCAGGGCACCAGGAGAATGAACAAGACTAATAGTGCGAGTTGGGGTGGGGGAATTGTGTGGTGGTGGCACAGACAGAGGCAGTTGTGACCAAACCTCCAGGAATGTGTCCAACCTCACTTGGCAATGCAACATGTCTATTGTAGGACCAACCCCAATGACGATGATGGTGAAGGTGAAAATTTCCCCACAATGTTGCTAAGGTGCACAACTCGCCAGACAGTGTAGGCAGTATGGAGCAAAAATTAAATCACCAAAGCTAGAAAAGTGAAAAGTAAGTTGGAAGACTATGACAGCTCAATCAACATCTGAAAGAGAAATACTAATATACCAGGTAATTGCACTGAAATTTTTTCCCGACAATTTAACACATCACATGCCAGGAAAAAATTACAGTGGACATCAGCCAGCCCAGCCCCTGCTGAAGAGAAACCTGCCTCCATCTACTTCCTATAAGAATCATTTTAAAGCCTGCCAACCATTCCCTGGGAAGTGTCCTACTGCCCCTTGTAGCTGTTGCCAGAGCACTGCTCCCCTAGGATCCATTGATAAACCAGCTTTCCTTCATCGTAAAGACAGCCTCCATCCTAAGTCTAGCTAGTTCCCCATACATCTACGGTCGTATAAAAATAAAGCAGAGAACACTCCCAAAATGTCACCAACTGTTTCAGCTCCTGATTAACCCACTGCCCATGTCCTGCAGTTAGAGTTTACAAAGCAAATTTTTTGTTTTTGAATATTCTTTCATGGGATGTGGGCGTCACTGGTAAGGCCAGCATTTGTTGCCCATTCCTAATTGCTCTTGAACTGAGTGGCTTGCTAGGTGAGGTCAATTTTGGAGTATTGTGTGCAGTTCTGGTCGCCTAACTACAGGAAGGATATCAGTAAGATTGAGAGAGTGCAGAGAAGATTTGCTAGGATGTTGCCGGGTCTTAAGGAGTTGAGTTACAGGGAAAGATTAAACAGGTTGGGACTTTATTCCTTGGAGCGTAGAAGAATGAGGGGAGATTTGATAGAAGTTTACAAAATTGTGAGAGTAAATGCGAGTAGGCTCTTTCCACTTAGATTAGGAGAAATAAACATGAGAGGACATGGCTTTAGGGTGAAAGGAGAAAGGTTTAGGGGGAACATTAGGGGGAACTTCTTCACTCAGAGAGTGGTGAGAGTGTGGAACGAGCTACCATCTGACGTGGTAAATGCGGGCTCAAGTTTTAAGAATAAATTAGATAGATACATGGATGGGAGAGGTCTGGAGGGTTATGGACTAGGTGCAAGTCAATGGGACTAGCAGAATAATATTTCGGCACAGACTAGAAGGGCCGAATGGCCTGTTTTCTGTGCTGTAGTGTTCTATGATTCTATGGTTCTATGGCAGTTAAGAGCCAACCACATTGCTATGGGGTCTGGAGTCACATGTAGGCCAGATTGGGTAAGGACAGCAGATTTCTTTCTCTAAAAGGCGTTAGTGAACCAGATGTTTTTTAAATACAATCAATGATAGTTTCATGGTCACCATTGCTGAGACGAGCTTTCAATTGCAGCTTTATTTATTGAATTTAAATTCCACCGGCTGCCGGGGTTGGATTTCAACCCTTGTCTCCAGAGTGTTAACCTGGGCCTCTGGATTACTAGTCCAGTGACAGTGCTACTACACCACCATCACACACAAAATAAATTTGAGTCGCCTGATGGCCAGGGAGAGAGGAAGTGTAAGACAATCTCTACGAGGTGGGGCAGGCGGGCAGGGTGGGTGTGGGGAACTAGAATTTGGGGCAGACCCTGGATCTGCCAGATTTTCACCCATTTAACGTGCACAGGAAATTGCACATTATTTAAGCACATTCCCCTAATGTCCTTCACAGATGTTGGAGGCATGTTGTATGGTTCATGGGAGATGCATCCAGGCTGCTGAGAGCAGATACGGGTTCTATTTCTGGGCCCTGTGGAGACAGTGCCCGTAATGTTCAGGCACCTCACTGATATGGGCAAGTATCTACGTGACGCCATTCCTACGATCTGGGATGGGAGGGAGATGGTGTCAATAGCTATACAAAGTGATGGCCCACACCAAATTTTCAGCCCTTTAAATTTTTGGTGCACCTGGCTCATTACTGGTCAGAGCTGAAAATGAAGTATTCCTACACGTTAATGCATCTCACCACAGTGCAAAGTGAAATGTAATGCACTTTGTAAATGAGGAATTACTGAGTAATTTGCCTTTAAACTCTTGGCTCTGCAATTTATCATTTATAAACTGGAACTCAGGCTCGGGTGAAGTGTTGGGAAGTTGGGCGGGCGGGCGGGCCTAGGAGCAGCCGTGAAACCGACCGACACCCACGATTGGGCACCGACCGCAGTTTCACGCTGGCTGGTCAATTAACGGCCAGTCAGCGTGAATCGTGCGCTGCAACGCTCAGCGCTGCCTGGGTTGTTGGGGGGGAGGAGGGCGAGCGCGGATGTCAGCTCATGCACGGGGGTGGGCTCAGTGAAAGTTCCCTGAAGGCACAGAGCTGCCTCAGGGAGCTGAAGACTTTTAACACTAAAAATTAACAATTGAAAAATAAGGAAAACATGTCCCCTCATGTGACTCTGTCACATGAGCAGGGACATGTTAAAAATATTTTTTTTAAAATCACTGGTCAAGACCTCATCCCGCCCGTGGACGGACAACGGAAAATTCCATTTAATTAATTGATTAAGGGCCTTAGTAGGCCTTTCAATTGTCGGCTGGCATGCTGCTGCCTCTCATGTGCGCCCGCCGAGCGAAATATCGCGAGAATGTGCGATGATGTCAGGACGCTCGCCCGACGTCAACATGCACTATTTTTCTCCTGTTCAAGTCGGGCACGTGCCCGCCCATGAATTATGATTGATTGCAATTTGACTTTTAAGACCACGTTTGATGCCTAAAGTAACCACATTTTTTGATTTTGAACACATGCTAATTTTCCAAAGCTTTAACTGATTTTGACAGCTACTCTATGAGTTGTACCGTTTCTCCACAGAATTTCTTTCAAATCATCAGTAACCTTCTTGAAGAGGAAAACAGGGAGAAGTGGGAAGATGCACAACAGGTATCGCTTTAAACTTGCATTCACATAGCACCTTTAATGATAAGATGCTTCTCAAGCAGTTAACTGACGACCAAAAAAGGAAACGGTAGATGTGAAACATGTTTTTGAAGATGGGGTTCAGGGAGAACATTCTAGTGTGCAGGTGAAATCTGTCACTGAAAGTAGAGGGGAGCCAAGGAAACACATACTGTTAGTTTTGCACTAACCTTTGGAACTACCTTGCAGGGGAATAATCACTAGGAAGCGAAAGTTAAAATGCCGAGTGGGCTATCTGAGCTGAGGTTGTTGGAGCATGGTGTCGATGGTGGGGAAGTCTTTGGTTGCCTGCTGGTACCCCATTTCCCAGGTTCTTTTTCGCCCTCAGCAGCTTTCAGACACAGCATAATGTTTGCAATGGAGTGAACTGGGAGTAGAGTGAAGGCTTTACAAAAGGGAATTTGGTGAGAGTGGGGATTGAAAATAGAGGGGGAAAGGGTGCTAAGTAAATTAACTGAGGATCAAAAGCACTTTAACCTCACCTGCCCATTCAGAAACTGATGAGATCAGGTACAACACTGGCTTTACAACCTCCCATCGCCCTCCCCGCCCCCAACAAAGGGGATAATCCCATTGATTCCCTTGATCCCATGGGTTCCTTCTAGCAAGTTAGGTTAACTCCCTAAGTGATCAATTCCTTCCTTTAACTTATAACTATATGGGAGATTAAAAGGCCACTAAACTTAAAAAGTACAAATGAATAAGTAAGAGCCAAGAGCAAAAACTTAACTAGTAGCTTTGCACAAGTAATAAAAAGAAAATAAATATAATCTGCCATCAGTAAGAGGAAGAAATAGGCTCCATAAAACTTAAACTGAGCAACTGACAGCATCTTCCGGACCCATGACCACTACCATCTAGAAGGATAACGGCACCACCTGCAAGCTCCCCTCCAAGCCACTCACCATCCTGACTTGGAAATATATCGCTGTTCCTTCACTGTTGCTGGGTCAAAATCCTGGAACAACTTTCCTAACAGCACTGTGGGTGTACCTACACCACACGGACTGCAGCAGTTCAAGAAGACAGCTCACCACCACCTTCTCAAGGGCAATTAGGGATGGGCAATAAATTGCTGGCCTAGCCAGCGACGCTTGCATCCCATTAAATAATTCAAAAAATACAATAAAAGGTAGCTATAAGGAATAAAATTAACTCCACCTGAGAATCAAAATTTTGTATTAAAGGTGCATCTGTCAGCTCTGTAGATTGATAACTAAAGATTGGCTGTACAAGTCTTAGAAAGAAGGAAGGGAAGATATTGGCAGCACAAACATTTTGCTGGGATTGCAGAGCGTGGTAGTAAGACTTTCCCAGATGACCACCTGTGGGAAATGTCTATTTCTCGAACTACTTCAGCTCAGCATCGTTGTCTTTGATGCTCCAATCTGCATGGTTTACCCCAAAACACAGTTCCACCACATAGAGCATTGCATGTCTAAAGGGTGGAATGTGTGACTGAGTCATCAGAATAAGGGAAACCTAGTGGACGGAGGGAAAGAGGCACCACTGAGATTGGTCGTGATGCACTTGTTACCTGTGGACAATGACACAATTGCTAAGATAAGGAAAAAGCCAGAATGTTAAATTAAACACTGTGAGGAAGAAGGCACACCAGTGGGAAAGGAGCAGAATAGAAATGTACACCAATCGCCAAAAGTTAATGCACAATCCCAAAAAATAGCCAGAAAGGACAATGGAATGTTGTCCTATGAGGGGACTGAAATACAGAGGGAAGGAAGTGATGCTTCAGTTGTACAAAGTGTTGGCTGGGAGCCAGTGGGGTATTGCTTTCAGTTCTAGGTACATCTCCTCTGAAGCAATATTTTGGTCTTTGGAGAGCGTACAGCACAGATTCACCAAAATTATACAAGGACTTGCAGGGTTAAGTTATGAGGACAGGTTGCAAAAACTTGCCTTGTCCTCAAGTTTAGGAAGTTGAGGGATGATCTCAAATGTGAGTACAGAGAAACTATTTTCTCTGGTGGGAGAATCCAAAATAATGAGGGGGAGGAGGATGTTACAATTAATGCCAGTTCCTTCAGCAAGGAACCTTTCATGCAAGGGCATTAGGCTGTGGACACTGGATTAATTGGAATTTTTGAGACTGAGACTGACTGACTTTTATTAAGTAAGGACACCAAGGAATAAGGAGTAAAGGTGGGTAAATGGAGCTGAAATACCGCTGTGATATAATTGAATGGTAGAATAAACTTGAGGGGTTGAATGGCCCACTCATGTTCCTATGCTTCTATCTATCTCTGGCTATGTATTGGTGTTATATCACCAGTTACATAAAGTACAAAACAAAACAGCCTTTTGAGAGAGCTAAGATATACTAGCACTGAGTTAGGAATATACAAAATTAAATTTTATCAGGGGGAATCTTTCACTGCAATTCTTTGAGAAGATACTGATAATAAAAAGTATGTTCTGACATCCAACCAGGAAATGCGTCTATCCACTTTAGTTAGCACAAAGGCTAACATTTCAGCTTAATAAACTTGTTAACAAACTGATGTAGCCTTCAGTTAGTTTATGATGCTGAATTGCTTAACTTAAACTACCTATGGGCTACATGGTGCTGGAAGGTCTGTGTACCGATGAGGACACATCCTAGGTTTGGTGGGACTCCAAATCACCTACTAAAGTCCACCCTGCAAGTTTGGAATGTTTGCATTGAGGTAATCCATATCACCAATGCTATTTCATGTGATAGCGTGTCTGTTGACACCATGGCCCAGATTTTCACTCCTGAGGTGGGTAGGGCAAGTAGGGAAAAGGTGGGATCTTCATTTGGGGGAAGAGGGTGGTGGGTACAGGTGCAGATGGAATCAGACCACTGTCCCTGGATGCCGATCAGAGGTAGCCACAGGGGCTGCCAAGCACAGAGGCGGGCCTCAGTTTTCTGGAATTTCATCCCAGTTGTTTGCAGATATTTTAGGCCCTCACCCCTCACACCCCCTCACCTCCCCATCCATTCTCCATGCCCCATCCATGCCAGCTCAGGTCAATTCATGCCCCCACCTTCCACCAATGGCTCCATCAAACCTTCCATGCCAACTCATGCCCCCACTCACCTCTATAGTCCCTTATAGCCCTCATGATAGTTTGATGCCAATTCATACAAACACATGCCCCCACCCCTTATGGTCCCTATGATCCGTCATAGTCTCCATGCCAACTAACCCAGTATCCACTATGGACAGATATCAGGAGTCTTGTTGAGAAGAAATAAAATAAAGTTATGAATATCAATAACAGCCTTTACTATATTAAAACATCACTTCCATCCATGAAAGCCCATTCAGAACATTTAAACAAAAACAAAAATTGCTGGACAAACTCAGCAGGTCTGACAGCATCTGTGGAGAGAAAGACAGGGTTGACGTTTCGAGTCCGTATGACTCTTCTTCAGAGCATTTATAAGATTTAAATCTCTTCAATTACTTAATCCCTTATCACACCAAACAGACTTGTATTCATAACCCCAGATCAAAGACACCTAATCCTTTAACAACCTCTTTGAGCAGTCAATCAAACTATGAATTTAGGACCCCCCTACTGAGATAATGATAGCTTGTGAAAAGCAGCAAAGCATTAATAATGACATAATGATTGCCCTTAGGATAATGACAACAAACAGCTATTGTAACTGCTAGAACCATTTTTTTCTAACTCTCATTGACACGGGTGGGTTAATTTTTAAATTAAAGGGCTGGGGATTTAAATAACTTCACAGCTTGACAGTTCTACAGACATTATCTGACCTTTAAGAGCATTTATATCGACTCTAAAAATTTTGTAACTCTCACCCATTGCTACGGCAAAAAATGGGGTCAGTTTTAACTCAGCACTGTGTTTAAATGGCTCTGCTGAGATCAGGTCTCCCTCATGTGCATCACACCCCATCCTCTTTCCTCTACAGGTGAAAATAGGATCTGAAGGAAATGGGAGCTGGATCTCCGCATGCGGGTCCTGCACACCATTTTGGAAGGTTCTCGGAGACTCCACAGCTCCATGAATATCCAGGCTGCTGTGCCAGCCAAGGAGTTGGGGAATGTGGAGGGTGAAATTTACGATAGAATCACAAAAAACTGTATATTTAACAGGAAAATAAAATCTACTTAATCACAAACAGCAAACAGAGTCTATTGAAATGCACTGTAGCAGCAGGCATTGAAACCACATGCTACAGCAAAGCAGGCTTTAAACAAAATAGTGGGGTGAAGGGATCATGTGAGAGGAGATGTGGTAAATCACAGAGAAACAATGTGGGGGAGACAAGAACTAGCGGACACAGTTTAAGAATATGAGATCTCCCTTTTACGATGCAGGTGAGAAGAAATATTTTCTTTCAGAGGGTCATTAGCCTGTGGAATTCTCTTCCCCACAATGCAGTGGAGGCTACCATTAAATTTATTCAAGGCTGTTAGATAGATTTTTGATAGAGAAGGGAGTCGACCGTTGTGGGGGGGGGGCAGCAGGGAGGAAAGTGGAGTTGAGACCACAACCAGATCAGCCATGATCTTATCGAATGGTGGATGAGACTCAAAGGGTTGAATGACCTACTCCACCTCCTAAACCCTACGTTCTTATTTTCTTCAGCAAACAGAGTCTATTTAAAAAGAGTCTATTCAAGCTGTTGCAAATAATCTATAGAGTCTATTTGAAAGGTTACCAGCTACAGAAAACAAAACCAATGGCTGAAATTGCAGCAACATCTCCTGATAAAAGCAGGGATTATTTTTTCCAGAAAAATGCAGTGAGTGGAGGATCATTCCATATAAATTATGTGTGTAAAGTCAATCCCGGTCACCTACAGCAGCGTGATTGACAGGAGAATTACCCATTCATTTCTATTCTGGCTGAGAATAGTGCTTTCCCTATATATAGCCATGAGGAAGAGACAAAATGGATGAAGACTGCAGACAAAGAAATCATGAAATCAGCCTTTAATGGGTGAGCTTGTGAAGGTTAGCACTCAGCAGGTCAGTGTAAGATGATCAGAGAGGATTTTCTCAGGCCATGTAGCTAGCATTGACCACATTACCCAAAATAAAGTATCAGTTGTTTCCTTGCAAATCACCTTTAGTCACTACTTGCTTTGTTTGACAAGCAAAAAATGTACAATTTTTGCAAAGTTTGGTCTGCTCCTGTTGAATGCAGTCATTGCATCAATTGTGAATGGAATACATTAATATGTATATCAATTTGGAATGAGTAAAAGTGGTGTTTTTTATCCCTTTTTTGCACAGGTCTATCCTGGGTCAGTGGAGTTAATGCAAATTATTGAAGATTTCATACATGTTGTAGGCATGGGAATGATGGACTTTCACAACTCCTACTTAATGACTGGAAACCTAGGTGGGTGAGATACAGATTAACTTTTTTTGTCTGGCGTTTGGTCGATGGTTAGCCCTTCTGTTTAGCCACGTTTTTACACAAATGGAGCTGAGCTTTTCCAGCATCTATGTATTATTACCAAACAGTCACATTCGTGAAGCATTCTTTGGGACTTGAGCAAATGCTTTTCACTCTTCAAGGTCCCATTGAAGATTTTAAGAAAACATGATTAATGCTAGTGTGCTGTGAGTTCTATCTCTGCTCGTCCCTCGTTGATGTGTCATTTTTTCAGACTTTCTTTGTTCCTGCCATTCTTGTATGCTTATAAAATAGATGGATATGCTGTTGGAAAATCATATACTTTCCTATTTTTGGATCAAGAGACTATATCATAAGTAGAGACTAGAGAAGCCAGGCATCTCCCCTTTGAGCAAGAAGGTTAAGGGGAGATTTAACAGAGATCTCCAAAATTATAGGGGGTAAGCAAATAGAAAGTTTCCACTAGTAGTTACCAGAGGACATCAATTTAAGGTAATTTGCAAAAGAACCAGACGTGAGATGAGAAGATTTTTTTTATGCCTAACAAGTTGGAATGATCTGAAGTGCATTACCTAAAAGGGAAACAAATTCACTGGCAACTTTCAAAAGCAAATTTGATATAAGCTTGAAAAGCGAAGATCTACAGGTCTAAGGGGAAAGTGCAGAAGAGTGGGACTAATTGGATAGCCCTTTCAAAGAGCCAGTACAGACGCGATGGACCGAGTGGTCTCATTTTATGCTGTATGATTCTATGATACTCTGATTCTAAGAACGCCTAAATCAGTTATGTGGGAGGGTACGGGGTAGAACACTTTTACATAATTTTGTGCTTTGATGCTCACAAGCACTCCCTACAGCAGTTAAGGTTCTGGAGAGATAAGCCTTGATGGTTCAAATGGCCTCTTCTCATTGTTGTGATTGACTCCATGGCAGCTGTGGGATTTAAATTCAACTAGCAAATCTGAAATTGAAAGCTAGTCTTAGTAATGGTGACCTTGAAACTGTCATTGATTATCATTAAAAACCCATCTGGTTCACGGAAAGGAAATCTGCTGTCCTTACCTGGTTTGATGTATGTGACTCCAAACCCACAGCAACGTGGCTGATTCTTAATTGTCCTCTACAGTGGCCCAGTAAGTCACTCAGTTCAAGGGAGTTAGAGATGGGCAACAAATGCTGGCCTTCTCAATGAAACCCAAATCCCAAGAATTAATAGAGAAAAAAATTCCCAGTTCCCTGCTGAAAGAGATTTTTAAAAAATTTTTACCCCGTTGGTTTGAGCTGATTCAAGGCTCATTCCCAGAAGTGAAAAGTCATGGCATTAAATTTTCCACCATCCGGCTCTTGGTGTGGAATTCATGGGCCAGGAATTCCAATCGGATGTGGAGATTAGCAGCTCCCACCAGATTTCCCATCCGTTAAATTGGATGGGGGATGTCTGACAGGGCCCACTGGCCTTCCTGACCATTTCCTGCTCCACACATTGGGAATATTTGCTCTCTACCAGGCCCAGGAGTTCATAGGCTTGAGAAATTCTCCTGACCTCCTGCCATTACTCCAGTGGGAGATTGGTGGAACCAGCCCAAATAAAAAGAGTGGAGACCCTGCTTCACAACTAGGGACTGGGTGAACACACCACAACCCCCCGCCCCTCAAAATTTCTGAAATCATTGTGTTTGTCGAAACTTTTTAATCAACCCCTCCACCAAGAGTCCCCTGCTGCATATCTTACTAAATCTATCTCTACAATCCTGTTGTTGACTTTCTTATATCACCTTTTCACTGGTATCCCCAAATACTGTTCTCTCCTATTCCCCAGCTTTATCCTGGACTTTTCCCCTGCATTGTCACGTGGAGTCCCTCATATCCTAACTCGCTCCAAGGCTATTTCACCAATTGTGCTTGTGCTTACTGAACTACTTGCTTCTCAGGGGGCAAGCAATACCAACCCCCCCCGCCCCACCCCTGTAAAATTCAGACCCTGGAGTTCATCTGTGGGGATCAGGGAGTGTTTCCGCAAAGTCTTCCAGCAGCTGATAAAACAATAAAGCCCTTAATAGGGTGGATTGCAAGTGGCCTGTGAAAGAGGGAAACTCAATGAATCGAGTAGTATTTTTCCATTTGACGCCTCCTTATGTCAGGTAGATTTTCTGTTTCATCAGCATCTTCTCCCATTATAATTACCAATGCAATTAAACACATAGATTTGTTTCTTATTGAAGCTATAAATTCAAATAATGTAACTAATTGCTTCCTGGATGACTTACCTTACTGAAGGGAGCATGACTGAATGCATTCAAAAGCAAAGTGCAGGTAGATTGGCAGTAAATGCACACTATTACTGACACATAAAAATTCCTTTATGCCCGATAGCCCAAAGATGAGACCAATGTTCTTTAGCCAAGCCTGTGTTCAATTATTACGAATGGTGCACTGTTGAGAAACAGCTAATTCCCAAACGACCAAACCTGCCTGGCAAGATTCAGAATAAATTATCTGCCCAAGAAGTTCCCTAGAGTTTTCATAAAGAAAGATGTATCATATTTCACAACAAAACTTGCATTTATATAGTGACTTTGACTTAGTAAAATGTCTCAAGGTGCTTACAAGAGCGATGGCCAAACAAAATTTGACACTGAGCTACTCAGGGAGACGTTAGGACCGATGACCAAATGCTTGGCCAAAGGGTAGGTTTTAAGGAGAGAGAGAGGTGGGGAGGTTTAGGGAGGGAATTCCTGAGTTTAGAGCCGTGATAAATGAAGGCACAGTCACCAATGATGGAGTGATTAAAACTGGGGATGTGCAAGAGGCCAGAATAAGAGGAGCACAGAAAATTTGGAGTGTTGTAGGGGTAGAGGAGACTACATCGATAGGGAGGGGTGTTGCCATGAAGGAATGACAACCTTCAGCTGAATGTCCAGGTACCGTCTGTCCTACGTCAATCTCTTTTACCTCATCTCTCCAGAATCAATACTGAACTGTGCTGAAGGAATGACTAGGCTGCTTAGTGTTTATTGTATATAGTCAGGGACCACAGGTACCACTTAGTGGTGTGAAGACCGCTATCAAGGGTTCTCGAGCGAATTCCATAGCATCTTCAAAGCTAAAAACCTGCTACATCCATGAAGGAAACTGTACCGTCACTGTGGATCTTTATCACTCAGGTGTTCTGAGATGGCTGTTGAGTTGCTGATTGCTCTATGGCGGCCTGTAGGTTTCCCATAACCTCTCACGCAGTAACACAAAGGTCGGGAGGTACACTTCTGGTAGTCTACACTGAGTGCCAGAGCAGCCAGTGGACAGTGGCAGAAAGCAGGGGGAGGTACAGAAAAGGAGCAGAAACATTTCATTATTCTAACGTTTATTTTATCTTTGGTTTCCTAGTGGGTTGAACAAAACAGGAGCACTCCTCCGAGAGCCACCATGAAAGATCGGGCCTTCCCTCCCATTCATGCCTGACACCCTTGCCCCAAGTTAAAATTGGCTCAGGTGAATCCTTGATGGCGTTAAAACTATGAAGTGAAAAAAAAAATTGATGAAAGAATGAAGGAACTCGCATTTCTATTTTGCCTTTCACAATCTCAGGACGTTTCAAAGAGCATTGCTGCCGAAGGAATACTTTTGAAGAATGGTCACTATTGTAATGTCAGAAACGCAACAGCCAATTTGCACACAGCAAACTTCCACAAAGAGCAATGTGATAACGACTAGATCATCTGTTTTAGGAATATTGATTGAGTGATAAATATTGACTAGGGCACTGGGGAGAGCTCTTCTGCTCTTCTTTGAAATGGTGCCCTTGGATCCTTACAGTGGAGATGAGGCCTACTTTTAATCACCAGAATTTTACAATCCACTGGAGCAGGATAACAGAGAGGGAGGCATAAAATTGGGCACCATGGCAGTGGTGCCAATTAATGATCATTTAAGGGCCTTCCCTTCTGACACAAGGATTTTACCTGCAGCGCAAGGCCTGCCTCAAACTAATTAACATTCTGACAGTCGTAAATTGGCTGTAGGGTGAACTAGCCAAGCAATGGCAGACTAACCACCAACTTTTAGTTGGGGTGGTGCGGGTGGGAACCCCAAACCCAAGCATAAAATTCAGTTCATCTGTAAGATGGCACCTCTGACAGTGCAGCACTCCCTCAGTAACACACTGGAGTGTCAGCCTAGATATTATGCTCAAATCTCTGGAGCGGGACTTGAACACAGGAGTGCTCCCAACTGAGCCATGGCTGACTCCTATTAGCCAAATTCCCTTTATTTATTACCTTAGAATATACACCATAGTTTGGCTGTGGTTCCTACATGTGCAAATTACACTCAAAGCTAGATGAGAGCTTGCAAATAATGCTAGCAAAGGCAGCCTACTCTTGAGTGGTCCCTGATGTTGATCTACTTAAGAATTACATAACTCTTCAGTCTTTCTAGGTTGCTTAATGATACTTGATCAGGTGTTCAGGAACCAGAGAGTGGAAAGTTGGCTCATATGTCAGATTGATTAGTAGCTTAGGGGTCTGGGGAGTAGCGAATGTCTTTTCTTGTTCATTGATAAGCTACTTTGAGGCCCAGGGACTGATGGGTTATCTTAAGCAAAGTAGGTCACAAGGAAAATTCAGTGCTTCTAGCAGGAAGCCACTCTCAAAGAAAAAGTGGGTTGATGAGAATACTAGGACATGACTCTCCAACCAGTGTTCCTTTTGAGTATGCCCCCCTGCTAAGAGTGCTGAACGTACCCTGAGGTCTCAGTCTAATGATGCTCCACCTTAAATGGCCTTTTACATCCTGGAGCAGGGTCAATAAATGGATTAGGGAGACACAGCGGATTGCACCACTTTGCAAGTAAAACCTTGAAATTTTCTAGATGAATGCACAGATAGATCCACCTCGAGTAAGAGCCCACTAATCCACTGCTTGACATCCCATCTATCAGAGATGAGAGTGCAAAGCAAGTGTTGGCGTGGGCTTTAAAATCTCTTTCTGTATGGCCTGACTATATGGAACTAAGGTGAGGGAATGTGGAAAATGTTCAATTGCAGTCTTGATCATTAGTTGCGGCACTGAGGGGATGTTGCATTGTCAGAGGCGCCATCTTTCATATGAGGCAAGAAACCGAGGCACCGACTGCCCTCTAAGGTGGACGTGAAAGGTCCCTTGGCAATACTCGAAGTAGGGCAAGGGAGTTATCCCCGGTGTCCTGGTCAATATTTATCCCTCAATCAACATCACAACAAACAGACCTAGTCATTATTACATTGCTGCTTGTGGGAGCTTGCTGTGCACAAATTGACTGCTGCATTTCCTACAGCAGTGACTACACTTCAAAAGTACTTTGTTGGCTGTAAAGCACTGTGGGATGTCCTGAGGTTGTGAAAGGTGCTATATAAGTACAAGTTCTCTCCATCCCTTTGTAGCAGGCACTCTGTCAAAAGTATATTCGCCTTCTATCATTACTTTATTCCCTCTTGAAATAACAGCTGAAGGCTTGCAGAAGCAACTGTATAAAACAGTATGACAACTTATTTCTCCTACTTTCTTGGTATTTTCATTGGGAGCTGAAAGGGAATACAATTAATTTCAATCTGCCCATGCTGGAGGTAGGTGGCCTTGGCAATGCTGGTGATTAATATTTATCTTTCTGAAGAGTGGAGCCAAGCTTGAATCAATAATTTGATTTAGTTGATGCCAGCACGTTCCAACCCTCAGGAGGCAGCCTCAATTGGAAGAACACCATATGCTGATGGAGTGGTGTTGCTCAAAATAAACAGTGCCTCAGACTTTTCTGGGTACCAATTCCTGACTAGAACCAGGACTAGAATTAAAAGCAGAGGGACTGGGTGGCAGGATCCATCAAACAGGGCCTGTAGTAACCACACCTCTAAGCTTGTACAACAATGAATACTATTGGCTATGTCTTCAATCAGCTCAGCATGGCATTGGCTCATTGTCAAGGGCCTAGTTACCCCCACTCCTACCTCCCCACCCTTGACTCCGCCATTCCACAACTGATTCTATTTTGTCTGCTGTGCTGAATTGTCTGTCTTAATCTAGTGAGCAGTGTGACATTTGGAGCTTCTTTGATTAGAAGCCAGATAGAAAAAAAATAGCTTGCGCTGCTGGCAACCAGCTAGAGAGGTTCACATCAAATGCAAATACGCACACCAGGAGCCAATAGGGTACTGAACAAGGAGCAGGGAAAGGAAATTTGTGGAACTGATTATGAAAACAACAACAACTTACATTTAGACAGCACCTTTAGGTGTCCTCCATGGTTCAGTGGGTAGCACTCTCACCTCTGAGTCAGAAGGCTGTGGGTTTAAGTCCCACTCTAGGGCTTGAGCACCACAATCAAGGCTGACACTCCAGTGCAGAATTGAAGGAGTGCTGCACTATCACAGGTGCTGTTTTTTGGATGAGATGTTAAACCAAGGCCCTATCTGCATGCTTGGGTGGATTTAAAGGACCCCAAGGCACTACTTCAAAGAAAAACAGTGGAGATACCCCTGGCCAATAATTGTTCCCCAATCAACGTCATAAAAAACAAATTATCTGATCATTATCACATTGCTGTTTGTAGGAGTTTGCTGTGTGCAAATTGCCTGCTGTGTTTCCTACATTACAACAGTGACTATACTTCAAAAATATTCCATTGGCTGTAAAGTGCTTTGGGATGTCCTGTGGTCATGAACAGTGCTATATAAATGCAAGCCTTCCTTCTTGTTTTCTTCTACTTTCTTAAATGTAGTAAGATGTGCCAAGGTCAATCACAGGAGGCTTATCAAACAAAATTTTACACTGAGTTACATAATGAGATATTGGGACAAGTGACCAAACATTTGGTCAAAACTAATAAAAACCGAAAATGCTGGAAAAACTCAGCAGGTTTGACAGCGTCTGTGGAGAGAGAAACAGAGTTAACATTTCCAGTCCAATATGACTCGTCTTCAGAACGCTTGGGCAAAGGTATTGGTTTTAAGGAGTGACTTAATGAGGAGAGAGCTGTTGAGTCAGAGAGGCTTAGGTAGGGAATTCCAGAATTTAGGGAATAGGCAGCTGAAGGCACGGCACCAATGGTGAAGCTATTTCATTTGAGGATGCATAAGGGTCCAGAATTGGAGGATTACAGAGGAACTCCACCAAGCATAGAAACATGGGACCATAGGGAAAGAATGAGGTCATTCAACCCTTCAAACCTGTTCCAACATTCAGTTAGATTCTGGCAGATCTGTATCTTAACTCCATTCTAAGTTTGATTGCTTGAGGTGTTGATTGTGTATTGTAAATTATCTGCCGACAGGGCATAATGCTTTGTTTAAACTAACTACTGTATCTCCATGGGGATGGAAAACAGATAAAAATTTCAAAAGAAATAAATATTATGCTCTTTAGTAACTGCAGGTGGATAAAGGAGGGCATAAATTTATGCATTTCATAGTTACATAAATAAATGAATGAACATAATGAGCTGGATCTTTCCGCCATTACTTAGACTTTTCTGTGCCCTTTAGCTCCAAATGTTTTTGCCCAGAGAGTCACTGGAAGTAGGTGCTGATAAAGATAAAAACAAAAAGCTAAAAGCTACTGCGGATGCTGGAAATCCAAAACAAAATAAAAACAGAATTACCTGGAAAAACTCAGCAAGTCTGGCAGCATCGGCGGAGAAGAAATCAGTCAACGTTTCGAGCCCTCATGGCCCTTCAGCAGAACTGAAGCATAGTTTCAACAAGGGAGAAATATAAATTGGTTTAAGGTGGGTGGGGGGGAAGAGACACATTGAGGGTGTGGTGTGAGCAGATAATCAAAAGATGTCAGAGACAAAAGGGTCAAAGAGGTGTTGAAGGTGGTGGTCTTTGTCTGAGAAAAGTGCTAATTAAGAATGCAAGACAGGATATTCAAAGTACAGCTCTAGTGGGGGTGGGGTGGAAAGACTAAAGGTTTTAGTTTTAGATTTAAAAATAATGGAAATAGGTGGGGAAAGAAGAATCTATATAAATTATTGAAAAAAAAGGCGGGTGGGGGGGGAAAAGAAACGGGAAACGGGAAACGTCTCCGTGCTCACTTCTTTGGGCAGGAGTCCTCTCCCCGTTCAACGGATCCTTTTACCCACCTCCAATATTCTCCCTCCACTTGGACCCCTCCCTCTGGATTCTTACCTTCTCTTGATCTTTTCATTGAGAACTGTCGGCGTGACATTAGCCGTCTCAATTTCTCTGCTCCTCTCACCCATTCTAATCTGTCTCTCTCTGAACTCACTGCACTCCGTTCTCTCAGGTCCAACCCCAACATTGTCATCAAACCCGCTGACAAGGGTGGTACTGTTGTCTGGCGCATTGACCTCTACCTCGCGGAGGCTGAGCGTCAACTCGCAGACGTTTCCTCCTACCTCTCCCTGGACCATGACCCCACCACAGAACATCAAGCCATTGTTTCCAGGACTGTCACTGACCTCATCTCCTCTGGAGATCTTCCTCCCACAGCTTCCAACTTGATAGTCGCCCAACCTCGGACGGCCCGCTTCTACCTCCTACCCAAAATCCACAAACAGAACTGTCCTGGCAGACCGATCGTGTCAGCCTGTTCCTGCCCCACGGAACTCATTTCTCGTTATCTTGACTCCCTTCTCTCTCCCCTTGTCCAGTCCCTTCCCACCTACATCCGTGATTCCTCTGACACCTTACGTCACATCAACAATTTCCAGTTCCCTGGCCCCAACCGCTTCCTCTTCACCATGGATGTCCAATCCCTCTACACCTCCATCCCCCACCAGGATGGTCTGAGGGCCCTTAGCTTCTTCCTTGAACAGAGGCCCCAACAATCCCCATCCACCACTACTCTCCTCCGTTTGGCTGAACTTGTTCTCACACTGAACAATTTCTCCTTTAACTCCTCTCACTTCCTCCAAATAAAAGGTGTGGCTATGGGTACCCGCATGGGCCCCAGCTATGCCTGTCTCTTTATGGGGTATGTGGAACATTCCTTGTTCCAGTCCTACTCCGGCCCCCTCCCACAACTCTTTCTCCGGTACATCGATGATTACTTCGGTGCTGCTTCATGCTCTCGTCGGGACCTGGAAAAATTTATTAATTTTGCTTCCAATCTCCACCCCTCCATCATCTTC
This sequence comes from Cetorhinus maximus, assembly GCF_964194155.1. Lineage (NCBI taxonomy): Eukaryota > Metazoa > Chordata > Chondrichthyes > Lamniformes > Cetorhinidae > Cetorhinus > Cetorhinus maximus. The sequence continues at coordinate 47,310,306 of NC_135883.1, forward strand.
ACATGGTCCATCTCTGACACTTCTCTTCCCTTCCTTGACCTCTCTGTCTCAATTTCTGATGATAGACTGTCCACCAATATCCATTACAAGCCTACCGACTCCCACAGCTACCTCGACTACAGCTCCTCACACCCCGCTTCCTGTAAAGACTCCATCCCATTCTCTCAGTTCCTTCGCCTCCGTCGCATCTGTTCTGATGACGCTACCTTCAAAAACAGCTCCTCTGACATGTCCTCCTTCTTCCTTAACCGAGGTTTTCCATCCACGGTCGTTGACAGGGCCCTCAACCGTGTCCGGCCCATATCCCGCGCATCCTCCCTCACGCCTTCTCCTCCTTCCCAGAAACATGATAGGGTCCCCCTTGTCCTCACTTATCACCCCACCAGCCTCCGCATTCAAAGGATCATCCTCCGCCATTTCCGCCAACTCCAGCATGATGCCACCACCAAACACATCTTCCCTTCACCCCCCTTGACGGCATTCCGTAGGGATCGTTCCCTCCGGGACACCCTGGTCCACTCCTCCATCACCCCCTACTCCTCAACCCCCACTTATGGCACCTCCCCATGCCCACGCAGAAGATGCAACACCTGCCCCTTCACTTCCTCTCTCCTCACCGTCCAAGGGCCCAAACACTCCTTTCAAGTGAAGCAGCATTTCACTTGCATTTCCCCTAACTTAGTCTACTGCATTCGTTGCTCCCAATGCGGTCTCCTCTACATTGGAGAGACCAAACGCAAACTGGGCGACCGTTTTGCGGAACACCTGCGGTCTGTCCGCAAGAAAGACCCAAACCTCCCTGTCGCTTGCCATTTTAACACTCCACCCTGTTCTCTTGCCCACATGTCTGTCCTTGGCTTGCTGCATTGTTCCAGTGAAGCCCAACGCAAACTGGAGGAACAGCACCTCATCTTCCGACTAGGCACTTTACAGCCTTCTGGGCTGAATATTGAATTCAACAACTTTAGATCTTAAACCCCCCTCCCCCCATCCCCACCCCGTTTCTTTTCCCCCCCCACCCGCCTTTTTTTTCAATAATTTATATAGATTCTTCTTTCCCCACCTATTTCCATTATTTTTAAATCTAAAACTAAAACCTTTAGTCTTTCCACCCCACCCCCACTAGAGCTGTACTTTGAATATCCTGTCTTGCATTCTTAATTAGCACTTTTCTCAGACAAAGACCACCACCTTCAACACCTCTTTGACCCTTTTGTCTCTGACATCTTTTGATTATCTGCTCACACCACACCCTCAATGTGTCTCTTCCCCCCCACCCACCTTAAACCAATTTATATTTCTCCCTTGTTGAAACTATGCTTCAGTTCTGCTGAAGGGCCATGAGGGCTCGAAACGTTGACTGATTTCTTCTCCGCCGATGCTGCCAGACTTGCTGAGTTTTTCCAGGTAATTCTGTTTTTATTTTGTTTAGGTGCTGATAAAGGCTTGCCATGGGCAGTGAGGAATCTGGGACCTTAGTGAATAACAGGACCAAAGGGCTATTTCCTTAATCAATGAGAATTAAGGATTGAGAAAGAAACAGAGCACGAATCAAACCAGATACAGAAGGAGAAATAAAGAGAGGGAAAGAAAGATTGGATTCAGAGGGAGAGAGAGAGAGAGAGAAGATCTGAGGGGATTTGATAGAGTAGATGCTGGGAGGATGTTGCCACTTGTGGGAGAGACTAGAACTAGGGGGCACAATTTAAGAATAAGAGGTCTACCATTTAAGATGGAGATGAGAAGATTTTTTTTTCTTTCTCAGAGGATCATTCATATGTGGAATTCTGTTCCCCGGAAAGCAGTGGAGGCTGGGTCATTGAATGTATTCAAGTCTGAATTAGACAGATTTTTGATAAACAAGAGAGTCAAGGGTTATGAAGGCCAGGTGGCAAAGTGGAGTTGAGACCACAATCAGATCAGCCATGATCTTATTGAATAGGTTCAAAGGCTGAATGGCCTACTCCTGCTCCAAAGTCCTATGTTCCTATGAGAAAAGAGGCAGAAAGAAAAAGTAAGAAAATATCAAACATAATACATTTAAAAATTATTTAAATCTCTAAGAATAGTTTACAACATGTAGCGATGAGACTGAAGAGTCTAAATTGTTCCCTTTCTGTAGGTTGATTGATATTGCCTTGTTAATTATCTCCTTGTTAAAAGGCACTTCTATCCCTAATTACCAACTTTAACTTTCTGCTGTGAGTTTAATGGGCAATTCATTTGCAAATCCAGTTAGCTCCTAAACATAATAGGAAGGCTCAGAGCAAGATGTCATTTATTTGAAGTGAACATGGATCGACCAACATGTCCTGGAGATTCGCAACTCATAGCATTTCTCTCAATCGCTAGAACCGAATGGCTGATTTGCATGTTAATAACAGCATGCGTCATTAACTCCTGTTATCTGTCCAGCCTGATCCAGCCGAATATTCTATCAGTACGAAAATAAACACTTGTCATGACATAATTTGGTTGCACAAATAAGTAAATGCATTCTTCCAATGAACAGAAAATCTTGAGGGATCTGCATGCCTGATTCTGGATTGTAAGCACACTCGGAATGCAGATCGTAAACTGTGCCCCTTTCTGTCTATGTAGAGCAGAGATGGAGCATTTTTCACAAGGACCCTTCTTTTTAACACAACCATTCAGCCATTCGTCAACAATCCTTTATATGTTACATAATGTTACAACCGAGATGGGAGGAGTGCACTGTCTGTCTCTAGTTCCACTACTTCACTGGTCACAACATATATTAAACTGATTTGTCCAGTTAGATATATGGCCAATTATGCACGATACTTATTAGTTTCAGAATGACCACTCAATGCTCAGGTTTCTTAATTTATTGAGAATTGCTGAAAAAAGCTTTTTGTCTGGCACTCATCGGGACATTTCACAAGAATATCAGTATAAAGGGAAAACAACAAACAATGCTTGGCAGTTAACTGTCAGTCAGCATCACTGGTGCATTCTCCACCAATCAGAGTCCACTTGCCCACCAATCAACACTCTCTTCATATACAGCATAAATTGTTGTGCAAGATGAAAAGCTTTGATATGTCTCTTTTTTCAGCAATACTCAAGTTCTGTACTACCGAATGACTATCTTAATTTATTATAAAACCAGACTTGTCAAGTAGAAAGGCAAAGCTTATTGACATACAGCACACACACACACACCCCAAAAAAAAACAAAGGAATTCTGCCAAATGGTCAACAGTCAATGGTTCAAGGAAAAAGGATAAGTGCTGGCTTCCTTGAAACTTTGTCCGGGTTATACAGTTGGTCTCTCAGCACTGGTCTGGGAAACAAGCGATGACTCTTGCTCTACTTTTCAGGTGGACTTTGAGGAAAACTTACAGGCAGTCAATCTCAGAACTTAGAAGGACATCAGAGCAGCTTTTATTCATTTTCTGCTTTGGCCTGGGTCCGGTCTTAATCAGCTGTTGTCTTCTTTGCACAAGCTACTGATCCTTCTTCCCAGCAAAACTTCACCAGCTTTTTCAGAAACTCAGTTTTCAAAGCCATCAACCACCATGTGACTATTTTGTAAACAGTCCAATGGAGTCAAGAGGTGTCCAGATTCTTTAAAACTGTTTAATAACTTTTCTTGTAAAATGCTGTCTTTTTGAGGAACAGCAGCCACAAGACCTCTGCATTAACCCTTGAATTTTACACCCAGTTTGAAAGGGAGAAGAGCGGGTCTAAGGTTAGTATCTTAAGCTTAAACAGGGCAACTATGTGGGGATGAAAGCTGAGCTAGCTGAAGTGAACTGGGAAACTAGGCTAGAGGATAGAACAATAGAGAAGCAGTGGCAGACATTTAAGGGGATATTTCAGAGTATTCAGAATAAATACATTCCTACTATACAGAAAAATTCTAAGGGCTGAATTTTCCCACTGTCGGTGGGGGGGGGAAGTTTAGGGTCCGCGCGCCTCCGATCAGCAGCTCCGATCAGGGGCATGCCACCATTTTACGTGGGTGGGCCAATTAAAGCCCACCCAGCGTGACGTCCGCAAGGAAGCGCTATGCGCTCCCTGTGCGGATGGGGGTGGGATTCCCTGAGCCGAGAGTGCGCTCTTTTGCGCACGTGCATGAACGAGCGCACTGATCTCCCTGAGGCTAAGTTCTGCCTCAGGGAGATCGGCTCCACAATAAAAAATCTGAAAAATAGAAAAAAAAATTCCCCTGACATATCCCCTCATGTGACACTGTCACATGAGTTGGGACATGTCCATCACTTTTAAATACACTTTAATTACATTTTTAAAAACCTACACGAAACCTCATCCCGCCCGTGGATGAGGTTTCATGCTTTTTCTAATGCCTGCCAGGGCTCCCGGCCTGCCCGCCAACCTTAAAGTTGGACAGACAGGTCCACTAATTACTTTAATGACTTTGTCAATGGCCTCAATTGGCCACTGACAGGTCGGATTCTGCTGAGTCCTCCCCTACCTGAAAATTGAAATGGGGCGGGGTGACATCGGGAGTTCTGCCCAACGTCATTCCATGTCATTTTACGCGTCGGCGAGCGGGCCCCACCCCCCGCTCACCGACCAAGAAATCCTGGCCTAAGGGGAGGACCCAACATCCGTGGTTTACTAAAGATGTTAAGGAAAGCATCAAACTTAAGGAAAAAGCATACAACTCCGCAAAAATGAACGGCAGGACAGATGATTGGACAGAATATAAAGTACGGCAGAGAATGTCTAAAAGGTTAATCAGGGGAAAGAAATTAGAGTTTGAGAGGAAGCTAGCTAGAAATGTAAAACCAGATAGCAAGAGTTTCTGCAGGTACTTAAAAAGGAAAAGAGTAAGTAAAGTGAGTGTTGGTCCTCTAGAGAGTGACAATGGGAAGTTTAAAGTAAATATTAAGGAAATTGCAGAAGAAATGAACAAATGTTTTGCTTCTGTGTTCACTATAGAGGATACAAAAACATTCCAGTAATATCTGCAGATCAGGAGGTGAACGGGAGAAAGGAACTTGGTGAAATTGGAATCACTAGGGAAACGGTACTGAGCAAATTAATGGAGCTGCAGGCTGGCAAGTCTCTGCGTCCCAATGGACTACATCCTAGGGTCTTAAAAGAGGTGGCTAATGAGGTAGTCAATGCGCTGGTGTTAATGTTCCAAGATTCGCTAGATTCTGGAAAGATTCCTTCAGACTGCAAAGTAGCAAATATAACCCCTCTGTTCAAGAAAAGAGGGAGACTGAAAACAGGAAACTATAGGCCAGTTAGCTTGACATGTGTCGTGGGGAAGTTATTAGATTCGATCATTAAGGAGGTTATAGCTGGGCACTTAGAAGAGCTGAAGGCAATCGGGAAGAGTCAGCATGGTTTTGTGAAAGGAAAATCATGTTTAACCAATTTATTGAAGTTTTTTTGAAGGAGTAATATGTGCTTTGGACAAAGGGGAGCCTGTAGACATCATATGCTTGGATTTCCAGAAGGCATTTGATTGGGTGCTACATCAAAGATTATTACGGAAAATAAAAGCGCATGGTGTAGTGGGTAACATATTAGCATGGATAGAAGATTGGCTGGCTGGCAGAAAGCAGCGAGCATGCTTAAATGGGTCTTTTTCTGATTAATAGGATGTGACAAGTGGAGCCCCACTGTGCTGAGGCCTCAACTTTTATGATTTACATGAGGGGAGTGAGGACATGGTAGCTAAATTAGCAGATGACACAAAGATAGGTAGGAAAGTATGGTGTGAAGAGGACATGAGGAGGTTCCAAATGGATATAGATAGGTTAAGTGAGTAGGCAAAGATCTGGCAAATGGAGTTTAATGTGGGAAAATGTGAAATTGTTCACTTTGGTAGGAAGAGTAGAGTATTACTTAAATGGAGAACGGCTGCATAATTCTGAGGTGCAGAGGGATCTAGATGTTCTAGTACATGAGTCACAAAAAGTTAGTGTGCAGGCACAGCAAGTAATTAAGAAGGCTAATGGAATGCTATGCTTTATTACAAGAGGGATTGAACATAAAAGTAAGAATGTTAAGCTTTAGTCATACAGGGCATTGATAAGACCGCACCTCAAATACTGTGTGCAATTTTATTCTCCTTATTTAAGGAAGGATGTAAATGCATTGGAGGTGATTCAGTGGAGGTTTACTAGATTGATACCTGGAATGAGTGGGTTGTCTTATGAGGAAAGGTTGGACAGACTGGGCTTGTTTCCACTAGAGTTTAGAAGGGTGAGGGGTGATTTGATTGAAGTATATAAGATCCTGAACAGCCTGGACAAGATGGATGTCAAAAGGATGTTTCCTTGTGGGTGAGTCCAGAACTAGGGGGTACTGTTTTAAAATTAGGGGTCACCCTTTTAGGACAAAGATTAGGAGAATTTTTTTCCCTCAGAGGATTGTGCAACTTTGGAAATCTGCCTCAGAAGGTGGTGGAGGTGGGGTCACTGAATATTATTAAGGCAGAGGTAGATAGATCCTTGTTAGGCAAGGGAATCAAAGGTTATTGGGGGTAGATGGAAATACAATCAAAACACAAGAAGATCAGTCATGATCTTATTGAATGGCGGAGCAGGCTCAAGGGGCCGAATGGTCTACTCCAGTTCCTATTTCTTATGTTCTTATGTTAAGCATCAATGCCTTTTGAAAGCACAAGTTCTTCCGGAATGTTCTCAATCCTTGAAGATGAACCATTTTCTGTGATTAAAGCGTTTATGACAATAGTTTGTCAGGTTCTACCACTAAAACCAGCAGGCCAAGTTAAAGCAGACTGTTACATGAACCATTAAGTGAAATTAAAAGTTATATATTTCGAAGGCCCTGTTTTCCTGTACAAATTGTGCTCGTGAGTGTGTTGTTTTCAGCCTGACTATCAACATGAGTAAGTCCTTGTCATAGAGTGGTAACATTATTACTGCACAGAAGGAAGCCTTTATGCCCATTAATCCATGTTGGCTCTCTGTAGAGCAATCCAGTCAGTTTCATTCCCCCACTCTATTCCTATGGTCTTACAAGTTTATTTCCCTCAAGTACCCATCCAATTTCTTTCTGAAATCATTGAACGTCTCTGCTTCCACCACCCTCGTAGGCAGTGAGGTTCCAGCAAATTCCTTGTGATCAAACAACCTTTATTAGTCATTATCACAACAATAAAATGTTTCCTAGACAACTCTGTTCCTATGTGATATTTCATCCAAAATTGGGTATGCAATGCAAGTGAACGCAGGACAGGACTTTGAATTTTTCACACCTTTAAGGCCTGAATTTTACAGTCGGCGTGCGGGACCGGGCCCAACATGCCAGCACGTAAAATGATGCGCGATGATGTGGGGCATGCGCCCCGACGTCATTGCGCTGCTTCGTGATGTTTTGTTCGCGCCGGAGTCGGCTGTGCGCCCACCGATAACTAATAAGCCTATTAATAAGGCCATTAATAAATTAATATATGTAATTATTTACACTGCCTGTCCAACCTTAAGGTTGGCGGGCAGGCGAAAAGGCCAAACGACCTTCCCGTTTTTTTTAGGAAACCTCATCCATGAGCGGGATGAGGTTTCCTAAAGCTTTTGCCACTTAAATAAAAATTTTTCTGAGATATAAAAACATGTCCCACCTCATGTGACACAGTGACATGAGGGGACATGTTTAATTCATTTTCAAATCATTTATTTATTTATTTCAAAAGTTTCAATCTCCCTGAGGCAGCTCCGCGCATGCGCAAAAGAGCGCTGGCCCCAACTTTCCCTCCTCCCCCCGCCCGCACAGGTAGTACTCAGCGCTACACCTCGTGTCTTATGCTGTGCGGGCCCTAATTGGTCTGCCTGCGTAAAATGCCGACGCGGAGCTGATCGCGGGCGGCAATCGGCTCCGCGACCGTCCACTCCTGCCGAGCCTGCCCGCCAACTAAAAATTCAGGCCTAAGGATTTAAAATGGAGGCCTCAGTGCCTCAGAACAAGGTATTTTTCAACAATCATATTGATCAGCTCAAAAAAAACACTTGTTTAATTAATGCGAGCAACCGAGACATCCTGTTCCTTATACTGAAATGATTAGAATCATGTTTTTAAATCAAGGAATCACAGAATGTTACAGTGCAGAAGGAGGCCATTCATTCCACCATGTTTACATCGGTTCTTCAAATGAGTATTATGACTTAGTGCCATTCTCTTGCCTTTTCCCTGTAACCCCTGCACATTGTTTCTATTCAAATCATCATCTAATGCCCTCTTATATGCCTCGATTGAACCTGCCTCCACTACATTACCAGGCAGTACATTCCAGACTCGGACAACTCGCTGTGTGAAAAAGTTTGCTCTCACATCATATTTGCTTCTTTTGCAAATCACTTTAAATCTGTGCCCTCTCGTTCTCGATCCTTTTACGAGTGTGAACAGTTTCTCCCTATCTACTCTATTCAGACCCCTCATGATTTTGAACATCTCTATCAAATCTCCTCTTCGCCATCGCATCTCCAAGAAGAACAGTCCCAACCTCTCAAATCTATCTTTCTAACTGAAGTTTCTCATCCCTGGAACCATTCTTGTAAACCTCTTCTGCACTCTCTCCAATTCGTTCGTATCCTTCTTATAGTGTGGCACCCAGAACTGTACAGAATACTCCAGCTGAGCTCTAACTAGTGTCCTATATAAGCTCAGCATGATCTCCCTGCTCTTGTACTCTATGTCCCTATTAATAAAGCCCAGGATACTGTATGTTTTATTAACTGCTCTCTCCACCTGTCCTACCATCCTCAATGATCTATGCACACGTACACCCAGGCCTCTCTACTCCTGCACCCCCTTAAGAATTGTACCCCCTATTTTATATTGTCTCTCCATGTTCTTCCTGCCAAAATGCATCACCTCATCACTTCTCCACATTGAACTTCATCTGTTACATATCTGCCCACTCCACCAACTTCTCTATGTCCTTTTGAAGTCCTACATTGTCCCCTGCACACCAAGATCAAGATAATTAATATATATCAGGAAAAGCAAGGGTCCTAATACCGACCCTGGGGATCTCCACTACAAACCTTCCTCCAGCCTGAAAAATATCCATTAACCATTACCCTGTTTCCTATCCCTCGGCAAATTTTGTATCCATGTTACTATAGTCCCTTTTATTCCATGAGCTATAGGTTTTCTCACAAATTGTTGTGTGGCACTGTGTCAAATGCCTTTTGAAAGTCCATGTACACCACATCAATAACACTACCCTCATAAACCCTCTCTGTTACCTCTTCAAAAAGCTCCAGCAAGTTAGTTAAACAAGATTTTCCCTTAATTGGGTGCGATGTTCACCTATATTATATCAGTGACTATGGACCGAATTTTCGTCCCAGTGCCCCGATCTCAACAGCAGCCTGAATTCCAGTTCGGGAACCCAAAAGCGCCCTTGATGTGGTGCTGGAGGAGATTTTCAAGTCAATTAAGTGGCTATCTCTGGGACCCCCATCCAATTAAGGGTGGCGGGTGGCCTCGTAATGGGGGAAGGGTGGGGGGGCCAGCCACTCGCAGCACCTGAGGTTCCAGTGGCCGACAGCCCCATCAAGAGAGGTGGGCGCTGTCGCTGTAGGTGGCCAACTACAAGGGCACCTCAAGATGGAGGCAGCCTCCGCAGATTAGAAATTATACAAAATCTACTGTGGTGCAGCTGGCAAGCCATCAGGATGGCCCCTGGCTGTGGCCTTCATAGCCCAGTGGATCCATGCTAGGCTCCTTTGGAGGATGGGCCTCTGATTCCCCTGGCCTGCCACTGGGAGGCCACCACCATGGCATCTACAGGCTACAGCCACATAGGCAAGAATAGCTGGGCTGTCCACTGGCTTTTCCAAAGGTATGGAATGTTAATCGGCCTACTTGGCTACCTGCCTCTAGCCAGCAGGTAGCTGTCATCCCAGAAGACACATGCCTGAAAATAGGCCAGAGGCGGGAACATGTCATCCAACTGGGATACTAGCTGGGAATGAGAAATTCTGGAACACCTGCCTCCAAACCTATCTCCACCTTGGTGATTAAGATTCTGCCCCATCTTTCGTTGACTTCAGAATACCCTGAGGATGTGAAAGATGCAACTAGAAGCGCACTCTTTCTTCAATTAGAAAGCAAATTAAAATGTTTGCTTTTTAAAGGTGTGCATGTGATAGTTATGCTCAGTTAAATGACCACAAGTGCACTTGAGTCCAACCTAACAGCAACAGTGAAAAGTGTGAGTTTCTGTCAGAGCTCTTACTCTCATCTGCCTTGTTCTCTATATATCTCTTTGAACAATAGCTCTGTCCTTTTTCCCTTTGTACATTTATGTATAGTTCTGTAAACTCAATGAAGCTAGGTGATTCACTAATCCTTATCAATATCATTAATAAATATTTGATTCTACCTGCTGTGTTTCCAACCGTTGTTGGTACTTTCATACAGTCAGCTCCAATAGATCCAAGTGGGAATTCAGAAGGATCATAGTTACTCAGAGATTGCTTAGAATGTTGAGGTACAGTTGAGGTAAATAGTATAGATACATTTAAGAGGAACCAAATAAGCACATGAGGAAGATAGGAATAGAAGGATATGCTGATAGAGTGAGATGATGTAGGATGGGAGGAGTCTCGTATGAAGGGTAAACACCAGCACAGACTGATTGGGGTAACTGACCTGTCTCTGTGTTGCAGATTCTATGTAATTATTCTTGTTCCTGCTTTCATGAGTACAGGCCCGTTATAGTACTTTTAACTTCCAAAGCCCCGAACACTTTTTGCTGCGTCTGCTGCTGGAGAACCTTCTTATTTTTCATGAGTTCTGTTATCTAGCAACATAGAAAATCACATGGTCAGAGGAGACTAAAGGCTAGGATCTCTGCACACCCCCATCTCCATCACTTTGACTTGAAAAAACAAAGTCATTTTCACCTGCAATCTCCCTTGTGATCTCCAATTCTACATGCCAACCATTGCCTCAGTGAAGAAATACTTCCTTTCTCACTCAATTCATCATTTTTCTGATTACAAATTCCCTTCTCACTAGACTGATAGAGTCATAGAATTGCACAGCCCAGAAAGAGTCCTATTGACCAGTCAAACTTACCAGCTCTCTGGAAGAGCCGATCATTCCATTCCCCGGCTCTTTCATCATTTTTCCAATATTTACTAATTTCCTTTTTGAAAGTTATGGATGCGGTTCCCAATAGAGAATGCAATGTCCTAACAACCATCTTCATGAAAGAATTTTTCCTGACCTTTCTAATCTAACTTTTGCCAACTTTAAATTAACATCCTCTAACTCTTTCACTTGTGGAAAAGACTTTTTTTATAACCCCTTTTTACCCTACCAAAGCCTCATCTAATATTATGCACCACTATTAGATCTGCTGTTTATTTATCTTTTGTTCTAAAGTAAACAGCACGATTTTCTCTCATCACTCCTTGCAACTGAAACCTCTTTTCTTTGGGATCACCTTTGTAAGCCTCTTCTGCACCCTCTCTATTGCCTTGACATCCATTCTAAAGTAAGGGATCCAAAACTGTCCAAGGCATTCTAACTGTGGCCGAACCAATGATATATATAGGTGTAGTGCTACCTTCCTGCTTTTGTACTCTGCAGCCCTGTTTATGAAATCCAGGAACATGCAAGGCTTGAACTCCCTCGAAGACAAAATAGAGATGAAAATGATACAGAAAACAATGTTCACAATACATTGGAGAACCAAGATAAGTACAAAAATTACAGAGAAAATCTAAAACAAAGTAAGGGGGGAAAGGAGAGGGTATGAGAATAGATCAGCGGCTGACATAAAAGGGAACCTAAACTCATTTATCAACATACAAATGGCAAAAGACAATTCAAAGACTGGACGGGGATGATTGGAGATATTTGTTTGGAGACAGACGGTGTGACTGATGTACTAAATGAGTTTTCGCTGGAGAAGAGCCTGTTGTCAATGTGGCAGTAAAGGAGGTAGTACCAATATTGGATAAGACAAAATTCGAAAAAGCGGAGGTGCTTAAAAGGTTGGCATTTCTCAAAGTAGAAACATCACCCGATCCAGATTGGATGTACCCAATATAAAAGCAAAATACTGCGGATGCTGGAGATCTGAAATAAAACAGAAAGTGCTAGAAAAACTCAGCAGGTCTGGCAGCATCTGGAAACAGTGTGAACATTTCAAGTCCAATATGACTCTTCTTCGGAATTGAATCCAAGGTTGCTGAGGGAAATGAAAGTAGAGGTAGCAGAGGTTCTTGCCACAATCTTCCAAGCCTTCTGAGATATGAAAGTATTCCTCACCTTATTTTCTGCCCAAGTCTAACATTTCTCCCCACTAAATTAGCAGCTGATATTAAACTGCCTCAAATGCTAACCTGTCAATATATACCTGAAGTCACTGACAGCTCTTTTCATTGTTGATTCAGAATCCATAATTTGTGTGCTATCTGCCATGTTTGATCTTGTGCCTCCCACTGAGAGCAATACTGACCCCATAGGGGCACCACTATATTCGTGACTTCAGTCCAAAACACATCCATTAACTGACTCCATTTTCCACTCTTTAACTCACTTCTTATCTATGCTGCCCCACAATCTTCCAATCCTCCTTAGATATGGGGATGGTGTCAGAAGACTGGAGGATTGCAAATGTTGCACCCATGCTGGGGGAGACCCAGCAATGACAGGCCAATCTGCCTGACAATGGTGAGACAATAATCCAGGACAAAATTAATTGACATTTGGGAAATGTGGGCAAATAAAAGTTAGCATGGATTTGTTAAAAGTAACTTGTGTTTGACCAACTTGATGAAGTTCTTTGTTATGTATGTGGACTTTCAAAAGGCACTTCCCAAAGTGCCACATAATAGACTTGTTAGCAAAATTAAAGTCCATGGGATCAGACGGACACTGGCAATAATGCAGATACAAAACTGGCTAAGCACAAAAAGCAGAGAGCAATGATAAACAGTCGTTTTTTTAGATTGGAGGGAGTTATTCAATGATGTTCCCCAGGGGTCAGCATTAGGACAACTGCTCTTTTGATACATATTCATGACCTGGACTTGGGAATACATGACATAATTTCAATGTTGGAAGATAACTCAGGAAAATATTAAACATTGAGGGAGATAGTAACAGACTTCAGGATGATATAAAGAGACTGGTGAAATGGGCAGTTGAAATTTAACACAGGGAAGTGTGAAATGATACATTCTGGCAGGAAGAATGAAAAGGGGAAAAATAAACTAAACACTGTGTGTGTCACCACTGCTGCTGAGATGGCTGTTGACATTAAAGTTGGTCGCTAAGATCGCTCTGCACAAGCATGGGGCAATCAGCCAACATCATTCCAAAGTGTCCAAGACTCCTTCAACAGCACCTTCCAAACCCACCACCTCTCCTATCTAGAAAGATAAGGGCAGCAGATACATGGGAATATCACTTCGTGCAAGATCCCTTCTAAGCCACTCACCATCCTGACTTGGAAATATATCGCCGTTCCTTCACTGTTGCTGGGTCAAAATCCTGGAATTCCCTCCCTAACAGCACTGTGGGTGTATCTACACCACATGGACTGCAGCGATTCAAGAAGGCAGCTCACCACCACCTTCTCAAGGGCAATTAGAGATGGGCAATAAATGCTAGCCCAGCCAGCGAAGCCCACATCCCATGAATGAATAAAAAAGAGAAAACTGCCAGTATCGATTTGCACATGCGCAGCTGATGTCATTTACATCAGCAAAGTGTGAAGTCTGATACCTTATTGTTCAAAAGTGGCCATGTGACCTGATGAATAAGCTATTTGACTTTCAGTGTAAATCATTATGTTATCAGGGGATTACAGGTTCGAATCCTCCTGTGGTCATTTTACACAGCTATCTGATTCAACTTCACGATACTGAACCCTGTTTCCACTCACGAGCTGAAAGTGCTGATTTTCCTGCCAACATTGTAGGGCTCTTTAGTAAAACCGTATTTTCTTGCAGTTTTGTGCATTAATTTCACACTCATCTTTGTATTTTGTTTAGTTTCTAACAAATAAACAAAATCTAACTCATCCTGATAAGTTTTTAATGATTAGGGTGTCAGCCATGCCACAGTTGGTAGCATTCTGACCTTAGTCACAAGGTTATAGGGTCTTGTGTTAACAGACAATGATATTTACATTTCTTGACTGTGAACAATCGGACAGCGCCATCTTTCTTACTGGCAGCTGCATGAACTGTCGCTGGCTGTGATGCTTCACTCAAATACACAGCATTTGCACATGTGCGAGCAGTGCGCCCCTGGCATTACGTTGGTGTCAGACACAACCTAAACTAAATGGTGCAATTGTAAAGGGGGCAGAGGAACAGAAAGTCCTGGGGTGTTTGTGCACAAATCTTTGAAGGTGGCAGGACAAGGTTAATGAGATCCTTGGTTTTATTCATACAGGAATAAAGTACAAAACCAAGGAGGTTAGGCTGAAGCTTTATAAAACATGCATTAGGCCTCGGCTGGAGTGTCCAGTTCTGGGCACGACATTGTAGGAAGGATTTGAAGGCCCTTACAGAGTGTGGGAGATTTATTAAAGAGGGTGAGGCTCTTCAATTATGAGGAGAGACTGGAAACTGTGGTTATTCTCCTATGTTTCATTCATTTACGGGATGTGGGCTTTGCTGGCTAGGCCAGCACTTATTGCTCATCCTTAATTGCCCTTGAGAAGGTGTTGGTGAGCTGCCTTCTTGAACCGCTGCAGCCCCTGTGGTGTAGACAGACAGTGTTGTTAGGAAGGGAGATCCTTAGAGCAGGCAAGATTAAGATTTCATAGTGGTGTTCAAAATCATGATTGGCTTTGATATCAATTGAAGGCGATTGACAGCACAATTAGGGGTGACAAGAGGAAACATCTTTTTCACTAAATGAGTTTCTGATTTGGAATACGCTCCATGAAAGTACAGTGGAAGCCAATTCAATAGTAACGTTCAAAAGAGAATTGGATAAATATTTGAGAGGGAAAAACTTGTAAGGTGATGGGGAAAGGACAAGGCAATGGGATTATTTGGATAGCACTATCAAAGAGCTGGCATAGACACGATGGGGCAAATGGCCTCCTATGCTGTATGATTCTATGATATGCTTTTTAACAGCTTGTCAGTTTGTCTTGTCACTTTTAAAGACCGGTGCAATGAAAGGCCAGGATTTTGCCCTCATTGGGCGGGCTCGGCCGGGCCGAGCGGGAGCAGTCGGGAAGCCGACTGCCGCCCACAATCGGGCAGCGACTGTGATTTCACGCTGGGGCCTTAAATGTATTCTTCAGCACTCAGCGCTGCCTGTGTTGGGGGGGGGAGGGGTGGTGAGTGGATGGAGGAGGGCGAGCGGGGAACTTTGCACATGCACACAGGTGTGCGCAGGAAAAGCTCCCTGAGCCACAGAGCTGCATCAGGGAGATGAAGATATAAAAAAATGAAAAATAAAGAACATTAAGATGTTAAAAAACATGTCCCCTCATGTGACTGTCACATGAGCAGGGACAATGTTAGAAATTAGTATGAAAATGTTTTATTTTTCTTTAATGACGGATCGAAGCCTCACCCCGCCCATGGATGAGGTTTCGCAAAAAATGCAAAGGCCGCTTGGCCTCTTCGTCAGCTCGACAACCGTAATGTTGGACGGGTAGTGAAAATTTTAATTCAGCTGGAGTGTCAATGGCTTTAATAGGCCTGTTAATTGTTGGCAGGATGTGCTGCCAATTCCCGTGCGCGCTCGCCAACTGAAATATCACGTGAGTGTGCAAGGACGTTGGGACGCTCGCCCGGCATCATCGCGCGTCACTTTACGCTCGTTCAACTCAGGCACACGCTCGCCTGAAGAGCTGAAGATTCTGGCCCAATTCTTTCTGAATCGCTCTTGTTTTTGAAGCACCACCCTTGTGTTTCTACTTACTCATGTTATTTTCCCCCTGAAGTATATTAACTAATGTTTCACTCCATTAAATTTCAGCTGACATTCAACTGTCCATATTGCTAACCTGCCCGTATTTCCCTGACAGCTTCACCGTTGCTTCAAGCTCCTCCTGTTTGTGTGCTATCTGTCATGTTTGATTTAGTGTGTCTCACTAAAGGGCAACAGTGAACCCTGGGGGACACTACTGTTTACATGATTCCAGTCCAAAATACATTAACCATGACTCCATTTTCCATCCTTTAACTCACTTCTTACCTATGTTGACACATTCCCTTTAACACCATGCACTTTAACGTTATGATAAGCTTCCTGTGTAGCACACAGATAATCAGATTACTAATGCTGCATTTTCTTGTATACTGCACATTAATAATTTAAACATTTTTGATTTGTCTTGATAGTTTTAAGTTCAAATGTACAGTTAATCTATTAAAGCTCTCCATGGATAGAATGCACTTCACATTTCCAATACACTCCTACTTTTTCCATTCCAGTTCCCTGCTTGTGGTTGTAAAACTTGATCTTTAAAAATGTGGTACATTATTTTTATTATCTCACATTGCTGCTTTCATCGCTTTATTGAATCAAATGACACTTTGATTGCTGACACTCATTTTCCATAAACTTAAGAAGAGCAGTTAACTTTGTTTCAGTGCTAAATATCTAACACCCTAAAATTAATGTCCTAATTCCTTCTTGAATCTACTGAAGACTGGCTTAAAGAGTGCTCCCTTCCATTTTAATTTATATATTGTGCCTCTTTTAATCAAAGCACCATAATTAGCTCCAGCACGTCACAGACAATCACAGAACTTCATCATTCGTTCTGTTGCAGTTCCTCATTATTGGATTCACCTACAAGTAACTGACAGAGTGTTCCCTCTACAGGAAATGTCAGCCAGAACCTTGATACAACACAGAGCATTCATCCAACACTGCCTCTCCAATACTGACCCTCCGACACGGCCCCTCCGACACTGCCCCTTCGACACTGACCCTTCCACACTGCCCCTCCAACACTGACCCTCCAATACTGACCCTCCGACACAGACCCTCCAACACTGCCCCTCCAACACTGCCCCTCCGACACGGCCCCTCCAACACTGCCCCTCCGACACTGACCCTCCAACACTGACCCTCCGACACTGACCCTTCAACACTGCCCTTCCAACACTGCCTCTGACACGGCCCCTCCAATACTGACCCTCCAACACTGACCCTCCAACACTGCCCTTCCAACACTGACTCCGACACGGCCCCTCCAATACTGACCCTCCAACACTGACCCTCCAACACTGCCCCTCTGACACTGACTCTTCAACACTGCCACTCCAACATTGACCCTCCAACACTGACCCTCCAACACTGACCCTCCAACACTGCCCCTCCGACACTGCCCCTCCGACACTGACCCTCCAACACTGCCCCACCGACACTGCCACTCCAACACTGACCCTCCGACACTGCCCCTCCGACACTGACCCTCCAACACGGAGACTCCAACACTGCCCCTCCGACACGGCCACTCCAACACTGACCCTCCAACACTGCCCCTCCAACACTGGCCCTCCAACACTGCCCCACCGACACTGCCACTCCAACACTGACCCTCCGACATGGCCACTCCAACACGGCCACTCCAACACGGCCACTCCAACACTGACCTTCCGACACGGCCACTCCAACACTGCCACTCCAACACTGACCCTCCGACACTGACCCTCCGACACTGACCCTCCGACACTGACCCTCCGACACTGCCCCTCCGACACGGCCCCTCCGACACTGCCCCTCCGACACTGACCCTCCAACACTGACCCTCCGACACTGACCCTTCAACACTGCCCTTCCAACACTGCCTCTGACACGGCCCCTCCCACACTGACCCTCCAACACTGCCCTTCCAACACTGACCCTCCAACACTGCCACTCCAACACTGCCCCTCCGACACTGACCCCCTGACATGGCCCCTCCGACACTGACCCTCCAACACTGCCCCTCCAACCTGCCCCTCCAACACTGACCCTCTAACACTGACCCTCCAACACTGCCCTTCCAACACTGACTCCGACACGGCCCCTCCAATACTGACCCTCCCACACTGACCCTCCAACACTGCCCTTCCAACACTGCCTCCGACACGGCCCCTCCAATACTGACCCTCCGACACTGCCCCTCCGAGACTGACCCTCCAACACGGCCCCTCCGACATGGCCACTCCAACACTGACCCTCCGACACTGACCCTCCAACTCTGCCACTCCAACACTGACTCTTCAACACTGCCACTCCAACATTGACCCGCCAACACTGACCCTCCAACACTGACCCTCCAACACTGACCCTCCGACACTGCCCCTCCGACACTGACCCTCCAACACGGAGACTCCAACACTGCCCCTCCGACACGGCCACTCCAACACTGACCCTCCAACACTGCCCCTCCAACACTGACCCTCCAACACTGCCCCACCGACACTGCCACTCCAACACTGACCCTCCGACATGGCCACTCCAACACTGCCACTCCAACACGGCCACTCCAACACTGCCACTCCAACATTGACCCTCCAACACTGACCCTCCAACACTGACCCTCCAACACTGCCCCTCCGACACTGACCCTCCAACACGGCCACTCCAACACTGCCCCTCCAACACGGCCACTCCAACACTGACCCTCCAACACTGCCCTTCTGACACTGACCCTCCAACACTGCCCTTCCGACACTGACCCTCCCACACTGACCCTCCGACACTGCCGCTCCAACACTGACCCTCCAACACTGACCCTCCGACACTGACCCTCCAACACTGACCCTCCAACACTGACCCTCCGACACTGCCGCTCCAACACTGACCCTCCAACACTGACCCTCCGACACTGACCCTCCAACACTGACCCTCCAACACTGACCCTCCGACATTGACTCATCAACACTGCCCCTCCGACACTGACCCCCCGACACGGCCCCTCTGATACTGACCCTCCAACACTGACCCTCCAACACTGCCCCTCCAACACTGACCCTCCAACACTGACCCTCCAACACTGCCCCCCGACACTGACCCCCTGACATGGCCCCTCCGACACTGACCCTCCAACACTGCCCCTCCAACCTGCCCCTCCAACACTGACCCTCCAACACTGACCCTCCAACACTGCCCTTCCAACACTGACTCCGACACGGCCCCTCCAATACTGACCCTCCCACACTGACCCTCCAACACTGCCCTTCCAACACTGCCTCCGACACGGCCCCTCCAATACTGACCCTCCGACACTGCCCCTCCGAGACTGACCCTCCAACACGGCCCCTCCAACATGGCCACTCCAACACTGACCCTCCGACACTGACCCTCCAACTCTGCCACTCCAACACTGACTCTTCAACACTGCCACTCCAACATTGACCCGCCAACACTGACCCTCCAACACTGACCCTCCAACACTGACCCTCCGACACTGCCCCTCCGACACTGACCCTCCAACACGGAGACTCCAACACTGCCCCTCCGACACGGCCACTCCAACACTGACCCTCCAACACTGCCCCTCCAACACTGACCCTCCAATACTGCCCCACCGACACTGCCACTCCAACACTGACCCTCCGACATGGCCACTCCAACACTGCCACTCCAACACTGCCACTCCAACATTGACCCTCCAACATTGACCCTCCAACACTGACCCTCCAACACTGCCCCTCCGACACTGACCCTCCAACACGGCCACTCCAACACTGCCCCTCCAACACGGCCACTCCAACACTGACCCTCCAACACTGCCCTTCTGACACTGACCCTCCAACACTGCCCTTCCGACACTGACCCTCCCACACTGACCCTCCGACACTGCAGCTCCAACACTGACCCTCCAACACTGACCCTCCGACACTGACCCTCCAACACTGACCCTCCAACACTGCCCCTCCAACACTGACCCTCCAACACTGCCACTCCAACACTACCCCTCCGACACTGACCCCCTGACATGGCCCCTCCGACACTGACCCTCCAACACTGCCCCTCCAACCTGCCCCTCCAACACTGACCCTCCAACACTGCCACTCCAACACTGCCCCTCCGACACTGACCCCCCGACACGGCCCCTCCGACACTGACCCTCCAATACTGACCCTCCAACACTGCCACTCCAACACTGACCCTCCAACACTGACCCTCCAACAATGACCCTCCGACACTGCCACTCCAACCCTGACCCTCCGAAACGGCCACTCCAACACTGCCACTCTAACACTGACCCTCCAACACTGCCCCTCCGACACGGCCCCTCCGACACGACCGCTCCGACACTGCCCCTCCGACACTGCCCCTCCGACACTGCCTTCCGACACTGACCCTCCGACACTGACCCTCTGACACTGACCCTTCAACACTGCCCCTCCAACACTGCCCCCCCAACACTGCTCCTCCAACATTGCGCCTCCAACACTGAACCTTCCACCAATACTGACCTTTCCTCAACACTGACCCTTCCTCTGAACACTGCCCCTCCAACACTATCCCTTCCACCAAAACTGAAACTTCCACCAACACTGACCTTTCCTCAACACTGTCCCTTATTCAACACTGACCTTGCCCCCCAACACTGACCCTTCCCCAACACTGACCCTTCCCCAACATTGACCCTTACTCAACACTGATCCTTCTCCCTAACACTGATCTTCACCCAACACTGACCCTTCTCCAACACTGACCCTTCCCCCCAAAACTGTCCCTTCCCCAACACTGCCCCTAACTCAC
Source organism: Cetorhinus maximus (assembly GCF_964194155.1). Lineage (NCBI taxonomy): Eukaryota > Metazoa > Chordata > Chondrichthyes > Lamniformes > Cetorhinidae > Cetorhinus > Cetorhinus maximus. The sequence goes on from NC_135883.1 coordinate 47,330,982, forward strand.
CACTGACCCTTCCTCAACATTGAGCCTTCCCCGGCACTGACCCTTACTCAACACTGACCTTTCCCATGACACTGACATTTCCCCCAACACTGATCCTCCTCAACACTGAACCTTCTCCCAACACAGACCCTTCCCCATCAACACTGTCCCTTCCTCAACACTGTCCCTTCTCCAACACTGAACCTTTCTCAACACTGACCCTTCCTCCCATCATTGACCCTTCCTCATCACTGACCCTTCTTCAGCAGTGACCCTTCCCCAACTCTGAACCATCCTCCTTGTTGACCCTTCCTCAACACTGACCCTTCCCCCAACAAAGGCCCTCTGGCCCACCACTGACACTTCTTAAAAATGACCCTTCCCCAAACATTGACCCTTCTCCAACACTGACCCCTCCTCACACTGAACCCTCCTCAACACTGACCCTTCCACAAATACTGACCCTTCCTCCAATGTATGTCCCTCCTCAACACTGACCCTTCCCCAACACTGACCCTTCCTTCAACACTGACCCTTCCTCAACGCTGACCCTTCTCCAACATTGATCCCTCCTCAACACTGACCCCTCCTCAACAGTGACCCTTCCCCCAACACCGACCCTTCCTCCAATGCAGACCCCTCCTCAACACTGACCCTTCCTCAACGCTGCCCTTTCCTCCAACACTGACACTCCCCCCCCAACACTAACAGCTCTTCAACACTGACCCTTCTCCAAAATGACCCTTCCCCCAACACTGACCCTTCTCCAATGCAGGGCCCTCCTCAACACTGACTATTCCTCAACACTGACCCTTACTCAACGCAGGCCCCTCCTCAACACTGACCCTTCCCCAACACTGACCCTTCCTCAACAATCACCCTTCCCCAACACTGACCCTTCCCTCAACACTGACCTTCCTCAACACTGACCCTTCCCCAACACTGATCCTTCCCTCAACACTGACCCTTCCTCAATGCTGACCCTCCTCCTAACACTGACCCTTCCCCACAACACTGACAGTTCAACACTGACCCTTCTCCAAAATGACCCTTTTCCCAACACTGACCCTTCTCCAAAGCTGGCCCTTCCCCAACACTGACCCTTCCCTCAACACTGACCCTTCCTCAATACTGACCCTTACCCAATACTGACCCTTCCCTCAACACTGACCCTTCCCTCAACACTGACCCTTCCTCAATGCTGACACTTCCCCCAACACTGACATTTCTCCCCAACACTGACAGTTCCTCAACACTAACCCTTCTGCAACACTGAACCATTCTCCAATACTGACCCTTCCTCAACACTAACCCTTCCTCCCAACAGTGAACCTTCCTCCCAACACTGACCCTTCCTCAACACTGACCTTTCCCCAACACTGAACCATCGTCCAACGTTGACCCTTCCTCAACACTGACCCTTCTCCAACACTGAACTATCCTCCCAACACTGACCCTTTCCCCCACCACTGACTTCCTCAACACTGACCCTTCTCCAACGCTGACCCTTCCACCCAACACTGACCCTTCCACCCAGCACTGACCCTTCCCTCAACACTGACCCTTCCTCCAATGCTGGCCCCTCCTCAACATGATCCTTCCTCAACACTGACCCTTCCCCAACACTGACCGTTCCCTCAACACTGACTCTTCCCTCAACACTGACCCTTCCTTAACACTGACCTTTACTCAACACTGACCCTTCCCCAACACTGACCCTTCCCTCAACACTGACCCCTCCTCAATGCTGACCCTTCCTCAATCCTGACCCCTACTCAACACTGACCCTTCCTCAATACTGGCCCTTACTCAACATTGACCCTTAATCAACACTGACCCTTCCCCCAAGACTGACCCTTCCTCCAACACTGACCCTTCCTCAATGCTGAACCTTTCTCAACACTGACCCTTCCCCCAAGACTGACCCTTCCTCCAACACTGATCCTTCCCCCAACATTGACCCCTCCCCAACACTGACCCTTCCTCAATGCTGAACCTTTCCCGACACTGACCCTTCCCCCAAGACTGACCCTTCCTCCAACACTGATCCTTCCCCCTCCTCAACACTGACCCTTCCTCAACATTGTACCTGCCACCCAACACTGGCCCTTGCTCAACACTGTCCCTCCCACCCAACACTGACCCTTCCCCAACACTGACCCTTCCCCAGAACTGACCTGTCATCAAAACTGACCCTTTGCTCCAGCACTGTTCCTTCCTCAACACTGACACTTTCCCCAACACTGATTTTTGTTCCCACATTGACCCTTCTCCTGACACTGACCCTTCCCCCAAACACTGACCATTCCTCAACATTGACCCTCAACACTGACCCTTCCCCCAACACTGTCCAATCCCCAACAGTGGCCTTTACATTACGCTTTGCTTCTTTTTGTTTCTAAGCTGTTTTCTGATGCTCATTTACTTCTAATTGACCCATTGTTATTATTGAATCTGTCCCCTTTCAATATATCAAGTTACAGTATTTCAGTTTAGCCAAGCTGTAATTTCTTTTCCAAACAATTTCACCCTCAATGTATTAATTTGGTATAGTTTCCCTCTCCATTTTGTCTAATTATGATTAAGTTTTAGGTCATTAATATTCTTTATTAATATTGCTCATTTACATCACTTCTTAAAGCTACAGTACTATTCCCAAGACCACAAGATAGGTGAACATGATCAAGGCCATTCAGCCCATCTTACTTTATCCACCCAGAAGAACGCTCTCGGCTTTCCATTGTCATATTAAACTCCACCAGTGAATCCAAAGTTTTCACATCACTGTCCTGTCAAGAAATTCATTCCATGTGTGGATCAATCTTTCTGTGAAGATCTTCCTGATATCAGTCTTAATTTGCCTTTTCCTTTTTTGAATTAGTACCCCTCCTCTTCCTAGTTTTTCTCTCCCATTTCACTGTTTATAGATACCAATAACATCACCTTTCACGGATACACATCCAAATTTCTCCAGAATATTCTCTCTTGAATCAGCCCTCTGGAAAGCTGCAGTGATTGTGAGAGGAAAGAGCTTGCATTTATATAGCGCCTTGCACAGCCTCAGTCCATTCCAATGTGTGCTACAGCTAATGAAGCACTGTTGCAATGTAGGGAAATGCAGCAGCTCAATTTGGGGCACAGCATGCTCCCACAAACATCTAAAAGATATATGACCAGGCCGTCTGTTTAATAACGTGGGTTGAGGGATAAACACTGCCCGGGAAACCAAGGGAGAGCTCCACTTCTCTTCAAATACTGAACAAGATCTTTTGCGTCCAGTAAATGGGGCCTCAGTTTAACATTCCCTCAGCCTCACTGACCGTGCAACACTCCATCCGTACCACATTGGAGTGACAGTCTTGATTACACTCTCAATCCTCTGGCATGGGACTCAACCCTACAACCTCCAAAGCAAGAGGTCTACCAATCGAGCCACCGCAGACTAATGCAGAAACAAGACTCCTGTTGTACTATGGGATGCACCACCACCTGGAAGTTCCCCTCCAAGTCACTCACCATCCTGACTTGGAACTGTATTGCTGTTCCTTCACTGTCGCTGAGTCAAAATCCTGGAACTCCCTCCCTCACAGCACTGTGGGTGTATCTACACCACATGGACTGCAGCAGTTTAAGAAGGCAGCTCATCACCACCTTCTCAAGGGTAATTAGGGATGGGCAATAAATGCTGGCCCAGCCAGCGAAGCCCGCGTCCCATGAATAAATTTTAAAAAGCGTAATTCTCATTGCCATGCCCAAATGTCTATCTTTAGTCAATTAAATGACCTTGTACCTGTAGCTTAAATCACCGAATTTGGGAGACAGCTCACCAAGTCATTTGCAAATAATGGACCAGCTTAGAAATCTAGAAACCAGCAGAGTAAATTAAGCATCAACAGAGTAGACACAGAAGTAATTGTGCAATGTATCTTTGTAAATTAATTGAATATGGCTGCAGTCATTACAATTGCAAACTTCCATGGTTTCTACCACAATTCCTTCCCTTCACAGCTTTTGACAAATTTATATACTGATAGAATTTTCCAAAAGATAAATTTACTTAACAAGTACACAGTAAGAGGGTGATGCCAACAGACAAAGGATTTTGTGATTTAAAACAGCAGGTAGGTCATACAACAGTGTGATACAATGGATAACTGTGACACAATCTGCTTAACCAACACCAACACAAAGCAGATCCTTCAGATTAAATCAGTTGGTTGGAATTTCAGGACATGGTTATATCATGCTTAAAGAACTTGCATTTGTGTTTGGTGTGCTAACTAGACAGACTTCCTGTTTGCATGGCAGAGAAGGTTATAGGGGATGAATACCCTCAGGACTTGTAATGGAAAAATAAAATACTGCAGATGTTGGAAACCTGAAATAAAAAAACAGAAAATTCTGGAAATATTCAGCAGATCAGGCAGCATCTGTGGAGAGAGAAACAGAATTAATGCCCAGGATTTTCCCCTAGGCGATTTGGCAGCGGGGCCTGCTCACCGAGAGGAAAATGATGCGGGATGGCGTTGGGAGGAACCCGGTCCATTTAAATCTTCAGGAAGGCGGGCGGACAGCGAAATCAGCTGTCCGCCCGCCGACCGGTCAATGGCCAATTAAGGCCATTGACACGCTAATTAACCTTGTTAAAGACCCTGCCCGTCCAAGCTTATGGCTGGTGGGCAGGCCAGGAGCCCCAGCGGGCTTCTGATTATTCATGAAACTTCATCCACTGGCGGGATGAAGTTTCATGTCCGTTTTTTTAAAAATTTAATAAACTTTATGTGTTTTATATTAACATGTTCCATCTCATGTGATATTGTCACTAGAGGGGGACATGTTAATAATTTTAATATTTCTCTATTTTTCGACTTTTCTTACCTGTCAGTAAACTCCCTGAGACAGCACTTTGCCTCAGGGAGCATGCGCATGACAAAGCGCACTTTAACAGATGGGGAATCCCTCCACCCCCCGCACAGGAAGCGCATAGCGCTTCCTGTCGGGAAGGCCGCTGGGCTGCCCGCCCACCGCTGAGCCGGTGGGGCCCACCCGCCCACCAAGGGCAAAATTCTGCCCAATGTATCAGGTCTGTGATCTGTCATCAGGACAGATAAAATCAAATTCTCTCCATGTATTTCATACAATAATAATTTGCTCAGATTGTTATATAACTTGTGTAGGTAAGGGGCTTGGCAGGGTAGATACTGACAGGTCATTTCTCTTGGCCTGAGAACCTAGAACATGGGAACACAGTCTCAAGGTAAGGGGATGATCATTTTGGACTGAGAGGAGAAATTTCTTCACTCAAAGGGTGGTGAATGTTTGGAATCTTCTAACCAAAAGGATTGCAGATGCTCCCTCATTGAGTATATGCAAGGTTGGGTGAGACAGAATTTTTGATCTTTAAGGGAATCAAGGGATAAGGGGAGCGGGCAGGAAAGTGGAGTTGAGGCAAAAGATCAGCCAATATTAAATTGAATGGCAGAAATGTATGGACTATTCGATCTCCTATTTCATGACCAGGATTTTATGGCTCCTCCCGCCCAGTGGGATATTACAGTCCCGTTGAACTGATTGGAGATTTAAATGGCTCACCGCATCTGCCGGGGGTTGGGGGGGGGGGAGACACACCGCGGCGGAACGGTAAAATCTTGGCCCATATCTTTAATGTCTGTCTTTTAAAAATATCTTCTGACCACACCTATCCTAAGTGATGCTTATTGAATAATATTGCCTCAGTTCTGGAGCAGGTTATGTTGACTGCATTCACTTGGGCACTATAGATTATTTGGTCATTTATCTCATTTCTGTTTGTGGGACCTTGCTGTGTGAATGAAGCCTCTGCCCCCAACAAGACCCAACGGAAATTGCGGGAGACGAGAATGTTCAGATGAAATGTTCAGCCCTTCTGTCTGAAGGGTGTGTCAGAAAGGCTGTGGATTTTTGCTTTTCTCATTTGCTGGTTAGACTGACACATACTGGACAAACACCATTTATATTATACACTTGGATTTTTGACAGGGTTCCACATGTCAAGAATCTGTGCTGTAGGAGGTAAATATAGTGTGGATTAAAAAAGCTGACTTGTTATTATTTATGGAAATCTGTCTTATACACTGGAAGATACACCAATATAAAATGACAGAACCATTACTCTGTGTAATTCAGAATCCTGATGTTAAGGCACAATTTTATGAATCCTGATATATTGATTTAAGCCTAGAAGGGTAATTTCTGTGTCTTCTTGATGTTGACCAGAGATTAACTGTTCTGAGGCATCACAGAGGTCAATTTGAGATTAATTGTTCAAAAGCACAGCTTGAAATCAAGTAGAGGTCAAACAAAATGACAGGTTTTCTTTGATCAATTTTCAAACTTTATCAATAATTGTGACCCAGGAATGCTCATGTCTGATAGCTGGAGTGTGACTTATGCCCCAGACACATATACAGATACAGGAAAACAGATATAATAACAGTTCCTAAGTTTGTTCAAAAATTGGGTTATGATGAGAAAGAGTGAAAAGGATTTCAGCATTTTGCGCATCTGGACCAATAACTACAATTTAATCTTAAGAGCTGTGAAATAGATGATGTGGGAGTCAGGAATCAGAGGAGGGAGTATGTGTCAAATGGAACTGTGGTACAATGGGCTGACCAGGAAAGTGAAAGGTGAGGATGAATCTATGACACCATTTGCACAGCGCTGAGGAGAAAAGATAACTATCATACTAGGTTTCATTTTCAGAGTTAGAGCAAAATTGAAGGCAGTTGTAAGGTTGTTGTATTGGGGTCAGATCCCACCTTGAGTACTTTGTGTGGTTCTAGTCACGTAGGCATACAAAGGATGTTACTGCACTTGATAGTTCCAAGATTCAGGGGTTTAATATAGAGGAAACGGTTGAGGAAATTTGGTCTTATTCTTGGCAGCTTGCAAGTGATCTAATTAAAGTTTTCAAGACTATGAAAAAATTGTTGGCTCTGGTGAAAGATTTAAGTATCAGAAGGTATAAGAGAAGCATGTTCAGTAAAGTAATTGGGTTAGTCATTCCCTTTCCATTCTGACAGGGGCTGAATTAATCATGTGCATCCAGGAACTTTCCATGCATAGCAATAAAACTTATTGATTGTGATAGCTAATTGGCAATGTGTCTAATTGTGATATCAATACATATAAAACATGTAATCATGATTCATAACATAGATATAGATAATCATTAAAATAACAATAAAGTATAAAATACATAAATATAAAGTATATAATAATAGGGTTTTCACATTAATGATCATTCCAGTATACAAATAATTACAATATGTTGCAAAATGCAGGTCACCTTCATTTATGGTACAGAAATGAAAGATCTCTTGCACTCTACATTTTCTATTCAAGTATCTTATATTGTCAGGCTGAGTTCATTAAATTCTCAACATATTATTAATGAGTTTTATAAAGTAGGAGATTGGGCTGTCTCTCAGTCTATTCGTTCTATATCTTATTTGTGGGATGGTTTATCTTCTTAATTCCATTGCACGTTTACTTTTGTGTGGTTGTGCAAGAGATAGTGGCACGAAGGGTACATTAAGAGAGGCCTGATTTAACAACAGTTGTAGACTTCTAAATGCCCTTCTGTCAAGTCATTGAGGATGGATTGATCAGACAAAAGACCTGAACCATCAATTGGGACTGTCTAATCTCTCCTTTCCTGTCCCTGGAGCTGCGATGTTGTGGCTCGAGGGACACTTATTTACTCCGCAAACACTGATCAATTAATTGATTGGCATTATCTGATAAATTAGCTGGAGCAGTGCTGGTGCAATTTAAGACCAAGTTCCTGCAAGAGCAATTTGCAATCTAACTCACCCTCCCCATCTTTTGCTTCCCTTTCCTTTCTTCTGTCTCCCCCAGAGCTATTGACCAATTCGGATAGTTACGCATTACTGACACATCTGAGTTCATGAGTGAATCTCTAGCCACTCGTGGTGTTGTTATAGTGTGGCCTTGTTGCCTATTTGTTGTAGAGTTGATCTGCAGACAACTTTCTAAGTGGAAACATTAGGTTTATTTACAATACAGCCAGCAACAACTACATGTGTGTATTCAACTCCATCTCTACACCAACTGTGAAGGTAGACCGCGCTGCTAACACATTGGTCTACACAGATTATGTGATCTTACATCACAGGACTATTCTTAACAAAACCATAATTACTACATTCGTCCCCCTTTAACTTTGCTGTACGTATTGTATTTACAAGTACATTTATCTTGTGACATTATAATATTTACACAGGTCATGATATTTACAAGTTCAGCCTTTCAGGTGGTTTCCTGATTCATATGGAATGTCGCAGCTCCACGACTTCCGATTCTTTTTCAGGAACCACATTCTCTGGAACTGCATGATCATCAGGTACCTCGGTGGGCAATTGCAGCTCACTGCCTTCCGCTCTGATAGACACATCAGACATGTTAGTTCTTGGTTGAGCATCTTCAACAGGAAACACTGGTTCAGTAATGGTACAGGTGACCATATCTTGTAGTGGTATCTTTCTTTTTCTTAAATGGCCCACGTGCTTACAGGTGATCCGGCCTTCCACTTCCACGTGGTATTATAATGGTCCGGTCAATGAACTTACTTTACCCGGTAACCACTTCGATCCCCCACTGAAATTTTTTACATATACTGCTTCTCCAACAGTAAATTGTCTCCCACGACTATGTAAGTCATGCATAGCTTTTTGGTTTCCTTGACTCTTCTCCACCTTCCACTCCAAATTTGGAAATATTAGGCTCAGTCTTGTCCTAAGACAGCGTCTCATCAACAATTCTGCAGATGTTGCTCCTCTCATCATGTGGGGGGGTCGTTCTGTAGTGAAAAAGAAAATGTGCAAGCTTGGGCTCCGACAAATCACCTGATAACCTCTTCATATTTGTCTACAGCATCTAAAATTCTTTCCAGAGAAGGCCTTGGAAGTAACTTGTACCTCTTTGATTTTATCTTCAGCGTCATCGTCCAGCAAACCATTGTGAGGGACTGGAATAATATCAAAGTAGGCACAGTTCAATAATTTGTTTATTGCCTCCTTCGAATGTTTATAGGTGCTACCAGCCACCATTTTATTGCCTTTCCAGAAACTTCTTTTTTGTCTTCGTTCTACCACAGAGTTTAGTCTTGTCCTTCATTTTGACTTCACTGTCGACCAGACTTCTCTCAGGTGAAATCTCAACTTGTCTTAGTTCAGCAACTGAGTCTCCCGAAACTTCACTATCTGCTCGCCTCTTGGAAAGCTTTCTGATTTTTGTTTCCAAGCCTCTTTGGCCTCATTTAGCTGATTCTTCAGCTCTTCTGTCTCTTTTTTGTAGTTGTTGGCTGCCTCCTGAACATTGATGTGTCTTCTCTGCCAACTGGTTCTTCAGTTTGTTCAGAGAGGTGCTGAATTCTTTCTGTTTCTCTTCATACATTTCCAAAGGCACAAACTTTGACTTGAGGGAATCTTGTCGTGTATGAAGGTCTTTCAACAGGTTTTCCTTTTCCTTGCAAAGGTTAATCACTTTGTCTTGAACTCTGTCATTCAGCAGGGTCTCCTTGAGTTTCTTCTGCTGTTCTTCCATGTTTTTGTTTGAAATAGACTGCATTTCTTCAGGTTGTCAAGCCTTATATATTCCTTTTTCATTCTGTCACAGTCCTTGGACTCTCTAGGCTCTTTCTGCCTTACTTTGTCTTGTTCCTTTTTCGAGGTATGAACTCTTTCAACTTCCTTTTGAAATCTCATTGGCTAATCAATGTTGATTTCCCTTAATCAGTTTTGCCCAAGAAGACTTGGTCCTCTGCCTTTCAATACCATCACGGGTAGCTGTGCCAATTGGTTTCTATAAATGTACAAGTTCTCTGCTGATACCTTTTACTTGGATTTCTTCACATATGTACGTTTTCAACTTGGCAGATGTTTGTTCCAAATTTAATTGATGTTCACCATTATGTAAATATCTGAAAGTGTGTTCTCCAATTACAGTAATGGAAGCTCCCCTGTCTAATTCCATTTTTACTGGTTTGCCATTCACTTGTACTGCAACAAATATTGGTTCTGTCTTCACAACTTTCATGTTTAATAATGAATAAGGCCGGGATTTTCCAGACCCATCGCGGCTGGGATCCACCGCAGACGAAGCCAGAAGTCCATTGACTTGCGGCGGAACCGGAAGATCCCGGTGGCAGGCGGCTGTGGAAAATCCCGCCCTAAATGTCAGAATTTGTTGTTTCAGGCCCTTCTACACTGTAGATTTCATTGGGCTTCTTCTGTTGTTTGCAAGCCTGTTTAAATCTCTCTTTGCACTGTCTCACTATATGTCCACTTCTGGGACAGAAGTAACATTCTACTTTTTTAAATTGCCAATCGCTAAAAGACAGGTTGTTGCCACATCGACTAAAGTTGTTCTCCGATTTAGCTGCTAAATTATTTCTTCTTATTTTATGGTTAGTGGGGGCTATTTCCCGCTTAGTGGTCAAGTTTTGCTTTTTCGCGCCACTTTCGGCTGACTGTTCCCACTCGATTTGGAGTATGGCGCCATTTTGCGCCCCTTGTATTGCTTGTGAATCTCTTACAGCGCTTTCCATGGTCAGTGCTATTTCTAACGCCTTCTTAAACTCAAGATTCATTTCAGTCAACAATCTTCCCTGAATAGTGCCTTCTTTCACACCACACACTAAACGATCTCTGAGCATGCCGTTCAGAGTTTCACCGAGCTTGCAATGTTCTGTTTGTTGCTTCAAATTCGCCATATAGTTAGCAATTGTCTCACTTGGGACTCTATTTCACGAATTGAACTGGAAATTTTGCATCATGACTGAAAGCTTGGGTCGAAAATGTCCCTTCACGAGGTCCACCAATTCTCTGAAATTCTTTGAATCTGGGGCACTGGGTGCTGTCAAACTTCAAATCAAACTGTAGGTTTTGCTCCCACAAGTACTCGAGAGGATCATTCGCCTCTTCACTTCCCCTGTGGTTTTTTTCGCTTGAAAGAATGCGAGGTATTCTATATACTGAGACCAATCGTCTGTGGTTGGGCTCAAAGGGATCGATTCTACCAAATTTTGGCATTTTGGGTGAGTATATCTTCTGTTATTTTAAACGGACGTTAATACTCACAATCACTGGGCGAGGTACAGTGCCGTTTCCGATATATCTTGATTTATCCTTGTCGCCAGTTTGTTGTAGTGTGGCCTCGTCACCTGTTTGCAAGAGTTGATCCGCAGACAACTTTCTAAGTGGAAAAATTAGGATCAGAATATTGCCATCGGCATGCAGGAGCAAGCCCAATACGCCGTAAAATGACATGCGATGATATTGGGCGTGTGTCCCGACCTCATTGTGCGTCATTTCGGCCTCCAGTGTGCACCCGCTGAACTGTCAACGGCCCATTAAAGCCTTTAAAAAAGTAAGTAAAGTTGTTAACAGCGCTGCCCATTGCGGGGCAGGCAAAGAGCCCAAGCGGCCTTCACGTTTTTCAGGAAACGTCATCCACGGGCGGGATGAGGTTTCCTGAAGGTTTTATAAAATATATAAATAAATTTTACGTACTTCCCAAACATGTCCCAGCTCATGCAACACTGTCACATGAGGGGACATGTTTAAATAATTTTTACTTTATTTATTAAACAGTTTTATTATCTACTTGAATGGTGAAACAAGCTTGATGGGCCGAATCACCCCCTCCTTCCCTATGGTCCTATATTTTTCTGTCAAAAACCCTTGATCACTTTTGCAATCAGCAACTTGAAAGCGTTGCTCTATTTAACACATACTCATTCCTTTGGCAAAAATAAAAGCAAAAAACTGAGGATGCTGGAAATCCAAAACAAAAATAAAAATAAAAATACCTGGAAAAACTCAGCAGGTCTGACAGCATCTGCGGAGAGGAGCACAGTTAACGTTTCGAGTCTGTATGACTCTTCAACAGAACTAAGTAAAAATAGAAGTGAGGTGAAATATAAGCTAGTTTAAGGGGGGGTGGGACAGGTAGAGCTGGATAGAGGGCCAGTGATAGGTGGAGATAGCCAAAAGATGTCATAAACAAAAGGACAAAGAGGTGTTGAAGGTGGTGATATTATCTAAGGAATGTGCTAATTAAGGGTAGAAAGCAGGACAAGCAAGGTACAGATAGCCCTAGTGGGGGTGGGGTGGGGGGAAGGGATCGAAATAGGCTAAAAGGTAGAGATAAAACAATGGATGGAAATACATTTAAAAATAATGGGAATAGGTGGGAAAAGAAAAATCTATATAAATTATTGGTAAAAAAAAGGGGGGTATCAGGAAGGGGGTGGGGATGGAGGAGAGAGTTCATGATCTAAAATTGTTGGACTCAATATTCAGTCCGGAAGGCTGTAAAGTGCCTAGTCAGAAGATGAGGTGCTGTTCCTCCAGTTTGCATTGAGCTTCACTGGAGCAAGTCCGCAAGCATGACCCAGACCTCCCTGTCGCTTGCCATTTCAACACTCCACCCTGCTCTCATGCCCACATGTCCGTCCTTGGCCTGCTGCATTACTCCAGTGAAGCTCTACTTGTCTACCCCCCCCCCCCCCCACCGAACCCCTTAAACCAGCTTATATTTCACCTCTCTTCTATTTTTACTTAGTTCTATTGAAGAGTCATACGGACTCAAAACGTTAACTGTGTTCCTCTCTGCAGATGCTGTCAGACCTGCTGAGTTTTTCCAAGTATTTTTATTTTTGTTTTCTCATTCCTTTAGCCCTTGATCTCACACTGACCATTCTACAATTATTCTCATTAAATTACTACCACCACTTAGATGCCCAGTTGCTTAAAAATTCTGGTGTCTAGAAATCGGATTATGGTGCATCTGTTTTACAAACATAAAAAGAGCAAATAAGGGTCCCAAATGGCGGGTAGCGTGTACAGATTCATCGCTCGCCGGAAATACATCACCTACCGTGTTAGAGAAGCTTCACCTGCAGGTGTCCAAAGCACATGCCTGAAACAGGGTTTGGGAACTTCGCATGTGCAACTTAAAGGCCTAATCCCCAGTTCAGCCTCCTCCTTTCTAAAATTGGATTGCTCATACCCACAACACACACTGTGAATGCTGCCATTAGTCTCTTAAGGCATTGGCAGCCAACCAACTATCCTTAAAGAGGCTGTTGGAGGCACCCACCAATAAGGTCAGTCTGAACAGATTTGTGCCTACCTCCTCATTATATCGGTGGGCTGCTGGCTGTCCCCCCGACCCTATCCCACCCACACTAGTGCCCGGAAACTCCGTACGGTGCCACCTTGATTTGTCTCAGCATTCGAAGTTGGATTCATAGACCCTAAATCCTTTTTGGGTCCATTTCCATTATTCCTTCTCCCTCACCCTGTCCAGTAGTTTGGGAGAAACCTGGAGACATTCTCCTTAGGCAATGAATTAGATTGAAGTGCGGTTACTATTTGGTGGATGAATTCACCGTTACACCATTTGCTAAATAGAAATGAAATATTCTGCATGATGGATTGATTTTTTAAAAGTGACCACGTTACACATCGCAGAAAAAGTGAAATCCACCCAACCAGGTCAACATGGCAATCTGAAATTCCCACATTTTTATTGTAATCCACTTTACTTCTACCAGAATAGGTCTTTTTTTTCCCTGTTTATCATAACTGTAATTCCACATGTGCAGCCCCCATATTGACAGGCACGGTTCTGCTAAGTGGGGCTGCCATTGCTCCAGGAAATCAGGCTCCCAACCTGAAAATGGTTTCACCATCCTGGCAGGGACTATGACCAGAGGACACTGCCCATGGGCATTGTTGTGACATATGAACAAATTAAAACAGCACAGGTACTGATTCCATCATCCAAATATCCCAGCACTTGCATGAAGCTGCTAGTCCATTATCTCCTGAAATAGAAACAGAAGGTGCTAGAAGTCCTGGCAGCATCTAGGGGAAGAGAAACAGAGTTAAAGGGCAGAATTTTCTGCCTACCGGGCAGGCAGGCCCGACCCAATCTCTGGCGGGCGGGGAGCCGATTCCCGCCGCAGAAGCGGGCCCCGCCTCCATTTTAAGCGGGCGGGCCAATTAAGGCCCGCTCAGCGTGACACCCGGCGGGAAGTGCTATGCGCTTCCTGTGCGGGCAGGAGGAATCCCCCAAATGCAAGAGTGCGCTCTTTCTGGCATGCGCATGAAAGAGTGCACATCTCCCTGAGGCTAAGTATTGCCCCAGGGAGATCGCTGAAAGTTGTACAAACATTCAAAATAGAAAAAAAAATCCTTAACATGTCCCCCTCATGTGACAATGTCACACGAGATGGGACATGTTAATAAATTTAACTATAACTTTATTAAACTTTTTTAAACCCTACATGAAACCTCATCCCGCCGGTGGATGAGGTTTCTAGTCCCCGCCGGGACTCCTGGCCTGCCCACCAACCTTAAGGTTGGACGGGCAGGTCCTTTAATTTTTTTAACGATCCTGTCAATGTCTTCAATTGGCCATTGACAGGTCGGCAGGCCCGCAGCTGATTTTGCTGCAGGCCCACCTTCCTAAAGATTTAAATGGGGTGGGATTACGTCGGGGGTTCCACCCAACGTCATCCCGCATCATTTTGCGCGTTGGCGAGCGGGCTCTGCCCCCTGCTCGCCGTCGGCAAAATTCAGCCGAAAGTTTCAGGTCAAGGACCTTCCATCAGAATCTCATGAGATGTGTTCCCTGTGCGCTCCACACCCTGTTATGAGAGACTGATCATGGAGTCACCCCTGATCTGTCTATATGTAATGGTGCTGAAGATCAACCATAGGTTACACCCCCTCATTATACAGTAGCACATGCTCTGGATCACTATGAACAATGGCATGTGGATGTTCACAAATCAGTATCTGAAGGATGTTCTTTCAATTTTGGTGATGTTACCTTCATCTAAAAAGTCCCATAAAATATAATCCAAAACCACATCTGAAAATGTAACTAACTGGATTCAGATCTCATTGGAACATGTTTGTCAAACACTGCAGTATATACAGGCAAAGCCAACATGAAAACAGAAAGTGTTGGAAAACGTCAGCGGGTCTGGCAGCATCTGTGGAGAGTGAAAGAGAGTTTAAGTTCCAAGTTTAATATGACTTCTTCAGAACAATCCTTGATACGTGTCTTCTCATTTCTCAACTATTGACTTTCAATATTATTAAGCTAGACACAGCTCAGGACCCAGTCAGAGTAAGCATCACAAGCTTACTCTATGGAATTAATGCAGGCTTTATTTGAAAGATCTGTTTATACAGATTTATTGAATCAACTTTCTTTATCCTGAACCACAGTCAGTTCTGCACCTGGTACATTCAGGCACCATTCATGTTTCATTCACAGATGGGGCTTCAGGCTTGGATTCACAAAATGCTTAGGAATGAGGAAAGCCAATAAGCCCATTTTAATTCAAACATCCAGAACCATCCTATACTTCCACATTGCTCCATCTGGTTGTTTGCTACAAGTATTCTGGCTTTTCTCCACCAGTCTGCCCCAGGGTCCATTCCTTTCTGCCTTTCTGGGGCATTAAGCTTCTAATATCAACCCCGAAGTTGGCTTTACTAGCTTGAATCTGCAATCTCTTTGCCCTACTCCAATAGTTTAATTTTAAATAGCATTCTAGAGTTTTCGTACCACTTTATTGTGTGTATTTCTATAATATCACCTCTCAGGCTGAAAGACCCAATTCTTTCCAGTCTTTCCTCGTGACTCCAATGTTTGGGATCAGTTTGGTTGCCTTACCCATGACCTCCATCAATGGGTCTGCTTCTTCATGACATTAGCTTTGCAACTCGACTAATTCTGCTTCAGTGTCAAAGGGCCAGGAATTGGTTGACATCACGCCCATGGAACAGGCTTAAGAAAGGCACTAAAGCATTGCTTCCCAAACTACTTTTCAATTTTAACAGTTGAAAAGTAATGTGACCCAGATGCTAACAAAAGCAAAACAAAAGCAAAAAGCTAACAAAAGCAGCACAGTAATATTCAGTATATAATTATTGAGGTTTGCATATTATAGATCAACATATAAATACATCATATAAATATGAAAATCTGTTTTAAACTACTTCGTAAAAGGTTATTATTTTATGTACTCACCAGTCCATTACTTCATCTAAGCTGTTGCAGCTCATAGCAAGAAAGCAGTGGAAGTACAGGTTAAGTGTCTTGAGGTGGCTGACGTTGAAACTCAGGTTGTTCTGCAGCACCAGGCTAAAGGAGCTAGGCTCAGACAGGTCACAACTCAGCAATGGAGACATTTCTACCATGTTTATGGTCAGCGGCAGTCTTTATGAGGGAAGGGGAGTGTTTCGGAACAGGCATAGAACATAAGGTGCACAATTACTGGCCATTGAGGTTTCAACCGAGTTCTCCAGATTCCCCAGTAACAGAATGACCCGGACCTCATGGCCCAGAGAGAGAAACTGTGAAACAAGCAGAACCAGTCAGCTCCTGGGCACGGTACCAGTGCGGGGCATAGTAGCGGAGGAAGAAGAACTGACAGCCCCATTCGCTACTTCTGCGACGCCGGTTATTCAGAAGAGCTATTCATGCTGTATGTGCAGTCCCTTCCATATTGGTAGAGGCAGCAAAGGACGTGACCTAAGCCTATGCCTCAAAAATGTATTTGATCCAGCTGGTTTCAGGAAAACATGGTTTCCATGTGCCCTTGAAGGTACCACTGGAGGCTCCACCAAAAAGCTAAGTCTGTTAAAAGAAATATTTATCCAAATGTGAAGTTGGGATGAACGGGATGCCAAGGGCAGTTAATGGCTCCTGCTTGGCCCCATTTCCGATCAACTCTGCCTCTCACCATCACCCCTCACCATCTCGATCACTCCTTCCCCACCACCTTCTGGTGCCCATTCCCCCTCCCAGGACCTACCTGAGGAAGCCCTAAATTCAGTGCCAATTCACCGCCAAGCTGCCAGCATGTGTCTACTGCTCACCATTCTCATGTAAGTGAGCTCAAAGGCCCATTATTAGGTGTACCTCAAGCCTACCTTTTCAGGTTCAGTGATCGTGGCCCACACCCAGTTCATGCCAGCAAGCTGGCAGAACTAACTTTTACGCCAAAATCTCTCCATTGGCCTGCTACCAGTTTCACTAATTGCATAGAATCAAAGAATGGTTATAGCACAGAAGGGGGCCATTCAGCCCATCATGCCTGTGCCAGCTCCCTGCAGGACCAATTCACCTAGTGCTACTGCACCGCCTTTTTCTGGCAGTCCTGAACATTCTTCCTTTTCGGATAATAAACCAAATCCTTTGAATGCCTTGATTGAACCTGCCTCCACCACACTCTCAGGCAGTGCATTCCTGGTCCTAACTACCCGCTGCGTGACAAAGTTTCTCCTCATGCCTCCATTGCTTCTTTTGCCAATTACCTTAAATCAGCATCCTCTGATTCCTAATCCTTCCACCAATGGGAACAGTTTTTCCCTATCTACCCTGTCCAGACACCTCATGATTTTGAATACCTCTATCAAATTTCCCCTTCTCTTCTCTAAGGAGAACAACCCCAACTTTTCCAATCTATCTTCATTGCTGTAGTTCCTCATCCCTGGAATCATTCTTGTGAATCTTTTCTGCACCCTTTCTAATGTGTTTCTAAGACTCGTGTTTTAAAGCTGAATAAAGATAATTATAAGGTTATGAAGGCAGAGCAAGCTAAAGTGAACTGTGAAACTCGGTTAAAAGGCAGGGCAGTAGAGATGCAGTGACAGACTTTTAAGGAGATATTTAAAAACTCTCAGCAAAGATTTATCTCAGTGAGAAAGAAAGACTCTTTGATAAGGATCCATCATTTATGGCTGAATAAGAAAGTTAAGGATAATATCAAATTGAAAGAAACACTATACAAACCTACAAAGATTAATGGTAGCCCAGAAGCTTGGTTAGATTTTAAGAACCAACAAAGAATGACTAAAAAAAAATACAGAGGGAGAAAGAAGAGCATGAGATAAAGCCAGCTAGTAATATAAAAACAGATAGTAAGAATTTCTTCACTCGGCTCATTCCTGGAATGAGGGGCTTACCTTATGAAGAAAGGTTGAATAGGCTGGACCTATACCCATTGGAATTTGGAAGAATGAAAGGTGATCTTATTGAAACATATAAGATCCTGAGGGGACTTGATAGGGTGGATACTGGGAGGATATTTCTGCTTGTGGGGGAGACTAGAGCCAGGGGACACCGTTTCAGAATAAGAGATCTCCCTTTTAAGATGGAGATGAGAAGAAATTTTTTCTGTCAGGTTTGATAGTCTGTGGAATGCTCTTCCCCAAAAAACAGTGGAGGCTGGATCATTGAATATATTCAAGGCTGAGTTAGATAGATTTTTGATAGACAAGAGAGTCAAAGTTTATGGGGGCCAGACAGGAAAGTGGTGTTGATACCTCAATCAAATCAGCTATGATTTTATCGATGGCGGAACAGGCTCAAAATGCTGAATGCCCTACTCCTGTTCCTAAGTTCTATGTTCCAATGTTCCTCTAATATATCCAAGTTCGTGTCGTCCGCAAATTTTGAAATTGTGCCCTGTACACCAAGTCCTTGATCATTTATATATATGAGGAAGAGCAGGGTTCCTAACACTAACCACAAACCTTTCTCCGGTCTGAAAGACAACCGTTCAGCACTACTGTCTGTTTCCCACCATTCAGCCAATTCCGTATCCATGTTGCTACTGTCCCTTTTCTTCCATGAGCTATAACTTTACTCACAAGCCTTGTGTGGCACTTTATTAAATGCCTTTTGAAATTCCATGCACACCACATCAACAGCATTACCCTCATCAACTTTTTCTGTTACGTCATCAAAAAACTCCAGCAAGTTGGTTAAACATGATTTGCCCTTAACAAATCCTTAGTTAACCTGCATTTGCCCAGGTGACTATTAATTTTGCCACAAATTATCCTTTCTAAAAGCTTCCCCTCCACACATGTTAAACTGACTATCCTGCAGTTGCTGCACTTATCTTTAGACCCTTTTGTGAACAAGAATTTGAAATTCTCCAGTCCTCTCATACCACCCTGAGTGTAAGGGAGATTGGAAAGTTATGGCTGCAGTTTCCACTCTTACTTCCCTCAGTATCCTTGGATCTCACCCGGTCCCGGTGCCTTATCAACTTTAAGTATAGCCAACCTATGCAATATTTCATCCTTATCAACTTTAAACCCATCGAGTGTCTGAACTATCTCCTCTTTCACCACGACCTGGGCAGCATCTTCTTCCTTGGAAAAGACAGATGCAAAGTAATCAGTACTTCATTACTAATTAGTACTTCAGCAATGACCTCTGCCTCCATGCATAAATCCCCTTTTTGGTCCCTAAATGGCCCCACTCTTCCTTTTACCACCCTTTTACTATTTATATGCCTAATTTATTGCTGCAGCATTTCTTATCTGACCAGGTGCTGGACATTACATTTGCTAGTCAGGTGCATAGTCTCGAGGGCTTTCCCTGCTCCTGACCCAGTTACAAAGACTCTTCTGACTGATTAATTCTTTGGTAAAAAGCAGAGCTTTGGATTCTCAGTTTAGCTGATGCTCTAAGCTCAAATATCATAACTGAGTCTTTGCGTTTCTTGTGATACCCACTCATGCCGCGGAAATCCTAGTCATACAGGGTTTAACGTCAATGAATCAACAATTACAATGCATAAATTCTCAGGGTCCAATATGATCTTTCCACTAAAGGTTTCTATAATGCCTATTTATCTTTGTTGCAAAAGAGCTGCGAATGAAATTGTGGACATTTGCAGATTTGAACTGAGAATAAGCTGTTATTAGTGGGTGAGGAATCACAGGGAAATTTCAAGATTTAATTCAAAGCGGAATTTCACCCTCTTTATATAGAGTTCCAGCGGATTAAATAGTATTGGACACAAGAAAGAACACAGAAAGAAGACTGAGAAGGGTAGAAATTGGTGTGTCAACTACCTTAAATTTGTGTCCTCTCATACAGACCCTTCTGAAACTGAAAACAGTTACTCCTTATCTCCTACACACAGATAAAGGCAAAATACTGTGGATGCTGGAAATCCGAAACAAAAACAAAAAATGCTGGAAAAACTCAGCAGGTACTCCTTATCTCCTCCTGCTTAAGGTACCATCCCCTAAGAGGGTGTTGGCAGTCATGGACTTCCAATGGATTGGTCCATAATTATGCTTGGCAAAGTACTGCAGTGGTTGCTGTCTGCAGTCTAGCTGACCAGGAAACTCTCCCACTTTTACCACCTGCCATATTGGAAGGATTTACAGGCTGGTCGTCAACCTGATTGGTCATATTACAACCATGCCTTCCATGGTTATCAAGTCCTGAAATGAGACTTGAACCCAGAGCTCCTAGGTAGGGATGCTACCACTGCACCACAAGACCTCCTCTCCTATCAACCCTATCAAAATCCTTAGGACCTCGGCGGCTGAAGGCAGGGCCGCCAATTCACTAACAGTTACTCATATCATTATGACAACCCATCATCCTGCCTAGTTGACCAATGACAATGTATGTAATTATTTGATAATGATCAGGTAAATATTCAAAAAGCCTGAAAAGAATATGTCGAGACTGAGCGATTACGGTCAGCCAATTTGGCTCAAAATTTTGTCTGTGAGCTCGATTATAATTTGCCGCGAATCAAATCTATTTGTGGTTTCTTATTAGTGGCCAGCATTCACAAGCTGCCTGCAGCATCTGTTCTGACCGATATCAACTTCCCTATGAAAGGAAGAAAGGGAATGGTCGACTGGGCACGGAACTCCGAAGACAAAATTATTATTCCAAAAAACATATTCATACCCGCGTCACCAGGTGAAATATTTATGGTTGCTTTGCATGTTCTCATAAGGAGTAGCACACCTAATAAGGAAAGGCGAACTTTGTTTAGTCAAATATTTTGAGGGGGGGAGGTGAATTTCCACCAGCATTCTCTCAATTGTCTACGGTGTTTGTGTTATTTTTGCAGAATTTCTGCTGCCCATATTCTAAGAAAGGTACAGCAGGTTGGCAGAAATTCACCCCCTCTCTGATATAAAATAGTGTGTAATGATCCCAGTGAACTTTAAAAATATATTCCAAAGGGAGATGGATAACTGCGTGAAGGGGAAATGTTTGCAAGACTTTGGGATAAAAAGCAGGGGAACGGGACTAATTGGATAGTTCTTTCAAAGAGTCAGCACAGGCTTGATGGGCCGAATGGCCTCCTTCTATATCGTATGATTTGTATGATTTGTTTTTCTTTTCAGAATTGGACGATTCTGCTGTTTTTGTTCTTGGCACGATATTCTACAAAAATCTGGGACTTATTTTACCCTCCCCAAGGTAAGACTGGGACTGTACACATTTACCAGCCCGATACTTATTTTCCCAAGCTTCCATTTTGTTGGCTTTCTTCATGGCTTGAAAACCTGCCAAAAACTTTTCTCGCACCTGAAAAGCAAAAGGACGGCCTTAAAACACTTTTTAAATGCCTCCTGCTGTAATCCTCTCACTGTGATATTCAGAATGCGACCTTAAAACGGAGACATTAAACCATGGCGCAACTCGAATGGAGAGCTGAGAGTTCTTCCAGTGTCACTTTTTAACATGCCTCAAGAAACGAAAAGGATTCATTCACTTTGGGGTGCTTGTGGGATCTTGCTGTGCACAGTTTAGCTTACTGTTGCTGACATCACAAATTGACGATAATTCAAAAAGCTCATTTGTGCAAAGCGCTTTCAAGCATTTCTCAGAGATTTCGAGTGCTGTATAAATCCAAGTCTGTCCTTTTACACGGTGACCTATTTAATTTGTAGCTTGTAGCTGCTGTGTATCTGAGAATTTTTATTTTACAATACTTTCCTTTCATTGTTTGTTGCTCCTTGACTAGTCATTCATTCATTCATAACAGAACCGTCTCTGTAAAACACTGGAATGAGCTGCAGAAAATACTGCAGTAACAAGCAGCTGTACATAGCCTGAAGCCTGTGTATGAGAGTTAGATTGCCCTCAAATAAAAATACAGAAATGCTGTAGCATGTATCCATGCTTGGCTTAATGCAACCTAATGCAAATTACTCTTACCAACTGTGGGACACTTCCCCCTAAATAATAATTACAGAACCTTCCACATAAGTATATTTTAGCTGGATTCTCTTTTTATTTGATACTCTATAGGTTGACACTTAATTATTTATTATGTTAAGTTAGGGGCTATAATTAGAATAATTTACATTGGTAAGAACTCTAAACCTTTATTAATTCACAGGATGTTGGTATCGCTGGCATGACCAACATTTATTACCCATTCTTAATTGCCCTTGAGGAGGCGGTGGTGAGCCGCCTTGTTGAACCTCTGCAGTCCATGTGGTGTAGGTACATTAATGCTAATATCCTGCTTTGCAGCTGAGTTCAAATGTCAGGATTTGTTTTTTTTCTCAGAAATAGGATGGAAGTCCACGACTCAATATGTACATAAGATTTATAAGACTTAAATTTACATAAATAAACATAAGTATACATAAATATACATATAAATATACATCCCTCCTTCATAAGGTCAGAAGTGGGGGTGATCGCTGATGATTGTACAATGTTCAGCACCATTCGCAACTCCTCGGGCAGAATTTTTCCGTGGGCGAGCTGAGGGCGGGGCCCTCTCGACGACCCGAAAATGACGCAGGATGACGTTGGGGGGAACCCCCGACAGTCTCGATCAGTCTCGCCACTTCTCGCGTTCCTTTAACTCCCAGCTCCGCTTTCTGTCTCGCCACTTCTCGCGCTCGTTTAACTCCCGGCTCCGCTCTCTATCTCACCCCTTCTCGCGCTCCTTTAACTCCCGGCTCCGCTCTCTGTCTCGCCACTTCTCGCGCTCCTTTAACTCCTGGCTCCGCTTTCTGTCTCAGCTCTTCTCGCGCTCCTTTAACTCCCGGCTCCGCTTTCTGTCTCACCACTTTTCGCGCTCGTTTACCTCCCGGCTCCGCTCTCTGTCTCGCCATTTCTCGCGCTCGTTTAACTCCCGGTTCCGCTCTCTGTCTATTCACTTCTTGCGCTCATTTAACTCCCGGCTCCGCTCTCTGTCTCGATGCTTCTCGCGCTCATTTAAGTCCCAGCTCCGCTCTCTGTCTCGCCACTTCGTGCACTTGTTTAACTCCAAGCTCTGCTCTCTGTATCGCCACTTCTCGCGCTCGTTTAACTCCCGGCTCCACTATCTGTCTCGCCATTTCCCGCGCTCGTTTCACTCCCTGCTCCGCTCACTGTCTTGCCACTTCTCCCTCTTGTTTAACTCCCAGCTCCGCTCTCTGTCTCGCTGTTTCTTGCGCTCGTTTAACTCCCGGCTCCGCTCACTGTCTCGCCACTTCTCGCGCTCATTTAACTCCCGGCTCCGCTCTGTGTCTCGCCACTTCTTGCACTCGTTTAACTCCCGGCTCCGCTCTCTGTCTCGCCAATTCTCGCGCTCGTTTAACTCCCGGCTCCGCTCACTGTCTCGCCCCTTCTCTCAGACTTTCAGTTCCCGGCTCCACGCTCTGTCTCGCCACTTCTCGCGCTCATTTAACTCCCGGTTCCGCATCTATCTCGCCACTTCTCGCGCTCGTTTAACTCCCGGCTCCGCTCTCTGTCTCGCCACTTCTCGCGCGCTCTCTTAACTCCCGGCTCCGCTCTCTGTCTCGCCACTTCTTGCTTTTATTTAACTCCCGGTTCCGCTTTCTGTCTCACCCCTTCTCTCGCTCGTTTAACTCCCGGCTCCGCTCTCTGTCTCGCCACTTCTCGCATGTGTTTATCTCCCGTCTCCACTTTCTGTCTCGCCACTTTTCGCGCTCGTTTACCTCCCGGCTCCGTTCTCTCTCTCGCCACTTCTCGCGCTCATTTAACTCCTGGCTCCGCCCTCTGTCTCACCACTTCTTGCACTTTTTTAACTCTAGGCTCCACTCTATGTCTTGCTCCTTCTTGCGCCCTTTTAACTCCCCATCTCCAATCTAAGTCTCGCTTCTTTTCACCCACTTTTGACACCCCAGCTCTGCTTTCTGTCTCACCTCTTCTCGTGCTCTTTTAACTCTCGGCTCCGCTCTCTGTCTCACCACTCCTCACGCTCTTTTAACTCCCCATCTCCAATCTCCATCTCGCTCCTTCTCACGCTCTTTTAGCTCCTTGCTCTGCTCTCTGTCTCACTTTTTCTCATGCTCTTTTAATTCCCTGGCTCCGCTCTCATGTCAGACTGGATTTTGTGTTCATGCATCTTCACTTAAACCCACAACATGTTCTTCAGTGTGTAGCATTCTTGCCTTTGAGTTTGACGAATGTGGGTTCAAGCCCCACACCACAAAAATTAACGTTAACATTTCAGTGCGGTACTGTAGGAGTGCTACACTGTCAGCTCGCCTTTCAGATGACGTGTTAAATTGAGACCCTCTCTGATGGATGTAAAAGTGTTTATGGCACTAACGTGAAGAAGAGCATAGGGGTTCTCACTAGTGTCCTGGCCTACCTTTACCCTTAAACCATCAATCAACATGATGAAAGGAGATTATCTGGCCACTATCACATTGCTGTTTGTGGGAGTTTGCTGTGTGTAAATTGGCTGCTGCATTTCCTGCCTTACAACAGTGATTGCTCTTCCAAAAGTATTTAATTGGCTGTAACTTGCTTTGGGGCATCCTGAGATGTGAATGGTATTGTATAAATCCAAGACTTTCTCTTAACCTTTCCGATTCTGATGCAAGTGGGCTAGCACTGAGCAATAGCTGACATCATGTAGGTGATTGTCTGTGTTGGCAGGAGGGGGAGGAGTGCGGCAGGGTGATTGTCTGTGTAGGCATGGGTGGGGTGGGACAGGGTGATTGTCTGTGTAGGAGTGGGGGAGTGGGGGTGCGGTAGCTGTGAGTGAGTGTGCTAGCTGCAATTTTCTAGTAGCACCCCACCAATTATAAAACTACCCCCATCAACTTGCCTTCCATAAATCCCAATCAAAAAGGAAAAATTGCAGGGAAAATCTTGTTGCAAGTATAAAGAAAGGGAAACCCATTCTGCATTCAAATCTATGTTTTCAAACCTGCTGGAGAGCATTCTCCAATAGCAGCCTGACCCCAGGGTGTTTTATACCACAAACGCCACTTTAGAATTTATAGTTACTCATAATAGATAGTAGCACTGCAGTTCCTTATCTTTGACAACTTTAACGACTTGCCACCTTTCATTTTTCATTTACCCCAGGGCAACATATCATAGCTGTGGGTATCTGCTGTTTGTGAGTCATGTGATTTGACCAGAAGGGGTCACAGGGATTTGGCTGCAATAAGTGATGGAAAAGAAATGAGATAACTCCTGTATGTCACAGAAAAATAAAGGAGTGCACAAAGCACACCAATTACTTAGACCAATTATCTCCACCTATCACTGGCCCTCTATCCAGCTCTTCTTGTCCCATCCCCCCTTAAACCAGCTTATATTTCACCTCTCTTCTATTTTTACTTAGTTCTGTTGAAGGGTCATTCGGACTCGAAACGTTAACTGTGTTCCTATCCGCAGATGCTGCCAGACCTGCTGAGTTTTTCCAGGTATTTTTGTTTTTGTTTTGACACCAATTACTTACACCGGTTAAAGATGTAGAGATTTAATTTCCCGGGAACCAAGGACATTTGTAACTATTGCAAATATGTTCATTTGAGCAAAGGTCAGCCATTATCCCAAGCACTTTCTCGATTCTGGAAAGGTTTTTACTGTTTGATGAAGCTTAAAATTACTGTTGAAATGTAACCACCATGGAGCAATTAGCTATTATGTACAGCAGGCGCCTAATGGATTTTAGATAAACCATATTTCTGTTTACAGCATCATGATGATAATGCTTTGATAATGTTTCTCATTATCAGTAATATTAAAATTGCATCACCTTACTTGTTAAATATAATGTTCAGACCCATAAATGACTGTCACAGGTAGTATAGAATCATGGTATGATGCAAGACAGAAGGAAAATATTCAATTAGGCCCACTCCCCTGCCCTTTCTCCATAGCCTGGCAAATGTGTCCCCTTCAAGCATTCATCCAATTCTCTTTTAAAAGTGGTTATTGAATCTGCGTCTGCTTCCAGATTATTCCATTCCAGATCATAACAATTTGTTGAATAAAAGAAATTCTTATATCTCCTCTAGTTCTTTAGCCATTTACGTTAGATCTGTGTTTTCTGGTTACTGACCCTCCTGTGGGCTCATGCTCAGTACAATCATGTAACAAGGTGCTATTAGGAGGATTGAGAGGGGAAGATTGGAGATTGGGACTGCCTGGATTGCTCCACGGGCTGAATCGAGAAAGGTGCACGGACTCAATGAGCTGAATGGCCTCTTTCTGAGTTGTAAATAACTCTGGCCATAATTTTTGCCCCCCCCGCCCGCCCCCCCCTCCCGCAGTGGCGGGCTTCCCTGCTGAGGATGTGGCAGGCCATTGAAAATTCCATTCACTACGGTGGGACCAGAAGATCCCATCGGCGAGAGGGGGCCGGAAAATCCAGTCTTCTATGACTATTTCTCAGGCTACTGTTTTGTAAACCCTTACTTTGACTGAGTAAGGCCCTTGTTGAAATAAGGGGCAAAGCATGCAAAGGTATCGGCAGCAGTCATGGTGCCTCTGATATTTTCCCACACTTACTTAAAATTTATGGCACCCTGCTTTTTCTATAAAGAACACAACCCGAAAATTGTAACAGTTTGTGGAAATTAATTGATCAGTAAATCATTGTGATCAAATAAATTACTGGGAGTGTTAAACAAGTCTGAAATCCCATAGATATTAAGCAGGTGAGATATTAAGAGAGGTGCTCACAGTCTAGGAAGTCTTGAGGTGCAGTGGGTAGTGTCCATTTCTCTGAACCAGAAGTTCTGGGTTTGAGTCCCAACCCAGGACTTGATGGTCAAGGAAGGTCTGTTCATAATGTGGCCAAACAGGTTGGATATCAACCTGAAAATCCTTCCAATACACGCCAGTGGCAGGCGGTAAGAGCGGGAGAGATTCCTGGTCAGCCATGTGATGGAAAGAATGTTGGAGCTTCTACCATCACTACCCACAGCTCCAGACGATAATGCGCAAGTAGAAGTGCATGTTGCCTAAGCAACTCGGCCTCCCTGACTGAACTGTAACACACCATCACCATACACAGTTCGGGACCTTATAGATTTAAGATATTACTGGGGAAAAAGAATTTGCATTTATGTAGCACCTTTCCCAGCATCCCAAAGCACTTTACAGCCAAGTAAGTACTTTTTGAAGTGTAGTCTGTTGTAATAGGAAACACAGCAGCTGATTTACATACAACAAGCTCCCCCAAACAGTAATGTGATCATGAACAGATAATCTATTTTTAAGACTTGATTAAGAGATTGGCCAGGACACCAAGGACTCCCTTGCTTTCTTCAGAAACTTTTACATCCACTTGAGAGGGCAGGCATTGCCTCAGTTTAATGCCTCATCCCTCTAATAGCGCAGCACTCCACTGGAAGTGTCAGCCTAGGTTTTATGCTGAAGTCCTTGGAGTGGGACCTGAAACCACAACCTTGTTACTGAGAAGCAAGAATGCTACCAACTAAGCCATGACTGACTTATATGCAGGCTGGGGTGCCATAGATATAAGACATTACTGGGGATGCTACACATGGTCTGTCACCCCACAGATATAAGACATTTGTGGCCCCTCATTTGAAAATGCACCCTAATATGCTAGATAAGACTAGAATTAACCTAGTCCGTGATGCCCCATGGCCAAATAGTCTGCCCACACTTATTGTCCAGGCTCATATAAGGAGACTGGCCACTTAGCTGAGGTACTGAATCCTGAGCACAGGGACAGGAAAATCTACCTGCATATGTTTTAACTGTCAGCTTAACTCAGGTACATGTACTTGCACTCTGAGAAGGTTGTGGGTTCAAATTCCACTCCAGGATTTGAATACAAAATCTGAAGTGACACCATTAGATTAAGCGTTAAGTCTACCTTTGTCTGCTTGCTCAGATGGATGTAAGGTATTTGAGGAAATGCAGAGTGTTCAGTTTGTATCCCTTGTAGCAGTCATTCGCCACCATAAACAGGTTACCAGCACATTCAGTCAACTGCTCATAGAGTCATGGAGTCATGGAGGTCTACAGCACAGAAAAAGGCCCTTTGGCCCATCGAGTCTGCGCTGGTCAAACAACTACCTAACTATTCTAATCCCATTTTCCAACACTAGGCCCATAGCCTTGTATGCCATGGCATCACAAGTGCACCTCCAAATACTTCTTAAATGTTATGAGGGTTTCTGCCTCTACCACCCTTTCAGGCAGAGAGTTCCAGATTCCCACCACCCTCTGGGTGAAAAGATTCTTCCTCACATCCCCTCTAAACCTCCTGCCCCTTACCTTAAATCTATGCCCCTTGGTTATTGATCCCTCCACCAAGGGGAAAAGTTCCTTCCTGCTGTTTTTGACACCTCGGTGGTTATGGAATCAACTTGTCCAAAGTACTTCATTAGCTGTGAAGCACTTTGCAACATCCTCAGAAGTGAAAAATATAACCCTAAATTCTTTATCAAAAATAATTGTGCCTTGATTGGCTGAAAGTCAACCAATCAGGTTTACTGAGCTGAACATTGACGAGGTCATAGATGTTAGGTGAACCTTTGAGGTGTAAGGCTATTGTTCCCAGTAAGTGCTGTTGACAGGGTGTCTGACCTGCCAGCTGTACTGTCCATACTCTTTCATCCATTGGTTTCAGCGGGTTTTCTCCAAGTAGAGCAGCTCAATTGCTCAAAGAGCTATCCCATTGATGGGCAGGTCATGCCACAACAAGTGAGCGCACATAGCATTACAGCAAGGGTTAAGTTGCCCTTTCTCTATCACAACAACTGCCAAGCTAACTATCACTTCATTACAAAGATCTGCAGTTCTAGCTGTGCTGCACAGATTTATTTTTTGAAAATCCTGCCCATCCCCATGAATCAAATCACTGAAGGGAAAATCTAAAGAAGCTAATTTGGTGTCAGGCTCATTAAGACTTTCACACCCTCCCTGACAACTGATAATTTATTTCAGGCCAGATTGACTTACATTGCGGTAGCTGCCAATTCATAGGCAATTGTTTCCTCTGGACCACATAATGATTTCCAGCAGCATGAATAGGGCTGATTGAACAGAAAATGACAGAGCAACATGTGCCTGATGGTTATAAATACTTTCTTATCCACAGTTATTAAGGGAGTAACGAGCACAATATCATTTAACTGAAGAAAAACAGTTACTTTAAAAGCTGTTTGCTTAAAAGCAAAGTCTCTATCTAGCAGTGCACTTTTGAAATTCAGATAGCTAATTCTTCCTTCTTTAAAACTCACTGCCGGAAACCCACACTTCAGATTTAACCTCCTTTTGTACAAAAGTTGTCCACTGACAACTGAGAGTCAAACAGTTATGAAGCAAATGGCAGCAATTCAATGCACAATATCAGAGGTGGTGCAGAGAAGGTTAAGAGGAGATATGATAGAGGTGTTCAAAATCAGGAAGGGCTTTTGACAGGATAAATAAGGGGAAACCTTTTCCAATGGCAGAAGGGTCAGCAATCAGAGGCCACAGGTGATTGGCCACAGTACCAGAGGGGACATGAGGAGAAAGCAAAACACTGCGGATGTTGGAAATCTCTGAAGAAGAGTCAGATGGACTCGAAACGTTAACTCCTTCTTTAGCTCTGAAGAAGAGTCATATGGAGGAGAATTTTCCCCCCATCGGGGGGGTTGTGCAGGGGCTGACGCGAACCCCAATTGGGTCCACGCCGCCATTTTACATGGGTGGGCCAATTAAGGCCCGCCGAGCGTGATGCACACCCGGAAGTGCTGAGCGCTCCCTGTGAGAACCGGGAGGGATTCCCTGAGTCGGGGCATGCGCGCGAAAGAGCGCAGAAATCTCTTTGAGGCACAGAGCTGCCTCAGGGAGTTTAAGTTCGGAATAAAAGTTTTTGTTAAGACAGAAAAAAATTATTTAGATATGTCCCCTCATGTGACACTGTCACATGAGCTGGGACATGTTTATTAAATGTTTGAAATTTTTAAATTTAATTTGTAAACCCTTCACGAAGCCTCATCTCGCCCATGGATGAGGTTTCATGAAAAAAATGAAGGCCACCTGGGCTCTTTGCCTGCCCCCCGCCAACCTTAAGGTTGGACGGGCAGCTGTCTTAAATACTTTAATTATTTTCTTAATGGCCTTAATAGGCCTTTGACAGTTCAGCAGGCGCGCAGCAGAGTCAGCTGCGCGTCTGCCAAACTGAAAATCTAAATGGCGCGCGGTGACGTTGGGACGCCCGCCCGACCTCACCGCGCGTCATTTTATGTGTCGGTGAGCGGGCCCCACCCCCGTTCACCAACCCAAAAATTCTTCCCATGGACTCGAAACATTAACTCTTTCTCTCTCCACAGACACTGCCAGACCTGCTGAGTTTTACCAGCATTTCCTGTTTTTATATGTGACATGAGGAGAATTTATTTTTAAGCAGAGAGCTGTTGTAATCAGAAAGGGTGATGGGAGCAAATTCAGTAGTCACTTTCAAAAGGGAATTGGATAAATACTTGCAGGGAAAAATAATTACTGGCCTGTGGTGAAGGGATAGGGGAGTAGGAATAATTTGATGGCTCCACCAAAGAACCAGCCCTGGCATGATGCGCAGAATGACATCCTTCTATGATTCCCAGTCTCTTTAAATTGGAGGGTGGATGTGAAAAAGTGGAGATATCCGAGGACTGATTCTGTGACCAGACATTCCCGACGAGCTGTAACAATTGGGTTAGGAAATCAGGGACTTTGAGCCCATGGCCTCCTCACTGCGAGTACCTAGCTGGGCAATCAGCTTTGCACACCTCCTGAATTCTTATTGTTCAAATATTATAAAGAATTCCTCTTTTGCAGAACTACAACAAACTACTGGCAATTCAGGTGGTCGGCTTATTTTCTCAATATCCCAAAGGATGCTTTGTCTGCAGTTACATTGCAACATTGAAGAGGGTAACAGTGCTCTGGGGGTGGGAGGGAGGCCGGTTAGCTCGGTTGGCTAGAGGGCGGTTCAGAATAACACCAAAAGTGCTGGTTAAATCCACATTCCAGCTAAGGTAGACTTGGGACCTGCCTCCTCCCCTTGCCCCATAGCAAAATCACACTATAGGCTGTGGTTTGGCAGTACTTGAATAATCAAGGATGCTACTTGGAGAAGAAGAAGGAGAAGAAGATCACTTTTGGTAAGATAATGTTTCCAAGAAAATAAAAGCAGAAAGTGCTGGAAAACCTCAGCAGATCAGACAGCATCCCTGGAGAGAGAATAAGAGTTAATGTTTCAGGTCATTGATCTTTCGTCAGAACTGGAAGGTGTTAGATCTGTAACAGGTTTCAAGCAACTACAGAGATGGGGAAATTGGAGGGGGGCTGGGGTGGTGGTGAGAACAAATGGGAAGGCCTATGGTAGGGTGGAAAGGCAGAAGAGAATAAATGACAAAAAGATGATAGTGCAAGGCAAAGGGGTGGGAATGGGGTCAGTAAAGAAACAAATGAGGAGGTATAAATGGGAAACAACAAATTCATCACTAACAGCTGCCACCCGAAAATAAACTAATAGGGGCAGCGGTTATGGTCTGGAATTATGGAACTCAGTGTTGAGTCTGGAAAACTGCAACGTGGCTAATGGAAAGATGAGCTACTGTTCCTTCAGCTTCAGTTAAGATTCATCTTGCAATTCATTCATGGGATATGGGCATCTCTGACAAGGCCTCCCATCCCTAGTTGCACTTGAGAAGGTGGTGGTGAGCTGCCTTCTTGAACCGCTGCAGTCCATGTGGTGTAGGTACACCCACAGTGCTGTTAGGAAGGGAGTTCCAGGAGTTTGACCCAGTGACAGTGAAGGAACAGTGATAAATTTCCAAGTCAGGATGGTGAGTGGCTTGGAGGGGAACTTGGAGGTGGGGGCGTTCCCATCCATGTGCTCTTCTGAATGTGCCCCTTTAAAAAAAATGCTTCCTCTTCAGGGCATTCTGGAGCACTATCATCACTTGGACTCTGAGATGGATCCACTTCCATCGTTTGGCAAGTAGGTTTGACCAGAGATACCTGTGCTAACACTCAGGGCTGGAAACACAGGAACCCTTGGCATAGTGAGTCTCTACCCTCTTCTACACAAATGGCTTGTTTGTGATAGGTAGAGGCTGAATACTTGAACTTAAGAGGCAGAA
This sequence comes from Cetorhinus maximus, assembly GCF_964194155.1. NCBI lineage: Eukaryota > Metazoa > Chordata > Chondrichthyes > Lamniformes > Cetorhinidae > Cetorhinus > Cetorhinus maximus. The sequence goes on from NC_135883.1 coordinate 47,363,192, forward strand.
ATGGTAAATCTAGATCCAAAACTAATGTGTGGCCCTTCAACTTGCCAACATTATGACAAGAGTGAGCTGAAAGGACCATCCATTTTCAGAGCTATTTTTATTACTATACTGTCAGCAAATTTACAAATATGGTTGAACTTCAATTGTTTCATTTACGTTTTAAAACCTAGCAGCATTCAAAACAAGTTTTCTATAACAGGCAGAGATATTTAATTAAAAATAGACTTTCACTAAAATAGGTGCTCTTTCAGTTTGAGAAGATCTGATGCATAGACTTGTTTCACATTGTGAATACATATGTTAATAGAGGTAGTGTTAACCTGTACTCGTAAAATGCTTTTCAATAATTGGAGATAAACCAAAATAGCTTTAATCAGTTCCACATGTACACCAAGGTTGGTTTGATCCTATTTTAACATCTCTAGAGTTTTAAACGCTGAATTTAAGAAAAATGCTCAGCTATCTCAAAGAAGGGTGGAATCTGGGACACTTTTAATACAATCCTTTTATAAATTGCCGATGCTTTTATGACTAATTGACTGTAGTGACAAAGGTTTGACATTTGCTGAAAAGTTTTTTTTAATGAGTTGTAACTGGCCACCTCTTGCATTGCTCACTGAGGTGCAATTGATTTACCCATGTTGAGTGCTCCACCCATTTATACATGAGAATGGTGTTGGAGTCCTACAACTCCAATTTCAATATATTAGTAATGTCCCTGCTTCTTTCGGACAGAAAACTGGCCGTACATTTCAAAATTATCAGAAAATCACATTGCACTCATACTTCTCTCCAATTTTAAGTCATTGATGGCCCGATTTTCTAGCGGAAATTGGCTGAGTGTCAACTGACAATCACAACAACAATTGGCATTTACATAGCATGATTAACATAATAAAATATCCCAAGGAACTTCATGGCAGTGACTATCAACCAATTTTTGATACTGAGCTACCCAAAGGCTGTTTTAGGACTTGTGACCCAAAAAAAAGGGGGCAAGGAGAAAGCTGGAGAGGGTTAGGGAGGGAATTTCAGAGCATACTGTTGTAATATACCTTTAAGGGAAAGCAGCATGCCATCACTTTAAGAGAAGTGTGTCTAGTGATCCAGCCTCAGTTTCACTTTGGTCTGGAGCAGAACACAGGCACACACAGCCCTCCTCAAGCTTTCTGCCATGTATATCTGTTCACACATGCCTAGAGTTAATAAATGAACCCACAATGTGTTTGCACAATCCCTTATGAGTGATTGGTGCCTTTATATCAATTATAAAAACACACGAAAAATATGGCGTAAGTGAGGCCACCAACTTAAAATTGGAATGCGCAAGGGGCCAGAATTTAGGGAGGAAGGCCACGAAGGGATTTGAAAACAGGAATGCGAATTTGAAAATTATGATGTTGTCAATCTGGGAGCTGAAGTAGGTCAGCGAGGACGGGGGTGGTGGGTAAATGGGACTTAGTGCAAGCTACAATCCAGGTAGGAGAACTTTGGATAAGCTCAAGTTTACAGAGGGTGCAAGTTGGGAGGCCAGGCATGAGAGAATTAGAATAGTCAAATGTAGAGATAACAGAGGCATGGATGAGGGTTTCATTCTCAGATCAGCTGAGACGGGGACAAAGTTGGATGATGTTATGAAGGTTGTGGGGAGATTGCATAAACGGGGAAGGAGTGAGGCCATAGAGTGAGTTGGAAACCAGAATAACGTCCCAAATTACACAAAATGTTACCCCAGTTCTTCAGCTTCATTCATTTCTGACCGATGCTCTTGAATAAAAGAAGTCTGCCATTTCTATTGTGCCTGTACTCCTTTCCTTTTAGAGAATTATTCTTGAAGAACTGATAAGAATAATAGTTGGTTTGGTGACATCTAGAATATGTGTACAGTTTTGGTCTTACGTAAGAAAGAACATAAATGCATTGGAAGCAGTTCAAAGAAGGTTCACTCAACTGATACCTATCTCAGGTGTTATCTTACAAGGAAAGGATGAACAGGATGGGCCTGTATCCATTGGAGCTGAGAAGACTGAGAGGCGATCTTATCGAAACATATAAGACCCTGAGGGGACTTGACAGGGTGGATGCTGAAAGGATGTTTTCCCTTATAGGAGTCTCTAGAACTAGGGGACACAGTTTAAAAATAAGGGGTCGCCCACTGAAGACAGAGATAAGAAGAAATTTTTTCCCTCAGAGGGTCTTGAGTCTTTGGAACTCTCTCGCCTGGAGAGCGGTGGAGGCAGGGTCATTAAATATCTTTTGAGTAGTTTTAAGGCAAAGGTAGATTCTTGACTATCACAAGAGTCAAAGTTTATCGGGGGGTAGGCAAAATGTGGAGTTGAGGCCACAATCAGATCAGCCTTGATCTTATTGAAGGCGGAGCAGGCTTAAAGGGCCGAATGGCCTACTGCTCCTAATTTATATGTTCGTATGTATGTTCAAATTTTCAAATGCATTTTTTCTTGCTTTTTAACCACTCCCACAGAAATTACACAGTTGTGAATTCAAAAGTGATAGCCGTGACAGTAAGACCAAAACCGAAAATTGCAGAATCTATACTGGAAATCGAGCTTGCTCACTTGGTCAATGTAAGTACTTCTCTGTTTACTATGTACTATTCCAGGAATATTAACCTTGCACTAGTTGGCAGTTCTAAAGGCCAGCCTGTGATTTCTGCAAGGGAACCGCTCAATTCGCACGGTCTCACACCACTGGAGCATTGATCGGAAGATCTGGTGCAACAGAGTGTGTTCCTGGATCTTGACATTCGATTTTCCCAGTGGCAGCCTACCCATCCTGCAAAAACGTATCCTTACATCATCTCAGCTCGTACATTGTAATGTTAAACAAAGCACTATTACAATAACAAACTCATGCAGAACAGCCTAATTGCTGTAATATTAACACTTAAACTACCAAAACTCTTTTCTTTTTCTATGCTTTGCTCCCGCCCCCAAACTTGGAAGTAGGAGAGCTTTTTAAAAACATGTGATTTCATTGACTGTAGTCATTCCTCTGCCCCTCCTCCCTGGTCTAACCCAGCATCATTACCCTCGCTTGGATCTAGTTCTGCCTGTCCTCGCACACTCAGCACATCCCCTTCAAGGAACTTGTCTACCCATCACTGCAACAGTCTCCAACATGCCCTGAGGTTCCATCTTTGACCACCTTAATTTCTTAATTCGCAAACATTGGATCAGCATCCATTGATGTATTGATGAGATCCAGCTATGCCTCTCCATCTCCCTTCCTTCTTTGATAGTTGCAATGGTGTCTGACCAACCATTTCACATCAAGTCCCAAATGTGTCAGAACATTTTTTGGAAAAGCATTGGCACAACTAAAACCATGGGCAGAATCTTCTGTCCAACACGTAAAATGACATGCATTGACGTCGGCCGTGTGTCCCGATGTCACCGCGCGTCATTCCGATCTTCAGTTCGGCGAGCGCGCACCGGAGTCAGCTGTGCACCCGTCGAACTGTCAAAGGCCTGTTAAGGCGATTAATTAACTAATTGAAGAGATTGTCAGGGCTGCCCGTCCAACTTCAAGGTTGGAGGCCAGGCGAAGAGCCCAGGCGGCCTTCACATTTTTTATGAAACCTCATCCACGGGCGGGATGAGGTTTCATGAAGGATTTATTAATGAAACAAAAGTTTTTATCAAAATTCATAAACATGTCCCAGCCTGAATAATTTTTAAAATTTTTCTTTTTTAATTTTTCATAATGAAATTAATCTCCCTGAGGCAGCGCCATGCCTCGTGCGCGTGCGCGAAAGAGCGCAGTCCCCGACTCCCCCTCTTCCCCCACGCTGAGCGCTTCCAGGTGCGGGTCACGCTGAGCGGGCTTTAATTGGCCTGCCACATAAAATGGCGGCATGCAGCTGATCGCGGGCAGTGATCAGCTCCACACCCGCTCCTGCACAACCCTACCGACAGGGAGAAAATTCTCCCCGATATTTTTTTCTTTGTTCTTTCATACAATGTAGGCATTGCTGCAAGGCCAGCATTTGTTGCCCATCCCTAATTACCCTTGAACTGAGTGGCTTGTAGGGCCATTTCAGTGTCAACCATATGGCTATAGGTCTGGAGTCACATGTAGGCCAGATTCCCTTCCCTAAAACACATTAGTGAACCTGATGGGTTTTTATTATAATCAATAATAGTTGTCATGGTTACCATTTCTGAGACTCTCTTTCAATTCCAGGTTTTATTAATTGAGTTTAAATTTTACCAGCTGCTATGGTGAGATTTGAACCAATGATCCAGAGCATTAGCCTGGGCCCCTAGATTACTAGGCCTGTGACATTACTACTACATATTCATCTCCCACTGATCCTGTTATCCTAACTCCCCAAACAACATCAGGCTCCAACATTAATTTTGCCTTCATCTGATTGAACCTGATGATGCTTCTTAACCATGGTGCTCACTGTGCATCCAGTCACCAGCATCATTCTACTTCCACCTCAAGAATGTTGCTTACCTGTGCACCTAGCACACCTCAAACCCCTTTGTCGATGTTGCAAAAAGCTCAATTTCTCCCACGCTTCCTTCTCTAATCCCGCCATCTCCACTCCAAACAAAATCCAGAATCATCTCAAATTTCACAGCCCACTGTCTATCATGCACAGGGTCACAAACTCCTAATGTCCCTGGCCTCACTTGTGTCTGCTACACTCTAGCTCTGCAATCTTCTCCATGCCCTGCCTCAACATGCTTTGCCCACTCTGCTCAACTGGCCATTCCGCCTCATTCCCATCTAATAATGGTCTTCAGCCATTAGGCCTCCTCTGCCAAGAAATCCTCTCCCTAAATCACGCTTCCCTCGTGCAGCAGCCTCCGCAGAATTTGCCACTTTAGTCCTGCTTTCGGCCAGTTCTACTAACTTCTCTCCAATCTCCCTTGATGGCTGTCTCTGCTCTTCTTGCAAAGCAAACTTATAGGGATGGTTGTGCTAAGTGATGGATGCCCTATAAATGAGGGATAGTGTTGTATGCCAGCATCAAAAATAGAATGCCATTCCAATTTGTAAATGTGTTTGAATTATGAGTTGTTCTTTAGCTCGGTGCAGTTCCCTAATTATAGGTTGTAACATTAATCACAAGAAAATTACAGGAAATCAATTCAGCTATTTCAATAACAAAGGGCTGAATATTTAAAAGGGTAAGAAGGTTGCTAGGTTCTCAAAGGGTTAACTCATCCTTTAAGAGCGGTCCATGCAAATTGACATCTGTTGTTCTATTTTACCTTCAGGTTTAGCAAGACAAAATGTCCTAGGTCACTGCCAGTTTGTAGTGAAACAGAACTTCATCAAAATCTGGTTATTTGATGGATGCCGTGAGAAAACAAATTGCCGTTAAAACCTATCTGGCTCACTAATGGCCTTCAGAGATGAGTGACTACTACCCCTAGCGGATCTGACCGATACTTGATTACAGCCCCACACTCCATGTGTTGACACTCAAGAGGTGGTTTTCCTGGGTCTATGATCATTTCTATTAATGGCAGATAAATCGGCCATGTCCCTTGGCAGACTGAAGCCATGCAATGCTCCAGAGTGTAGACCCAAGAAAATCTCCCCTTCAACATCCTCTGAAGTGGATTTGTAAGGTTGTAAAAATCAATGGGGTCAAAATCCACCCTGGTCGTTGTGCAAAACAGGCATCGTCATAGGCTCGAACCCATTCAGTCCCATTACCTACAATAGAATGAGTATTGCTGAAAAGAGAAACATGTTGCTGAAGCTTTTCGTCTTGTACTCATAAGGCCAAGCGGCCTTTACGTTTTTTAGGAAACCTCATCCACAAGCGGGATGAGGTCTCCTGAAACTATTATAAGTTAAATAAAACTATCCTTTTAAATTGAAAACATGTTCCACTGTGTCACATGAGGGGACATGTTTCCTTAAATTTTTATTGTATTTAATAATTTTTTCAAAAAGTGCTTCAATTTCCCCAAGGCAGCTCCATGCCTCAGGGAGATTGAAGCGCTCTTTCGCGTGCATGTGCGGACTGCGCGCCAGGCCCGCTCTCCCTCCTCCCCCCGCCCGCACAGGTAGCACTCAGTGCTGCTGCTCGTGATCCACACAGGGCGGGCCTTATTTGGCCTGCCCAAGTGAAATCGCAGTGCGGAGCTGACGTGGGCAATGGTCGGCTCCACGACCGCTCCCGCCGAGCCCGCATTACGAATGGAAAATCTTGGCCGATGTCCCAGGCACCACCATCACCATGCCTGGGTATGTCCCTGTCCCACCGACATGACAGACCCAGCAGAGGTGGCGGCACAGTAGTATACAGTCAGGAGGGAGTTGCCCTAGGAGTCCTCAACATCAACTCCGGACCCCACGAAGTCTCATGGCATCAGGTCAAACACGGGCAAGGAAACCTCCTGCTGATTACCATATACCGCCCTCCCTCAGCTGATGAATCAGTGCTCCTCCATGTTGAACGTGACTTGGAGGAAACACTGAGGGTGGCAAGGGTGCCGAATGTACTCTGGATGGGGGACTTCAATGCCCATCACCAAGAGTGGCTCGATAGCACCACTACTGACCAAGCTGGCTGAGTCCTAAAGGACACAGCTGCCAGACTGGGTCTGTGGCAAGTGGTGAGGGAACCAACAAGAGGGAAAAACATACTTGACCTCATCCTCACCAACCTGCCTGCTGTAGATGCATCTGTCCATGACAGTGTCAGCAGGAGTGACCACCGCACAGTCATTGTGGAGACAAAGTCCTGCCTTCACATAGAGGATACCCTCCATTGTGTTGTGTGGCACTACCATCGTGCTAAATGGGATAGATTTCGAATAGATCTAGCAACTCAAAACTGGGCATCCATGAGGTGCTGTGGGCCATCAGCAGCAGCAGAATTGTACTTGAATGCAATCTGTAACCTCATGGCCCAGCATATCCCTCACTCTACCATTACCCCATTACCATCAAGCCAGGGGATCAACACTAGCTCAATGAAGAGTGCAGGAGGGCATGCCACGAGCAGCACCATGCATACCCAAAAATGAGGTGTCAGCCTGGTGAAGCTATAACACAGGATTACTTGCGTGCCAAACAGCATAAGCAGCAAGTGATCGACAGAGCTGAGCGATCCCACAACCAAGGGATCTGATTTAAGCTCTGCAATCCTGCCACATTCAGTCATGAATGGTGGTGGACAATTAAACAACTCACTGGAGGAGGAAGCACCACAAATATCCCAATCCTCAATGATGGAGGAAACCAGCACATCAGTGCAAAGATAAGACTGAAGCATTTGCTACAATCTTCAGCCAGAAGTGCTGAGTGGATGATCCATTTCGGCCTCCTCCAGGGAACCCCAGCATCACGGATGCCAGTCTTCAACCAATTCGATTCACTCCATGTGATATCAAGAAACGGCTAAAGGCACTGGATCCTGCAAAGGCTATGGGCCCTGACAATATTCCGGCAATAGTACTGAAGACTTGTGCTCCAGAACTTGCTGCGCCCCTAGCCAAACTGTTCCAGTACAGTTACAACACTGGCATCTACCTGGCAATGTGGAAAACTGCCCAGGTATGCCCTGTACACAAAACGCAGGACAAATCCAACCCAGCCAATTACTGCCCAGCAGTCTACTCTCGATCATCAGTAAAATAATGGAAGGGGACATCAACAGTGCCATTAAACAACACCTGCTTAGCAATAACCTGCTCACTGACGCCCAGTTTGGGTTCCGCCAGGGTCACTTAGCTCCTGACCTTATTACAGCCTTGGCTCAAACATGGACAAAAGAGCTGAACTCCCGAGGTGAGATGAGAGTGACTGCCCTTGATATCAAGACCGCATTTGACTGAGTGTGGCATCAAGCAGCCCTAGCAAAACTGGAGCAGTGGGACTCAGGGGGAAAATTCTCCGCTGGTTGGAGTCATACCTAGCACAAAGGAAGATGGTTGTGGTTGTTGGAGGTCAATCATCTCAGCTCCAGGACATCACTGCAGGAGTTCCTCAGGGTAGCGTCCTCGGCCCAACCATCTTCACATGCTTCATCCATGACCTTTCTTCCATCATAAGGTCAGAAGTGGGGATGTTCGCTGATGATTGCATGATGTTCAGCATCATTCACGACTCCTCAAATACGTAACTAGTCCATGTCCAAATGCAGCAAGACCTGGACAATACCCAGGCTTGGGCTGACAAGTGGCAAGTAACATTCGCGCCATGCAAATGCCAGGCAATGACCATCTCCAACAAGAGAGAATCCAACCATTGCCCCTTGACGTTCAATGGCATTACCATCACTGAATCCCCCACTATCAACATCCTGGGGGTTACCATTGACCAGAAACTTAACTGGACTAGCCATATAAATACTGTGGCTACAAGAGCAGGTTAGAGGCAAGGAATTGTGCGATGAGTAACTCTGCTCCTGACTCCCCAAAGCCTGTCTACCATCTACAAGGCACAAGTCAGGAGTGTGATGGAATACTCCCCACTTGCCTGGATGAGTGCAGCTCCCACAACACTCAAGAAGCTTGACACCATCCAGGTCAAAGCAGCCCACTTGATTGGCACTACATCCACAAACATTCACTCCCTCCACCACCGACGCACAGTGGCAGCAGTGTGTACCATCAACAAGATGTACTGCAGAATTCAGTAAGGCGCCTTGGTGAATTCTTCCAAACCCACAACCACTACCATCTAGAAGGACTAGGGCAGCAGATAGATGGGAACACCACCACCTGGAAGCTCCCCTCCAAGTCATTCACCATCCTGAAATGTTCTTTCACTGTCGCTGGGTCTAAATCCTGGAACTCCCTTCCTGACAGCACTGTGGATGCACCTACGCCACATGGACTGCAGCGGTTCAAGAAGGCAGCTCACCACCACCTTCTCAAGGGCAATTGGGGATGCGCAATAAATGCTGGCCCAGCCAGCAAAGCCCACATCCTGTGAATGAACAAAATAAAAAGATCCCATTGAATGGCAGAGCAGGCTCGAGGGGCCGAGTGGCCTACTCCTGCTCCTGATTTGTATGTTGATATGTATGGTCGTATGTACTTTCTCAGAGCAACTGGGCAACACGTGCAGCTTTGCCAGCAATCATTTTGCTCACCTCCTAAGAACAAGCAATTGAAGCAAACTTCCCTGTCAATAGTATCAATGTGACTTTATGCTGTTTGGTCAGAGCTATCAAGGGAGGACTATCAGCTCAACTTATCATAGTGGGGGAGTTTACAATTAAAGCAGACCCTTCCTTATGCATATCTGATCAACTGAGAAGAGAACATAAAGAGAATGTTTACTTACAAGTGTTTTCTTTTTCTATAGGGCACCCACAATCCTTATTGTGCTCTCTGGGATTTCAGCAAAACGTAAGTCCCAACACTGCAGTTAATTCCTCAGTACTTAGGACAGCCATCTCCTGGACTAGTTTCGATTGCCTGAAAGGATCAGAGTGCAATTTTCCAGACTTTTCCCTGTTTTTTTTATTATTCACCTCTCCCAGGAGATCATGTGGCTTTCAGGCAGAGTGGGGAGTGTAAACACTGTGATGCACAAGGCATTGCAGTTGTGTGTGACGGACCTGGATGGGTCCGAGGGTCAATTTCCATTGTTCATATGTTCAGTCCTGTAAACTGCGACCTGAACTTTGCTGCCACAATTGCGGCTGAAATAAGCAGTGGAAACCTGTTTTAATGAAAATTCCTGGGATGGGCACTGTGTGGTAGAATCCTGCAGCTCCCCTTCATTCCCAGGGCCAGATTGCCAGAGTTTACCCACCACTAAAATCCGCCCTTAACTATGTATCTTTGTGTATCCACTGCAACTGCAACCGAATATTGCATTAATGGTAGTCTGTTAAATAGCATAAGACATTTCGGACAAAGATGTTAAGTGTTGTGTTACTCTAGAGCAGTGATTTGTGAAGGCACTTGCTCTGCGTTTTATCCTCAGAGTTGGAATGTTGGAGGGGGTAATTTTAACTGCAGGGAAATAGTGTAAAACAGATTCTAACAATATTGACTTCAATGTAAAGCAGAGTATAATGGACAGCCAGTTCATTATCGTCCGATTTACACCAATGCCCACAGTTAAAATTAGCCATGACGATGGAGAACAGGACCTGAAAATAAGGCACTTTACCCAGTGAGTGATTCTTTGAGTTTGTCTCACCAATGAATAATCTGTTTGTTACAATAATTGTTACGTAAGTCATCAAGAGCAGCAAAAGCCTGATTACCATTTGATTAAAATAACCAAAGTTAATGTGACCCTTATGAGATTGTCCAAATCAAGGCTTTACCTGAAAAAAATCTGCAAGAATGATGAATGTTTTGAGCTATAGCCAAGTTATTGAGTTATGGTGGTTTTATGAAGTTTATTGTGTTTCTCACATCTTAAATAAATGGTTTCTGCTGTATTTCTGCATTTGTTCTTTTTCAGCCCCACAGACATGATGGGCTGAATGGCCTCATTCTGTGCCATAACTTTTCTATGGCTCTATTTGTCATATGCACTGTTTGAGCACAAGGAAGTTGAGAGGAATCAGTGGGCAATTGGGCACAATGGCTGTCGACCAGATTAAGGGGAAGCACTATTTAAGGGGGAATCTGAGGAAGTGCAAAGGAAGAATGTTGGAAACTTAAAGATAAAGAGGCAGAACTGTCCTTGTGTATGTGATGTGAAATTTTCATTTTCAGAGACCCCCTCCTGGGTATGGCATGTTGAACATCATCCTGTTTACTCCAATGGGAAAGGTGCTTCATTCTGCTCTATTTAAACGGCAGCTTTCATCACATCTCTGAAATGAAGTATCATTGTGAAGGCAAAATAGATTTGGATGGTGGTGGGGTCAAAACTTCCAACCATATTAAAACAAGCTGCTGCCTACATTGGCACAGACACACACCCTGCCCCAACAGGAGCACAAGATCCACCTCCCATCAGAATGGAATCAATCTGAATTTGAAAAGTTAGCTCCACAAATTCCCTATAAAGATGCTACAGCTTGTGAATTCCATAAACTATTATTCAGTGCCATTTGAATACAGCGATTGTTTTCAACGATTCACCCTGTGTGGTTGGTGCATGTTTTAGTCTGATGGTTTCTGACACTTACATCAACTGCCAGTAATAAGCTATCATGCCGGTTGTGCTGTTAGTATACAGCATATGCATTTTCTACTCGTCAAAAAAAAATGAATAATGTACTAGGCCACAGGGAGATTTTACTTTTGCTCATTTAGCATTTTATTCTTGCCATATTCAATGTTGTAGTTAAATCTACATTGTCTCACATGATAAAAGCCTTCATGCAAACTCATTCAAGTAGTTATTCACCAATGTGCTGGAGATGGAGTGAGAGGTTAGGCCATGAATAATAATATATCTCACCTACAGCACAGCAAAATTACTAGTTAGCTTCAAACCAAACTTCAAAAGTAACTTGATGATGGAAAAAATAACTCTTGAGACTTTATTGATAAATCAGTCTGGAAAATACCCTGCGTCCTATTCTTCTCAATGGGTTTTGACATCCAGTGTGTTTACTGTAGACATTGGGAAGGCCCCAGGATCAATCCCTGGGCTGCACTGAGTACGTTTTTGGGCAGCAAGAGGGGGAAGGGTGAGCTATCCCACCCTTGATGAGGCAAAGGGAAAATTAACCAGGTTTCCTGTGCCTAATTATTATCTGTTGACAGAGAGTGAGAAAATACTATTTAGTCTATCCAGTTCTTTCTCTTCACGCTCCAAAGGAACATTTTTGACATTCAGCACCTGGGTGATAATCTAGAAGAGCAGATTGCCCGCCCAGTGTAGAACATGCCTATTGTTCAATCAGCTAAAACCAATGGGATAGAAAGCGTGCGGGTTATACAATAGGGGGGTGATCTAAAACTCTAGGTTACCAACCAGGTAAAATGACCCTCATAATGGACAGTCCACTCAGTCTTGCACTTTATACCCACCTTCAACCTATGAAGAAAAGCTTTGCTGCTTCACTTGCTCCCTGACAGCTGACACAACATTGGAATATTACTACCTGAAACAGACACTTGAACATACCTGCCAAAATATCTGCCCCCATCCCACCAGCTCAGAGATCACGGCCCGCATCTCCCGAGGAGCAGCAACCATTGTTGGATTGCTGCTCTGCTCCTGTTTTTGCCTGTCCCTACGCTGTTCCGAATATCTGGCCAGGACTTCCGAGCCAGGCTTCTCCAGAAATGCGCAGTGCGGCATCCCTCAGAGAGCTCTGTTGCAGCACTGTGTGTCAGGGAAAGACTGGACATACCCCTTTTTAGGTCACTAGCTGCCATAAGCTAAGTTTAAATGGCCATTATGAATGTTAGTGAATGGGTGAATGAGTGAAAGGATAGGGTGGTAGGGTGGGTAGGTGGGTGAGGTAAGTGGATAAGTGGGTGGGGTGGCAGGTAGATAGGTGGTAGCGTGGCAGGTAGGTAGCGTGGTAGGTGGATAAAGTGGTAGATGGGTAGGATGGCAGGTGGGTAAGGTGGTAGATGGATAGGGTGGCAGGTGGGTAAAGTGATAGCATGGTGGGTGGGTAGGGTGGTAGGTGGGTAGGGTGGCAGGTGCGTGGGTGGGTAGGTGGATTGGGAGTAGTCAGGTCATGTAGTGTGTTAGTAAAGTGCTGGAGCTAGCCACGTCAGGTCAAAGGGGTAACTGCGTGGTGAGAGTGGTAGTTAGGGGGTGGAATGGGGAGTCGAGGGTCAGTGTAAGTGATTGGCGAGGGGTGGTCAGTTGTATAGTTACCCAGGAGTTAGACTAGGATCTTTCTGTTTAACATCTCCTGGGTAACTATCCAGGTAAATACCGCGGAACTGTCCAACTTTTGTGGAGGGTCTCGGGGAACAGGGGAATTGTCCGTCAGAAGTACAGATTTCCTGGGAATTCCCACAGAGGTCTGCATGTCAGAAATTCCACAGGGACCCAACGCGTATCTTGGGTCGTACATCCAGTCTTTGATGAGCCAGGGACCAGAAGGCCTGGGCCAATCATTGACAGCCTCTCTCAGGAGAATACAAGCGTCTCCCATCATCTCTCCCCACCGCCCCCACCCGCACAAAGAACCATTCACCTCTGGTATGGCATTCACACAGTGGCAGCTAAGCCCCACCCACACCATTCAAGGATGATCACACAGGCAAACAGAAGTATCACAGATGGCCACAGATAGGTGCAGGTCAATGGGACTAGCGGAATAATATTTTGGCACAGACTAGAAGGGCCAAATGGCCTGTTTTCTGTGCTGTAGTGTTCTATGGTTCTATGGCCAGCCAAACAAGTCTCTTCAGGGGGTCCTTCCAACCTGTCTCTTTACTGATTAGAAGATTTGTTCAGAACAGTGAGAGGCTTTACAATCAACCTTGCACCTGATATTTTTTTAAACTTGGGGTTTTATTTCTAATGTAGGAGGTGAGCGATTGCACCAGATTGTATCTATTGTCCAAGCAAATGCTTTTTATGTCTAAACCAGAGACAGTTTTCTTCTTACATTGAGTCTCTTTAACGTTGAAGATTCATTCCTGAGCTCAGCATGAGAACTAGAATGTTAACTATTGAATTGTTGTAGAATTAATAAATTGGATGGATCATGGGGAAATATTTAAAGGCAGCAGCTGATTTGTTGATGGTTTATTTATGAACAGTTGCAATACGCTGTGTGGCTTGATGCAATTGTTTTAGTCCCACACTACAATCATGTATGAAAAGGGAGCTATCAATGCAGTGACACCTGTCTGGAGCTGCACTTCAGCTAAGCTGTAAAGGCATTCAGATCTCGTTCATCATTTTACAGTTGGCAGTAATGTTGACCAATGCTTTCAGCCAAGTCACCTTTTTGTTAAACCCAGTTTGGGGATGCGGGTATCGCTGACAAGGCCAGCATTTATTGCCCATCCCTAATTGCTCTGGAGAAGGTGGTGGTGAGCTGCCTTCTTGAATCGCTGCAGTCCATGTGGTGTAGGTAGACTTACTGTGCTGTTAGGAAGGGAGTTCCAGGATTTTGACCTAGCGACGGTGAAGGAACGATGACATATTTCCAAGTCAGGATGGTGAGTGGCTTGGAGGGGAGCTTCCAGGTGATGGAGTTCCCATGTATCTGCTGCCCTTGTCCTTTTAGGTGGTGGTGGTTGTGGGCCTGGGAGGGGCTACTTGACAAGTTGCTGCACTGTATCCTTAAGATGGTACAGTTGCAGGGTCCTAGCATCTTGGGCTTTCTTTCCAAACAATGGACCTTGAACAGTCCAAGTTCCAAACACCATTTAATTTATAAAATTGCACACAGCACAAAGCCACATCACACATGACATCTTTCCACTCTCCAACTCCCATCCTTTTTCAGCTCCCTACTGCTCCTGAACCTCCCCTTTAATGTTCACCTGACTGCGGAAAGTCTCATCCCATTCCAAGTGCCATTATCTTTAAAGGGGTGATTCTTAAAGGGGCCCTCAATTTTCCTGCTACAGGGCATACTGCATTACATAATACATCAGTGGTGGAGGGCCTATGTGTTTAATGTGGTGGATGGGGTGCCAATCAAGCAGGCAGCTTTGAGTTGGATGGTACCAAGCACCTTAACTGTTGTTGGAACAGCACACATCCAACTTTGCCTCGCCATACAAGTAAAAAGCGAAGCCCACAGGCACTGCAAATCTCAAATGCAAACACGGGAATGGACAGAAATGTGGAGCAGCTCAGTTAGCAGCTGAAAGGAGAGAGACCAGTTAATGTGGTGAGGCAATCTCTCAGTTTAATGAAAGAATTGACCTCAAATGTTAAGCCATCCTTTTCTGTCAGGTGCTGCCTGAGTGTCATTTCCAACATTCTCCATCTCAAGAAGATTGGATTTCCTGTGTTCTGTTAGCAGTTTAGTCATGGAAAAGCTTGTGAATCCTTTGAACACTATTAGGTTAAAATCACACCGTGCAAAATTACTAACAAATGCAGTGATAAATGCAGTGAATACAACTCTGTTAAAAACAATGGCCAAAAATATATCTATAAGCTTATTAGCAAGCCTCCTAATTAATTATATTAATGAATGAGTTAACAAAGGTGTAAATAATGTATTAATATCAAATTCCTCTGTCCACTGTTAGTGAATATATTAGATATAAACATTAGTTATATTTATGGCATTCTCTTTTAAGATTTTTTAACATGTTCATCACTGCAGTTAATTACATGTTTGTTAGCAATTTTGCACAGTGTGATTTTAACCCAATAGTGTTCAAAGTGTTCACAATTAGCCTTTCCATGACTAAACTGCTAACTGTTAACGAAGACAGTAATCATTGATTGATTGCTTCTTAACCTACTGGACAAATCTACAGATACTTGTAACTGATACCACACAGGCTGATTTCGTTGTATTAATGTGCCTGACAGCTTGTAAAATATGTACATCAATATCGTAAACCATATGGCATAGAAATCCATCTGAGGAGTGCCAATATTTCATATGATTACATAGGATATACGGCACAGAAACAGGCTACTTACCCCAGCCAACCCATGCTGGAGATTATTCTCCACTCCATCCTCCTCCCATCATTTCTCATCAATATCCATCATCGTAACCCTCTATTACCTCCTCCCTCGTATGCTTGTTAGTTTCCCCTTAAATGCATCTAGACTATTCACTTCAAGTACTCCCTGTGGTAGCGAGATCCACCTTCTTAAGATGAAGACATTTTTTCGGAATTCCCTATTGGATTTCTTAGTGACTACCTCATATTGACGGCCTCTAGAAGAAACATTCTCCCTGTATCCAATCTATCAAAACCATTCATAATTTTAAAGATGTTTATTATGTCACCAATCAGCCTTCTTTTGTCATGTGAGAAGAGTTTGAGAGAGGTTTTTAAGCCTATTGAGGACAAGACAGCAGCACCCACCATGTTGTTGCAGACAAAATACTAGGCGATCAGGACAAGTGCCTGGAAAGAGGCTGTTTGCATTTTCAACTAAGTGGCTCAACACCTATTAACTTGCTCGCGACACAGCCGATGCCCACTGCCACCCTTCCCTTCCTACCCATACCGGTCATCGCTGTTACCCTCTGGATGCCCCCCTTTCCCAGTTTCTCCCTTTAACAACTTACCTGGAGCACAGCTGAATTTGCAGCTGCCCGATCTTCGAGAACTCTTCTTTGCTGAGCTGCCTGAGGGCACCCATTAAGTGTCTGCAACTTGCCTGCTCGCTGATAACAAGGCCCTGAAGTCCCAATAATGTGTGCCCCTTGGGCCTATCCATTCTGCTGCTGAATTGGCCCTTTATTCGTCATCCTAGAACTTCCAGGCCTCTATTTAAAAGATTTTGAGTAACTTGGAAGCATTGTGAACTGAGAATGATAAACTTTAAAAGGACATAGACAGATTGATGAAATGGGCAGACAAGTGGCAGATGAAATTTAATGCAGAGGACTGTGAAGTGATACATTTTGGTAGGAGAAGCGATATAAAACATAGGGTATATTTCTAAAAGCAGAGGGACCTGGGGGTATATGTGCACAAATCATTGAAGACTGTAGGGCAGGTTGAGAAAATGGTTAATAAGCCATACTTATACTGGGCATTATAAATGAGGGTATAGAGTACAAAAGCAAGGAAGTTATGATAAACCTGTATAAAACTCTGGTTCAGTCTTAGTTGAAGTATTACATCCAGTTCTTGGCACCACACTTTAGGTAAGATGTGAAGGCATTAGAGAGAGTGCAGAAAAGATTCATGAGAATGATTCCAGGTACCAGGAACTTCAGTTATTTAGATAGATTGGAGAAGCTGGGGCTATTCTCCTTGGAGAAGAGAAGATTAAGAAGAGATTTGATAGAGATATTCAAAATCATGAGGGGTCTAGACAGGGTAGGTAAGAAGAAACTGTTTCCATTGGCAGAAGTGTTGAGAACCAGAGGACACCCATTTAAGGTGATTGGCAAAAGAAGCAATGGTGACATGAGGAAAGACTTTCTTATGCAGTGAGTAGTTAGGATCTGGAATTTAACGTCTGAGCGCGGTGGAGGCAGGTCCAATCAAGGCATTCAAAAGAGAATTAGATAATTATCTGAGGAGAGAAAGCTTACAAGGCTACAGGGAAACAGGCTACATCATAATAGAGTAAAACAATCAAGTCAAAGGGAGTGCAGCTGCATTAAGTTTCAAGGGAGTAAGGTAAGGCTGGATGGCCTCTACTTTAATGCCAGGAGTATTACAGGTAAAACGGATGAGTTAAGGGTGAGGATTGACACGTGGAATTGTGATATAGTAGCCATCACTGAGACGTGGTTGAGGGAGGGGCAGGATTGGCAGCTCAACATTCCAGGATATAGAATCTTCAAGCGAGACAGGGGAGGTGGTAAAAGAGGAGGCGGTGTTGCATTATTAGTTAAGGAGTCAGCTACTGCAGTAAGGAGAGATGATATCTTGGAGGAGGCATCGAATGAAGCTTTGCGGGTAGAGCTTAGGAATAAAAAAGGGGCAACCACATTATTAGGTGTTTATTATAGAACCCCAGATAGTCAGCAGGAAATTGAGGAGCAAATATGTGCACAAGTTGTGGAGGTGTGTAAAAACAATAACAATAGGGTAATTATATTAGGTGATTTCAACTTTCCCAACATTAATTGGGATAGACATAGTGTTAAGGGCTTGGATGGAGTGGGTTTCTTGAAATCTGTACAGGAGAACTTTTTAGGTCAATATGTAGAGGGTCCAACAAGGGATGGCACAGTGCTGGACCTAATTCTGGGGAATGAAGCTGGACAGGTGGCTGAGGTGGTGGTGGGCGAGAATTTTAGTGATAGCGACCACAACATGGTACAGTTTAAGTTTGTTATGGACAAAGAAATAGACAAGTTGCAAAAAATGTTTTGGATTGGGGGAGAGTGGATTTTAGTAAAATACAGCAGGATCTGGCCAAGGTAGACTGGGAACAGCTACTTGTGGGGAAATCTACAGAGGAGCAGTGGGGGGCATTCAAAAAGGAAATGGGGAGGGCACAGGCTCAACATGTTCCCTCTAGGGTGATAGGAAGGAGTAACAAGCCCAAAGAAACATGGATAACCAGAGATATTCAGGTTACGATGAGAAGGAAAATAGAGGCTTTTAGCAGGTACAAGGGAAGCAAATCAGCAGAGGCATTAGTGGAATACAGAAGGTGCAGGGTGAAGCTTAAGAAAGCAATTAGGAAAGCAAAGAGGGCATATGAGAAAGCTCTGGCTGGTAAAAGTAGGGAAAATCCCAAGATATTCTATAAGTATATCAATGGGAAAAGGATAACCAGGGAAAGAGTAGGGCCAAGAGGGCAATCTATGGGTGGAGACAGAGGACATCGGTAGAGTGTTGAATGAATATTTCACATCCGTCTTCACCCAAGAGAATGAGGATGAAGGTATCGAACTTGGAGAGAGAGACTGTGAGGTTCTTAAGCAAATTGATATAGGGAATGACAAGGTATTGGAGGCATTGGCAGGCTTAAAGGAGGACAAATCTCCAGGTTCAGATGATTTGTGTCCCAGAATGCTAAGGGAGGCAAGGGAGGAGATCGCAGGGGCTCTGACCCAAATTTGAATTCCTCTCTGGCCACGGGGGAGGTGCCAGAGGATTGGAGAACAGTTAATGTGGTTCCGCTATTTAAGAAGGGTTGTAGAGATAAGCCAGGGAACTACAGGCCAGTGAGCGTCACGACAGTGGTAGGGAAACTATTGGAGAAATTTCTGAAGGAGAGTATCTATCTCCACTTGGAGAGGCAAGGTTTGATCAGGGATAGTCAGCATGGCTTTGTCAGAGGGAGGTCATGCCTAACAAATTTGATTGAACTTTTTGAGGAAGTGACCAGGTGTGCAGATGAGGGTAGTGCAGTTGATGTAGTTTATATGGATTTCAGCAAAGCCTTTGACAAGGTCCCACATGGGAGACTTATAAAGAAGGCAAATGCACATGGGATACGGGGTAATTTGATAAGGCGGATTCAAAATTGGCTTACTTGTAGGAGACAGAGGGTGATGACAGAAGGATGCTTTAGTGACTGGAAGCCAGTGTCCAGTGGCAAACCACAGGGATCTGTGCTGGGTCCCCTATTATTTGTCATTTATATAAACGATATAGATGGCGATGTGGGGGGTAGGATTAGTAAGTTTGCGGATGATACAACGATTGGCAGGGTGGTTAACAGTGAGGTTGAGTGTCTTGGGCTACAGGAAGATATAGACGGGATGGTCAAATGGGCAGATAAGTGGCAGATGGAATTTAACCCTGAAAAGTGCGAGGTGATACACTTTGGAAGGAGTCATTTGACATGGAAGTATTCAATGAATGGCATGACACAAGGCAGTTCTGAGGAACAAAGGGACCTTGGGCGTGTGTGTCCATAGATCTCTGAAGGCGGAGGGGTTTGTTAGTGGGGTGGTGAAAAAGGCATATGGGACACTTGCCTTTATCAATCGAGGCATAGATTACATAAGTATGGAGGTCATGTTGGAGTTGGTGAGGCCACAGCTGGAGTACTGTGTGCAGTTCTGGTTGCCACATTATAGGAAGGATGTGATTGCATTGGAGGGGGTGCAGTGGAGATTCACCAGGATGTCTTCTGGGATGAAAATTTAAGTTATGAAGAGAGGTTGGAAAGACTTGAGTTGTTTTCGTTGGAGCAGAGAAGACTGAGGGGCGACCTGATCGAGGTGTACAAGATTATGAGGGGCATGGACAGGGTGGATAAGGAACAGCTGTTCTCCTTAGTTGAAGGGTCAGTCACAAGGGGACATAAGTTCAAGGTGAGGGGCAGGATGTTTAGGGGGATGTGAGGAAAAACTTTTTTACCCAGAGGGTGGTGACGGTCTGGAATGCACTGCCTGGGAGAGTGGTGGAGGCAGATTGCCTCACATCCTTTAAAAAGTACCTGGATGAGCACTTGGCACGTCATAACATTCAAGGCTATGGGCCAAGTGCTGGTAAATGGGATTAGGTAGGTAAGTCAGATGTTTCTCACTTGTTGGTGCAGACTCGATGGGCCGAAGGGCCTCTTCTGCACTGTGATTCTGTGTAAAAAGGCAAGGGAGTGGGACTAGGTGAGTTGCAGAGAACCAGCACAGACATGACAGGCCAAATGGCCTCCTTCTGTAATTATTCTATGATTCTATGCTTGTTATATTTTTTTTTTCTTTATTCTTTCAATCTTTTGTTCTTTGCTGACAAGGCCAACATTTGTTTCCCATCCCTAATTGGCCTTGAACTGAGCAGCTTACTTGGCCATGAGGACAGTTAAGAGTCAACCATATTGCTGTGGATCTGGGGTCACATGTAAGCCCCGCCAAGAATGGATGGCAGACTTCCTTCCCTAAAGGAATTATCATGGAGTAATTATTTAATTTTCTTGATGGTTTAATGGAGAATCATCTCACCCATTGTTTTCTGATCACAAATAGGATTGCCAGGCTGTCCCTGTCAGCTGGTTTCAGGTAGCCCAAGAGCAGAGGCCTCCATGAACAGGGAGGGGCAGAGAAGGCCAGCATTCCCAATACTGATTGCCCTTCCATATATGTATGACAGATGAGGCCGCATCAGACAGCGAAGAAGTTCAGCCAAGATGCTCCTGTGTGTTGGTCAGGCTTGAGGAGCAGCTGGTCTTTTCCTACTCATTTTGCTACATTGCTATGTAGTCATTGCTAAGAGGTCAAGACGCCTGCTGGGGAACAAGTAGAACCGTTATGGCTGATGTAGATGTAGGGCAATGGCTACAAATTTACATTCAGCTGGTTAAGCCAGATAATTGGGTCAGGAGGAGCCGAGTGTATCACCGCAATGCCTCCTTCATATTTGTGAATTGAGCATCGGGTCAGTATGTGGTCCATGGTCTGTTCTGGGTAACCGCAGTGGCATAGTGGAGAGTTTTTAATTTCCCATCTGTTCATCAATTATCCGCATCTGTCAT
This sequence comes from Cetorhinus maximus, assembly GCF_964194155.1. Lineage (NCBI taxonomy): Eukaryota > Metazoa > Chordata > Chondrichthyes > Lamniformes > Cetorhinidae > Cetorhinus > Cetorhinus maximus. Next base: position 47,384,120 of record NC_135883.1, read on the forward strand.
GGTTTTTGTTGTACATATAGACATTGAAGAGTTTCGGTGTGAGCATTGAGCCTCATGGCTGTCTGTTGTTGAGGAACTGGGGAGACCTGACTGATATCTCAATCGACACATTTCTCAGCATCGTTCATAGCAGGTGTAGTATTTTGAGCCAAGCCTCATAGACTCATAGGGCAGAATTTTGCCGTCGGTGAGCAGGGTGCGGGGCCCGCTCACCGACGCGGAAAATGACACGGGATGACGTCAGGCGGAACCCCCGACGTCATCCCGCCCCATTTAAATTTTCAGGAAGGCGGGGGCACAGCAAGATCAGCTGCAGGCCCGCCGACCTGTCAATGGCCAATTGAGGTCATTGACAGGATCATTAAAACAATTAAAGGACCTGCCCGTCCAACCTTAAGGTTAGAGGGCAGGCCAGGAGCCCCGGTGGCAAATAGAGAAAACATGAAACCTCATCCAGCGGCAGGATGAGGTTTCATGCAGGGTTTTAAACATTTTAATAAAGTTATTATGTAAATTATGAACATGTCCCATCTCATGTGACATTGTCACATGAGGGGGACATGTTAAGGAATTTTTTTTTCTATTTTTAATATTTTTATAACTGTCAGCAATCTCCCTGAGACAGCACTTAGCCTCAGGGAGATGTGCGCTCTTTCATGCACATGCGCGAAAGAACACACTCTCGCTTTTGGGGAATCCCCCCCACCCGCACAGGGAGTGCAAAGCGCTTCCCACCGGACGTCACACTGGGTGGGCCTTAATTGGCCCGCCCACATAAAATGGCGGCGGGGCCCGCTTCTCCGGCGGGGATCAGCTCCCCGCCCGCTGGAGATTGGGTCGGGCCTGCCCGCCTGACAGGCAGAAAATTCTGCCCATGGAAATTTACAGCAGAAAAAGAGGCCATTTAGCCCATCGTGCCCATGCTGGTCAACAAAGATCTGACTACACTAATCCCATTTTCCAGCACTTGGCCCATAACCCGAGAGGCTATGGCAATGCAAGTGAATATCTAATACTTCTTAAATGTTATGAGAGTTTCTGACTCAATCACCCTTTCAGGCAATGAGTTTCAGACTCCCACCACCCTCTGGGTGAAAAAACCTCTCCTCAACTACCTCTTAGCTTCTACCTCTTACATTAAATCTATGCCCCCTGACTCCTCTACTAATGGAAAAAGCGCCTTCCTATCCACCCTATCTATGCCCCTCATTGTCTTATACACCCCTATCAGGACCCCCTCTCAACCTTTGCTGCTCCAAGGAAAACAACCCCAGCCTATTCCTCATAGCTCAGACCCTCCAACCCAGGCAGCATCCTGGTAAATCTCCCCTGCACCCTCTCCAGAGCAATTGCATCCTTTCTATAATGTGGTGACCAGAACTGCACGCAGTACTCCAGTTGTGACCTAACCAGCGTTTTATACAGTTCCAGCATAACCTCTTGTATTCCACGCCTTGGCTAATAAAGGCAAGTATCCCATATACCTTCTGAACCACCTTATCTACCTGCCCTGCTACCTTCAGGGATCTGTGGATATGCACAGCAAGGTCCCTCTGATCTTCAGTACTTTTCAGGATCCTACCATTCATAGTGTAATCCCTTGCCTTGTTAGCCCTCCCCAAATTCATTACCTCACACTTTTCCAGGTTCAATTCCATTTGTCACTGCTCTGCCCACTTGACCAGTCCATTGATATCCTCCTGCAGTTTACGGCTATCCTCTTTACTATTTACCGCCCTACCAATTTTCGTGTAATCCGCGAACTTCTTGATCATACCCCCTACATTTAAGTCCAAATCATTTATATACACCACAAACAGCAAGGACCCTAACACTGAGCCCTGTGGAATCCCATTGGGAACAGACTTCCAGTCACAGCAACATCCCTCTACCATCATCTTCTGCTTCCTGCCTCTCAGCCAATTTTGGATCCAATGTGCCACTTTGCCTTGGATCCCATGGGCTCTTACTTTCTTGGCCAGTTTGTCATGAGGGACCTTATCAAAAGCCTTGCTAAAGTCCATGTAGACAACATCAATTGCATTACCCTCATCAACACTCCTGGTTACGTCCTCAAAAAATTTGATCATATTTGTCAAACATGACCTTCCGCATGCTGACAATCCCTGATTAATCCATGCCTTTCCAAGTGTAGATATATTTTGTCCCTCAGAATTCTTTCTAGTAACTTCCCCACCACCAAGGTTAGACTCAGTGGCCTGTAATTTCCTGGTCTATCCCTTCCTCCCTTTTTTAATAATGGGGCAACGTTAGCAGTCCTCCAGCCCCCTGGCACCTCACCTATGGCCAGAGAGGATTTGAAAATTACAGACAGGGCCCCTGATATCTCTTCCCTTGCCTCCCTCAACAGCCTGGGATACATCTCATTCGGGCCTGCGGATTTATCCACCTTTAAGGCCACTAAACCCGCTAGTTCCTCCTCTCTCTCTATGTTAATTCCTTTTAACATTTCACAGTCCTCCACCCCGATGTCTATACCTGTGTCATCCTTTTCCATTGTGAAGACCGACGGCAAAGTATTCATTGAGGACTATACCCATGTCTTCCGGGTCCACACACAGATTACCTCTATGGTCCCTAATTGGCCCTACTCTTTCCTTGGTTATACCCTTGCTCTTTATATATTTAAAAAACCTCTCTGGGTTTTCCTTTATTCTACCCACCAATGCTTTCTCATGCATTCTCTTAGCTTTCCTAATTTCCTTTTTAAGCTCCCCCCTGCACTTTTTATACTCCTCTAGGGTCTGCCATATTGAGCCCTTGGTACCTGCCATAAGCTTCTCTCTTTCCTTTAGTCCTAACCTTTATGTCCCTTGATATCCAGAGTTCTCTGGACTTGGTCCCCCCTTTGTCTTTACAGGACCATATTTGCCCTGTACTCTCGCTATTTCCTTCTTGAATGCCTCCCAGTGCTCTGACACAGTTTTATCTGTAAGTGGCTGCTCCCAGTCCACTTGAGCCAAATTGTATCTCATCTTAGTAAAATTAGCCTTTCCCCAGTTTAGAACTTTTATTCCTGGGCCCAACCTTATCCTTTTCCATAACTATCCTAAATTTAACTGAGTTATGGTCACTATTTCCAAAATGCTCCCTTACTGATTCGCCTTCCAACGGCCTGGGATCTTTTCCGAATATTAGGCCCAGAGCTGCCCCTCCCTTGTTGAGCTATCTACGTACTGGCTAAAAAAGTTCTCCTGGATGCAACTTTAGAATTTTGCTCCCTCCCTACCTTGCACACTAAAACTGTCCCAGTTAATAGTTGGGTAGTTAAAATCTGCTACTATTACTGCCTTATTATTCTTACACTTCTCTGAAATTTGATTAACATATTTGATCCTCTATCTCTCCCTGACTGTTTGGGGGCCTATAGTACACACCCAACAGCATGTTTGCCCCTTTTGTGTTTTTTACTTCTACTCATATGGCCTCATTTGATGATCCTTCCAAGACAACATTCCTCCTCACTGCTATAATTGATTCCTTGATCAATATTGTGACCCCCCCCCACTCCTCTTCTATCCCCGTCCCTATTTCAACTGAATACCCTATAACTAGGGATATTGAGCTGCCAATCCTGACCTTTTGGTCGAGTCTCGGTCATAGCTATGATATCATACTCCCACGTGCCTATCTGTGCCCTCAGCTCGTCTGTCTTATTCCTCAGGCTCCTTGCTTTAAAATATATTCCATTTATCCTTGCTAAACTCACTTCTTTCTTATCTAGCCTATGTTTCCTCTGCCGTCCAGGTTCACTTACTAATGTTTTAACTTCTAATTCCATCTCAGCTTCTCACCCCTCTGAACTACTTTTCAGGATTCCATCCCACTGCCAATTTAGTTTAAATCCTCCCCAACAGCAGTGACAAACCTCCCCACAAGGATGTTGGTCCCGTTCCTGTTCAGATGTTACCCGTCCAACTTGTACAGGTCCCACCTCCCCCATAAATGGTCCCAATGCCCGGGAATCTGAAGCCCTCCCTCCTGAACCATCTCTCCAGCCATGCATTCATCTACTCTATCCTTCTGTTCCTATACTCACTACAACATGGCACTGGGAATAATCCAGAGATTACCAACTTTGAAGCCCTGTTTTTCAATTTCCTACCTAACTCCCTAAAATCTGCTTGCAGGACCTCATTTCTCTTTCTTCCTATGTCATTGGTCCCAACATGGACCACAATCTCTGGCTGTTCACCCTCCCTCTTCAGAAAACCCTGCAGCCGTTCCGTGACATCCTTGACCCTGGCACCCGGGAAGCAACATACCATCCTGGAGTCACATTTATGACCGTGGAAGCGCCTGTCTACTCCCCTCACCAATGAATCCCCTGCCACTATTGCCCTTTCACAATTCCTCCTCCCCCCCGAGCAGCTGGACCACTCAGAATGCCATGGCCTTGGCTCTGATTGGCCTCCACAGAGGAACCATCAGTCTCACCGTTTTCCAAGGTCGAGAAACGGTTTGCGAACGAGATACACTGGGGGATTCCCTCACTACCTGCTTGGTCCCCTTCTTCTGTCTGGCAGTCACCCATTCCCCCTCTGCTTGCACTTCCATAAGCTGCAGGGTGACCACATCCTGAAACGTGCTATCCACGAACCTCTCAGCCTCATGAATGCACCATAGCGCTGCAGTTGGAGGCACCTGCTGCACACATGGTTATCCAGACCACCAGGAGCATCCAAGAATATCTCACATAGCACAGGATGTGCAAATCACAGGTCTGAGCTCCCCAGACATATCTTAACTAAGTAGAATGTGGATCCTTGCTTTTATTTTACCCTTACTCCTACTTGAGTATAGACTAGATGCTAGATCCTCTAGATAGACTAGATTCTCTAGGTGCTGCTGACTGCCTGCCCCAGGGTCCTCCTCTCACACTCTCCTCTAGGTGCTGCTGACTGCCTGTCCCAGGGTCCTCCTCTCACCTCCTCTAGGTACTGCTGACTGCCTGTCCCAGGGTCCTCCTCTCACACTTTCCTCTGCTGCTGAGTGATGAGCCTTGAGAGCTTCAGCATTAGCCCTTTAATCCAAACCGTGTCATAGGTAATGGACCAATCTACAAAGGCTGTACCTGTCCTGCCTGCTTTGAGAATGACAATAACCATCGTCTACTGGCATGTGCCTGTCTGCATCTCATCTGCTTCGACAGCACCTTCCAAACCCACAACCTCTACCATCTAGAAGGACAAGGGCAGCAGACGCATGGGAACACCGCCACCTGCCAGTTCCCCTCCAAGTCACTCACCATCCTGACTTGGAAATATATCGCCGTTCCTTCACTGTCGCTGGGTCAATATCTTGGAACTCCCTCCCTAACAGCACTGTGGGTATACCTACAGCACATGGACTGCAGCGGTTCAAGAAGGCAGCTCACCATCGCCTTCTCAAGAGCAATTAGGGATGAGCAACAAATGCTGGCCTAGCCAGTGATGCCCACATCCCATGATTTTGTTTTTAAAAATTGACCATTCTACAGCATCTCTAAGAGATTCACTCCCCTGTTTAGAGCTGACAAAAAGATAGCCGAGGGATGTGGAGTCACCCTGAGAATGGTAGGTTTGATCTTCTGATTAAAGAGTTAATCCAGACATAGGATTAATTGGTTTATAGCATTGATATATGATTATCCCAAAGACAGGAGCTGGAAAAACACAGCTGATAAGATGGAACAGATTATTTGGTCACTGTGATTTTTCTGAGTGACCTTGTGTGATGCAGCAAAGACACTTTGCTGCTTGGCCTGGGCATTATGAAGGGAATAAGAAGCTGATTCTCTCAATGACAAGCAAGAAGATGCTTTATGAGAGCAGATTTCTGGTTGTCGCACTCGAGGTGTAGCTGACCTGGAAAGAACAAACTCATTCCATTTCTCTGCATGGGGAACCAAGGTAGGTCTCTGTTAGAAATGATGCTGAAAACCTTTGAGGCCTGATCTCAAAAAATGATCCAGGAGATTTCCCCGACCCATGCCCACCTACAGTGAGCCCATCAGAATTTGTAGGGCCCATAGGAATGCACCTCATTGGCATGGGGCGGGTAAGTGCATTTGTCACCACGAGGGCATCTGCAACTGAGCCATGTAACAGATAGAAATTTGACACCTGCCCTCCAGTATGGATAGTAAGAGTGAGGGTTACCCAGGACTCCCAACCCCAGATTCAAGCTGTGTCCTTCCTGGCCCACAGTGGGACTCACCCACATCCATTTGGACATGGGCATGCCTCATCGCAATTGGTGTACCAGCTTCCACCACATGTCAAACACGCCAGATGAGTGGGAGCTCCCTGCCCCTGCTCCTCGTCCACATGCAGATACCTCTCACCCCCACATATCATTTGCTAAGGACACTGGGGCGAAACTCCCTTGTTCTTTGAAATAGTGCCGGGGAATCTTTCTCATCCTGGTAAGAGAGCAGACAGGCCTCAGTTTAACATTTCATCCGAAAGACAGCACCTCCAACAATGCAGCATTCACTCAGCGCTGCACTGGAGTATCAGCCTTGATTTTTGTGTTCAGGTTTCTGGAGGGGTCTCGAATCCACCAGCTGCTGACTGAGAGACAAGGAAGCTACCACAGAGCCATGACTGACACCGTCTTGCTGACTTCACAGTAGCTTGTGGTGGAGGATATGCACTGCCTCTATATGGGGGATACAGGATCAAGTATTCCCACCGACCTCATGGGTTTGTGCTTTCACCTGCTTCCTGCAGATTTATGAGAACTGAAAGCTGCTCCCCACAATGGCATCAAGGATGGAGCAGGAGGAGTTTCTGCCTCTCCCTAAGCATGCTAAAAAAATCAGAGGAATTATTGGTGACTTGGCACAGCCCATGCTGAAATTCAGTGTCTATATTTATCCCTCAATCAACATCATCTGGTGAATATCCCTTTGCTGTTGCACTGTTAATAAAGGATTAGTGAGAGAGGATCCTAGATTGGAAGATCAAGATGTAGAATCATTTTGGCTGAAGCTTAAAAACAGCAACAGTAGGAGTTGTTTATAGGCTACCAAACAATATGGGTGATGTAGGGCATGGTATAAATCAGGAAATTAGAGGTGCAATACAGTAATCATGGGAGCCTTCAATCTACATATAGACTGGGTAAACTTAATTAGCATTAATGCTGTGAGGACAAATGCCTGGAATGAATACGAGATGGTTTCCTAGGACAGTTTGCTGAGGAACCAATTAGAGAATGGGCTAAAACAAAAACAAAAATACCTGGAAAAACTCAGCAGGTCTGACAGCATCTGCGGAGAGGGACACATTCGAGTCCGTATGACCCTATGACCATATGAGAATGGGCTATTTTAGCTATAGTGCTGAGCAATGAGAAAGAGCTAATTAATAACCTCATTGTAAAGGAGCCTTTAGTGAAGAGTGACCATAATATGATGCAATTTTATATTAAACATGAAAGTGATGTACTACAATCCGAAACTTGAATCTAAACAAAGGAAACCATGGAAGTGTGACGGGCAAGTTGGCTGTGGTAGATTGGGAAACTACATTAAAAGGCATGATGGTAGACAGGCAATGGCTAGCATTTAAAGAACTAACACATGGTTTACAACAAAAATACATTCCTTTGAAGTGCAACAACCCAACAGGAAAGGTGGTCCAACCATGACTAACAAGAAAGTTAAAGATTGTATTCGATTAAAGGAAGAGGCTTATAAAGTTGCCAGAAAAGTAGTAATCTTGAGGATTGAGAGCATTTTAGAATTCAGCAAAGAAGGACCAAGAAACTGATAAAGGAAGAGAAAATAGAATATGAAGGTAAACTAGCGAGAAACAAAAAAATGGACTGTGAAAGCTTCTATGGGTATGTAAAAGGAAGAGATTAGCAAAGACAAATGTGGGCCCACTACAGGCAGAGACAGGAGAATTTATAATGGGGAATAAGGAAATGGCAGAGAAGCTAAACAAATACTTTGTGTCTGTCTTCACAGAGGAAGATACAAAAAAAACTCCCTGAAATAATAGATCCAAGGAATAGCAGGAATGAGGAACTGAAAGAAATTAGTATTAGTAAATAAAGTAGCACTGGAGGAATTATGGGACTATAAATTGGTAAGTGCCCTGGACCTGATGATCTACAACCCAGAGTGTTCAAAGAGGTGGCTGTAGAGATAGTGGAAGCATTGGTGGTCATCTTCCAAAATGCTATTGACTCTGGAACGGTTCCTGCAGGTTGGGAGGTAGCAAATATAACCCCATTATTTAAGAAAGGAGGGAAAGAGAAAACAGGGAACTACAGATCTCTTAGCCTGACATCAGTGGTAGGGAAAATGCTAGAATCTATTATAAAGGATGTGTTAACCAGACACTTAGAAAATAATGAACAGAGGCAACATGGATTTATGAATCTGAAATCATGTCTTACAAACCTGTTAGGGTTTTTTTGAGGATGTTTCAAGCAGGGGGTATCAATGGATGTGGTATATTTGAATTTTCAGAAAGCTTTCAATAAGGTCCCCTAGTAAGCAAAATTAGAGCACATGGAATTGGGGATAACGTGCTGGCATGGATTGAGAATTGGTTAACGGACAGAAAACAGAGGGCAGAATCTTCTGCCTGTCGGGCGGGCCAGTTGGGAGCGGGTGCGGGCGGGCGCAGAGCCGATTACTGCCTGTGATTGGCTGTGCACCAATTAAGGCCTGCCCAGCGTGACGCATGCCCGGTAGTGCTCAACACTACCTGTGCAGGCAGGGAGAGTCGGGCCTGCGCTCTTTCCCGTATACGCACAAAAGAGCGCAGAAATCTCTCTGAGGCACGGAGCTGCCTCACGGAGATTAAGTTCAAGTTGAAAGATTAAAATAAAGAAAGTTAAAAATCATTTACACATGCCCCCTCATGTGACAGTGTCACATGAGCTGGGACATGTTTATGAAATGAGCAAAATTTAATTATTAATTTAATAAAACCTTCATGAAACCTCATCCCACCCGTGGATGAGGTTTCATGAAAAGCGTGAAGGCCACTTGGGCTCTTCGCCTGCCTGCCAGCCTTAAGGTTGGACAGGCAGTGTTGAGAATTAGTTCAATTGGTTTATTAATGGCCTTAACAGGCCTTTGACTGTTCGGTGGGTGTGCAGCCACCTCCAACATGCGCCTGCCAAGCGAAAGATCTGAATGGCGTCATCGCGCGTCCTTTTACATGTCGGCGTGGTGGGCCCTCTCCCGCACGCCGAAGAGAAAATTCTGCCCAGAGGGTAGGAATAAATAGGTAATTCTCAGGTTGGCAGACTGTCACTAGTGGGGTACCGTAAGGATCAGTGCTTGGACCCCAGCTATTCACAATCTATATTAATAATTTGGATGTGGGGACCAAATGTAATATTTCCAATTTTATCAATGTCACAAAATTAGGTGGGAATGCTCATTCTGAGGAGGATGCAAAGAGGCTTCAAGGGGATTTAAACAGGCTAAATGAGTGGGCAAGAACATGGCAGATGGAATATCACGTGGAAAAATGCTAAGTTATCCATTTTGGTAGGGAAAAAAATGTGGAGTATTTCTTAAATGGTGAGAGATTGGGAAGTGTTGATGTCCAAAGGGACCTGGGTGTCCTTATTCATAAGTCATTGAAAGCTAACATACAGGTGCAGCAAGGAATTCGGCAGGCAAATTGTAATTTGACCTTTATTGCAAGGGGATTTGAGTACAGGTGTAAAAATGTCTTACTACAAGGCAATTGCATAGAGCCTTGATGAGCCTGCACCTGGAGTATTGTGTACAATTTTGGTCTCCTTGCCTAAGGAAGGATATACTTGCCACAGAAGGAGTGCAACAAAGGTTCCTGGGATGTTGGGATTGTCCAATGAAAAGAGATTGAGGAGACTGGAGTTCTAGAGTTTAGAAGAATGAGAGGTGATCTCAATAAAGCATACAAAATTCTTACAGGGTAGATGCAGGAAAGACGTATCTCCTATTGGATGCATCTAGAGCCAGGGGACACAGTCTCAGAATGAGAGGTAGGCTATTTAGGACTAAGACAAGGAGGAATCTCTTCACTCAGAGGGGGGTGAATCTTTGTAATTCTCTGCCCAATAGGGCTGTCAAAGCTCAGCCACTGAGTATGTTCAGGACAGTGAATGATAGATTTCTAGATATTAAAGACATCAAGGCATATTGAGATAGATCAGGAAAATGCTGTTGAGGAGAACATCAACCATGACCTTTTGAATGGTGGAGCAGGCTTGAGGGGCTGAATGGCCTACTCCTGCTCCTATTTCCTATGTTGTGTGGGAGTTTGTTATGCACAAACTGGCTGCTGTGTTTCCTACATTACAACAGTGAGTACCCTTCAAAAGTACTTACTTGGCACCTTGATGCTAACATGTTGGCTTGAGAGAGGATGCTGTTGTTGCAACACCTTTCTTGCCACCAGCTTTGGAGGACCTCGCAAAGGCACTGCTGGTGATTTTTCTTCAGCTCTTTGAGGTGCCTGCTGTAGGTCATCCAAATCTTGAAGCAAATTGGAGCATAGGAATCACTGCTACCTGGGAGTCTTAGTCTTAGGTTTGAGATCCTGGTGCTCAAATACTCTTTTCATCAGTTGACCGAAGGCTAAGCTGCACTTTGCAGGAGATGATGAATTTTGTCATTTATGTCTGCCTTCATTGACAGGAAACTCCCAAGGTATGGAAAATGGTCCACATTTTTCAGGATCTCGCAGTTGATTTTAATCGATGGGGTAGGTGTTTTGCTGCTGGAGCTGGTTGGAAGAGGACCTTAGTTTTCCAGGTGTTTAATGAAAAGCCCATTTTCTCAGAGAAGGAGTCGACAATGACCTGAAGCTCAGTGTCTGAGTGAGCGCACACACAAACGTCATCTGCATACTGAAGCTCAATGACTGAGGTTGGAGTGATTTGGGTTTTGGATTGAGGTGGTATAAGTTGAACAGTTTTCCATCTGTTCTGTAGATAATCTCCACGCCTGTGGGAGGTGAGGTACAGTATTGCAGTGAGGAAGATGGAGAAAAATGACACAGACTTGTTTGGCCCCAGTCTTCACAGAGATAGGGCTGGTGGTGGTTCCATTGGTGAGGATCATGTTTCACATATCATTGTGGAGCAGGCGGAGGAGTAGGTACTGATCGTTCAGGGCCCCTGAGTGGGACATGTCGTACATATGTCTAACACTAGACACCTGAAACAATTCGGATCTCAGTCACAGCAGGAGACTCCCAGGAGGACAATGGAAATGTTTTAGTGATGTCCTCCAAATATCCTTGAAGAGATCAAACATCCCCACCGATTCATGGGAGACCCTGTCCTGTGACCAATCAAAATAGAGAACATTTATTCGGGAAGGCACCGAACACATCGAGAGACTTTGTCAGGATCACACAGAGGCGAAGTCGAGGCATTGGAGAGAGCGCACAAACCTCCAAACAACCCACCTACTCAACCCTTCCATCACTACCTGCCCCACATGTGGCAGAGTCTGCAGATCACGCTTTCGATTCATCAGCCATCTCAGAACCCATTGAACCGGAGTGGAAACAAGTCATCCTCGATCCTGAGGAACTCCCTAAGAAGAAGTCTTAATTGGCTGTAAAACACTTTGAATTGTCCTGAGGTTGTGAAGGCTGCCATAGAAATACAGGTTTTTCTTTTTTGAATCTCATAAGTTGAACAGCCAAGTGCCCAGGCTTTGTGATCAGGAGCTTTGCTCAAGTAACTTTCACCTTTTAAATATGAGGATATTCAATACATATTCCAAATAAAAAACAAAATGCTAAATTTAATCTTGGCCTTTCTTTAATCATTCCTGCATATTTAAAGAATCACTTGGCAATATTAGTTAACATCATAACCAGACCCCAGAAAGGAACTACTTTCTTTTTGCTTGAAAGGAATTTAAAATGATACAAGGTTTATCCCAAGATGAATTTTACTCAAACTGCTTCTGGTTTGATCCAAACATCCATGTTTAAGTTTTTAAAGGATTTGTTAAGTTGCCCTGCTGTGCATGGGATGATGTTATGGAGCAATGAGAGACCTGGGCTCTCTGTTTTCATAGCAACATACAAACATATGAGCATATGGACATACAAATTAGGAGCAGGAGTAGGCCATTCGGCCCCTCAAGTCTGCTCCACCATTTGACAAAATCACAGCTGATCTGATTGTGGCCTCAACCCTACTTTCCTGCCTACCCCCGTACCCTTTGAGTCCCAAGAGACTTCCACAGACTAGCAATCCACGGAGAGAAAAAAAAAAATCTCTTCTTCTCCGTCATAAATGAGAGACCCTTTATTTTTAAACTGTGTCCTCTAGTTCTGGTCTCTCTTATAAAGGGAAACATTCTCTCAGCATCCACCCTGTCAAGTCCCCTCAGGAAGTTATGTTTCAGTGTTTGAATTAAAATAAATGAGTTCATGCGCCTGGTAAAATGGCAGACAGGAAAGTGGAGTTAAGGCCACAACCAGATCAGCCATGATCTTATTGTGTTCATATGTATAGGACGGAGAGTGTGTACATTGTGATCCACAAGGTATTGCCATTGCGTGGGACAAGTTGGGTAGATTGGAGGTTCTCCTCCATTCTTTTATTGCTTGTATGGAGCTCCTCAACTTTAGGAAAGCAAAGATAGATAGATAAGATAGATCAACAGGCAGGCAGACAGGCAGGTAGACAGAAAAAAATCTTGATGATGGTACATGCCTAATTGTGATAGGCAACAATCATGAAAATAAAAATAATGTATAAGATAACAAAAGGATTGCACAATGATGGAGCAGGAGTAGGTCATTCAGCCCATCAAGCCTACTCTGCCATTCAAATAGATCATGACTGATCATCTACCTCTTACGCCGTTTTCCCCATTATCCCCATATCCCTTGATGTCATTAGTATCCAGAAATCTATTGATCTCTGTCTTGAACATGCTCAACGATTGAGCTTCCATAGACCTCTGGGGTAGGGAGCTCCAAAGATTAATCACCCTCTGAGTGAAGAAATTCCTCCTCATCTCAGTCTTAAATGACCTGTCTCTTATTCCGAGACTGTAGACTGTATCCCCTAGTTCTAGACTCACCAGCCGGAGAAAACTTCTTATCCACATCTACCCTGTCACGCCCTGTAAGTATTTTGAAAGTTTCAATGAGGTCACCTCTCATTCTTCAAAGCTCTAGAGAATACACGCCCAGTTTCCTCAATCTCTCCTCACAGGAAATTCCCGCAATCCCAGGGATTAGTCTGGTGAAGTTCCGTTGCTGCACTCCCTCCCTCGTGATGATGATACAAATAAAACAAGTAATCATAATTCATAACAGTTATAAACAATTATTAAAATAATGTATAAAATAACAAAAGGATTGCACAATTATGAATATTTCAGTGTACGGATTATTACAATATGTTGCAAAATGCAGGTCTCCTTAATTTACAGAATAGAAATGAAAGATCTCCTGCATTCTGCATTTTGTATGAAAGTCCATAGGTCATATGTTGTCAGGTTGAGTTTGTTAAATTCTCAATCATTTACATATTATTATGTTTTATAAAGTAGGGGATTGGACTGTCTCATTGTCTATTCATTCTCTGTGCCCACTGGCGTTGGGCGTGTTTGGTGGTGTGAGTGGACAATATGGCGAAAAGGCCGAAAATCAGTTTCACGACGTCATGAAACCAGTTTGCAATCGTCCACTCTGCCCTTCGAGGGCGGGCCACATTTCCCACCATCGGATATCGGGAACTTCATTGTAATAAATCTGCATGTCATTATAAGCCCAGCTCGTTGGAATCATCCCCCCATTCTGGATCATCCGAGGAATCATGCCAACGTGTTTCACAACTGTACATAAGCAGCATGCACCTGGCGAGCTGCACTTCGTTCAGGACTTCGAGGTTTGTTTGCCTACTTGGCTTCAGGCAGCACTCACAGTCATCAGCGCCAGGACTCGCACACAGCACCACACAACTTTTAGGGGGGCTCACAAGCAGGTCTCCTATCAGTCCAGCCATAGGGCATGGGTGGCTTTTCAACACCTGCAGGGTTAGGGCTTGCTTGGGGAAGGGAGGGAAGTGGCCTCAGGCAAGGGAAGAGGCTGCAGGGCGAGGGCTTTATTGGGGAAGGAGGCTATCTCAGGGTGTGTGATCTGTGCAAGTGGCCTCAAGATGGTGAGGGTTGAGGAAGCAGTCTCCAGAGGAGATGTGGCCAGATGGAGATGTGAGGATGTGTGTTAGAGAGTGAGTGGCGATGTCCCTTAAGCTGGCAGTGAGTGAGAGTTCAATGAATGTATGATGGGCTTGAGTGTGTGAGTTTACAGTGATGAGATGGTTGTCTTACCCTGCCGATATGGATGAGGTCATTCATCTTCTTTCTACATTGGATGACCAACCTCTTCTGTGCAGCGTTGGAACTGACCACCATTGCCATTGCCTACCAAGCTGGGGTGGTGATGTTGCTGCCCATCCTGCGGCCAGATCGGAGGTACAGGAAGTTACGCGGGCCTCCACAGCGTCAAAAAGGTGCACGGTGGATGTGTCACTAAACAGGTGGGGGGGGGGGGGCGCGGCGGCTGCAGTCTTCTTGGCTTTTGCTGCCATGTCTTCTTTGCAGCAGTCCTGGGCTGGAAGCCCTGAGAGTTGTGCACGGGGCTGCACTTTAAATGTGGCCCTGTGTGATGAAGCAGCAAACTGATGGTGTGGTGGGCAAATCGGAGCCCGCCTGCCATTGAAACAGTGTGTTTCCTGGGAATGCGTGACTAATGAGGCAGGATTGGGACGATATGGCATGAGAAGCCACCATTGTGGCTGATGGATAAAACTTTCTTTTTCCTGCCTGCTGCCGCACTTAGTCAAAATCTGGAACGATTCTGCCCTATATCTTATTTGTGGAATGGTGTCTTTTCACCTTAATTCCATCACACATTAACTTTCGTGTGGCTGTGGTAAGAGATAGTGGCAATGGGAGGTGGGATTTCAGAGTTTTCTATTGAAGTCCAGACAGAGCTTTTTCCACTTTTCAGCAGGGGATCACACATTCAGTTGTTTGATTGTGTCAGAGTAGTTTTGGTACATGTGACTGAGGATCAGTTTCAATGCTCGTTTCTAAATGCTTTCGAGCTTGTTCAAATGCTCTTTGATAAGTCCAGCATTTCAAACAGACACCGCGTATTCAACACTGGGATTTACATAACTTTGAACACAGTGAATCAATCAGTTTGAGACACATTGTGATGCTTGAGAAGACGTAGCCTGTGAAGTCTTCCATTTAAGCATCTCACGCACTTGGTAATCCCAATTGAGATCACTTTGAATGTAGATTCCTAACAGTTTAATGGAGCCTTGTTTTGCAATCTCAGCATTGTCTAGGTTGATAAGAGGGGATCTGGGGGTTTGTGCACGAAACAGTTCCAAAAGCTTTTCACATTTAGGGATTCAGCCTCATGCGATTCACTGTTGCCCATTCACTCAACAAAGTGATTGGCCCAGCATGTGAAATGATTGCGACACTCCAAGAGGGTCAGGTCATCCACATATTTATAGCGATGAGGAGGCGTGGTGATATCAATACAGGCATTGTTTATGATGGCTAAAAATATAGTCATATAAATACTGTGGCTACAAGATCAGGTCAGATGCTAGGAATCCTGCGATGAGTGACTCACCTCCTGACTCCCCAAAGCCTGTCCACCATCTACAAGGCACAAGTCAGGGGTGTGATGGAATACTCCCCAATTGCCTGGATGAGTGCAGCTCCCACAACACTCAAGAAACTTGACACCACCCAGGACAAAGCCTGCTTGATTGGCACCACATCCACAAACATTCACTTCCTCCACCACCGACAAAAAAGTGGCAGCAGTGTGTACCTTCTACAAGTTGCACTGCAGGAATTCACCAAGGCTCCTTCGACAGCACCTTCCAAACCCATGACCACTACCATCTAGAAGGACAAGGGCAGCAAAGAGATGGGAACACCACCACCTAGAAGCTCCCCTCCAATTCACTCACCACCCTGACTTGGAAATATATCGCCGTTCCTTCAGTGTCACTGGGTCAAAATCCTGGAACTCCCTTCCTAACAGCACTGTGGGTGTTCCCACAACATATGGACTGCAGCGGTTCAAGAAGGCAGCTCACCACCACCTTCTCAAGGGCAGCTAGGGATGGGTAATAAATGCTGGCCCAGCCAGCGAAGCCCACACCCCATGAATGAATAAAAAAAATAATAGGGTCTAATGTGGTTCCTTGTGGCACCCCAGCATGTAGCATTTCCCAACTGGAAGTACTCAATTCATATCAAACTCATTGTTGGCAACTGATGCCAAAGAAAGCAACACAGATACAGTACATGCCTGTACCTTCAGCTGATTAATATCAGATCCACAGCACTATTCACTACAAAGCCTAGAAATAGTCAGCGCATTACTTTAGCCAAAGATATTTGAGGTCAATGTATATTTTACAGCCTGCTGATAATTTGTGACTAGAGATTGAAGTCTTCACCAACTGAACAATCCCAAAGGAAAAATCAATCAACAGATCAATCAATTTTGGGCTGAGTTTTGCGAAAAAGTCAGGGTAAGCTTGAGGCAAGACTTTAATAGGTCTGACATGTCTGTTTGTTGACGATGTCAAAATGGTAGCCACTCTTGAGGGGAGTGCTCGCATTGCGGTGACAACACTATGAAATGCCCGCTGTGGACGACCTGCAGCTCGTCCGACTTGTTCAAATTGGGTTTGTCAGAGACCCAGTGGTGGCCACTGCTGGGACCGCAGCAAGTTCCAATGGGCAGCAAGCTGCAATGGAGCTGAACTGTAGGTAAGTCCAAGGTCATTCCGGGGCCAGTCTGGCAGGTCCTGGTGAGGGTGGGGAGGGCTGGCGTTGGCCGGGAGATGGGAGAGGGGGGTGGCGCAGAGAGACCTTGGTGGGCTTCTGATGGCATAGGGGCCCTGAAAGGAGAAACGTTCTGACTTGCCCACTCATCAGTCTGCTGGGCTGGACACTTGGTTTGGGTAAAATCCTGGCAGAGGTGGATGGAGGCCCTTAGGTGGCACCTAGGGGCCTTGATTAGCTCAACGGCGAGCGGGCCACCCAACACCTCCCCACTGCTGGTAAAATGGCAGCATGGGTGGGTGTGCGTGGATAGGTGGTGTCACTGGCATGGCGCACAATTTTACCCCTCCCCTTCGCCTACCATCCCATCAGCCCGCCTGCCATCGCACCACCCTGGGAATGTGGTTGAAAAATTCCAGCCTTTGCTTCTAACACTGTTGTAATTGGCTCAGGGATTTTAAAAAGCTGTCAATAGCCTAAAAAACAAGGTTGTCATCCCTTTGGAATGATGTGGGGTTCAATTTTCCCCTTCACCGATTAACCACTAAACTATTCAGAGTGACTCATCCATCTGTTATTGCAGGGCTTCTCCAATTTCCACCCATCTGTCCCACCCCCCACCCGCTTTTACACAAAAAAACTCATCAGAATCAATCGGAGTTCATAGAAACTATCAAAATTTTGCTGCTTTTTCACCGCTAAATGAAATAAATTCATGTCTGCTGATCTTGTTTTTATTAAATCTCATAAGTAAATTGCTAATTCATTCCAGAAACAAAGGTATAGACATTTTCATGTTATAAACATTGCTACAAGTAAACGCGTTCACTTCAAACAATCTAATATGTTATTTTTTTTAAATCATCACAATAATCTTCTTTGGAGAAAATAATACTTATCTTTCTTCTGTATTAATCAAACAAAATCAATAGGAACATGAATCTTGCTTATAAAGCTATATCATTGTGTGCGCTTATGACGATGTGTGCTGCCATGCGGAAGCCAGCCTGCTGTGTAATGTCAAGTCAGTGGTGAGGATGCTGGGGAAGGGCGCTTTGCCTTGCTCTCTCATATCGCCTCAGCCATGGCGTTGCGAGTCAGTCACTTGCATTTTGGACCAGCCCGTGCAGAATCCTTGCGGACCACCAATGGTCCATGGACCACAATTCGAGAACCAATACATTATAGCAGTCGTCTGATTTTCTTCCCATTCAGTTCATAACTGATACCCCTGGAATTATTTTAATCTCTCAGATTTACGGGACTGATGCTCTACATAACAAGAAAGGGATTGGGTATATACTTGAAAAAAGGTATTTGGAGGGCTGTGGGCAAGCAGCAGGGGGATTGGGATACACAGAACCAACACAGGTCCAAGTGGCCTCTTTTTGCACTGCATCTTTCTCTGGTGAAATTTGTTTTGTATCTAGTGTTCTTGAGAAAGTTAATAACTTGGATAGTCAGCTGTGGTCTCAGAAAGAATGCTGCACAAATGTGTATGTGTTTTCCACCTTGAAGTGTCTGTGTATATTGAAGACTAGCAGATCACTGCAGCTTTTTTCATTTGCTTTAGTTCTGCCTGTGGTGAAGGATGTCAGTGTTGGAGTGAGTGAAATAGGGTTGCTAATTCTTTAGCATCAATCACACCGAGATCAAATAACACTGATAATCAGTCTCAGAGTAAAGCTCTTTCTTCCCCGCTCCAATATTGTGGCTGTAATTCTGTAATGGGTGGGTGGCCAACTAAATATCTAGAGTAATCTTTAACCCACTCTAGCCTTAGCAATACATCCCTCCAAACCCAAGCAACCCTTCCACACTCTTCTATTTAATTCTGGTTGGCTTGTTCCATGTGAATCTTCTGGGCCTAGAGGTTTGGAAGGGGCTGGCCTCTGCACTTCACTGAATCAACTCTAATTCGGAACATGATGTCTGTTAGCCCGGGTGAGTAACTCACCCACTGACTCTCCAAAGCCTGCCCACCATCTACAAGGCACAAGTCAGGAGTGTGATGGAATACTCTCCTGTTCCTGGATGAGTGCAGCTCCAACAACACTCAAGAAACTTGACACTATCCAAGACAAAGCAGCCCGCTTGATTGGCACCACATTCACAAACATTCACTCCCTCCACCACCGATGCAGTAGTTGCAGGTACAAGATGAAGTGCAGCAACTTACCAAGGCTCCTTCAACAGCACCTTCCTAACCCTATACCACCTAACAGGACAAGGGCAGCAGACACATGGGAACACCATCACATGCAAGTTCTCCTCCAAGGCACTCACCATCCTGACTTGGAAATATATCACCGTTCCTTCACTGTCGCTGGGTCAAAATCCTGGAACTCTCTCCCTAACAGCGTTGTGGGTGTACTTACGCCACATAGGCTGCAGCGGTTCAAAAAGATGGTGATAAATGCTGGCTTTACCAATGAGAGCCATGTCCCATGAATGAAGAAGTAAAACAAATCTATAACTCTCAGTCTTTATTTAATAATCACAACATGAAGTTAAGCTTCTCAAGTGGCCTACGAGGTCCATGGTGCACTCAGGTTGCCAACTGTCCAAGGTTGCCTTGGAGTTTCCAGGACTTGAAGATTACTGTCTTGGCAACCTTGGAGAAAAAAAAGATAGGGACATCGAAATAAGTGTAAAATAACATTTTCTTTCCATACCCTTTTTTGTTATAAAATCATTGGAGTTGGAAAAGAAAAGGCTGTTTGACTGACTCTCCAGAATCATCTAATCAGGTAACAAAGAGTCAACTCACTTTCCAATTGGCTGTGGGAAGGTATTGTGTCTCTCATGAGAATGGACACATTGGGCAACCAATGAGGGGAGTGTGGGGGTGGGGCATTTGGAAGGAGGTGGTCATGTGACCAATACTCCAGGAATCCACCCAGCCAGAGTTTGCCACCCAGCGCATCCCTATGCAACCCACAAGGATGAGCCCCTTTGAGAAATGGAGTATTCAGTTGCGCGTACATGTGTATAGAGATTCAGAAATTTGGACTTTATAATAGGGAACAAAGAAATGGCAGACCAACTAAATACATACTTTGGTTCTGTCTTCACAAAGGAGGACACAAATAACATACCAGAAATGTTGGGGAACACAGGATTTAGTGAGAGGGAGGAACTGAAAGAAATCAGTATTAGTAGGGAAATGGTGTTGGGGAAATTGATGGGAATGAAGGCCGATAAATCCCTGGGGCCTGATAATCTACATCCCAGAGTACTTAAGGAAGTGGCCCTAGAAATAGTGGATGCATTGGTGGTCATCTTCCGAGATTCTATAGACTCTGGAACAGTTCCTACAGATTGGAGGGTAGCTAATGTAACCCCACTATTTAAAAAGGGAGGCAGAGAGAAAACAGGGAATTATAGACCAGTCAGCCTGACGTTGGTGGTGGGTAAAATTCTAGAGTCCATTATAAAAGATTTAATAGCTGAGCACGTGGGAAACAGTGGCAGAATCGGACAGAGTCAGCATGGATTTACGAAAGGGAAATCATGCTTGACAAATCTGCTGGAATTTTTCGAAGATGTAACTAATAGAGTTGATGAGGGGGAGCCAGTGGATGTGGTTTATTTGGACTTTCAGAAGGCTTTCAACAAAGCCCCACATAAGAGATTGGAGTGTAAAATTAAAGTGCATGGGATTGGGGATAGTGTATTGAGATGGATAGAAAACTGGTTGGCAGACAGGAAACAAAGAGTAGGAATAAACGGGTCTTTTTCCAAATGGCAGGCAGTGACTAGTGGGGTACCGCAGGGATCGGTGCTGGGACATTATATTCACAATATATATTAATGATTTAGATGAGGGAATTAAATGTAATATCTCCAAATTTGCAGATGACACAAAGCTGGGTGGGAGGGTGAGCTGTGAGGAGGATGCAAAAATGCTTCAGTGTGATTTGGACAAGCTGAGTGAGTGGGCAAATGCATGGCAGATGCAGTATAATGTGGATAAATGTGAGGTTATTCATTTTGGTAGCAAAAAGAGGAAGGCAGATTATTATCTGAATGGCTATAAATTGAGAGAGGGGAATGTGCAATGAGACCTGGGTGTCCTTGTACACCAGTCACTGAAGGTAAGCATGCAGGTGCAGCAGGCAGTAAAGGCAAATGGTATGTTGGTCTTCATAACCAGAGGATTCAAGTACAGGAATAGGGATGTCTTGCTGCAATTGTACAGGGCCTTGGTGAGACTACACCTGGAACATTGTGTGCAGTTTTTGTCTCCTTATCTGAGGAAGGATGTACTTGCTATAGAGGGAGTGCAGCGAAGGTTTACCCGACTGATTCCTGGGATGGCGGGACTGACATATGAGGAGAGATTGAGTCGATAGGATTATATTTGCTGGAGTTCAGAAGAATGAGGAGGGATCTCATAGAAACCTACAAAATTATAACAGGACTAGACAGGGTAGATGCAGGAAGGATGTTCCCAATGGTGTGGGAGTCCAGAACCAGGGGTCACAGGCTGAGGTTATGGGGTAGACCATTTAGGACTGAGATGAGGAGAAATTTCTTCACCCAGAGAGTGGTGAGCCTGTGGAATTCATTACCACAGAAGTAGTTGAGACCAAAACATTGTATGTTTTCAAGAAGGAGTTAGATATAGCTCTTGGGACGAAAGGGATCAAAGAGTATGGGGAGAAAACGGGAGCAGACTATTGAGTTGGATGATCAACCATGATCATAATGAATGGCGGAGCAGGCTCAAAGGGCCAAATACCCTATTCCTGCTCCTAGTTTCTATGTCTCTAACTCAAGGAGCAAAAGGAATTCTATTGATTTGTAAAATTTACTTGAAAGCATCTTTACTGCTTTTGAAATTAATGATTCTTTTTTTAGAAATAGCCAAACTTTCAAAGTGAGAGTATTTTGACTGGCCACAAAGGCCAGGCAGAATGTTATAGTGTCTCTGCAACTGGTGTTTTAAGCTGACATTAGTATGACTTTGGTCTGTTGCTTCAATGCATGGACAAAAGCAGCAGTGAACCAAAAATCTTCAATGGAGTCAGGCACTAGAGAATAGATGTCTTTAGCTCAAGAACGACTGCAGGTTCTGATCTTTTAATAGATGAACAACAATGTCATCATAAGTTCTGTGCACAGGTTTTATATACTTGTTCATGGATTTAACCCAGTAACTTTCATTGATTTTATTAAGCCTGGAAGGATTACAAATTTCCAATGACCTTGAATGTATGTCCAATGATGGCTGAGGCTGACTGTGGCAATAATGCTTAAGTGCCAATAATTACCTAAGTTCAGCTTGATGTATTGTTTCTCTGGTTGAAATTTGTCAGCTTCAGTACAACGTGATGCTCCTTTTATTGGTGACCTCTACCCTTTACTACCAGATGCAGACCACACATACTCATTTATTCATCACATTCATTTACACAGGTCACTTTCAGGTACATTTTGAACCATAGAACGATCTAGCACAGAAGGAGACCATTGAGCCCATCCTGTCTGTGCTGGCCCTTTGAAAGCATTATCTAATTAGTCCCACTTCCTTGCTCTTTCCCTGCAGTCTTGCAATTTTTCTTTTTCTTTTGAAGTGTATATCCAATTCACCTTTGAAAGTTACTACTTAGTCTGTTGCTACCACCCTTTCAGGCAGCATTTCACAACAATTCGTCATGTAAAAGAATTTCTCCTCATCACCCGCCTGGTTTTCTGCTAATTATCTTCAATCTAAATCCTCCAGTTACTCACCCTCCTTCTAATGGAAATAACTATTCCCCACCTAGTTCCCTATCTAGTTCATCAAAACCTATCATAATTTTAAACACCTCTATTAAACCTCACCATAACTTTTCTGCTCTTATGGAGGAACAGCTATTCTGGTCTCTCCACATCCTGCTCAGATACACATCATATTCAGTTCCATTGATCAAAATCAGGAGATGTTAAAACATAATGATTCGCCGGTGTTTGTTTTACAAATCACAGAAAGTCACAATGACCACCCCCTCATCCTTTGTGCCTTCTATACTGTCTCTCTGTCTCGTCCACTTCCCTCTGTATGTCAAAAATAAGAAAACAACACTCCCCAAAGCCTGTCCATCATTAACAAGTCAGGATTGTGATGGAATACTCTCCACTTGCCTGGATGAGTGCAGATTCAACAGTACTCAAGAAGCTCAACACCATCCAAGACAAAGCAGCCCACTTGACTGGCACCCCATCCACTAAGTTAAACATCCACTCCCTCCACCAGTGATGCACAGTGGCATCAACTCACCAGGGCTCATTCAATAGCACCTTTCAAACTCACGGCCTCTAGCACCTAGAAGGACAAGGGCAGCAGGTGCATGGGAACAGCACCATCTACAACTTCCCTCCTAGCCACACATAATTCTGATTTGGAAATATTTCGCCATTCCTTCACTGTTGCTGGGTCAAAATCCTGGAACTCCCTCCCTAACGGCACTGTGGATGTACCTACAGCATATGGACTGCAATGGTTCAAGAAAGCAGCTCACCACCACCTTCTCAAGGGCAATTAGGGGTGGGCAACAAAAGCTGGCTTTGCCAATGACTCACACATCCTGTGAAGGATTAAAAAATAATCTGTGCCACTGGTCTAAGTGATTAGTCTCAACCTTTACTAGCTGTTGACTTAAGTGAATATCGCTTGACTTCAAAATTCAGCTGGTGACTTTTATTAAGCTGAATTAACATGACATGAAGAAGTGCAATTCCTTTCTTCTCCCCCATGGATTCCCTTTTCTCTTTCTCTCTCACATGTTCTGGCTCAATCTTTATATTTTCTCTCTCATGTTGAGTTCAGTAAATTTGTTTATACACACAAAGGAATATCTACATTAGGTATATAATCAGCATGCTTTAATTTTATTCTGAATTGGACACAAGTGCGGACAGAGACAGACAAACATTATAGCCACAAACCCCTTAAAAAATGTATTCGGGTCAGGTGGGAAGTTAAATTGTTAAAAAAATTCGAATTTGTACCTTAGCCATCTCAAAGCCATCTACTTCTGGTTTAACAGAAACAGGATTAGGAATGAGTGATCAATCCACTCTTCAGAAGTGGGTTGGTCACTGAAACCCTTTCAGAACCACAGTCATCAGGTTTCCAGGCCTTGAGAAATCCATTGGGTAAAAGGAGGCGAGAAGGTTCAGATCCTTTAGGTAAGTGTCTTTACTGCACTGCTTGCGGGCCAGGAGGAGCAGGAGTGCTTCCTTCCAACCCTGTCCATGCCACCCCACCTATGATCTAGTCCCACCATCCCATAATTGCCAGCACCCTAGATTCCCCTTCATTAACCCTGCGATTAAAAAGCCCCCAATAATAACACCCAATATCTCCCAAGAACTCCATGACTAATGAACTCCCAATATCCCTCAACCATGCGTGATCACAAGCAGCAATCCACCCCCCAACCTCCAACCCCCAGCACTCTCTCGATCCCAAAGTGAACATATGCACCTCCAAATCTGTGATCACTGATCCCACCAATCCCCAGCAAACACTGACCTCCCAATAAGCCATGTGCAGCAAGACCTGCACAACATTAAGGCTTGGGCTGACAAGTGGCAAGTAAAATTCGTACCACATAAATGCTAGGCCATGACCATCTCTAATAAGAGACAATCTAACCATCTCCCTTTGACATTCGCTGACATTATCATTGCAGAATCCCCCATTATCAACATCTGGGGGTTACCATTGACCAGAAACTGAACCGGATTAGCCATATAAATACTGTGGCTGCTACAGCAGGTCAGAGGCTGGGATTCCTGCAGTGAGTAACTTACCTCCTGACTCCCCAAGCTTGTCCACTATCTACAATGCACAAGTCAGGAGTATGATGGAATACTCTCCACTTGCCTGGATGAGTGCAGCTCCAACAACACTCAAGAAGCTTGACATCCAGGACAAAGCAGCCCGCTTGATTGGCACCCCTTCCACCACTTTCAACATTCACTCCCTCCACCACCGATGAACAGTGGCAGCAAGGTGTACCATCTATAAGATGCACTGCAGCAACTCACATAGACTTCTTCAACAGCACCTTCCAAACCACAGCCTCTACCAGCTAGAAGGACAATGGCAGCAAGTACATGAGAACACCACCACCTGGAAGTTCCCCTCTAAGTCACTCACCATCCTGACTTGGAAATATATCGCCATTCCTTCACTGTCACTGGGTCAAAATCCTGGATCTGTCTCCCTAACAGCACTGTGGGTGTACCCACACCACAGGGACTGCAGTGGTTCAAGAAGGCAGCTCACCACCACCTTCTCAAGGGTAATTAGCGATGGGCAATAAATGCTGGCCAAGCCAGCGACACTCACATCCTGTGGAAAGAGTATAAAATAAAGTATCCTTCCGAAACCCTCACCCCCATGATCTCTCTCCACCCACCACCATTAAACCTATTTGCAGGCTACCTGTCAAGTGGAATACCTGACAAAAGGATCATCAATGCTCTTGGGTGAAAACTCCAGGCAGCCCAGGGGAACCGGCATTCCTGACTTTCCAGACTCCCTTCTCCGAGATTAGATCTTAGCCTCTGCAAAACTAAATATAAGCTTTACCTCAATAAAGCTTTTCAAATATTCTCTTGTTCTTCAATATTATTTGAAGGAGAAATGCTGAGTGGAAAATACTTGGAGCAGAAAAGAATACTCCATCAGCTGACTGAATGGTACTGCTGCACCCTGGGGAATTAAGTTCTCTGATTGCACAATTTAAGTGAAACTATTGGGGCTGAAACCGGTCTTCATCGTTAAGATTAAATGGGCTCATATCAGTGCCTCATTTTTATTTATTTATTTTTTCAGAAAAACTCAGCAAAATAAAATTCCGGTTTATTGTGGACAACAAACTTTTCACACATACAACAGGCCACAATGGACAGCGTTTCAGACAAAAAAACCTTGATCTTTGGCCTTTCCACCTCATACAAACCAACTACTTATAGTACAGCTAAAGTACATACAGTTATTGGAATGCTCAAAATTAATTTTGTTTTTACAGATTACCTTTAAGATAATGTGGCCAAGACATGGTCAAACCACCAGTAAAGTCAGTTTTACAGAAGAACTTCAACTGCACTCAAATCTCTTTTCCACCGATTAGTGTGCTAGAGTTGTGAGCCCAGCTCATTCCCAATATTGGCCCTTGGGTGTGATTTACATGAGGCTGGCGAGCTGCAAATGCCTGTTAAGTGTCCCGAAGCAGGTTGCTGGTGAAGCAGCCCTCAGTTACATGCTGGGAGGGGAATGTTATGGGGAGGTAGCCGATCAGGCAGAAGGGGGAGGGCGGTCAGGAGCACGGGGGAGACGGAGGGGGAGTGGGTTTTGATCAGGAGGGAGGGGTGATCAGAAGGGAGGGGAGGGATGATAAGGAGACAGGGAGGGGGAGGGGGAGGGGAGGGGGAGGGGAGGGGGTGACCAGGATGGGGTGCTGGAAGTTTGAGAGCAATTATCAGAGTCCAGCAACTGATCATTAGGATATTAACTTCTTGGTGGTGGTCAACAGTGGTCTCCTTAAGGGCTGCAGGTTAGGCCACATGTAGACCATGTTTTCCTGAACATAGCCAGAACAGCCACAATTCTTTATATGGGTGCAGAAAGACGTGGCCCCTCTTTGCCATATGTAAATAGGCTAACGCTTGTTTCAGTCACTGGCCCTGGACACATCTTTCTTTGCCTTCACCAGTACAGTGGCAAGCAAATAGTGGCACATACATTTGAACAAGGAGTAGGCACTCAGCCCTCCAGACCTGCTCCGAAATTCAAAAGATCATGGCTGATCTGACTGTAATCTCCCACCTAACCCCAGTAACCCCTCACCTTCTTGTTTTTCAAGAATCTATCTACTTCTGCCTAGAAAACACGTATGAATGCATGCCATATAGGATGTGCAGGTGTACGTTCTACACCTGAAAGATGACTATGGCACTGCCTACTGTTCAGACACATATCTGAAGGTAGCTTTGCCTTGAACACTTCCTCCATAAACTCCCTTACCTCTCCATTTCTTTCTCCTCCATTTAAAACCCATCCTTTTGACCAATCCCTGGATCATTCCTCCTAATATCTCCTTCTTTGACTCAATGTTCATTTATTTGTTTCATTTTTTGTTCTGAGGCATTTTGAACTGTTTTTTTCTACCTTAAAGGAGCAAATTGTTCTTATTGTTGTAATTCTCAATCAGTTCTGTCTAAATCAGTGAGGCTGCCTGTCGTCTTTGAAAAGCAAAAGTCAAGCAGATAACTTCGGTAGCTGGTGAACAAGAAGGTCAATGACTATGTAAGATATTATGTATATCACAATTTAGCACAGCAGTTGTACTACCACATGAAGAGCTGACTAAGCTTAATGATGAGTGTATAATGTGCTATTGCAACTATTTCCTCGTCCTTTTACCATTTAATAATTTATTTCATTCGCCATTATTTAGTATATAGTGTTTTTCTGGCACCTCTCAACAACAAGCAGGAAGATCAAATGAGGGAACTGAACTAAAATCAAAATAACATTCTTTTTTTCCTTTGGTAAGTGAAACAAAAACTCTCCAGGGCACAGGGAGCAAAGGGGGTTGTGGGGGGTGCGCATTAAAAAGACTCATCAAAAGGTTGGGGTTCAATTAAAAATTTCAAAACTGAGATTGATAGAATTTTGATGGGCAAGAGTACCAAGGACCACAGATTCAAAAATTTAAAATGTAGGTCAGCCATGATGTAATAGAATGATGAAATAGGCTGGGGGGGTGGGGGGAGGTGCTGAATGGCCTCCTCCTGTCCCTGTGTTCTTATCTACAGAGAGAGTTACAAACATAGAAGACAAAGTCACCGCTAGTAAACACAATATAAGCACCAAAAACACAAGAAGTGATCTTGAACTGTGAGAGGTGCATCTTTGGTGTGGTACAAGTAAGTTCCCAGCTGAGAGGGAGCCCAGACATTTGGAAATGACTTCTAGATCAATTGCGCATTCCAACAGGTATGCATGATTCTGCAAGATTTCAGTTGTAATTAATGCAATTTTGAGTCATTGCAGTTAAGAGTCTTTGGCTGTCAAATTGGGCTTTATTAGTATCCATTAGTTTTGGCATGTGTAATGTGCCATTTGGGAAGGTCAGCAGCTCGGGTGTTAGGAGCTCATTCTAGGCTAGGCAGATCGTGATGTCAGTCGGCGCGTAATGCTGCCATTTTCAACCTCAACTCTATTGTTCCCTTTAAGTTGCGTGGTTGTGCATCAACCCAAAACTTCTTGCTCGTGTCAGCCCTTTAAGTTGCCACATGCATGTGTAAAGGTGTGCAAACTAATTTAAAGGGCCTGTGCACTTGCAGCAAATCTGCTGCACACTGCAAAAACAAAATTAGAGTGTGCATTGTTTGTCACATCAGTCTAGCACCCTATTTCGATGTGCCTATCATAGCTGTATCGCTGATAATCTATGCATGCTGCATGATATGAGTGAGAGGCTTCCAGAAGTGCTAAGGTTGAGGTTAAGATATGAATGTTAGATATGAATCATGGTTCATATACACTGTTAGTGGGTGACTGAATGAGTGAGGTGAATGAAGCAGTGTGTGAGGCTAGTAATTCATTTGCATGGATATGACATTGGAAGATGTCAAACTTACCTTTACCACTCATATGAGGTCATTGAGCTTTTTGTGGCACTGCATCCAGGTCCTGGAAGCTAGCCTGTCGTGCATTGACCATAAAGGCTAACTGCTCCTACTGCCTTTGTACTATCTGTCTGGAGGACTTTCTGCTGCGCTGAAGGAAGAGGATCTCACACCACCTGTCCATCTCCTGCATCAAGGTCTCCAGTACTATGTTGAAGAACACTGGGGCATGTTCTTTAACCTGTTGCACCATTTCTACTCCTCTTTCTGCTCAGAGACTCATTCCTGAATCAGACCCAGCATCTGCTGCAGTCAGGATGCACCTCACCTTTAAAAGGTGCAGACTGGCTTTTAGGTAACGCAGGCTATCTTTAAGTAGACATCAGTCGTCTCAATTTCTCTGCTCCTTTCACCCACTCTAACATGTCTCTATCTGAACTTGCCGCACTCCGTTCTCTCAGGTCCAACCCTGACTTTGTCATCAAACCTGCTGACAAGGATGGTGCTGTTGTTGTCTGGCGCACTGACCTCTACCTCGCAGAGGCTGAGCATCAACTCGCAGACACTTCCTCCTACCTCCCCATGGACCATGACCCCACCACTGAACATCAAGCCATTGTTTCCAGGACTGTCACCGACCTCATCTCCTCTGGAGATCTTCCTTTCACAGCTTCCAACCTCATAGTCTCCCAATCTCAGCCCGCTTCTACCTCCTACCCAAAATCCACAAACAGGACTGTCCCGGCAGACCGATCATGTCAGCCTGTTCCTGCCCCATCGAACTCATTTCTTGCTATCTTGACTCCGTTCTCTCTCCCCTTGTCCAGTCTCTTCCCACCTACATCCGCGATTCCTCTGACACCCTACATCATATCAACAATTTCCAGTTCCCTGACCCCAACCGCCTCCTCTTCACCATGGACATCCAATCCCTCTACACCTCCATCCCCCACCGGGATGGTCTGAAGGCTCTCCGCTTCTTCCTCGAACAGAGGCCCGAACAATCCCCATCCACCACTACTCTCCTCCGTCTGGCTGAACTTGTTCTCTCACTGAACAATTTCTCCTTAAACTCGTCTCACTTCCTCCAAATAAAAGGTGTGGCAATGGGTACCTGCATGGGCCCCAGTTATATCTGTCTCTCTATGGGGTATGTGGAACATTCCTTGTTCCAGTCCTACTCAGGCCCCCTCCCACAACCCTTTCTCCGGTACATTGATGAATGCTTCGGTGCTGCTTCATGCTCATGTCTGGACCTGGAAAAATTTATTAATTTTGCTTCCAATTTCCATCCCTCCATCATTTTCACATGGTCCATCACTGACACTTCTCTACCCTTCCTTGACCTCCCTCTCTCAATTTCTGGTGATAGGCTGTCCACCAATATTCATTACAAGCCTACCGACTCCCACAGCTACCTCGACTACAGCTCCTCACACCCCGCTTCCTGTAAGGACTCCATCCCATTCTCTCAGTTCCTTCGCCTCCGTCGCATCTGTTCGGATGATGCCACTTTCAAAAACAGTTCCTCTGACATGTCTTCCTTCTTCCTTAACTGAGGTTTTCCACCCACGGTGGTTGACAGCGCCCTCAATCATGTCCGCCCCATCTCCCGTGCATCCGCCCTCACGCCTTCTCCTCCCTCCCAGAAACATGATAGGGTCCCCCTTGTCCTCACTTATCACCCCACCAGCCTCCGCATTCAAAGGATCATCCTCTGCCATTTCCGCCAACTCCAGCATGATGCCACCACCAAACACATCTTCCCTTCACCCCTCCGGCGGCATTCCACAGGGATCGTTACCTCCGGGACACCCTGTTCCACTCCTCCATCAACCCCTACACCTCAACCTCCTCCCACAGCACCTTCCCATGCAACCGCAGAAGGTGCAACACCTGCCCCTTCACTTCCCCCCTCCTCACCGTCCAAGGACCCAAACACTCCTTTCAAGTGAAGCAGCATTTCACTTGCACTTCCCTCAATTTAGTCTACTGCATTCGCTGCTCCCAATGCGGTCTCCTCTACATTGGAGAGACCAAACGCAGACTGGGTGACCGCTTTGCAGAACACCTTCGGTCTGTCCACAAGCATGACCCAGACCTCCCTGTCGCTTGCCATTTCAACACACCACCCTGCTCTCATGCCCACATGTCCATCCTTGGCTTGCTGCAATGTTCCAATGAAGCTCAACGCAAACTGGAGGAACAGCACCTCATCTTCCGACAAGGCACTTTACAGCCTTCCGGACTTAATATTGAGTTCAACAACTTCAGATCGTGAACTCTCTCCTCCATCCCCACCCCCTTTCCGATCCCACCTTTTCCAGTAATTTATCATTTTTTTTAATATATATTTTTCTTTTCCCACCTATTTCCATTATTTTTAAATGTATTTCTATCCATTGTTTTATCTCTACCTTTTAGCCTATTTCGATCCCTTCCCCCCACCCCACCCCCACTAGGGCTATCTGTCACTTGTTCGTCCTGCTTTCTACACTTAATGTCATCATTAGCACATTCCTCAGATAATATCACCACTGTCAACACTCCTTTGTCCTTTTGTCTATGACATCTTTGGCAATCTCGTGTTTGCCTCCACCTATCACAGGTCCTCTATCCAGCTCTACCTGTCCCACCCCCCTCAACCAGCTTATATTTCACCTCATTTTTATATTTATTAGTTCTGATGAAGAGTCATATAGACTTGAAACATTAACTGTATTCCTCTCCACTTATGCTGTCAGACCTGCTCAGTTTTTCCAACTATTTTTGTTTTTGTTTTATCTTTAAGTAATGCTAGCCCCGCAAGTACTTTGCCATCTGATGATGCGCGCAGCCACTCAACAGCCCGCTTGGTGCTGGGTTTCATGCTACAATCATATAAATCAGCAGTGGCAGCACAAAGTTTACATGCTGCCTACATCTCTATAAACAGGGGCGGGTGAATTGTTCATCGTGATCCCTGGGCTGGTTTTCAAGCAAAATCCAATTTTTATCCTCAAATTTTTCTAACCCAAGAAATTTCATTTCACTCCCACCCTCCCATCTTATTTCTTCCTGCAATTT
This sequence comes from Cetorhinus maximus, assembly GCF_964194155.1. Classification (NCBI taxonomy): domain Eukaryota; kingdom Metazoa; phylum Chordata; class Chondrichthyes; order Lamniformes; family Cetorhinidae; genus Cetorhinus; species Cetorhinus maximus. The sequence continues at coordinate 47,415,642 of NC_135883.1, forward strand.
GGGGAGCAGTCACTGTGTTGTTTGCAACTAAAGCTCACAACCTTTTTATTGCTACGCATCTCACCAGAAAGCAATCAATCAACTCGAGCATCACCAACTCAGTAATGTAGGAAATGATATGAAATTTCCGTAGTCTGGCAGATTATTTTATATAGTAGAAGGATCACAATTCACTCAGTACTCATGGGAACTTTGATTACCTTGTGTCCAGTGATATGAAACCCTGATGCTGGTTTGGTTTTAGAGGTGGGTTGAATTATTTTATTTGCTTTTGGAGTATATAGGAACAGGAAGACGGAGGCCTTGTAGCACAGAGGGTAGGGTCCCTACCTCTGAGCCAGAAGGTCTGGTTTGAGTCCCATCCCAAGTCTTGATGGCCACTGAAGGTGTGTTCATAACATAGCCAAACAGGTTAGTTATCAGCCTGTAAATCCTTCCGATATGCCTGATGGCAGGTGGTAAAACCAGGAGAGTCTCCTGGACAGCCATACTGCAGAAGGCAATGGCAAACCACTGCAGTCATTTACAAGCATAATCCTGGACCTGGACCAAGATAAATCAAATTGAAGTCCATGGTCACCAATGCCCTTTTAGGACATGGTACCTGAAGAGAGAGAGAGGGAGAGAGAGAGAGGAACTGGAAGAGGCTATTCAGCTGCTGCAGCCTGTTACATTATTCTATTGGATCATGGCTAATCTGTATCTTAATTCCATCTACCCACCTTGCTTCTAATACCCTTAATACCCTTGCCTAACTTAAATCTATCGATCCCAGTTTTGAAATTTTCAAATGATCTCCAGCCTCAACAGCTTTTGGGAGGAGAAACATATACTCAACAACTGAACATTCCCAGCACTCTAGGGCAGAGAATTCCAAATAATCACAAGCCTCTGAGGAAAGAACTTTCTTCTCTTCTCAGCCCTAAATGGTTAACCCCCTTTTCCTGAGACTAAGGCCCTAGTGTTTTAGACTCTCCACCCACGGGAAAAGGCCTCTCACTATCTACCCTCTCAAGCTTTCTAAGAATGACATATGTTTCAATTGGATAATATTATTCATATTAATATTTTTAGGTCACACTCAAAACGCAGGTTTTTGGTGACGGGTGCCCTGTTGACCTTTAGACCAATTCCAACTTAAATAGGGAAGGTCCAAGTAGAAAAACCTGTTATATTAATTGCCTGCTCTCCGCATTAGAATAACAATAAAGTCCAGGGCTCTAAATATCATGGTATTCTTTAACAGCATTGGAGTGTAATCTAGGATCAAGTGACACACAATGCTAATGGGATAAGGGATTTCATTTCTATTTAAGGGCACAGTGGTGGAAAATGCAAGAGCGCTAAATCAAGCATAGCTGTTTCCCAGGTTTTGGAAGAATTGGAGATGTCACAATGCTGAGCTGGGGGATACCGCATCTTTAGTAAAATACACGGATAGACAACCAGATACATAGACTGTGAATTCATATTCAAAATGAAGCCAAAACTACAAATGAACACAGTTTGTTGTGAGTCAATGTCAGGTTGTCGTTTGATATTAAATGGAGTCAGCTCCATTTTGGGATAATATGAGTGCACCCAAGGAACAGCAAAAAAGGAAATCATGCCTTATAGAAATGGAAAGTGATGGCGGGGTGTTACAGTTCATTAAGGAAGTACAAGTTGCTGTGGCAACATGCACATTATCATCTGCAGCCATGGGGAAGGTTGGTAGAGGCTCCAACATTCTTTCCATCACATGACGGAGCAGGAATTTTTGCCCACTCTTACCGCCTGCCATTGGCAGGATTTCCAGGTTGATACTCAGCCTGTTATGAACACACGTTCCTTGGCCATCTCGTTCGGGGCTGGGACTCAAACACTGAGCTTTTGCTTCAGAGAAAGGGACACTATCCACTGCACCACTTGACCTCCACAGAATAAAGTGCATAGACGTAAATCACATTGAGTTTGGCGATCATATTATTAGTTAATTAACGAACCCATACTGTGCAATTTGAGGCACATGAGGTAATGTGGTAATGTTTGCATTTGGATAAAAGGAAATCCTGAGATTTTAGCAGTTGTCCACTGTTTGGATGTTGAGCTCCCTATGCCCAAGTCTAAATCATTTATAAATAGAAGGAGCCGAAATCAGCCTAGCACTGACTTGAATGCACCATTTCCAATGCTTGTTTAATCCAGGACACACCTATTGAGTTTCCTAGGCATGAAATAACATTCCACCTATGTTGCTGCATTGTCTCATACACAAGTCCAAATTGTTGTGATAAGTTTCCTGTTCACCAATTGATATAAAACAGTTTGAAAATCCATATACATCACATTCACAACAACAGCATGCATTTATACAGCACCTTTTAAGAAGTGAAATATCCCAAGGAACTCCACAGGAGGGGTATCAGTCAAAATTTGACACTGAGCCACGTAAGGAGATATTGGTGAAGCAAAATAATGCAGATGCTGTAAACCTGAAATAAAATCAAAAAATGCTGGAAATACTCAGTGACAGATCATCAACTTGAAAATGATAATCTTGTTTCTCTCCCGACAGATGCTACCTGACTGTTGAGTACATTGATCATTTTCTGTTTTTTTATAAGGAGATGTTACGGGATGAGTAAGCAAGAGTTTGGTAAAAGAGGTGGGTTTTAAGGAGTGTCTTAAAGGAGAAGAGAGACGGAGAGATTCAAGGAGGAATTTTACAACTTAGGGCCTAGACAGTTGAAGGCATGGCCACCAATAGTGAGGCAAAGGAAATCAGGGATGCAGCAAGAGGCCAGATTTGGAGGGATGCAGAGATTTTGGAGAAGTATAGGGTCGGAGGAGGTTGCAGATAGAGGATGGGGTAAGAATATGATGGAAATTAAAAACAATAACCATAATTTTAGACTTGAGGAATTGTTGGACGGATATTTGTCAGTGAGCACAGAGGTGATGTGTAAATGGACTTGGTGTTGATGTAGTGCAGTCCCTTTTTCTGTTCCTTTTCGGAAAAAGTCAATTAAGTTTTGTCAAACACAATTTTGCCTTAACAAATCCATGTGAGATGCATTCGGTTAACTTATGTCTTTCTAAATGCCCATTAATTTTATGGGTTGCTGAAGAACCATAAACTTTCCAACCAGAGGAAAAAGCCTGTTTCCTTTTAAGCCGATCAAACTACTTCACAATTTGAAACATGCCTATTTAATCTTGTAGCTGTTCTCGCGCTAATAATTCCAGTATTGCAAGGTTCACCTCATAACAATAATTCCCCATCACTGGCATTATTTGGGTCAATTTACCTGTACGTCTTTTATGTCTTTTCTATCTGGGATGGCTAGAACTTCATACTGTACTCTATCTGTCATTTAACCAATGTTTTATACAAATGAATCGTTACCTGCCATACTGCTGCACTCTTATGCTCCTACTTATTAAGCCTGTAATTCCCTTGGCCTTTTCAGGACTTGAGCTATCTATATTCAGCCCTTCAAGGAATTTTAGGGGAAATTTTAAGGGAAAATATCATTTGTTGCCATTGCTACTGGAAAAAGGGTATCTGGCAGTCGGTTATTAAAACATCCATTAGCTGTCCAAAGCAACCCCACCCCCACCATCACCCCTCCCCCTCCACTCACCCCTATCACCCCTTCCCTCCACCTCCACTCCCCCCACCACCCCTCCCCTAAGGCAATAATGCAATTTTCAGGCGAGTCTGTAAATAAGGGCCACCAAATTTTCCCAAAACAGGCAAGAGATACTTAAGAAGGGAATTCAGGGTCCTGCAGCACTGGTAGGACCCAATTTAGCAATTTTAAGTATCAATGGGGTGAACATATGCCACACAAGCTCTACCCATTAGTACTCGGCCTTGAATGGCTAACCCAGCAGTTCTTGAAGGAGGCTGCTCACCAGTCAGGCAGGAAAGATTCTTCTGTAGGGCCTGGAAGAGCAGAAATGCCCCTGGTTCTACAGAAATACCATGTCACACTGCCAGCCACTCAGTTCCCCACCCCCATCACCGTGGTGTCACTCGTCTCTCTGTGTAGCTTATCTTTGGTTCTGCTTCACTATGGAGCAACTGGATTTCCCACTGCTTGTTTCTGCTCATTTTTGGTTGAAGGATAAATGGTGGTCAGGATACTCACCCTCAAATTCCCTTAGTATTACTGTGGGATCATTTATGTCCACCCGAGAAAACAGACAGGGCCTCAGGTTAACACCTCATCAAAAAAGATAGCACCTCTAACAGTGCAGCACTCCCAGGTGTGCCAGTCATTATCTATCAATCAACAGAACTAAAACAGATTACCTGGTCATTATCACATTGCTACTTATGGGACCTTGCTATATGCAAATTGGCTGTGCGTTTTTTTACATTTAACAGTGACTGCCTGCAAAGAGTATTTAATTTATTGTAAATTGCTTTGGGACATGCTGAACGATTCTTTAAAAACAAGTCTTTCTTTCATTTTTTTTGTCTTCCATCATTTAAACATCTCCTGTTCTCCACTTTGTGGGCCATTCAATTTCTGTACGTGTGTGGGCGTGTGTGCACGTGTGTGCACGCACGTGCGTGTGTGTGCATGTATGTGTGTGTGTGTGCCTGTGTGCATGCGCGCATGTATGTATGTGGTTTTCCTTTCCCCTTTCCCTTACTCTGTTCTGTTTTGAATGCTGCTCATTTCTAATATCTCCTGGTCCTGAGAAAGGGAATATAGACTCCAGGCATTGACTTATGTATCTGCACAGGTGCTGCCTAACCTGCTGAGTATTTCCAGCATTTACTGTTTTCTTGTACTATACCACTTAGTGCAGAAGCGGACCGTTCTTCTGAACTTGGTTAATACAGAGTAGAGGAAGTTATACTCATAGTTGTTGAGAGGTATATGATGTCGATGCTGTGTGCCCTGAAATTCAGAAGTGTTGTACTGGCAGAAAAACTCGCTCTAATTTATCCTGCCTTATGGCAATCTTCTGCTTGGCGGTCATTAAATATCACAAAGTTTTCATTTTCAGAAAAAAACTTGTGTGACATCTTGCCAGTAACTACTGATTCACTGAATGTTCACAGCTGTGGCATTATAATATGGCCACATTTATCAGAGGATTGACTTATGAGTTTATTTTTATAGCAGTTTGTCCATGCGTTACATTTGGTTTATTTAAATACCAATTCTAAAGACAGTGATTAATAAATAAATGGCTCATGCACTTAAGATAAAGGGGACAAAATGGCAATTATATCATCACTGTGCCAAATAGATGTGGCACTTGTATAGCGACTATGTTGCTGGCTACAATCTCAGCTTTAATGGTGTTTTAACATTCTGTCTTTGATCCAAAAACATGCTTATAGCCAAGAGGTGCTGACACAGTTCAGTTCTGCAGTATGCCCTATATGTTTTTCCTAATGTTTCTTTCAATTCAACAAACATCACACAGAAGTATATTTGCTAAGCAGCTCCATTTTTCTGAGCTGTGTGCCCTTTCTTCAATCTGTCTACCAAAGAAACAACACTCACCCTTCACAGGTTTTTGAGGGTAGTGCAGTTGATGTATATATGGACTTTCAAAAGATAGATGAAAATTATTCAAAAATGAAAACCAATGAGATTAAAAGGACAGTGGCAGCATTGATACAAAATTGGCTAAGGGACAGAAAACAGAGGGTAGTGGTCAAGCATTGTTTCTCAGACCGAAGGGAGAGACGCAGTGGTGTTCTCTATGGCTTGGTGATATGACCACTGCACTTTATAGAACCATGGAAAAGTTACAGCGTAGAAAGAGGCCATTCAGCCCATTGTGTCTGTGCCAGCCAAAAAAATAGAAAAAAGAAACTAGCCACTCATTTTAATCCCACTTTCCAGCACCTGGTCTGTAGCTTTGCAGGTTACAGCACTTCAGATGCAGATCTAGGTACCTGTTAAATGAGTTGAGTGTTTCAGCCTCAACCACCAATGTAGGCAGTGAATTCCAGACACCCACCATCCTCTGGGTGAAAAGATTTTTCCTCATGTTTCCTCTAATCCTTTTACTAATCACTTTAAATCTATGCCCCCTGGTAATTGACCCCTCAGCTAGGGAACAAGTCTTTCTTGTCTACCCTATCTAGGCCCCTCATCATTTTGTACACCGCAGTTAGGTCACCTCTTAGCCTCCTCTTTTCTAAGGAAAACAACCTTAGCCTAAACAATATCTCCTCATGGCTGCAATTTTCAAGCCCTGGCAACATTCTTGTAAATCTCCTCTGCACTCGCCCCAGATAAATTATGTCCTTTCTGCAATGTGGTGACCAGAACTGTACACAAAATTCCAGCTGTGGCCTAACCAGAGTTTTATATAGTTCCATCATTACATCCCTGCTTTTGTATTCAATACCTTGTCCAATAAAGGAAAGCATTTCCATACGCTTTCTTGACCACCTTGTCCACCTGTCCTGCATTTATTGAGTATTCCCATGCTTTGTTTGCCTTTCCCAAATGCATTACTTCACACTTTTCCAGATTGAATTCCATTTGCCACTTCTCTGCCCACTCAACCAAACCATTGATATAATTCTGGAGTCGACAGCTATCCTCTTCACTATCAACTACACGGCCAATTCGTGTGTCATCTGCAAATTTCCCAACCATGCCTCCCATATTTAAGTCCAAATCATTAATATATACAACAAACAGCAAGGGCCCCAACACAGAGCCCTGTGGAACACCACTGGAAACCGTTTACCATTTGTAAAAACATCCATCAACCATTGCCCTTTGTTTCGTGTCACTGAACCAATTTTGGATCCAATCTGCCACCTTCCCCAGTATCCCATGAGATCTCACTTTCCTGACCAGTCTGCCATGTGGGACCTTGTCAAATGCCTTACTGAGATCAATGTAGACAACATCCAATGCACTACCCTCATCAACCCTCCTCGTTACTTCCTCAAAAAATTCTATTAAGTTAGTAAGACACAATCTTTCCCTAACAAAACCATGCTGACCATCCCTGATCAACCTGTGCCTTTCTAAGTGACAGTTTATCCTGTCTCTCAAAATTGTTTCCAATAATTGGCCTACCACCAAAGTCAGACTGACCAGCCTAACATTTTCTTGCCTGTCCCTCGCACCCTGGGCTTGGTATAAGGGTACAATTTCAATGCTTTCAGGTAATATATATGATTACATCGGATAAATGGCACAGAAACAGACCATTTGACCCAACCAGTCCATGCTGGTGTTTATGTTCCACTCCACTATCCTCCTATCTTTTCTCATCTAAATATACCATTGTAACCCTCTATTCCCTTCTCCCTCATATGCTTATCTTGTTTCCCCTTAATTGCATCCACATTATTTGCTTCAACCACTCCATGCAGTAGCGTGTTCCACATTCTAACCTCTCATTGCACAATGAATTTTCTTCTGAATTCCCAATTGGATTCCTTGGTGACTACCATAGATTGATGTTCTTTAGTTATGCTCTTCCCCACAAGAGGAAACCTTCTCTCTAGATACATAACTTGGAAGTGTAGTAAACAATGAGGACATTAGTAATTGGCTTCAGGATGATACAGACAGACTAATGAAATGGGCCAAGTCATGGCAGATGAAATGTAACGCAGGTAAGTGTAAAATGAAACATTTTAGTAGGAAGAATGAGGAGAGGCAAAATGAACTAAATGGTACAATTTTATAGAGGTTGCAGGAACAGAGAGTCCTGGGAATGTATGTACATAAATCTTTGAAGATGGCAGGACAAGTTGAGAATGCTGTTTAAAAATAAGCATTTCAAATTATTGTCCTTATTAATAGAGCAGAAAGGCAAGGAAGTTATTCTAATACCTTCATTAAAACACTGATTAAGCTTCAGCTGGAGTATTGTGTTCAGGCAGTGCATTCCAGATCACAACAAACCACTGTGCAAAAAAACAAAATGTTTCCTCTGGTTCTTTTACCTTAATTCCTTCTAGTTACCTGTCCTTCTGTCACTGGAAACAGTTTCTCCTTTTTTGCTCCCTTAATCTTCTCTGAATCTAGGAGAACAACATCAGCTTCTCCATTCGATCAACACAACTATAACCCTTCATTCCTGGAACCATTTTGGTAAATCTCATCTGTACCCTCTCCAAAATGTCCTTCCCAAAGCATGGTGCCCAGAATTGGATACAATACTAGGGTTGCTAACTGTGATTAAATGTATTCCTGGAGGTTCCATCACATGACTTGCCCCCACGCTGAGCCTATAATCAGCAAACACATCCATCCTTGTGATTCACTGCCTTCCTACACCAATTGGAAAGCAAAAGTACTCTTTACCCAATTAGACGATGCTTGACTCTCAGCCAAACAGCCTTTCTTCCTCCATTTTCAATATTTTTATACCTGGTAAAGAGAATTGTTCAAAGAAGATGACAAAAAAAAAAACGTCTTTTTTAATGTCCCAATGATTTTTCTCCAGGGTTGCACAGACCTGTGTCCTGGAGTTTGTTTTTATAATTCCTGGAGACTCCAGGCCAATCCTGGAGGGTTGGCAACCTTATACAATACTGCAGCTAGAGAAGAACTAGTGTTTCATGTAGGTTCATCATCCATGGGTTTTGTACTCTATGCCCTATTTATTAAACCCAGGATCCTGTCTGCTTGTTGACCTGCCCTGCCACCTTCAAATATTTGTGCACAAACATCACTGATCTCTCTGTTCTTACACCTACTTTATAATTATAGCATTTAGCTTGTATTGTCTGCCCTCATTCATCTTAACAAAATGTATCGCCTTCCACTTTTTCTGCATTGGATTTCATCTGCCCTATGTCTGCCCATTATACCCTCCTGGGGTCTATATTATTATCTTCTCCACTGTATACTACACTCCCGAGTTTCATATCATCTGCAAGGTTCAAAATTGTGCTGTGAACCCCCCAGGTCAATAATGGAAAATCAAATGTTTTGGTGCCTATCCAACTTGTTCTCAGTACAAAGGAAGAAAGAAGCATTTGCATTTCTATAGCACCATCTACAACCTCAAATATTCCAAAGTGCTTTACAGCCAATGAAAAGCTTTTGAAGTGTTGCCTCTACACACCAGCCAATTTACAGATAAACAGCTCCCACAAATAACAATAAATTAAATGATATGATAATCTATCTTTTATGATGTTGACTGAGGGATAAATATTGACCAGGACATAAGGAGTAAACACACCTGCTCTTCTTTGAAATAGTGCCATGGAAACTTTACATCTACCTGAGCGGAAAGACAGGCCCTCAGTTTAATGTCTTCTCCAAAAGCACATAAGCGTAAAGACCTTGATGTCAATATCACCGATTTATAAGTCAGTCTTTCAACATCCAGGAATGGTCCTGTCAGTGAGTAATCCATTTCAGTAATTTCCTCCTGTTTCCTGCTGATTGTTGCCATGGAGTTTGCGAAGACTGAGAAGCACCTCTCTCTGGCTTAACCCATAATCCTTCGAATCAGTGAGTGAGGCTCATAATTAAAATTAATTAATAGATTCAAACAAAATCTATTCACAGTTGATGTATTTCTTTGCAACCATTTAGGACGTTTTGTAGAGGAAACAGACCAAGGAAATTCAAGGTGAATTTCCACCTGGATTCTTCTGCTTTTCTGAGGATTTTCCATGGCCTTTTTGCCAAAGTTACAGCAGAAGATCAGAAGAATGACACAACCAATTTGCCTCTGGGGCACTGGGCTTAATATTAGAGCTGGTCCTCAACACATTACATGAAGAGTGGGAATAAGGGTCACGGGGTGGGTAGCGACATGGATGCAGAGCAGTGTAGCATTCAAATATGTTCAAATGTCCAGAAAACCCCAGGGGGTGGGCTGTTACGAGGGCTTGAACAGAACTGACAGCAACTTGTGTTGTGCCAGACGTCAGCAATGGCACCACACTAAGTCAGAGGTGGGGGTTCATATCTCACTCCAGAGACTTGAGCACAAAATCTAGGCTGACATTCCAGTACAGTAGTGAGAGAGTGCTACATTGCTGGAGGTGCCATCTTTTAGATGAAAAGACAAAACCGAGGCCCTTGCAAGTGTCCACAAAAGATCCCATGACATGACTCTGAAGAGCAAAGGAACTCTCCACAGTGTTCCCATCAACGGTATATCCTGCAGTTGACATCACTGATGCAGATTATCTGGCCATTATCACGTTTTGTTTGTTGGACCTTACTAAGCACAAACTGCCTACTGTCTTCCCTATGTTGCAACAGTGAGCAAGATTTTTTTTGAATGGTGGGGTTTCCCACCCCCACCACCCTAAGAGTTGTCAGGGAACACATCCACCAATACTGGCTGCTCCATAGCCATTTAACACTCAGATAAGCATTAATTGGCTGTAGACATGGGACTTCCACCCCTCTCTCAGGAGGATGTCCCACCCCAGAGAGCTGCCAATCTGATTGGCTGGCAGCTGTGTAGCGCCTACTATGCCAATAGTAGCAGTGGACAGAACTGGGACTACAGGCAGTCCCCAGAGTCAAAGTCCCAGAGTCCAGGACCAGGCAAGTATGGGTGGTCTCGCAGCAGGGTGGGGAGAAAGAGGTGGGAGTCTTGATGGAAATGTTGGGGGGGGGTAAGGAACACCTGTGCGGTTGGGACACCTTGTTGGGTAGGGGGGGCACCCATTGTGGAAAGGAGGCTGTTGATGGAGGGGCTCCCCCCTCCCACCTCCCCCACCACCCCCACAACCCCCCACCCCCCCATTCCCCCCCACCCACACCCCCCCTCCCCCACCCACCCCCCTCGCCCCCCCCCCCCGCCCCCTCCCCCCCCCCCCCCCTGCCCCCACCCTCCCCCGCCACCCCCCTCTGCCCCCGCACCCCCCCGGCGTCCCCACCCCCCCTCTGCCCCTGCCCCCCCCCCTCCCTCCTGCACCCCCTGTGGGTGAGCCATATTGCGAGCCCGACTGATAATCTTAAATTGGTTGTTTGAATTGAGGGGGAAGGAAAATCTGATTGGATTGAATCGAAAAGGGGAGTAAGCAGAAAATGCCTTTGAAGAACTGGAACAATTGAAGGGAAAGAAACCACACTATTTCCAGCAACACAATTTCGGTGGGGGTGTGGCCATAAATTTGGGGTGGAACCCGAATCTATTAAGAGTTCCCCCACCTGGCCTCCCGTCCCCAGTTCATTCCTCCTCCAATTGTTCTACAAGGTTTGCTGAGCTACAATATTGATGAAAGGTGTGAAAAAATGTTTCTTTCCTCCAATAAAAATGCAAGAGCGTTGGGAATGCTCTTCTGGCCAACCTCACTCCTGGCAGTCTCCACAAATGTACAAAACTCTGCTGCCCATGTCCTTATTTGCACCAAGTCCCCTTCATCGAGCATCCCTGTGCTTACTGATCTGCATTGGCTCCCATCAAGCGACACCTTGATTTTAAAATTCTTATACTTGTTTTCAAATCACTCTATGAGCCTGCCCCTCCCCATCTCTGTAATCTCTTCCAGCCTCCATTTCCAGCTTTAAAACCCTCCAAGGTCTCCACATTACTCCAATTCTGGCCACTTAACAATCTCTGATTTTTATACTGTGCCACTATCGGTGGCCATGCCTGCAGCTGCCTTGGCTTTAAACTCTGGAATTCTCTCCCTAAACTTTGCAATCTCGCATTCTTCTTTCAAAACTTCCTCTTTGATTAAGCCTCTGCTCATCTGTCCTAATATCTCCTTATGTGTCATGGTGTCAAATTTTTGTATGCTAACACTTCTGTGAAGCATCTTGGGCCATTTCACTATATCAAAGATGTGATATAAAACAAGTTATTATTGTTTGAAACATCTATCTCTCTAATATGAGTTAAGCTTGTGGCCACTTGTCATAGATGTATTTTTTTATTCTTTCATGGGCTGTAGGCATTGCTGGCTAGGCCAGCATTTATTGCCCACCCCTAATTGCCCTTGAGAAGGTGGTGGTGAGCTGTCGTCTTGAGCCGCTGCAGTCCATGTGGTGTAGTACATCCACAGTGTTGTTAGGAAGGGAGTTCCAGGATTTTGACCCAGCGATAGCGAAGGAATGGCGATATATTTCCAAGTCAGGATGGTGAGTGGCTTGGAGGGGAAATTGCAGCTGGTGGTGTTCCCATGTATCTGCTACCCTGACCTTCTGTGTGGTAGAGGTTGCGGGTTTGGAAAGTGCTGTCGAGGGAGCCGTCATGCGTTGCTGCAGTACATCTTGATGGTACACACTGCTGCTACTGTGTGTAGGTGGTGAAGGGAATGAATGTTTGTGGATGGGGTGTCAATCAAGCAGGCTGCTTTGCCCTGAATGGTGTCAAGCTTCTTGAGTGTTATTGGAGCTGCACTCATCCAGGCAAGTGGAGAGTATTCCATCACACTCCTGGCTTGTGCCTTGTAGATGGTGGACAGGCTTTGGGGAGTCAGGAGTTGAGTTACTCACAACAGAAACTCAGCCTCTGACCTGCTCTTGTAACCGCAGTATTTATATGACTAGTGCAGTTCAGTTTCTGGTCAATGGTAACCCCCAGGATGTTGATAGTGGGGGATTCAGTGATGGTGATGCCATTGAATGTCATGGGAAGACGGTTAGATTCTCTCTTGTTGGAGATGGTCAATGTCTGGCACTTGTGTGGTGCGAATATCACTTGCCACTTATCAGCTCAAGCCTGAACATTGTCCAGGTCTTGCTGCATTTGGACATGGACTGTTTCAGTATCTGAGGAGTTGCGAATGATGCTGAACATTGTGCAATCATCAGCACATACCCCCACTCCTGACCTTATGACGGAAGGGACAATGGCAGCTGATCTCAGAAGCTGAAGGTCGGTTTTTACTGATTGCCATGCTTCGTACAGCACAAATACTGCTCTGCCTCAAAGTCCTGCTTAGGCTAGTACTGCTCTGTGTTTCCCAGTATCTTCAGTAGGAAGGCACACACAAATGTCCCATTTGTCCAGTCGGTACAGTTCACAGGAATAAGCAGCTTAAATATGCAGGCAACAGATTTTCTTCAGTCAAGTGACTGGCTGTCACTTTTCTCAACATTAGCAACACAAAACACAAGAGGGAAGGAAGGAGCAGGAAGCAAAAATTGTTGGTCGTGGCAGTGAAATGATGTCTGACTCACCCGTCAAAGTGATACTTGCGTGCTGGTAATGAATAAAAAGATAGCTGTGTCTTTTTTTTTAATCAGCTTGAAAAATTTCCTGAAGTAGGTTGTAATCTTTGGACTATTGCTGGCATTGTAACCTATTGGGAAGCAATCCCACAGCACCTTTGTAAAGAAAGAAAGATTTGCATTTTACGAGCACCTTTTACAACCTTAGGAGATTCTAAGGCGTTTTACAATGAAGTGCTTGTTACTGTTGTAATGTAGAAGACAAGGCAGGTGATTTTTGCACTGCAAGATCCCACAAATAGCAATGAGATAACGGCCAGATGTAAATGGATAGATAAGTGTTGGCTAGAGGAACGGGCAGAGCTGCCTTGTTCTTCTTCAAAGCAGTGCCGTTGGATCTTTGACATATATCTGAGAGGATAGATGGGGACTCGCTTTAATGGCTCAACTGGAAGACAGCACCTCCAACAATGCAATGTTTCCTCTGTACTGCACTGGAGTGTCAGCCTCGATCTTATACTCAAGTCTCTGGAGTCGGACTTGAGTTTCCCACTCAGAGGCTGAGATTGGTACCACTGAAACAAGGCTAATGTCTACTGGAGTTAGTAGAATTTCCACCCACCACTTGGCCCTGCAGAGGTGGCAGGAACTTAGATGCCCACTCTGTCACTTGGAGATGGGGGTGCCAGAGACATGCTGGCCTTAAGGTGAAGTCAGGTTTTAGTTATCAGGCCAGTTACTAATGGAGAGGAGCTGGATCATTGCACTCTTCTGTGTTGGGGATTTCACAAGGCCCAGACCATAACCCACATCTGCACTTGACAGATGCTGAGCCCTGAGCACAGCCCAAACTGCTACCAAAATGTCAATACAAAGGCCCAGTTCTCTCTCCACATGTTTCTCCCATTGATTTTTTAGCCAGTTGGTTCTGTCTGTTTGTTGCCCTCCTTCCGCCCACTGGAATTACCCCTGATTCTTTTCCGACACGTAAATTATTTAGTCTGAAGCACTTGAGTAAGTCTGCAAGAAATTCACAGCGGAGACACCGGACAGGCTGCAATTAATGGCAGATCGTGGACCATTGAGTGCACAGCTTAATTAAATGGAGAAGTTAAGAGGTCACTCCCTAATAGCTGTGCTGATGGATTTGCTGCCCTATGTGGAACTCAGCAGGGAAAGGCTCAAGTTCAATTCCTACTCCTTGCTGATTTCATTGATCTTAGCTGAGGTAGCAGTTGCACTGGTAGAGTTGGGCTCAGTATCCCCTTTGCTAAGGGTGGAGCTGGTGGGGGGAGAACCAATGATGCACTGAGTTATTTTTTGCTAGAAAGTGCACTGGATGAGAAGAGATCTGTGATGATCCTCACAGTGGGAAGGCTCACCGTCACACTTTTGGTTATGCCAGCACATGATGAATCGCCACTGGGTCATTGATAGATCCAAACTGGGTGACCTCATACTTGCCCACGTTAAACTCCATCTGCCACAATTTTGCCCACTCACTAAATCTGCAATTTCCCTTTGGGACCTCCTGCTCCCATCCACACACTTTACTCTGCCACTTCAGAGTTTCACTTTCTCCAGAAATAGCACTGGATGCATAATTCGTATTTCCAAATATGGACAGAGCATATTAGGGCTAAAATAGTGAGATGATGTCTTATTGGATGATCAAATGGAGGTGGTTAAAACGATTAAAGGACGTGGAAGGGCAGATAGAAACTATTTCCTCTGGTGGGGGAGTCCCAGAACAAGGGGGTGTAACCTTAAAATTAGAGTTGGACCATTCAGGCATGATGTCAGGAAGCACTTCACACAAAGGGAAGTGGGAATCTGGAACTCTCTCTCCCCCCGCCAAAAAGCTGTTGAGGCTGGGAGTCAACTGAAAATTTCCAAGTTTTTGTTAGGTAAGTGTGTTCATCACCATCGTCATCGGCTGTCCCTCAATTCGAGGATGATGTCTACTCAGGTTTGCGAATTTCTGCCATGTGTCTTTGTGTGACTGAACAGGCTGATTCTTGACCACAGATCTTTGGGCACATGGGGCATGACATCCCACAAAGTAGTGGGATCTGGAGTGCAGGATTTGGTTCCTTTTATTTCCTTATGCTTTATCATTAAGACATTGTGATGCAAAGCCTCTTGCAGTCTGATGGTCAGGTTGTTGCCATTTTGAACAATTGGTAGCAGCCCCTCCCAGTCATTAATGTCAATGCTGTCATGCTTCAAGCACAGCCTTCTACAAACTACGGCACTGAGTGTCTGACAACAAAGACCCCCTCAAATCAACAAAAGTCCCAGTGTACAGAGCAGGTATTGTCACCACACTCCTATACTCCAGTGAGACCTGGACTGTGTTTCAGTGACACATAAGAGCACTAGAGAGAATCCATCAGCAATGCCTCCACTACATCCTCCAGATTCAATGAGAGGACCATTGAACAAACATTAGTGTCCTTCTTGAAGGCAGCTCCACAACATTCAAGCAAAACTCCTGCAAAATCAACTTCAATGGACTAGACACTGTGTCCAGCTGGCCAAAAAATATCTCCCCACCAGGTCCCATTTTCTGAATTCTCAAATGGCCAATATTCTAGGGGAGGATGAAAAAAATGCTTCAAATGTACTTAGGAGCGTTAAGGGTTACAGAACCAAGATGGGTAAATTAAGTTAAGATACTGATCAAATAATACTAGAGCAGGCTTGAGGGGCTAAATGGCCTTCTCTTGTTCCTATGTTTCTGTCTTTTGCACCTTAGTGACTCTGCATTCCAAGAGGCAGGAACAATGTGATTGGGGAGATAGGGATGTGAGTGGTCTGAGGCAATCATTAGGCTCGAACCTTAGGTTCGGTGCCAGACCCAGCTGATTTTGCATGGAAGGGGTCATTATCATATGTGTAACAAAAACAGAATTACCTGGAAAAACTCAGCAAGTCTGGCAGCATCGGCGGAGAAGAAATCAGTTAACGTTTTGAGCCTTCATGGCCCTTCGGCAGAAGCTTTTAGCTTTTTGTTATTATCATATGTGTGGCAGGCTGGTCAGCCGCTCATGATGGCAGAAGACCACCCACCCTCCCGTTCCTCTGACTTGTGCAATTCCCAAAAAGGTTGTAGGAGAAGAGTGAGTACCTCTAAAACTGGAATAACAACACACAATACTGGATGCACGCAGCAGGTCAGGCAGCAACTGTGGAGAAAGAAACAGAGTTAATGTTTCAGTTCAGTAACCTTTAGCCAAAGTGCTCAAAAGCTGGTTGCCTTCACTTACTTTCAAATCTGTGACAACCTCAAATTGTGAATCTGCTGGAGCTGTTTAATGCCTTCAAGAGGGGGAATGGTAGCTCCAGAATTCCTGATGCCTGCCTGGAGTTGTTAGTGTCCAAGGTGAGGACCAGGAGTGGCATGCCTTTCCAAGGGGAGGAGGTATCCAACAATCTGATGAAGAAAATATGGCCAGAGGTAGCAGATCAGATCAGATCATATCAGCAGCTGACGCATCAGCCCAAGGATCTGGATACTGTCTTGTAAGTAATTCAATGGCTTCACAGGGACACAAAGGTAAGTACAGCTACTCCTTCTCCTCTCCACCACACCCCCTCCTCTGCATTGTTTCTGGTCCAGTTCCTCCTCTCTAGCTGTCAGTGTAGTCACCATCCTTGAGTCACAAGGCATAGTTCACCACCTCTCATTGTCACGGCACTCACAATGCTGCCTGATGTCTTAATTCCTCCCACTAACAGCATGCTCTTCTCACCTGGATTAAATTGTACAATCTGCATTTCCTCTCATGATTCCTTCCTCAATTCACATTCAAACCGATTATGTGCCATTCCAAATCTCCCCTCTCTCCCAGGGTCTTGCTTTGTCTCCTCCTTAGTTTATATGTGAAATGAAGAATCCCCACCTGCTGCACTTGCCTTCTCCTTCTCTCTCTCTCTTTCATCTTCAGCACACAACAGAAGGAAGGGAGATTAGACTAGTGAAGGAACACCAGTCATTCTGGCTCTTACACAGATGGAGCAGGAGGCAATGGAAATCTGTGGCACAACGAGAGCCGACAGCTTTGGAGATGTGAAAGCTGGTGAATCCTCTGAGCAAGGTGGCTGCCTATTACTCAAATCCCTTTATGAATCATAAACAATTGCACCTTCAAACAACTTTAACTGGAGAAAATGTGGCCAAGCTTTGCAAATGCAAATGTCCAACATCACTGTGCCTCTCTTGTTCCCTGTGCCCATCTCTTCTCTCCTCTAGGCCCCTCTCATCAGCAAGATCTTGATCAGCAACTTTCTTAAATAGACACTTCGGAGGGTAACACCCCTACTGAGGAACCACCATCACACAATGCATCCCTGCTGAAGATGAAAGAGAGAGAGAGAAGGAGAGGGAACTCCGGGTGGGATAGGGTTAGAAGCCCCTCCTCTTGGTGAAATGCATAACAAAAGTGACCATGGTGACAGAGACAATGCTGAAGACATAGAGCAATGTCCTCTCCCAGCTCTGCTGACTGACACAATGACCAGTGCTCAACCATTGAGGCACTGCAGCAATTATATGTGGAAGGCCTGCCAAATACTTTTGAGTTCCATGTCTAGCCTTATGGAGGAGTCCACATCCAGCGTGTGTGGATTCTCTTACATGGTCCGTCCACTATGTAATCTACCCTGGAGCATGTGGTAACCTTCAGGGATGCCAAGTTGATGATCTCACAGTGGAATCGGTGTCAACAAGCTTTGCAGCTTTGATGGAAGCTGAGGTGACTGTCAGTCAGCTCCAATGTCTACTGCACCTTGGAGAGACTGGTGGACCAGATGGATAGACTGGTGGACCATGAAAACAGGGGCACTCAAGGTGCCACTCATCTGCTCTCCCTCAGATCACTGAAGTGATGAATCTCAGTCCCATAGGAGTCATGGTGGCGCTCAGAGACAGGCAACTGTTGCCCTCTCTTAACATTTCTGCTCCCTCAATCAAAACCTAACAAGCTGTCAGAATGCTGAATGGGCCAGACTGCCTTGGCAACAGCCCAGGAGCTATAATCTGTGGCTGGGCCCTCAGCTTCTAGCTGCCAAAGACCACTGGGCAAGGGCATCGCAATGGTCCCATCATAATCCATAGCAACTGGGCAGTGGTGGGATAGGAGGTGGGTGGGAAGAGGGGACACTTCACAGAGGTGCAGTAAGTAAGTCTAATTTGAAGAGAAGTTGATTTGGGTTGAAACATGAGTAACTATCTGAAGCAACTAATTGTGTTTGGACGAGTATTAAAATCTTCATAACTTTTGATGCCTCAGCAGTTTGTTTGCACAGCAGCTTATGACTCTGTCTAGTCATGGCTTATGAAAATTGTCACAATGATTCCAATGTTAGACAAGACAAGGGATATAGCAACTGAGGTTTCTAGAGCTGTTAATCTGCACAGGGTTCAGTGTTGAGGCAGGGGATTGAATAATTCAGCCGAACGGTTAAGCAATTAATTTGTTTCTTCTTGCCTTTCCCTCGGCCTGCCGCTGCTGGTCAGATGAGGATTCATCCTGTTCATCTGTCTCCTCTGGCTGTAATCCTCTCTGGGCAGCCATATTGTGTAGGGTACAGCAGTCCTCAATTATGCGGGACACTCTCTCCATTGAATAATGCAGGGATCCTCTGTCACCAGTCAAGGCACCTAAACCTTTGCTTTAGGAATGCTATAGGGAGCTCAGTGATCCTCCTTCTGTGGCTTTGATTATATCTCAACCTGCCCAGGCATGGTGAAGTTTAAAAAGAATGTCAAGTGCCAAGTTAGAAGCGGGCACTTCCTTAACCCTGGGCAACATTGAGGATAGTCCTGCCAACGTTAAAAAGGAGGAAGATGGTGGACTGCGGCAGGATGAATGAATGATGAAGCTGCCTGAGTATCTGGTACAGATCTGCACAATTCTTTTGGTGACGTGCTAGTGGGACACTAGGAGAATGGAACCACTTGCAGTTAACCAAAGCACCTGACTAGCCCTGAAGTGCCTGATGGCAACATGAGTGCAGGCAATAGCGGTCAGGACTCTAGAGAGCCCAACCTTTGCTATGAACTTCTTAGGCCCTCTTATTCTGGCTGTTCTTATCAACTGGGAATGAGATGCAGTGGTTTGCTCTGGAATATAGTATGCTTGTCAATCGCTCTGTGCATTTACAGATTGTTGACCGCAAGAAAAAGCAACATCCTCCAGAACAAGATGGGAAATCCTAACACAAGAAAATACAAATGAAGGTCAGTGGTCATGTTCACAGCCACTGGCATGGCCTGACCCTTTAGAGCTGCAGGCCTTTCACACATAGCCACAAATGGTTGTCAACTTGCAGCCTCATTAAGCATGACCTCCCCATACACTGTTCCTCAGCTATGTCCAGAGAGGTGACCTTGATGCTGTAGACCTTGTTGGGAATGAAGGACTTTCTGCATGCAGGCTCCCTTCAGCTACTCTGCCTTCAGATGCCTCCTTGCTACTCCTGTTGGATATGAAATCTGTGCTGCTGCCACCATTCTTGCTGCCAGTATAAGACAGAATGGCCCCCATGATGAAACTTTACAGCCTTTTCAGGTCAACAAACCAAAGAGATCTTCATAAATATGTAATATTGCAACTCATAACTCATTCTGAGCACAGAACGAACTTCACCAGCACAATGATGCCAACGATCTGAACGCCCAGACAATCTTAGAATCATAGAATGGTTACAGCACAGAAGGAGGTCATTCAGCCCATCGTGTCTGTGCTCGCTCTTTGTAAGAGCAACTCACCTGGTCCCATTCCCCCACCTTTTCCCAGTAGCCCTGCAAATCTTCACCTAATTGTCCAATTTCTCTTTTGAAAACCATGATTGGATCTGCCTCCCCCACACTCTCAGGCAGTGCATTCCAGATCCTAACTACTCAATTTGTGAAAAATGATTTTCCCCATGGTGCCTCAGGTTTTTTTGCCAATTACCTTATCTTGCCATCCTCTAATTCTCAACTGGGAACAGTTTTTCTCAATTTACTCTGTCCAGATTGATTTTGAACATCTCTGTCAAGTCTGCTCTTAACCCTCTCCTCTCTAAGAAGAACAATCCCAGTTTCTCCAGTCTATCCACATAACTGAAGTCCTCAGCTCTTGAGGCATCCTTGTAAATCTTTTCTACGCCCTCTCTAAAGCCTTCACATTTTCCCTAAAATGTGGTGCCCAAAATTGGACACTATACTCTAGTGTTATCTGACTTAATTACACATTGGAGCCTGATGTACCTGGTCAGCTCACCGATGGGCAAAACTTCCACGTTTCAGTAGTAAAATGGTGTGGGGCTCCTAGTATTATAATAAGACCCTGACTTTCATTGCATTTGTAAGGTTCCCACCTATCTGTTGTGGGAACTTTGGCTGACTGTGAGGTACATCCCAGCAAACTAGTGCCGGGTGCAAAGAAAATGGTACGGTAAGTTAGCCTTTTTGACTCTTGCTGCTTCCCATGTCACATCCCTGTCAGCCTTGGGGGTGGGCTGGTGGTTTAAAATTCTCCTCACTATGCCAGGGTGCTTTTAAAATATAGAATTATCATCCTCCTTGTAACTTCAATCTAATCATATCAGCTCTACAGGAAGGCAGTGATTGCATTTAAATGCAGCATGTTTATTAGTGAATTACTGTATAGCAGGTTGGAATACTGATCCTTTATCAGGAAAGCCTCTGCTATCGCCCAGCTGTCGCCCAGCTGGCTTTCTCGAACAGATACAAGACAAAGTAGCGGGTTAGGATTATCCAGTCTACAACCAGGTCACCACATTATTATGGGGAGATAATGGCACAGTCGTAATGTCACTGGACCAGTAATCCAGAGATCCAAGCTAATTTAGTGCCAATGCTCTGGGGACATGGGTTCAAATCCCACCACAGCAGTTGGCGGAATTTGAATTCTGGTAATAAATCTGGAATATAATGTAATGGGGGCCATGAAACTATCATTGATTGTTGTTAAAAAAAACCCGAATCTACATCCATATCGGGCCTAAAGCAACTCCAGAGAACACGGAAGTGTGACTAACTCTTAACTGCCCTCTGAGATGGCCTAGCAAGCTACACAGTTCAAGGGCAATTAGGAATGCTGGCCTTGCCAGTGATGCACACATCCCATGAGCAAATAAAGGAAGAAAAAAACATGTAGGTCCCTGAAATCCAGCAATCTACCCCCCCAAGGCCCAGGCAACTCAGTCCTAGTTGTGCTTATATTTGCAAAGTGTGTGTCAGGCTCACATCTAACTGACATTCATGTCATTCATAAAGTGGCAACAAATTGCTGCTGATCGGGTAGGGATTAAACAATGAACAAGCCACTTGCTGGTATGAAAACCAAGAATCAAAAACTATCAATGAAACAATTAGCAAGGAGAAAAATCCTTTCACCTGCCATCTGGTTTTGCCAGTAATCTGAAACTATAATATTAATTCAAAAAAATACATGATTAACAACAAAATAATTAACCTTACCTCTAGAATTCTCTCTTTTTCTGGTGAATTTAAAATTGCTTCGATGACATTTCTCTCCTTGAGGTCTACTGTATTTTCACTGTCTAAGACTTAAATCCAGAAGTTTCTCAGAATAAATCTGTTCAGTCAGTTAAAACAGTAAGGATTGGGGTGGGATTGGCCATTACATTTAATGGCAGCACTTCATTGACCACAATGAAGTGCACTTTGAATTTGTTGTACATTAACCACCGCCGAATTCTGGTGTGTGAGAAAGAAGTCCCAAGAGGATTATTACCTACCACTGAAATGGAAGCTCGGCCATTCAGGAAGTGTGCTGTTCCAACCCTCCTTGTGCCCTTGTTTATGAAAATGTTAATTGATTAAGTGAATAAATTGTAGTATTTGGCGGTGTAAAAATTACAAAAAACACGATAAGGCAGGATCCAAAATTTAGCAGGTGAAGTAAAATTTGGGAAATTGTGAACTTGTCCGCTTTGGCAGGAAGAATAGAAAAGCAGCATATTGTTTAAATAGAGAGAGATTTCAGAACTCTGAGGTACAGAGAAACTTGGGTCTCCTGGTACATGAATCACAAAATGTTAGTCTGCAGGTACAGCAAGTGACTAGGAAGGCAAATAGAATGTTGTTGTTTAATGCAAGAGGAATGGAATATAAAAGTAGGGATGTTTTGCTACAGTTGCACAGGACATTGGTGAGACCACATATAGAGTACTGTGTACAGTTTTGGTCCCCTTATTTAAGGAAGGATATATATGAGTTAAGAGCAGTTCAGAGAAGTTTTACTTGATACCTGGGATGGGCGAAGAAGGGTGTTATCTCATGAAGAAAGGTTAGACAGGCTGGGCTTGTATCCGCTGGAATTTAGAAGAATGAGAAGTGATCTTGTCCAACCAGATGCTGAGGGGACTGGACAAGGCGGATGCTGAAAGGATGTTTCCCCTTGTGGGAGAGACTAGAAGTAGGGGACACATTTAAAAATAAGGGGTCTCCAATTTAAGACAGAGATGAGGAGAATTTTTTTCTCTCAAAGGGTTGTGAGTCTTTGGAACTCTCTTCCACAGAGACTGGTAGAGGCAGGGTCATGAATATTGTTAGGGCAGGGGTAGATAGGTTCTTGACTAACAGGATGGTCAAAGGATATTGGGGGTAGGCTGGAACGTGGAGTTGAGTATGCAGTCAGATCTACCATGATCTTATTGAAAGGTGGCGCAGGCTCGAGAGCCCAAATGGCCTACTCCTGTTCCTAATTCGTATATTTGCAATCTTATCTGAGGTATTTTTGACAGGCAAGGCAATGTAACTGATTGTAAAGGAGTAGATAGTAAAAGGTGTACCATTGTACAAACAAGTTATATGTTGGATCGAACCAGCCGTGTCATTCTGATCAAAATCTGTCCCAGTCATAGGACCCTCTCTAATCAAACTGAACGTTGAGATGCTTCCAATACCACACTCAGCAGCGGTAAAGTCTCCAATCCTTAACTTTTTGAATACTTCTGCTCCTGGCTGTCAGATAACAGAAAACTGGCTCTTCTCCAGCTGTGCTTCAACTTGGCCTTATGGCCCTGTTTCTTCTATCCCTGTTCCCTCTCCCACTTCATCTAATTGCAATATGCTGTCACACCCCCATGCTGTGAACCATTCCCCATCTAACTCCCTCACTATCCATTAGCAATGCTAAGGAAGATCTAGCGCTGACCATAATTAATTCTCCCACTTTCTCAATCATTTAAAGTTCAAACTAGATCATGCGTTCTGTGTTAAACAGGAAAGATTCCTTTTTCTTCACTACAAATTAAATTTACGAATTTAATCTCTGATTTTGTTCCTATGCACCACTTATACAGTGAATTCTATTGAAATATATTTTAATTTGATTCTGTTACTATTTAAATACACTTCTACTATCGAACTTTTTTTCATTATTCTGAATTATATGTGGCGTTCCTGAAATAAGACTGTAGCTGCGTATGTGACATTTGAGGGTAGGCATAAAGGAAGCTACTCTAATTAGCAGGATGTGACTTGTGGTGTCCCACATGTTTGAGGCCTCAACTATCCACCGTGTTTATTAATGACTTAGATCATAGGATAAAGGGCCACATATCCAAATCTGCCAATTATCAATTATTAATTTTAAATCAGAGATGGATGGATTTTGGTTAACCAAAGTTATCAGGGGATATTGGGCAAAGGTGGGTATATGGAATTAAGTCACAGATCAGCCAGATTTCATTGAATAGCAGAACAGGCTTGAGGGGTTAAATGGCCTCCTCCCATTCCTATTTGTAATACAGTCAATAGATTCAACAACAGCTTGTACTTATGTATGTTCGTTAACATCATAAAGCATGCCGACGTGCTTCACAGGAGTATCACCAAATAAAACTGGTCATTGAGCCACATGAAGAGACATGAAGACAGGTAACCTAGAGCTTGTTCAAAGAGATAGGTATTAAGAAGTGTCTTCAAGGAAGTGAGGAAGTAGAGAGGCAGAGAGGTTTAGGGAGGGAATTTCAGAGTTTCCAGTTGAAGGAATGGCAGCCAATGGTGAAGCAATGCAAATTGGGGATGTTTAAGAAGCCCAAATTGGAGGAGCACAGAAAGCCTAGAGAGCTATAAGATGCAGTCCATTGAAATGCATTTCTCACCCTGAAATTTCTTGGGTCAAGACTCTGAAGGTTATGCTGAAATTACATCCAATGGTGCCCTCCAGCACCAACCCAGCCAGAATTTACGCTGTCAGAAAGAGTCAGGGCCCTTAATTTACATGTGCCAGGCACAGACAAGTGTCATTCCATACACATCCCTGGTGTCCAATGGCCCCTGTCAGCACCAAGCTCTTGCACCTGCCTGCCATACATCCATACACTTGAGGTCATGCCGCCCAATTGCTAACTTGCACCGAGTCATGTTCACCCATCACCCCTCCCTTTGCTGACCTTGGACCCCAGTCAAGCAACAGCTTGATTTAAAATTCTCATCTTTGTTTTCCAATCCCTCCATGGCCTCGCCCCTTTCTATCTGTGTAATCTCCTCTAGCCCTACAACCCGCTGAGATATCTCCATTCCTCTAATTCTTGAACATCCCCAAATTTAATCACCCCACCGTTTGGTGGCTGTGCTTTCAGCTGCCTGCACCCTCAGTTCTGGAATTCCCTTCTTAAACCTCTCTGCCTCTCTACCTCGCTTTCCTCCTTTAAGATGCTCCTTAAGATCTACTTCTTTGCCAAAGGTTGAGAAGGAAACAGATCATGTTAATGTGAAACTGTTTTCAACAGGACTAATCAAGTAATGGAATGCATTTCAAGGGCACTTAATCATAAGTTGCTCAGGATGCATTCAGAATACCACATACAGTTTCAGGCATACACCTTCAAAATGACATTGATATTTTGTGGTCAGTTCAGAGAAGAGTGACAAGAGTGACAATGCAAGACCTTGAGCTCTAAGTTCTGAATGATAAATTCATAGAACTGAACCCTTCTTCACTTGTGAAAAGAAGAGCAAGAGAAGCTGTTACAAATTCAGGCCGACCATAGATAACTTTCAGGGTTCAGTGTTTTCATTCACCCCTATAAGTGATCTGAGTATCTGACTTTCACACTGCCCTGCATCTATTTGCATGACAGTATAATGCAGGGACATTGTAATAGTGTGCCCTTGTGATCTGGATATCTGTTGGGTTTTTTCCAAGTGTGTTTCTTCAATCTATCTGAAATCAGACTGTGCAGACATTTAATGAGGCAAATCAATCAACAACAGCAACTTGCAATTATACAGTACCTTTAGCATAGTAAAATGATGAACGTACAGGGTGCTGACTGTGATTGGACTCACTTTAATTCAAGTCACATAATGTATATTTGTGACATAATGCTTCCCTTCCCAGTGGGTCATCTTGCTTCCTTAAGTGATGAGTATTTCTGACTGGGCTTCCTCATAGCCTTTGTTGCATCAGTGTCGTTGGGGCATTCTGTTTCAGGAAACCTCACTGACTGTCTGTGTTTTGTGTTTTATATTTCTTGTTGTTCACAGCCAGAAAGGGGATCAAGAACTTCCCAACACAGTGGGCGTGAGCTGTTTTTAATAGACAAGACAGCCTAACTAATTGATTATTTATAATCCATGGAGGCACAACATCAATCCTAGTTCATTGGTGTCTCAACTCCCCATTTTCTTAGATTTTTAACTTACATGATATTTTCTAAAATTCCACCATTAAAAGTAACACATTTTCTTAATTCTTTTTGTGCTGGAATGGCCAAAAAACTCCTGAAACATAACCAGGGTCACGGTCCAACTCTTTATCTTGTTAAAAGACATAAATAATGTAGATGTAAGCAGGAGTCTGTGTAAAACCACAATTGATGACTTTGAGGACTGGTACAAAATGAATGAGTCTCAAGCAACAATGGGGATTAGAAGGAACTTTACAATAAGGGTGGTAGACGTATTTAATGGACTCCCAACAAATTCAGTGAATACCGAGGAAGAATATGTTAAAAAGAAGCATCACAAATTATGATGTCCGATTTTCAACACTGAATAAAACATTTCCTGTACTTTCTTAGCATAGATTTTGCAATTTGTGTTAAATGAATGGTGCTAGCCAATCATTGCACTTGTATTTGCCCATTTTCAGTGAGGGCTTGCACTGGAAGTTAAGGTAATTAGAAATCCATCTCCGTATGACGTCCTCACTTTTTGTCCATCCTTCAAGGCAATGGTGACCATATTCATCACCTGGAGTGTTTGGTAGGGTTCTGGGGGGGCGGGGGTGGGGTGTCGGGAGGTGGTGGTAGGTAGGTGTCTGCTAAGGTCAATCTGCACCTGGAAGTTACTGCTGCAAAAAGGACAGGATATCACAGATGGTTGAGTCTTAGAAGAGTTACTGGGTCAGGATTTCCTCCGCTTACGTTTTCTGTCTGCTTCTGATATACATTTGCTTTCAGAGGAGGCTGCTCCATTTTTTATTTGCTTGCGGCAGTGCACTGATCCTGGGTGAGCTTCTCCCAGGACTCAAAACCTATATCAAAACCTCTAAGCGAAGCCTTCAGAGTGTTCCTCTACAGGGGGCCTGGTAACTGTGTATACAGCTTGTCTCATTAACCAATCAGATTGAAGAATCCTCATTGAAGTATGTAGAGTCTGAACCAGAATGTGTAACTTTGAAGATTTAATTCAATCTAAAATCATGTCCAGAAAACAAAATAAGGGGAGGGAAAGAACAAGAAGGAAAGAATTTGGGGGGCAAAATACCTTTTCTTTCTGTCACTTTTAAATACTTTTAATTAAAAGTGTTTTAAAAAATAGTTTTTTATTTTTTGAAATCTACAACAATAATTCTAATGGGATGAGACTTCACACTTGTAAAAGTTAAATTTCGATGTCAGTGAGGTTGTTTAACAGGGATCAGGATATATCTCACTGTTAAAAACATTACTGACAAATGGACAAACCTGAAGGTTTTTTTTAATCTATCACTTAACTTCAGCAGCCCAGAGAGTGTTTGGAATGTGTAACTTGCTGCCACATGGTGTAATTAGGTGAATAGCATAGATGCATTTAAGGGTAAACTGGTTAAACACTTGAGAGAGAAAGGAATGAAGGATATGTTGATGGGGTTCGATGAAGAGGAGACGACAAAGGTATAAAAACAAAAAGCTAAAAGCTACTGTGGATGCTGGATGCCCTCAACCGTGTCCAGCCCATATCCCGTGCATCCTCCCTCACGCCTTCTCCTCCTTCCCAGAAACATGATAGGGTCCCCCTTGTCCTCACTTATCACCCCACCAGCCTCCGCATTCAAAGGATCATCCTCCGCCATTTCCGCCAACTCCAGCATGATGCCACCACCAAACACATCTTCCCTTCACCCCCCCTGACAGCATTCCATAGGGATCGTTCCCTCCGGGACACCCTGGTCCACTCCTCCATCACCCCCTACTCCTTAACCCCCACCTATGGCACCTCCCCATGCCCACGCAGAAGATGCAACACCTGCCCCTTCACTTCCTCTCTCCTCACCGTCCAAGGGCCCAAACACTCCTTTCAAGTGAAGCAGCATTTCACTTGCATTTCCCCTAACTTAGTCTACTGCATTCGTTGCTCCCAATGCGGTCTCCTCTACATTGGAGAGACCAAACGCAAACTGGGCGACCGCTTTGCAGAACACCTGCGGTCTGTCCGCAAGAAAGACCCAAACCTCCCTGTTGCTTGCCATTTTAACACTCCACCCTGTTCTCTTGCCCACATGTCTGTCCTTGGCTTGCTGCATTGTTCCAGTGAAGCCCAACGCAAACTGGAGGAACAGCACCTCATCTTCCGACTAGGCACTTTACAGCCTTCCGGGCTGAATATTGAATTCAACAACTTTAGATCTTAAACTCCCCCTCCCCCCATCCCCACCCCGTTTCTCCCCCCTCCCTTTTTTTTCAATAATTTATATAGATTCTTCTTTTCCCACCTATTTCCATTATTTTTAAATCTAAAACTAAAACTTTGTTAGTCTTTCCACCCCACCCCCACTAGAGCTGTACCTTGAGTATCCTGTCTTCCATTCTTAATTAGCACTTTTCTTAGACAATATCACCACCTTCAACACCTCTTTGATCCTTTTGTCTGTGACATCTTTTGATTATCTGCTGCTATCACTGCTTGCTTATCTCCACAATCACCCCACCCTCAACTTCTCTCTCCCCCCGCCCCCCCCCACCTTAAACCAGCTTATATTTCACCTTTCTCCTAACTATACTCAGTTCTGCCGAAGGGTCATGAAGACTCGAAACGTTAACTGATTTCTTCTCCACCGATGCTGCCAGACCTGCTGAGTTTTTCCAGGTAATTCTGTTTTTGTTTTTGACAAAGGTATAAACACGGGCACAGAACAACTGAGTCAAATGGCCTGATTCTGCATTGTTAATTCTATGTAATTTTGGTCCTTGGAGATCAAGTTAGTGGCCCAGGTTGACTCATCCTCTGAGTATTTTCTTCTGTTGCTTCCCATCTTTTGGACAGCATCCTCCCCATGCTATCCTCTGGCATGTACCCTTAAGGCCTGACTGAAATTACTAACCCTATGGAGAGAAGGGGACACAGATCTCTTCTGAGACTAAAGCACATTATTTACTTCTTAATAGTGTTGAAGCTATTAATAGCTTCAGTAATTTGACCATCTGCTGTCCATTGTGTTAAAGGGCAATGTATGTTTTGTTTAACAGCATAGTCCCAGCTGCTTCAGAATGAGTGTCACATTGCATTGCTCAAGGCCAGTATCTTATTTTTCAATGCTTATATTGCCAACACTGCGCTTGAGAATAGTGGGATCATTATTTTACTTAAGTGAGCAATTTTTATATGAGTCATATTTTAAAAATTAAGAATCCACAGATTTTTATTAACCACTAATAAAGCATTAAAAATGGAATAATAATGTGTCTATACAAAAATTATGGACAGAATGAATTCTCATTTTACAATGACAGTATCTCTACTGTAGGTTGCTAAGAACAACAGATTTCAGTTATTTAAAATTGATTTCAATGGAGAAGGCAGTTGGGTGGGTTCTATGATGGTTCAGTGATCCACTGCAATAGTCTGTGCCCAAGTGGGTGAGGGTGAAAATTCCCCAATTTTATTCTTTACTATTCTGTATTGTGCCAGCCTACCTTGCCGAACAAGAGAACAGATTCCTGATTGGCCCCTAGCTCTCCAAAGAGTTAAACCTGCAAAAGAATGAACCTATATTTATAAAGCGCTGTATAATATCAATCAAGATGTCTCAAAGTGCTTCACATGCAATGTATTTTGTTTTGGAGTGTGGTCACTTTTGTTATGTAGATCAACATGTGCCATCTTGTGCATGATGCCAATATCTATCTTTGTCCCACAGCCCAACCTTGACCCACACTTCCTACCGTTTCTCTCACCCCGAATCCCCTCTCCCAACTCACAGTCCTTTGCTACCCTCTGCCCCTGACCCAGAACCCCAATTCCCAACTTACCCCAATTTCTGGTCAGCCAGTCTTCTCTCCACAAACTCCAATCTTTTGCCTCCTAGTCCATGTTTACCCTCTTCCAATCCAGCCCCCACCTCTCCCAGGTTTGTCACTCTCTTCCCAGATTCCCAACTGTTTGTCCACCACATTCCCAGCCAACCCTAGATAGGGAGGGGAGGGAGGTTCATGCCCCAGTCCAGGAGACCCCAGGGAGGTTTGGCAGCTTTATTGTTCTAAGCTGAGCTCCTGACTTTTCACCTTCTCCATCACAAATAAGTGCAGGTTGTTTAAGCGCAATGGAAAACTCACGTTCTTCACGTGCCATGGAATTTTCAACATCAGACAGACAAGGCTTTGTTCCTGAGATCATTTGAATCATGGCACCTTTCTCAGTACTGCAGGGTCAGTGAAATTCTTTAGGATGAATATAGGAAAGTCCCAGAGTGGGAGTAGCTCTTAGCCAAAAGTGCCGAGTGGATGATCCACCCCGGCCTCCTCCGGGGGTCCCCAGTATTACGGATGTCAGTCTTCAGCCAACTAGATTCACGCTATATGATATCAAAAATGGCTGAAGGCACTGGATACTGCAAAGGTAGTGAGCCCTGACAATATTCTGGAAGTAGTACTCCAGAACTAGCCTCGCCCCTATCCAAGCTGTTCCAGTACAGCTAAAACACTGGCATCTACCCGGTAATGTGGAAAATTTCCCAGGTATGTCCTGTACACAAAAAGCAGGACAAATCCAACCCGGCCAATTACCACCCATCAGTCTACTCTAACTCATCAGCAAAGTGATGGGAAGTGTCACTGAGAGTGCTATCAAGTGGCACTTACTAAGCAATAACCTGCTCATTGACACTTTAGTTTGGGTTCAGCCATGGCCACTCAGCATCTGACCTTACCTTAATCCAAACATGGACAAAAGAGCTCAACTCAAGAGGTGAGCTAAGAGTGACTGCCCTTGACATCAAAGCAACATTTGATTGAGTATGGTATCAAGGAGCCCTAGCAAAACTGGAGTCAATGTGAATTAGGGGGAAAACTCTCTACTGGTTGGAGCCATACCTAGCACAAAGGAAGATGGTTGTGGTTGTTGAAGGTCAATCATCTTCAGCTGCTTCATCAATGACCTTCCTTCCATCATAAGGTCAGAAGTGGGGATGTTCGCTGATGATTGCACAATGTTCAGCACCATTCATGACTCCTCAGATACTGAAGCAGTCCGTGCCCATTGACCAGAAACGGAAATGGACCAGTCATATAAATACTGTGGCTGGGAATTCTGTGGAGAGTAATTCACCTCCTGACTCCACAAAGGCTGTCCACTATCTACAAGGCGTAAGTCAGGAGTGTGATGGAATACTCTCTACTTGCCAGGAGGAGTGAGGCTCCAATAGCACTCAAAAATTTTGATACCATTCAAGACAAAGCC
This sequence comes from Cetorhinus maximus, assembly GCF_964194155.1. Classification (NCBI taxonomy): domain Eukaryota; kingdom Metazoa; phylum Chordata; class Chondrichthyes; order Lamniformes; family Cetorhinidae; genus Cetorhinus; species Cetorhinus maximus. Next base: position 47,446,656 of record NC_135883.1, read on the forward strand.
GCCCGCTTAATTTGCATACCATCCACCACCTTTCATTCCCTCTACCACCGACGCACAGTAGCAGCAGTGTGTACCATCTACAAGATGCACTGCAGAAACTCACTAAGGCTCCTTAGACAACACCTTCCAAACCCATGGCTTCTACCTGCTAGAAGGACAAGGGCAGTAGATGCATGAGAACACTGCCACCAGGAAGTTTTCCTCCAAGCCACACACCATCCTGATTGGAACTATATTGTCGTTCATTCACTGTCGCTGGGTCAAAGTCCTGGAACTCCCTCCTGAACAGCACTATTGGTGTACCTACACCATGTGGACTGTAGCAGTTCAAGAAGGCGGCTCATCACCAACTCCTCAAGGGCAATTAGGGATGGGCAATAAATGCTGGCCTTGCCTGCAATGCCCCACAAAAGAAATGCCCTGGGAAGTGTTAATGTTCTGCATGATTGATCCAGTGGTGCCATGGATAAGGTTAGGAGTTCACCTAGGGAACTATATCCTGCCATTTTGTGACAGAATGCACCAAAGCTTCGAAGTCCCACATTAATGTTCCACTTCACTTTGTCACCTTTAGGTAAAAAGACTTGTATTTACATAGCGCTTTCCACATTCAAGATTTTCCAGACATTCTCAGTCACTAAAATATTTCACTGTTGAAGTGTAGTCACTGTTGTAATGTTTGCAGTTTGTACAGAGCACGGATCCACAAGGGGCATTAAGATGAAGGATTAGCTAATATGCATTGAGTGCTGTTGATTGAGGAATAAATGTTGGCAAAAACAATGAACAAACTCCCCCTCCTCTTTCTCAAAAGAAAATGTCAGGTAGGGCCTCAGTTTAATTTCTCATCAAAAGTAACAACACTTCAGACAACACGGTTCTCACGTCAGCCTCCAAGATGTACCCAAATCCTAGAGTGTGGCTTCGAACCTGCAATCCTATAACTCAGGAAACAAGACCTCTATCTGCTCGAGCTAGTTGACGCTTTGAAATGTTCTCCTCCAAAAGAAGTTACAAGAGCAGTAAATGGCAGTGGGCTACCTTTGTTATGGTATTATTTTTAGGAAGCTAGAATTCAAAATACACATTTGCCCAGAGATTTGTACGATAAATCATTGTTTGCAGTGACTGAAGCCACGACAATTTGTAATGATTTTTTAGTACAGTGCTTGCATAGAGGGAGCTGTGAGGTCTTGTGACTGATGGGTGTGACTTCAAAAACATGTATTGTGTAAAGGCATGAAAAATGTGTTAGAAGCATTATCAATAAGAAAAGACAGGCAGCAAAAACCTTGTGAAAAGTGAATGGACAGTGATCTATTGAAAAGATAGAGAATTTCAAAAGAAAGGTGCCGTCAATAGATAGTCATAAATGACGACATCTCAAAGTGATATTTTTTAAATATGTATTTGTGTTTCATTAACAATAAAATTCAAAATAAAAGTAGTGCCCTTCAATTAACAATGTAACATTCACTCCCCTATCCCACTAACATCCGGGTCAGCAGCAGTTGGGTTGGGGCTTTCCAATAAGAGTCCAAATGCCATCACACAAAACCGACTTCCACAATGTCCAACCCTCCACAGGTAACACCTCCCCAACCCCCCCCAACTCCCGCACTCCAACCCCCCCTTCCCCACTCCAACCCCCCCCTTCCCCAACCATGTCATTTCCCTCCGTTTAATTCACTTAGGCTTGCTGGTCTCTGCAGTGGATTGTGAAATTGTTGACCCTCCCGATTAGTGAGTTCTCTATCCACAGCATAGTACTCAGGCCTGTTGCCCACCCTGTGGAAGCGATCACACCAAAATCAACCCCTTTTATTTTATTTTTAAAAGAAATCTCTTGTGGGTATTTGTTATATCTAGTTAGCCAGAAGTTAATGATGACTGTTCTCTTTTTGACCTCTAATTGCTACCTTTTCTTAGGTACAGGGCAGATTAAGCCAAGCTCCAGGTCATCGGTAGTTAGCACTCAATAATGGGAATGTCTAATAGCATTCAGTTGAGAAAAATAAATCTAAAACTAAATCTAAAGATAGTTCAAAATGTAATAGAAGGGGATACTGAGAGACATAAGGGGTTTAAAATGTGTTATGGAGTTGATGCATGGGAAGTCCTCACTGCTGACCGAAGTGTCTGGAGACAAGCAGTCAGGAAGGGCATGGAAAATGCAGAGGACAAAAGAAATAACCAGATGGCAGAAAAGGGAGCCCGGCGGAAGGAAAAAACATCAGCCGACCTTGGGCCAAATATATTCATCTGTGTCAGCTGCAGAAGGGATTGCCACTCACAAATCGGCCTCTACAGCCACAACAGAATCACAGAATCACAGTGCAGAAAAGGCCCTTCGGCCCATCGAGTCTGCACCGACAAGTGAGAAACACCTGACCTACCTACATAATCCCATTTACCGGCACTTGGCCCACAGCCTTGAATATTATGACGTGCTAAATGCTCATCCAGGTACTTGTTAAAGGATGTAAGGGAACCCGCCTCCACCACTCTCCCAGGCAGTGCATTCCAGACCGTCACCACCCTCTGGGTAAAAAAGTTTTTCCTCACATCCCCCCTAAACCTCCTGCCCCTCACCTTGAACTTATGCCCCCTTGTGACTGACCCTTCAACTAAGGGGAACAGCTGCTCCCTATCCACCCTGTCCATGCCCCTCATAATCCTGTACACCTCGATCAGGTTGCCCCTCAGTCTTCTCTGCTTCAACGAAAACAACCCAAGTCTATCCAACCTCTCTTCACAACTTAAATGTTGCATCCCAGGCAACATCCTGGTGAATCTCCTCTGCACCCCCACCAGTGCAATCACATCCTTCCTATAATGTGGCGACCAGAACTGCACACAGTACTCCAGCTGTGGCCTCACCAAGGTTCTACACAACTCCAACATGACCTCCCTACTTTTGTAACCTATGCCTCAATTGATAAAGGCAAGTGTCCCATATGCCTTTTTCACCACCCCACTAACATGCCCCTCCACCTTCAGAGATCTATGGACAGACACGCCAAGGTCCCTTTGTTCCTCAGAACTTCCTAGTGCCATGCCGTTCATTGAATACTTCCTTGTCAAATTACTCCTTCCAAAGTGCATCAACTCACACTTTTCAGGGTTAAATTCCATCTGCCACAGAGATAAAAACAAAAAACTACTGCGGATGCTGGAAATCCAAAACAAAAACAGAATTACCTGGAAAAACTCAGCAGGTCTGGCAGCATCGGCGGAGAAGAAATGAGGACTCGAAACGTCGACTCTTTTCTTCTCCGCCGATGCTGCCAGACCTGCTGAGTTTTTCCAGGTAATTCTGTTTTTGTTTTCCATCTGCCACTTATCTGCCCATTTGACCATCCCGTCTATATCTTCTTGTAGCGCAAGAATATCTTCCTGTAGCCCAAGAAACCTCAACAGATGATGTTCAATACAGAAGTAAGGTACAGGGCAGAGTCCATTGTCTCCTGAGACAGACGGATGCCATTGAATAGACGCTGGCAAATTTAACACTTTTAGCATACTTCCTGCTAGTCTTGTTGAGGCTTTTTGTTCAAATGTTACTCAGTCTCCTCAATTATCCTCACCGATGTTCTATTCCGAAACCAATTGCTGCTATTATACCCTGGCTGTGAAATTTCAGACCATTTTAATCCCAAGTCTGCATGGAGTTAGCTTATCTCAACCAGAGCAACTGGTATAATAGAACTAGCCTCAGCAAGATTGACTTGGGGAGTGGCAGGGGAGGAAAAGTGATTCAGCATTCCTGTTAGCATTGTTATTCACTTATGCCTCCTGGAAAGCATGCATTGCAAGGATATTGCACAAGGACAGGTTTGGGCTTGAATAGGATGGGTAGCCCGTGTGTGCTCATATATGAAGCCATCTAAATGACACAGCCAAGGGTCAGTTGACACCAGTGGCATGTTACCCAATGATGACCATTGCTTTCAGTAGAGGAGGATAGAGACATGGTGAAAGATTTAAAAATAAACTAAAGAATCCACAATCTTTCAGTTGATTACAAAGTTCCAGTGTTAAATACACTGAAAGGAGATGGGCATTATTTAGTTAGTCTCAAAATTCCTGGGTATTTATTCTTAGCTAACTTGTCTATTCTTCAAAATACATAAACATGACTATGGTATCCAAAAGCAGCAAGACTAATTTATTTTACAACTTCTCTGCCAGACAACTAAACATGTCAGGAGGTGTGTGAAAATCAAATCTCCCAAATGGATAGTTTAAATATAATTATCCAATTGAATATTGTGAACCAATTATCCTGTTGTCCAATTTAAGAATTTTTTTCAGTTACAAAAGAAGCCAATATACCCAATCACAATAATGACATGTTTGTAGATCAATTTAACCAACTTGCCTTGTCATCACAGTGCGTAAATGCAATTGCTCTTAAACCCAATATGATCTTCACCAGTAACTAAGTGCCCTATTACTCCCATTGGGTATAAAAATATTTCTGCCTTTTATATTTGTAATCAATGTTTGTGCGGGGAAGTCAGTGGATTGGCCCGTTTTGTAATCAATTAAGAATGTTGTCAATACCCAGTCACATTCATTCTCAGTTCTCCTGGACATGATTCTGATAGTCTGCAATGATTTGGGATAAATCCAATGTGCATACATTATGCACCTAACAAGCACCCATAGAATTTTGAAGCACCAGATCTGTTATCTCTCAATCAAATACATGTAAAGTATTACCATAGATATTCTAGAGGTACCACTAGCTATACAAGAGGTTCAAATGGCAAGATTTCAGCAGTCCAACCAAGTCAGACACCAAGGGAAGAATTTTTAGTTCATCAGGCGGGCATGCGCCCAACCCAACCGAGCATAAAATGACATGCAAATGTCCCGATGTCGTCACATACTTGCTCGATATTTCGGTTGGCGGGCGCGCGCTCAGAGTCGGCAGTGTGCCCGCTGACAATTAAAAGGTCCATTAAGGCCATTAAAAAGGTAATTGAAAGAAATTTTTCACAGGCAAAAAGGCCAAGCGGCCTTTGCATTTTTTAGGAAACCTCATCCACGGGCAGGATGAGGTTTCCATCAGCAAATAAAAATAAAATTAAAATTTTAAAATTTAATTAATAGCATGTCCCTGCTCATGTGACAGAGTCACATGAGGGGAGATGTTTTATAACATTTTAGAAATCTTTATATTTTATTTTGAAAAATGTTCATCTCCCTGAGGTAGCTCTGTGCCTCAGGGAGCTTTCCTAGCACGCACTTGTGCACAAGCGCAAAATTCATGTTCGCCCTCCTCCCCTACCCCCGCCACACAGGCAGCACTGAGTGCTGTCCTTTCAAAGTTAGATATTCATGATGCAGCGACCAAGAGACAGAAATGATTTCCACCGCAATTTGCTCCTCTTCCACCCCTTTTAAAATTTCTAGGCCATTCTGGAATGCCATTTTCAGAACGGTCTGCTGGCATCTGCGGTGGATTGTGAAATTGTTGACCCTCCCAATTAGCCAGTTTTCTATCCACAGCATGAGGTGATTTGACATGATATGTGTGTTGTGATGAAACCCACGGTTTGAAGGACAAGTGAGGAAGCCTGTGCGAGGTCTTGACTGTTCAGATGGGTTGTCAAATGTTCTTGTGGGTGCACCGACTTTGGTTTCAAAGCCTGTATTTTTTGAAACAGTCCCAAACTGAAAGATAAACAAAGACTTTGGGTTTCTGGGAAACAGGGTTGTGACTCTGGGTTTCTAGCTGTTATACATCAGGGGCAGAATTTTATGGCCCCGTTTTGGCGGGGACAGGGCCGTAAAATGCGGCAAGCCATTATAAACCCCATTGACTTCAGCGGGAATGTAAAATCCCGCTGCCGTAAAATTCTGCCCCAGGTTTCTGTGAAATCAGACTGTGACTTCAGGTTGCTATGGAAACTGAAGCTGATTGAAACTGAAAGGAAAATAAAGAGCCCTCAGTTATTTTGAAGGGACCGATTAACTAGAGCTGGCTATTTTGATGACGACCATGTCCATGGAATTCAAGTTGGTTGAGAGCAGCCTCTGGAGGAGAATTGGGTGGTTAAAGCCTGTGTGGAGATAGAAACTGTCCACCTGAGAAAGACAGAGTTTTGAGGACTTTGTGGCTGAATGTGGTGCCATATGTGCTAGGGGGACTGACAGTAAATCCAGGAGACCTATCTCTGTTGTATCAGCTAATTAAAGTGAAATTTATAGCTTATATTGAATACAATTTGCTTGTTAATTCATCTTTAATTTATGTTGATTTTGGTTTGATTGTTAAAGTAAAAGTTACTAGAAGTGAAATCGTGTCCATTGATTTTCTCCATTGGGGTCATTTGCTAAGTTCAATTCCTTTAGTTTATTGGTCTCCATGGAAATCATAACAGTGTTCATTTTAACATCTAGCAAAAGAAAAAGCTTGTAATCGTAATGGAAGACATTTCTATTACTGTTGGACGATCTCATCCGTTCTATTGCAATCTTATGTTTTAATAGCCATGGAAATGCAAATATCTCTACATTGAAGGAATTAGTTTGTTGTCTGATCAGTTATTTACCTATTTGTGTATTGAGTTTGACAACTATTAAAACCACCTTCACCATTTCAAATAACTTTTTTTACTTTATTCATTCACGGGATATGGGCAGCGATGGCTGGGCCAGCATTTATTGCCCATCCCTAATTGCCCTTGAGAAGGTGGTGGTGAGCCACCTTCTTGAACTGCTGCCGTCCACGTGGTGTGGGTACAACCACAGTGCTTTTAGGGAGGGAGTTCCAGGATATTGACCCAGTGACCGTGAAGGAACAGTTATATATTTCCAAGTCAGGATGGTGTATGTGACTTGGAGGGGAACTTGTAGGTGGTGGTGTTCCCATGCATCTGCTTCCCTTGTCCTCCTAGGTGGTAGAGGTCACGAGAGTTCAAAGGTGCTGTCAAAGGAACCTTGGTGAGTTGCTGCAGTGCATCTTGGAGCTGGTGTACATTGCTGCCACTGTGTGTTGATGATGGAGGTAATTAATGTTTAAGGTGGAAGATGGGGTGCCACTCAAGCGGGCTGCTTCGTCGTGGATGCTGTCAAGCTTCTTGAGTGTTGTTGGAGCTGCACTCATCCAGGCAGGTAGAGAGTATTCCATCACATTCCTGATTTGTGCCTTGTAGATGGTGGACAGCCTTTGGGGAGTCAGGAGGTGAGGTACTCCCTGCAGGATTCCCAGCTTCTGACCTCTTATAGCCACAATATTTATATAGCTGGTCCAGTTCACTTTCTGGTCAATGGTAACCTCCAGGATGTTGATAGCAGGGGCTTCAGTGATGGTAATGGCATTGAATGACATGGGGAGATGGTTAAACTCACCGTTGTTGGAGATGGTCACTGCCCAGCACTCGTTTGGTATGAATGTTACTTGCAACTTATTAGTCCAAGCCTGAATATTGTCCAGGTCTTGCTGCATTTGCTGTATCTGAGGAGTTGTGAATGGTGCTGAACATTGTGCAATCATCAGTGGACATCCCCACTTCTGACCTTATGATGGAGGGAAGGTTATTGATGAAGCAGCTGAAGATGGTTGGCGCTTAGGACATTACCCTGAGGAACTCTTCTAGGACTGGGATAATTGACCTCAAACAATGACAACCATCTTCCTTTGTGCTAGGTATGGCTCAAACCAGTGGAGAGTTCCCCCATTGACTCCAGTTTTGCAAGGGCTCCTTGATGCCACACTCAGTCAAATGTGGCCTTGATGTCAAGACCAGTCACTCCAAGCTCATCTCACCTTAACACAAATAGGATTTCAGGGGGAAAGGCTATACTTTTAGTAAGAAAAAAATAAGAAGAAAAAAACAAGTGTTGAATGTGTTTAATATGAATTTTAACCAGCAAATGTTCCAGTACCATCTTAGTGCTTTGATCGAGGCATTTTATGATGCTCTTTGGAGACTGAAAAATCACCTATAGCATCTGATATTCATTAGTGATTTGAAATAAGCGGCTGTCAGAGCTTGTTGGTCCATTTCTTCTATTTTGTGTAGAATTGCACTGAGGTATTAAACGTTTGGCCCTGACATTCTCAATAGCAAGTTGTATCTAAAACCTAGTAATCAATTCAATAAAAATGTGGCTTCTAAACCCCCTATCTCTGTAACTGCCTTCTGCTCCACAACCTTACAAGATCTTTGTACACCTTCACTTCTGGCCTCTTGTCTTTCATGATTTTTATCACTTCTTCAGCTGCCTAGGCCCTAAGCTCTGCAATTCGCACCCTAAATCCACCCGTGTCTCTACCCCTCTCTCCTCCTTTAAGACACCTCTTCAATCAGACCTCTTTGACCAAGGTCTTGGTTATCAGCCCTTTCTGCTTATGTGACTCGGTGTCAACTTTTTTTGGACAGTGCACTTGTCTTGATACATTTTACTAGATAACTGCAAGTTATTGTTGTTAGTGAATGCTTGTTGCTGTCCCCATCTTGACCAGAAGAAAAAGAACAGAATTTTTCTCATATCACCTCCTATTGTTATTGTCAAATTACATAATATCTGCAGTTATGGTGTATTTTCCGCCAATTGACTGCTTTTTATTGCCTGAAAGCCTTAGCTTTTGTGTTGAAATTTGTGTATTAGGATTTCTTGTACATACCATTAAACAAATGACTAATTTTTTTGGCATTAATTTGACTGCTCCTCCCTGAATAATTGACTAGATCTGTTCATATCTTTTGTGGGATTAAGTTCAGCTTGAACAGTTTGTAGAAGGAAATGCAATTTGTTTAATTGTGTCCTTGGACCAAAACCTGTGGTGGGCTGAAGAGGCACCATCTGTAAAAATAGCTTCCTCTATCTGCCACTAATTGCGTTTGGGGGCCATAGTCTTCAGTGACTAGCAATAGAACAGAGTACTTGTCACAAAGTTCCAACTGATAATAGACATTCGTAGACAAACCAAACTTGGTACATAAGTGAAAAGTTTTGCTATGATTTCAAAACAAAATGAGAGTTGAAGAAAAGTAAACAAAAAGCCTATGGTTCTGTGGGCTATAAGAAATCTTATAAGCTAGATAAATTACATATTGCTTATAGGCTAGGTAAATTACATAGTATTTATAAACTGGATAAATTACGTATTATTTGAGCGTGGTATAGATTGAGTGATTCAGTGCTGGACGTGCTGTATTATGAATGAGATACTAAACTATCTGCCCTCAGATGAATGTAAATGATCCCATGGCACTGTATTAAGGAGAGTAGAGGAGACGTCTCTGTGTGGTGGCTGGCATTTATCCCTTAACTAGCAGCACCAAAACAGATATCTCTTAGTCCCCAAATCCCAAACAGCCGGCTCCTACCCCCTTCCCAAAATCCATAAACAGCACTGCCCTGGTCAGCCCATTGTTTCAGCCTGTTCCTGTTCCACTTAACTTATACCATCCTATCGCGACTCACTTTTTTCTTCCCTTGTCCGGTCTTCCTACCTACATTTGTGACTCTTCAGGTGCCCTACCTCACTTCAACAGTTTCCATTTTCCTGGCCCTAGCCGCTTCCTCATCATTATGGATGTCTAATGACTCTACATCCCCGTCCCCCACCAGGACAGTCTGAGAGCTCTCAGCTTCTTCCTTGAACAGAGGCCCAACCAGTCCCCATCCACTACTACCCTCCTCCTCTTGCCAGAACTTGCTCTCAATTTAAACAACTTCGCCTTCAACTCCACTCAATTCCCCTGACTAAAAGGTGTTCCTATGGATACACACATGGGTCCTAGCTATGTCTGTTTTCGTAAGATATATGGAACACTCTTTGTTTCGGTTCTACTCAGGCTCCTCCCTCAAGTCTTCTTCAGGTACATCAGTGACTGTTTCAGTGCCATTTCCTGTTCTCACCATGGACTGGAAAATTTCTTTGCCTTTGCTTACAATTTCCATCCTTCTCTCACCTTCACCTGGTCCGTCTTTGACTCTTCCTTTCCCTTCCTTCACTTCTCTGTCTCCATTTTTGGGGATAGGCCATCAACTAACGCTCACTATAAGCCCACAGACTCCCACAGCTACCTTGACTATACTTCGAAACACCCAACTTCTGCAAGGACTCTATTCCATTCTCCCCGCCTCACAATCTCTATACATCTGTCCAGACGATGTAACCTTCCATACTAGCACGTCCAAAAGTCTTCTTTTTTCCTCAACTGAGGTGCCCCCACCCACCCTCCTAGTGTGGTTGACAAGGCCTTCCACGGTGTCCAAATCTATCTGACACACTTCCGACCCCTTCTCACCTCTTCCCCTCCCTTGCAGAACCATGATAGGGTTCGCCTTATCCTCACCTTCCATCCCACCTGCCTACACATTCAACGGACCATCCTCCATCATTTCTGCCACCTCTAGCATGTTGCTGCCACCAACCACATCTTCCTCTGACCTCCTTTCAGAATTCCAAAGGGACTGCTCCCTCCGCAACACCTTAGTCCACTCCTGTCACCCCTAACACCTCTTCCCTTTCCTACAGCACCTTTCTGTGCAAGCGTAGGAGATGCAGCACCTGTCCTTTCACCTTCTCTGTTCTCACCATCCAAGGCCCCAAACATTCCTTCCAGGGGAAACAGAGATTTACTTGTATGTCTTTCAGTTTAGTATACTGTATTCGCTGTTCACGATGTTGTCTCCTCTACATTGGAGAGATCAAACATAGACTGTGTGCCCGCTTTGTGGAACATCTCTGTTCAGTCCAGAGCATGATCCTGACCTTCCTGTTGCTTGTCATTTTAATTCTCCACCTTGCTCCCACTCTGACCTTTCTGTCCTTGGCCTGCTACAGTGTTCCAATGAAGCTCAACGCAAGCTCGAGGAAAAGCACCTTATCTTTCGTCTCAGCACTCTACAGCCCTCTGGACTCAACATTGAGTTCAACAATTTTAGATCATAACCTCTGCCTCCATTTTGTTTCCTTTTTTTGCTAGTTTGGTTTTTCTTGTTTCTTTCTTTAGCCCTTCACTTTGCGTTCGGTAGGCTGCTATCCAGCCATTCACACCTCATCTGAACATATCTTTTGTTTCTTTGCTCTATTCATTACCATGGAACCTTTTGATATTTAATCTCTCCTGCCCTCCACCCTATTACAGGCCTTCGTTTTTGTTCTTCCACTGCCCCCCACCCTCCACCATGCCCTTTCACTTGCTCAAAGCCAATTATATTTCTATCTTTCCTTGGTTCTGATGAAGGGTGATCATCGACCTGAAATGTTAACTCTGTTTCTCTCTCCACAGCTGCTGCCTGACCTGCTGAGTATTTCCAGCATTTTTTGTTTTTATTTCAAATTTCCAGCATCTGTAGTATTTTGCTTTTGTAAAACACACCTTGTTTATCTCATTGCTGTTTGTGGGAGCTTGCTGTGTGCAAATTGGCTGCCACATTTCCAACATTACAACAGTAACTACACTTCAAAAGTGCTTTGGGATGCCTTTAGGATATGAAAGGTACTATATAAATGCAAGTCCCCTCTTTAGTTTGGATTGATGCAAAATAGTCTTGATGTGATCTGGCTAAAGAATCACCCAAAGAAACTAAGCCGGAAGATGTCAAATCACCTGCAGGAGGTCATCAAATGTCACTGGATCTTTCATCCATTAGAGTGTAACTACATGTTAATGTGAAGCCAAGTCTAAAAAGAACCACATGGGAGTTTTTTGCAATTTAAAAAAAGAAAATTTTTAATGCTGACAGGAAACTATTGGGAGGCTCAGGCTCAACATCAAATTAGTCAGCACTCAGATGTGGCAACAAGTTAGCATGAGTGAAGCTTAATTCTTCCTTGGCAGAGCCTCTGGTACAATGAGAGTCAGTGACTTCAGACCATGGAATACATTACTGATCTGAGACTGCAATACTGATGTGGAACAAGTTTTTTTGAGTACATAGTTATAAATTCAACAAGCCTTCCCTCACTGCAGCACAGTCACTTCTTCAACCACTTTCCCAAAAATGACCAGTATGTCTCTCAATTGCAGTCAGCATTTATATAGTATCCATCCTATCCACCCCTTCACACCACCATGATAACAGCCAGGAAGACATTTCAAACAGAAGTACACATACAAAGGAAGCCTTTAGATACAGGGCGAGATTTTCCGGCCCGCCCGCTGCCAGGATCGTCTGGTCCCGCCGAAAGTCAATGGACTTTTGGCCAGCCTGCCGCATCCACCCCTCACCCCCCTGGGCGGGTCCTGCCATAGCGGGGCCAGAAAATCCAGGCCAAAGGCTTCTTACAAAGAATTAACAGCACAGAAACAAGCCATTCTGCCCAACGGGTCTCTGCTGGTATTTATGCTCCACATGAGCCTCCTCCCATTATACTTCATCTCACCCTGTCAACATATACTTGCATTCCTTTCCCCCTCATGTACCTATACTTGCCTTCCCCTCCAATATATCTTAATTGTGCTGGCACTGGCAACTTGGGACAGCCATCTGGTGACTTGTTACCATGACTCACCGTGGAAAACAGTTAAGATTTCAAGTATGAACTGACACAGTGATTACGGGCTAGCGGGGATGCACTGCAGTTATTTACATTTTCTATCCTTGACGTGCCTTTTAGACTATTAATAGTTTTACATGGTGGCACATTTTGTATTAAAAGACAAGACCAGAAATCATAGTATACATGGGAGAAATCATAGTATACATGGGAGTGTTTCGGGTTGAGAGTTTGTGTATTCTCAGCCAGAATGTAAAAGAGTCATCCACATTCCCGTAATTTACAGGAAGAGTCCACATATATTGTAATGTTAGTAATTTACAAGGGTCGTCCGCAATACAGTAATATTCGTAATTTACAAAGACTGTCCACATTCTTGTAATCTTGGTAATTTACAAGGCGCATTCACATTACCGTAGTGTTAGTAATTTACAAGGTGCATTCACGTTACTGTAGTGTTGGTAATCCACAAGGTGCATTCACATTACCGTAGTGTTGGTAATTTATAAGGGGCATTCACATTACCATAATGTTGGTAATTTAGAAGGTGCATTCACATTACCGTACTGTTGGTAATTTACAAGGGGCATTCACATTACCGTAGTGTTGGTAATTTACAAGGGGCATTCGCATTACCATAGTGTTGGTAATTTACACAGGGCATTCGCATTACCATAGTGTTGGTAATTTACAAGGGGCATTCGCATTACCATAGTGTTGGTAATTTACAAGGGGCATTCGCATTACCATAGTGTTGGTAATTTACAAGGGGCATTCGCATTACCGTAGTGTTGGTAATTTACAAGGGGCATTCACATTACCGTAGTGTTTGTAATTTATAAGGGGCATTCACATTACTGAAGAAGTGTCATATTTGACTCGAAACATTAGCTCTGGCCCAAATCTTCCCATCTCCCTGTCATAGGAGATGGAATGTAAGATGGAGATGTGCATCAGGACCTTATGGAAATCCTGATGCACAGACATATATTGAAATTGCCTGGAAAGTTTAAACTTCTGATGGGCTGATGTCCGCTGCCCGGGACCCTCAGTGACAATTTCTGACCCTGAGGTCAGGACAGATATGTGGGACGTACCTGCATACTTACCCTGGAAATGTTACACAGTTTAACACCTGGTCCAAGTTCTGTGTAAGAAAACCAAGCAACACTACTGCCCCACCCCTCTGAGCTGACCCGACTAACACTCCTCCAACCACCCGACTACACTCTTGAGCATCCAACTACCCCCTCAACCACCCGACTAACCCCCAACCACCAGACTACACCCCCGACCACCCAACAACACCCCAAGCCACCCCAAACCACCCGACCATTGCCCCGACTGCCCAATTAACATGCCTGACCAGACCTGACTACCCCCTGATCACCTGACTACCCTCCCAGCCACCTGACTAAAGCCCCAACTCATCAACTACCCCACCAACCAAATCTGAGTACCCACTGACCAACTGAATACCTACTCACTTGCCTATTATTTCACCCACCTCACCTCACCACCTCACCAGCCTACCCCCTCACCTATTCATTCACTCAACTACCCATTCACCCACTCACTCACCCATTCACTAACTCATTCGCTTAGTGAAAGACTCGGGCCTTTAAAAACTTACCTGAATGCGGCAGCTAATGTCGTGAAAGGGGGCGTGTCCACTGCCACATGATGAGATCAACCAGGGAAACCCAGTGGCTTCCCAGCGGGGTTCATTTGGTGGGGTTGGGGGGGGGGGGGGGGGGGGGAGGAGGACAAAGGTTTGGAGGCTCCTTTTTGGGAACTGAATGGCCCAAAGAGGTGCTCCTTGATGGTAACGGCAGCCCCCCGTGGCAAGGACCTGCCCTCAGCGATCCCCTGGGTGATCATTGGGGCCTGCCTGTCTGGTTGCAATGTCAGTAAAGGCCAGCAGTAGTGGGGGCACTGCTGAGCTGTTGATTGGGCTGGCAGCTCTTGGCACGGTGAGGGGGGGTGCAGAGTGTGTGGGCCGCTGTGCTTATTAGGATGACAGCCCCAACAGCCACATAACTGACCTTCATGGGTCCTGCTGCTGGGCTTCAGCCTCTGTGCTGCCATTCAGGCCAACATTTCAGGCAGATGACCTTTCATCAGAACTGGAGAAGTCAGAAATGTAATAGCGGAGACGGTGAAGAAGAGAACAAAAGAGAAGATCTGTGATAGGAAGTCAGGAAGATTAAATGGCAAAAGGATGGTAGTGCAGGGCTGAATGGAGTGGTAATGGGGCAAGTAAAGAAACATTACTGTCCAAAAAATTGCTGTAATGGTTAATTGGGAGCCACATTACCGTAATGCACCATGTGAGTTACTGTAATTTGACTGCAGGTACTGTAACTGCCTCAGAAACTCCCCTCTCTGTTTCCCAACCTCTCCAGCTTCTTTTTGGGAGTTAGTACTGAGTGCCCCTTCACCCTCCCATCCTGGAAAATAATTCAGCATTGCTTCCTTGTTTACTGGAGAACTTTACAAGGCAATGTAAATAAGCAAAAAAAAATCTTTAAAATATCAAGAATAATAATCTATCTGGCTTTTTAATCTGCAATTGCCTTCAAGTCGTTCTGTGTGGAATGCATTTGGAATGTAAAATATATTATTTCTTTGCAATGATGCTTGCTGCTGTGTGTGTGGTTTGCACCATTTGTGAGAGCTGCCCGGGTTAGGGTGGGGATGGACTGACCGGCTGAGGCAAAGCAGCCGCTTTGAAGGATCGTGCTTGAAAGCGAAGCACCTGAATCTTCTAAAAGCGACACTCGGCCTCCATCTCTCTGTCTCTCTCTCTTCCCTCCTCACTCTCTCCCTGACGATGCACCTTGTTGGTTTGTGTGTTTAGTTTGCGAAAGAATCCCTCCCTTTCCCTCCATCCTGCTCCTCCTCCCCGCCTGCAGCAAAAGATTTCCCCCTCTTGCAACTCGCTGATGCTATCCGTTTCCACGGTGCACACACACTCTCCCTGAGTGAAAGCTCCTAGAGTGAGATTCCAGGCTGGATGTAGCAGCAAATAGTCCATTAACATGACTGCACGTCGGCTTTTCAATCAAGCAGCACGGGTATTGCTTTGTAAACAGTAATGAACAATGTATCTTGTTTGTATCCAGTGGAGATGTTACAATGATTTCTGCCCCCTCTTTCTCTCTCTCTGGGTGAAATGTTACTGTGTGCTTGACTCCCCTCCCTTCTCTGTCTCTCTCTAACTGTCCGTCAAATCTAATGTATTCCTTCTTCCAGGAACGAGTCGACCGGCGCCTGGTCCACTCTGGGATGTAAAACTGTGCTCACCGATGCATCCCATACCAAATGCCTGTGTGATCGTCTGTCGACATTCGCCATTTTGGCTCATCAACCCACAGAAATAGTAAGTAACCAGGGGGAAAAAAAAATCATCATTAATAAATCCCATTTTCTTTGAAACTGTGGCAGAGATTATGAATTTTTCACCCTCTGTTTCTCTCTAAAGCGGCTGTGTAAAGATGAGCCTTGCTGCATCTATATCCTCTTGTCATGTTGGGCAGGGGGGGTGTTAATAAATAATTGAATATTGTTTTACACTGAACAAGAATAATAATCTGGGGAGAAGAGAGAGGAACTAGTCACTTTATGGAAATGAAACCTAAATGGGATTAACTGCTCCTGCTTCCTTGATGAGAATGTGCCATTTTTAAATGACAATAGAGTAATAAATGTGCTACTGAGAATGGTAACATGTATTGTTGTTGGAGAGTATTGGTATGTATTCGGTTTGAGATCAAACTGCGATATTTTGAATGCCTTTGGAAAGTAAACGAGAAATTCCGCCACATTGTAATGGAGACATTGTATTCGGAAAGGTGCATGTGTGTGTTGGGGTACCGTTACTCGTACTGAACCCCCGCCCCTCCTCCCAGTGAATAGATAATTCACGCCTTGTTTTAAAAAAAAGAGAAACTAGTTCGTTTTTCGTGTCCGGGAATAAAGACTGGTTGGCCAGCGAGACCTTGCACCTGATTGATCACCCGTCCAAAAGGCAAGGGCACAAGCTCCCAAAAATTAAGTCGAGGTTTGTGGGAGCTGCCTGAGAGAGTAAATCTGCTGGGAGCACCTGCCCCCATACTCTCCTAGGTGGTGTCTAAAGGAGAAGGGTGTACTGGTCCCATCATATCTTATGTGCGTTATATGTGTGTGAGGCACTGATAAATGTTACACTGTTCACTTTCAGACTAGCAGAGGACGAACCGTCCCAAAGATGCCCGGTTGCAAGGCGAATTTGACATTTGTTGTGGCGTGCTATTTGGTGCTGCCACAATGCCATAAACGTGCTGTAAAACGCTGATGGTTTTGCACTGGTGTAAATCTTGGCGCCTTTAAGAGTATTGGTTGGGTGTGAATGGTTAGGAGAGGATAGCTAACTTTTTTTTAAAAAATGATCTCTGGCTATCGACCACACTGTCCTTTGCTTTCTGAAGATTCAGAAGAGTCGACTATCTCGTTTTCTCTTTGTCACTAAAATAAAACCTCAGTGGCAGTAATTGGGCCTGACCTCAGTATCCAGGAGCAGGACACTGCCTGCTCCACATCAAGAGTGATGGTAATGCCAATGTCACCTCCCACTGCCATCTCAGGTGAAATATGCATTGACCTTAGTATACAAACTGTGATTTAAGGAGTCAGTATTGGCTTTGGTTTGGTTGACACCAGAGTGTTTGAATATATTGATAAAGATTATGAATATACTTTGGTAATAAGGCCCAAGCGAAATGCTGCACATAATTGATGATTGGGGTGAGACCAGTTGGGTATAGCATCAATCACCTGTATTAATACTGCGAGTTGCAAATGGCCTTGCTTTCCACAGAATGGAAGGACAACGTCGTATCACTTTGGAATTCAAATACTTTTAATCTGGTGACACAACCTCAGTCTCTATCCCATCAGTGGAATGCGGTGGCCCTTTCTAATGAATTAAAGTAGACTATAAAATAGAGTCAAGGGAGGACAAAGGAATTAAATTTGCATCCGAGTTGTAGGGATCCTTTCCTAATAACTATCTGGCTTCAATGAATTCCTATCTGTTTTGAACTGTTGGAAATGTCCCATTTTGTACCCATTGTATTTAACTGGGAATACCAGTTGGAGATAAGTAATGGATTGCCTGTTTATAATATTGATGGGGAGCAATATTGACATTTACCATTTGCTGCTCCTCCCTATCCATTGACTCCTGAGCCATTGCCTTCAGTTCCTCACTGTTTCTTCCATGACACTAGCACCTCCCCATCTGAGCTGCTGCATATACCACTTCCCCATTTTGGCAACATCTCTTCACTTTTCACAAAAAGCCGGAAAATATGAAGTCTACCATTTGAATTTCTATACTCCTTTACATTCCTAACTTAAAGATATGGAAGGTTATTGCATGCACATCACTGTACAGTAACACTCCTGTCAGTTTACATTACTTCACTCACCAGGTAGTTTTGATGTGTTGATAGTGTTACGGACAGGGATGAGAGAAACCTGAAACTCCTGTTCCTTTCCCTCACTGTCCATAATCAGTGTGTTTTCATTTTTTCCAAAAAGGAAGATAAGGGTGTTTCTTAAGCCCTGAATGTACAGTCAATTTGAATAACTAGTAGCAAGCTGTCCATGAGTTTAAATAGAGTTATTTACGCGTTCACCCCAAAAATCTTACACAACATCACTCACTCACCACTCACACACACACAAGGAAAATGCAGCTAAATGCACTTTTACATGTTACAAACAACGGAATAGTTTAAGTCATGTGACAGGCTTGTCTCAATGCAGGCCTGGTGAAACGGAGGTTCTTTTTCACTGGTGAAGTGTAGCTAGGTGAGTACAAAGACCAAAGTTGTAAATCAAGGTCGTTGCAGGATTCCCTCAAAGAGTTGTGAAGTTGTTTATAGACTTATTACTAGGAGGTCGGTTTTCTGCACTGGTGGACTTAAAAGGGAACAGGCTTGGAGACCATTCCATGTTGTAGTCTTCAGTTTTAAGGCATAGATGTTGCTGCCTTTGCTGCTGTTGTTTTGACTGTATTGTTTGCAGACTGATGGGTTTCTTTCTGGTATTTGTGGTAATAAGATTTGTTATCTGTGATCAGTTTTGGTCATGTGACCACATGATCAATACTTTTGTTGTCCATCCAGAATGTTTTGAAGTTGGAAGCCATTGATACACAATGGGGGCTGGATGGTGGACATTCACACCTACTTCTAATGAACTGGATTCTCTACAGCTCTCATTTTGATAAGTTTTGCGCTCAGAGACAGTAAACCTGGGAGACCACAGATTCTTGAGTTATGAAAGTCCATAAACAACAGGAGGTGTGAATTCCATAAGTAGTTTTGTCATGGTATGTCCATTCAAAGGGGGCAGTCCACCCATGATCATTCAATTAGGACCTTTCAAGAGACTTGAGGTGATTCTGAGTCTCTGCAAAAATTGAAAAAGTCATCTGACCCTCAGCAGCCATCTTAGCAGTTTTTTAATGTACATCTTTTAAAAGAAAAGGCAGATCTAGAAAATGCTATACTGAATACAGTCCATGTTTAAAGTTATGAATATGACATGTCTTTACTGAGCATGACAACAGAATAAAATGCCAGGCACTCCTGTTGTTCTTTCGTGTTTGTGCTCTTGTTAGATATTCTTAAAAGAAGGAAAACATCACAGTCAGTAGAAAATATCTTTATACAAGTCTAGACACCTATGCCAATAAAAATGTGACTACTGAAAGAAAAGTCACTTGTTTTCCCTTATCCCTGCAGAAGATAAAATCACGAGCAATGCAATAAAGTAGCATTTGGCAGCTTGGTCTACTTAAGTCGCGCTCTCAGACAGAAGGCTTTAGATTCAAGCCCCACTCCAGGACTTCAGCACATAATTCAGGCTAGGCGTGACCTGTGATGCTATAACCACATTAAGTCCCTGAACCCTGAAAAGCCCAGACAGACATCTCTGGTCTCATTTGCCCTAATGCGTCATATTTGCTAGTTTGTTGTTTGAGTTTTGTGGGCCTCGAAATTTGTAAAGATGTGTTTGTAATAATGTTGCCTCACTGGTGCTCAAAACCTATTTTGGAGCACCGAGACCTGTTGCAATGAGCAGCTTGAGGTGTATGCTAATTAGTGGAGATTTTCATTTAAATACCACCTCATAGTTTGTGGTGGAGGCAGAAACCCTCAACTCATTTGAAAGGTGTCTGGATGTGCACCTCAAGTGCTGTAACCTGCAAAGCTACAGACCAAATGCTGGAAAGTGGGATTATGCTGGGGGGTGGGGGGGCTTGTTTTTCGGCTGGCACAGGCACAATGGGCCAAGTGGCCTCTTTCTGTGCTGTAAACTTGCTATGATTCTGAAAGCTTGGATACCTTGATCTAGATTGGTATTGCGTAGTTGTGAGGGAGTGCTGCACTGTCGAAGATGCTGTACTTCAGGTGCAACATTAACAATAATAGCTTGCATTTGTAAAGCACCCTTAACTTTTTTTATTCATTCATGGGGTGTAGGCTTCACTGGCTGGGCCAGCATTTATTGCCCATCCCTAATTGCCTTTGAGAACGTGGTGGTGAGCTGCATTCTTGAACTGCTGCAGTCCATGTGGTGTAGGTACACCCACAGTGCTGTTAGGAAGGGCATTCCAGGATTTGGGCTCAGCGACAGTGAAGGAACGACGATATATTTCCAAGTCAGGATGGTGAGTGACTTGATGGGGTACCTGCAGGTGGTGGTGTTCCCAATGTAATATTGTAAAACATCCCAAGCTGCTTCACAGGAGCATTATCAAACAAAGCCTCACACTGAACCATACAATGAGACACTAGGCAGGTGACCAAAAGCTTGGTCTGAGAGGTAAGTTTTAAGGAGTATCTGAAAGGAAGTGGGGAAAGGCAGAGAGAACTAGGGAGGAAATTCTAGAGACTGGAGCCCAGGGAGTGTATACAAGGCCAGAACTGGAGGAGCATAACTCAGAAGGTTGTTTTTTTTTATTCATTCATAGGATGTGGGCATCCCTGGTAGGCCAGCATTTATTGCCCATCCCTAATTGCCCTTGAGAAGGTGGTGAGCTGCCTGCTTGAGCCGCTTCACTCCCTATGGTATAGGTACACCCACAGTGCTGTTAGGCCTGGAGAGAGGTTACAGAGGTAGGTAGGGACCAGGCCATGGAAGAATTTGAAAACGAGGATGAGAATTGAACCAAGGTCCTTAGCTGTCTCTTTTGGCTGGATGTTAAAAATAGCTGGGTATTGTTTTGTGGAGCACAATGAGTTGTCCCAGTGTCGTGGCATGCAGTCCTCCCTGAAAAATATTACTGCCAAAAACATAGTGACTGGCCATTCATCACATTGCTATACGTAGAATCAGGTTGTTGAAAACAGAAGCTATGTTTGCCTACATAACAACCGTAACTACATTTTCAAGTAAATCATGGTGCCTGTCATGATTTGAGGCTATGGTAAAGTGTTATATAAATGCAAGTTACCTTTTTACTTCTACACAGTCAATGCCACATTGAACACCCACTATAACAAGTGTTTAGTGAGGGAGGCTGCTCTCATTTTCTGCTTATCAATATCTACAAAGTGCCCCATACACAATGTATTCAAAAATTGGAATTAAAATGCCTGCTTATAATGAGACAGACTTTAGAAACTGCAATTGTAACAGTATTTTTGTCACGTGCTATAAAGAGCCAGTCCATTTCCTTTGGATCACCAGTACAATTGATTGGTATATGAGACTTGCCAAGCATATCAATCAGTGCTTCTTTTCATTCATCATCAAGAATCTACATTTTATCATCTTTACCCACTCATATATATGTAACATGTCAAAACTGATGAGAAGCTTCCACTCTCACACCCCTTGTTCATCCCCATAGACAGCTATTATTTTGAATACAGTAATATATTCTATTTGGGGAGATTAACCAGTGTCACTTTGGCTTGGTTTGTGGAATTCTCACCTTTGAGTCAGAAGATTGCACGTAATCTGGGCTGATACTTCAGTGTGGAAGTGAGGGAGTGTTTCATTGTTGGAGGTGCCGTCTTTCACAAGAAGCTTCAAGCTGAGATCCGATGTGCGCCAGGTGTATGGAATATATCCCATGACATTATTTAGATAAGAGGCAGTTGATCTTTCAGTGTCAAGGCCGCCAGCATTGGTCATTCTTTATGTGCTATTGTGGGATCTTGTTGTGCGCAAATTTTCTAAATGGTTGTCCATGTGATGGGAGTGACTGCACTTTCCTGATGGTTAGAAAATGTTGGAGATGTGATGAGGGTGCTAGATGGATGAAGGTTCATTTTGGGTGCAGTGGCTGCATATTTGTCAGTAATGAGGAGCATATATATCCGTGATCCCACAGAAACCATGGTGCAAGATAATAGAGGAAAATCACTCTCCTGTTCTGACATTTAACTATCCAATTAATAAGGCTATAATGTCCATAAAGTAGATAACCTACAGCTTTGGATCTTTTTTTATTTGTTCAAGGGCTGTGAGAATCACTGGCAAAGCTAGCATTTATTGCCCACCCCTAACTGCCCTTGAGAAGGTGGTGGTGAGCTGCCTTCTTGAACCACTGCAGTCCATGTGGTGTAGGTACACCCACAGTGCCTTTAGGGAGGGAGTCCCAGGATATTGACTCAGTGACAGTGAAGGAATGGCAATATATTTCCAAGGCAGGGTGGTGTGTTCCTTGAAGTGGAACTTATAGGTGGTGGCGTTCTAGGGCTTTTGCTACCCTTGTCCTTCTAGGTGGTGGAGGGCTTGGAAGGTGCTGTCTTGGACCCTTGGTGAGTTGCTGCAGTGCAACTTGTAAATGGTATATACTGCTGCCTCCATGTGTCAGTGATGGAGGGAGTGAATGTTGAAGGTGGTGACAATCGAAGTGGACTGCTTTGTCCTGGATGGTGTCAAGCTTGTTGGTGGGGGATTCAGCAATAGTGATGATGGTTGAGCACCAAGGAGACATGTTTGATTCTCTCCTTGTGGAGGTGGTTGTTGTTTGGCACTTGTGTAGGCATGAATATCATTTGCTACTTATCAGCTCATGCCTGAATGTTGTCGAGGTCTTGCTGCACGCGGGGCACGGACTGCTTCAGCATCTGAGGTGTCACGGATGGTACTGTGCAGCCATCAGCAAACATCCCCACTTCTCACCTTAGGATGAAGTTAACATCATTGATGAAGCAGCTGAAAATTGTTGGGGCTAAGATACCACCCTGAGGAACTCCTGCAGCGATGTCTTGAGACTGAGATGATTGACCTCCAATAACCACAACCATCTTCCTTTGTTCTAGGTATGACTCCAACCCTGATTCCCATTGACTTCAATTTGCTAGGGCTCCTTGATATCACACACGGTCAAATGCTGCCTTGATGTCAAGGGCAGTCACTCTCACCTCATGTCTGGAATTCTGCTCTTTACCCATGTTTGGACCAAGGCTATAAAGAGGTCTGGACCCAAGTGATATATCACAAGAGCTTTTCTGTGTGTGATGATAGCTAGGTGTATGTATGAATCTGTAGACTCATGGATAAATTTATATAACATATACTGCATGTAAATTTCAAGCACTTGCTTGTCGTCTTTGTACTGCTGGAGCATAATTACATCAGGATCTTTTTGTCTGCTAGCAAAATTAAAATGTCAAGTTCGGAAATTATTGTTTGAGCAATTCTTAAGCAATGACCTTTGAACTTACTCACAATTGATGGAGAGCAAGGTAGCCTAAGACATCCTGAGGCCCATTAGGCATCATTTAATGAAGTTGACAATCGTTTCGCCATCAATTCCAGGGTATATTGGAGTCACCAGGATAAATGTTCTCCAAAAACTCCTTTATAATTCTGAAGCTTTTGGCTCCACTTACCAGTATATTTTTTTCAGAAATTTGGGGCTTCATTTGGAAGAGTAGGCCACAGCTAGCACCCCAGATGAAGCTGAGGCAATGGCTTTTTAAACTTCAAATTTTAATGTTGAAAACTCAACCGCATTTATGACATGGTGGAGATTAGCTTCCATAAAGTGTCAATGGATAAGCTGTCTAATTCTGTTTAAATTTGGAAAGCTTACACTTTTTTGCAGTGCTCCAACATGAAGTTGAACTCTTTGGTGTGCAGCTGGATGAAGGTTTGAAATAATCATTTCCCAGTGCCTCGTGTAAAGCATTGCAACCAATCCGCTTTTAAATCCACTCACTGGGTTATAGGCTTTAGGAATTGGCCAAACCTGAGACTTGGATTTTCACTCCCAAGGCCGGTAGCATGAGTCTGAAAATTTTCGGGCTCACTGCATCCACCTTGGGAGAAAGTTCCCTGGCAGACGAGTGGAGTGGGTGCAGGATGGAGTTGTACCTGTTGCCCCCAGATGTAGGTCAGCAGCAGCCACGTGGGCTGCCTAGTGCTCAGGCGGTCTATTTAAAAGGCTGCCCTCAGTTCTCTGGCCCAGTTGTTTGCTGATATTTTAGGCCCTATAGCCCTCATACCTCATCATTCTCCCACCCACTCCCTATGTCACCTCCATGCCCCATGCCAAGCCATGCCCCTCACCTACTATGGCCCATTATAGCCCCTATGCCAACTTAATGCCAACTCAAGCAAACTCATGTCCCCACCCACCCTAATGGCCCCTTATAGCTCCTATGCCAACTTAATGCCATCCCTCCCACCACCCTTTGCTCTTACACCATCAATGCCAACTCACCCAGTATCCACCATGGGCAGACCTCAGGAACCATGTTGAGATGAAATAAAACAAAGGTCTAAATATTTATTGCAGCCTTCACTATATTTAAAAAAAAAGCTCCCATTCATGAAAGTCTATTCAAAACTCAAATAGTGAATGCCTTTAAAAACAAACAGACCTGTATTTATAAGCCTATATCAAACACAGCTAATCGTTTAACAACTTCTTAGAGTTATCAATCAAACTGTGAACTAGAATTCCCACTGAGATAATTGTAGGTTGTGGAAAGTAACCAAGAGTTAGAATCTGAGTTGATTTTCAGAAACATAACTTATTTTTCAAGATTATTACCAACTTTTTTTTTGCAGAAGTTTTCACATTTGGAATCTTTGTCAAACCCAAAACAGGGTTTCTGGAGAGATGTAGGAATATACAAAGATCCACATGTGTGAGTGGAGTGAAACCTAAGGACAATATTAAACTATTCATTTGTATGAGCTTGCTGAGGGAAGTAGGGGTGGAAATTGCGGAGGCACTGGCCGTAATCCTCCAATCCATCTTAGAAATTAGGTACCAGAGGACTGGAGAATTGCAAATGTTACACCCTTGTTCAAATTGGGTGTAAGAATAATTGCAGCAAATACAAGCTAATATCTCGGTGGTGGGGAAGCTTTTAGAAACGATAATCCTGGAGAAACTGTCACTTGAACAAGTGTGGATTGGTTAAGGAGAGCCAGCATAACTTTGTTAAAGGTAAATCATGTTTAACCAACTTGATTGAGTTTTTATTGAAGTAACAGGGAGGGAATTTTGATGAGGTTAGCCCAATTGATGTGGTGTATATGGATTTCCAAAAGAGATATTATAAAGTGTCACATTATATGCTTGTTGGCAAAGT
Source organism: Cetorhinus maximus (assembly GCF_964194155.1). NCBI lineage: Eukaryota > Metazoa > Chordata > Chondrichthyes > Lamniformes > Cetorhinidae > Cetorhinus > Cetorhinus maximus. Next base: position 47,471,745 of record NC_135883.1, read on the forward strand.
TGAAATCCATTGAATAAAAGGGACAGTTGGATACGAGTTGGCTGAGTGACACGAAACAGAGAGTTGTGATGAACAGTTGTTTTCCAGACTTGAGGAAGGTTCCCCAGGGACCACAACTTTTCTTGGTCCATATTTGTTGACTTACACCTGGGTATACAGGGCACAATTTAAAAATCTGTAGATGACACAAAACTTGGAAGTATTGTGAATCGTGAGGAGGATGGTGATAGACTCACAAGAGTACATAAACTGAAATAGGTGAATTTGAATAGGCAGATGAAATTTAATACAGAGAAGTGTGCAGTGATAAATTTTGGTCGGAAGAATGAAGAGAGGCAATATAAAATAGAAGATACAATTCTAAAGGAGGTGCAGGAGCAGCAGGACCTGGGAGTACATGTGTACAAATCATTGAATGGGGGCAGGACAGATTGAGAAAACCATTAAAAGGCAAACAGGATCCTGGACTTTATAAATAAGGGATTAGAATACAAAAATAAGGAAGTTATGGAGAACCTTTATAAAACACTGGCCCAGCCTCAAATGGAGTATTGTGTCCAATTCTGGGCCCCACACTTTAGGAAGAATGTGAAGGTGTTAAGAGGGTGCAGAAAAGATTAACATGAATGGTTCCAGGGTTGAGTGACTTCAGTTACGTGAATAGTTGGAGAAGCTGGGGCTGTCTTCCTTAGAGAAGAGAAGGTTGAGAGGAGATTTGACAGAGGTGTTCAAAATCATTAGGGGGTCTGGACAGAGTGGATAGAGAGAAACTGCTCCCGTTAGTGGAAGGGTTGAGAGATTTATGTTGATTGGCAAAAGAACCAACGGTAACAGGAGAAACTTTCTTACACATTGCTTGGTTAGGTTCTGGGATGTACTAAGAATTTTTTTTTTCATTCATTCATGGGATGTTGGGTTCACTGGCCAGGCCAGCATTTATTGCCCATCCCTAATTGCCCTTGAGAAGGTGGTGGTGAGCTGCCCTCTTGAACTGCTGCAGTCCATGTGGTGTGGGTACACCCACAGTGCTGTTAGGAAGGGAGTTCCAGGATTTTGACCCAGTGACATTGAAGGAACGGCGATATATTTCCAAGTCAGGATGATGAGTGACTTGGAAGGGAACTTCCAGTGGTGGTGTTTCCATGTGTCTGCTTCCTTGTCCTTCTAGATGGTAGCAGTCATGGGATTAGAAGGTGCTGTGGTGGAGGCTGAATCAATCATGGTTTTCAAAAGGGAAATGGACAAGCACCTGAAGAGAAAAAAGTTTGCAGGGCTACAGGGAGAGGGCAGGGGTGTGGGACTATCTACGTTGCTCTTAAAGATGGACTCAACAGGCCAAATGATCTGCTTCTGTGCTGTAATCTTTCTACGATTCTACTTGGCTTTGAAGTGGTTAAGTGTTAATGTTAAGTTAACATCCTGTCGCATTTCTCTGTTGATCTCAAACAAGGTATCTGAACACTACAAAGTTTCAACGATGCTGCAAAAAGTTGGTAACATTCCAAGAATGTTCCAAAATGTTTGTCAGGAAATTGTTACTTTGTGAAATCTTTTTAAAATATTCCTCTAATCCTGTTCCTCAGTTGTGTGCTGCAGCGAAGATATGGGATCACACTTAAGTGGGAAAATTTTGCTGGGACAACCAATTGGGCTTATTAAAAAACAGGTTGCTGATTTCTACTTTCACGGAAGAACACCATCAGTTTTCTGTTGCTGTTGGTGAATTGGGAATGAAACATCCTTCTCAGACGGAAAGGACCTATTTCCATTTTTCCAGATGGGAACATCTTAAAACTTTGATTGGATACCTATAGAAAAATACATCTAGATCCTTGACAAATCCCAAAAATCTTTGGGCAAATTTTCTTTTTTGTTGCCTTATTGGCAAACTAGCAGAGTGAATTTCCTTCCGGGTGCTCAACCAGACTGCCACACAGGTAGCAAGAGGAAAATTCATCACCTTGTTTCTTATCGCCATTATGTTCACTGCGACTGCTGAAAATGTTGTACTTGCTACCCCATGGAATAGTTGAGGCAAACAGCATAGATACCTCTAAGGGGAAGCTGGATGAGGGAAAAAAAAGCGAAGGATATTCTGATAGGGTTGGTGTTGTCGAATTAGGTGAATATGGATGTGAGGAGATCATGTAGAGCATAAATACTGGCACAGATCATTTGGGCTCAATGGCCTGATTCTGTGCCATACATTGTATGTAACTTCACACTTGATATCTTTGAAAAGTGAGAAAAAAGATTAACGGTGATGGCTGTTTTCGATAACTTTATCATTGACTGATTTAATTTTTATACTGGAATATCAGCGGTGTTGCAGCTCATATGTTACATTTGTATTATCCATTGAAAAAATATCCCCGAATAAGAATCATGAAAATAGTCACAAAATCAATCATTTAAAACCCAATGCATTGTAATCACTATTCAGGAGCATAAGTAAAAGTTAGTGGGGTAGGCCTTGACTTTGATCAGTGGTGTAAAATGGGTGATAAAAATCGGTAGAGAGGTAAAACAGGCTGCCAACTAGCTGTACCATTTTCCGCAATCTCTCAAAATCCAGATCTGGCTCAGTGAGTATTGTAGCAGCAGTTTACATACATCTCAGGGATTCTCATAACAATGAAGATTGCTTGAGCTATCTTCCAGAGTTTAATGTACGCCATCTGAGACTCCTGATCATGTAATTGCTTTACAACAAATGCAAGGGAAGGGACCTTATCTCTATGTACTTTCTGAAATTTCTATACAGAGTAATGGGCAACAGGGAGTAGATTTCAGTGCTATAACCTAATTAAGAGGTTCAAGTGGTATCATAAACCATGAGCATGAAGCTCAAGTCTTTTATGAACCCCTCAATTAGATTATAGCATTGATATCATTCCCTACTGTCCATTATTCCACACTATGTGCCAGACAGTTCTTGTAAGTAATTGCATTGGTAACTCTTACAGTACTTAGTTGGAGGTATGACACTTTTATTCTATTCCAAGTTCACAAAGTGAACTAAGAGTTGGCAGTCTTACTCTATAACATTGACCAAAGCAATAAACATCTTTGATCGTTTCTTGAGATTTATTGATAAATAATTTGCAATTCATGACTGGAACATTTCATACTTAGTGTATGTACTATATCCATTAAACGACACCTTCTTGTATTTAAAACATGGCAGTTATTTTTTGCTAATTCTGCACAAGTGGTTTCAGACTCCCATGGTGCTGTTATATTAATGAGTTCAGAGGGACCTTGATCTTATTGAACAGGGACTTCTTACTAGTGCCACACGCTAAAGTTCCACAGCTTACATAGATGGGGAAAGTTTCTTCTATGTGTGTTCAAAAAAGTCACAGGTCTGAATTACAAATAGTCTCTGATTTTTTAAAAATTCATTCATGGGATGTGGGCGTCGCTGCCTAGGCCAGCATTTATTGCCCATCCCAAATTGTCCTTGTTCAGAGGGTATTTTAAGAGTCAGTCACATTGCTGTGGGTCTGGAGTCACAAGAAGGCCAGGTAAGGACAGCAAATTTCCTTCCCTAAAGGACATTAGTGAACCAGATGGGTTTTTACAACAATCGACAATGGTTTCATGGTCATCGTCAGACTTTTAATTCCAGATTATTATTGAATTCAAATTTCACCATCTGCCATGGCGGGTTTTGAACCAGCGCATTACCATGGGTCACTGGAATGCCAGTCCAGTAACAATACCCCTGTGCCACCACTTCCCCAAAGGAGTGGGCATTAAATTATAGGGACAGGTTGTACCTGGGCTTGTATTCCCTTGAGTTTAGAATTTAAGGGGGGCAATCTAATTGAGGTGGTTAAGGTGATTAAAGGATTTGATAGGGTAGATGGAGAGGAACTGTTTTGTCTGGCGGAGGAGTCCAGTCAACCAAGGGGCATAAACTTAAAATTAGAGCTAAGCTGTTTAGGGGGTGATGTCAGGAAGCGCTTCTTCAAACAATGAGTAGTGGAAATCAGGAATGCTCCCCCCAAAGAGCAATTGAGGCTGGGAATCAATTGAAAATTTCAAAACTGAGAATGATAGATTTGTTCAATAAAGGTATTAAGGGTTATGGAACAAAGGTGGGTCGATGGATTTAAGATATAGATCCGCCATGATCTAATTGAATGGCAGAACAGGCTTGAGGGGCTGAATGGCCTCCTGTTCCTACGTAGATTGTCTTCTGCTTTTCCAAATCCAGTTCAATATGTATTAAATATAATTGAAAAGATTGCATCTAGCAAAACACTTTTTATTCATTCATTCATGGGATGTGGGTGTCGCTGGCTAAGCCAGCATTTATTGCTCATCCTTAATTGCCCTTGAGAAGGTGATGGTGAGCTGCCTTCTTGAACCCGCTGCAGTCCATGTGGTAAATTTTTAATTCTCTGTTTAATTCTGTAGGCTGCAATCCAGAAAATAGATCTGAAAATGTGCCCCCGTTTTACAAATGTCAAGTTACACTCAAGCATCTTCCCAATCTCATTAGAATGCATCCAAACTTAAAATCCAAACATAAATCAGTGTAAGCTATCGGGGTCCATCATAGCTATGACACAGTATTTTTTCCTTGAATCTAAAAATTGAAGTTTTAACTCAGTTCACCATCATTCATACATGTTCGGTGCAGTAGTTTTAAGAACCTGCAATGAAGGGAACTTACCAGCTTTTCACTGCTACAACAATGCAGTAAAAGAAACAGAAAATGCAAAATATGTCTTGGTGTGAAATTTTATTTTTAAAATAACAATCAAAACTGGCAATTAAAAGCTCTGGTTCCTCCAACTGCTGAAAATCTGGTTGCAGTGTTGTGAGACCCCCCCCACTAACATTCTCAAACATTTATTGTGCGTTTTATTTTATTCTTCCATGGTATGTGACATCGCTGGCAAGGCCAGCATTTGTTGCTCATTCCTAATTGTTGTTGAACTGAGTGTCTTGCTAGGCCATTTCAGAGGGGCAGTTCAGAGTCAGCCACATTGCTGTGGGTCACATGTAGGCCAGACTGGGTAAGGACGTCAGATTCCCTTCACTAAAGGACACTGGTGAACCAGATGGGTTTTTACAATTGATGATAGTTTAATGGTCATCGGTACTGAGACTGTCTTTCAATTCCAGATTTATTAATTGAATTTAAATTCCACCAGCTGTGGAATTAACATTAGCCTGGGCCTCTGGATTACTAGTCCAGTGACATTACCACTACGCCAAAGTTGGGGTATGGCCAGTTTTATGGATGGATGAAAAAAGATCAACAAGACATGGGTGTATCATTGTCATGAGGGAAACGCACTTATGCCCAAATTTCAGTGATCTTTTCAACCAGGTAATTAGTTTAGGCCCAGATTACGTGTATCTTTGAACACAAATGCGGAGGAAACACCTGCCTGTTAGATAGGGCAAATCTGTCGGGTGCAACATCTGCAGGCTTAATTAAATCCGTCTGGAACAGAACAAAAACGTCATGTGTCATGATTCTGATTGGCTCAGAGAAGCAACACGAGTGAATTTCTGATTCACCAATACATACATCAGCAAAGATCGCAAAGATCATTGCAGAAAATTGAGAGACTCCAATTTCTACCCTGATTTTACTTTTGACAATGATTTCAGGCAATATTTTAATTTCTGACTCTGCTGAATTCATAGCCATATGAGTATTGCTCACATCCAAACAAGCACGACGTAGATAGTTTAGCGAGGTTGGGACTGTTTTCCTTGGAAAAGAGAAGCTGAGAGGAGATTTGATAGAGTGAATCAAAATCCTGAGGGGTCTGGACTGCCTGGGAGTGTGGTGGAGGCAGGTTCAATTGAGGCATTCAAAAGAGAGGTAGACTGTTCCCTGAAGAGGAAGAATGTGCAGGGTTACGGGGAGAAGGTGGGGGAATGGCACTCAGTGAATTGTTCATTGGGAGTGCCAGTGCAGACAGGTTAGGCCAAATGGCCTCTTCCTGTGCTGCAACAATTCTGTGATTTTGTGATAATTGCTCCTAATATTCTTAAATCTACTTCTGTAGTTGCACATATTGTATTGCACATTTGTGTACGTAACATTTCCTTCCAAGGGCTTAACTGTCTCGAGGGTCCAGTTTTGATCCTTGACTCCAAATTTGTTTCCTGATCTGGGTCTTGTTTTTGTTTTGCTCTTTGTTCTTTGCTCTGGAGAGCAGAGCAGGGTAGTATTCATCCTCATATCTGCGATGATTGCAGAGCATTAGATTTTCTTATCTCCCTCTATTTTTCATCATTGCTTCATTACCACACTTCTCCAAATCGGATTTCTTCATATTTCCTATTGGTATACAGATATAGGATCTCTGGAATCATGTACATGTGAGGCATGTGTACAAAGAGTGAGTTGCATGCTTACCCAAGGTTGGGCCTTGCATTTATGAAGTGAAGAATCACATTGAAAATCAACAATCATTCCTGACGCATGTGAGTGCCACTTGTTGGAAAACATCCACCAAATATCTAGATGGCACATCATACATATGCGCACTCAAAGGGTAAGATTTATTGTTTGAGAAGGAGCACATCATTTGAAGGTGTCTTATGACGCACAACTAAAGGGACAAAATAACAGAAGTGCAGCAGATCAAAGTGAAACATAATGCTCACCATTTTACAGATTTGCAGGGAGTGAGGAAAGTATTTTGTTTATATCTATAATAAGGATCATTGTCATGGTGAACAACTCCATGAAGAATGATCTGGCTGGCTGCATTTCCAATCTTGTGTATTGTACAAGTCATGGTACCTCCTTCATTCCAGGAACACCCAGCTGACACGTGAAAAGGTGTCTACACAGATTATTGGACAAACAAATCTCACTTTTCCTCGTTTCTACCAAATACCTGTCAGAGTCAAGTAGTTCTTACTAAAAAAATAAATGAAATTAGAGTAAGGAAATGGATGTTACCTGCAATGTGCATGAGCAATTTATAATCTGAAGAGGAAAATACCGTTGGTTTGAAGTGCTAATGCTACTGGCTGGTTTTGGGGCATTACTCTTGTGACAGAGTGTCAAAGAGTAATGACCCATTTCAGACTGCATCACTATTGCTTTGGTAACCGCTCTATCTTTCTGTCCTCCTTTAAGACGGTCCTTAAAACCTCTCACTTTGACCAAACATTTGGTCACCTCTCCTAGTTCTTAATGTGACTCAGTGTCAGGTTTTGCCTGATAATTGCCCCTGTGAAGAACCTCGGGACGTTTATTACATTAAAGATGCCATATAAATGCAAGTTGTTGTTGTAAGTAATCTTCAGGGACAGCTGCTGTACTTGCCAGTTGATGAAATATGGTGAAAACCATATTGCTAATAAACTCATGCATTTCAAATCCTGATTGAGCAATTGACAGAATGGAATAATGCCAATTAAGCGATAGCTCTGTTTGTGCAAAAGCAAGTAGTATGGGAGCTGACTTTAACAGCTAGAAGTCTTGTGAAGAGATCATGCTAACTGTCTCATTTAACCACACATTCCTATTCCTGCCACTCAGCAACATTGACATATTATCATGCACATTAATCTAGTGTGTCCTGCTATCAAGTAATGTGTATGCAGATGCAGTCTGAAGCAAAGTATTGCAGTCCCCAGTGACGGACTGTATTATCAAAGTGTTAACATGGCACGGTTCCTATTCCCAGACAAAATTAAAAATTCAATTAGGAAATGAATTTCCGGTTTTAAAAAATGCAGGAATTAAGTGTTAAGCATAGGAGCAAAACTTGATGTGTTCTGTGAATAAGTCACAGGGTGACATCAGGATATAGATCACCTTGTGAGGCACATCTTTAACTTTTTCAATGCCTGTGCCAGTAATAAGCGGTTACGTCCAAAATCATTTTTCGCTTATTTTTTCTGTTATCCTTTTGCTGTGTATCCAATACATGCCCCACTTGTGCTCTGGATGTTGTTTTTCTTTATTCATTCTCAGGATTGTGTTTATCACTGGCTGGACCAGCATTTATTGCCCATCCCTAGTTGCCCTTGAGAAGGTGGTGGTGAGCTGCATTCTTGAACAACTGCAGTCCATGCGGTGTGGGTACACCCACAGTGCTGTTAGGGAGGGAGTTCTAGGATTTTGACCCAGCGACAGTGAAGGAACAGCGATATATTTCCAAGTCAGAATAGTGTATGACTTGGAGGGGAACTTCCAGATGGTACTGTTTCCAGGTATCTACTGCCCTTGTTCTTCCAGATGGGAGAAGTCATGGGTTTGGAAGGTTCTGTTGAAGAAGTTATAAAATGTAAAGAATAAAAATTTTCTCATGCAAAGTTTTCTGAAGAAACTGAATTTTTTTTTGCCTCCCCCAGTTTTGCTTTTAGCTTCATCCCTTTATGACATTGTACAAGCCTCGCCTTTGACTCAAATATATTTAAGAAATCTTGATGTATAAAAGAATTAGCTCATTGTGAAGAGCAAAGGTTTTGTTGTGTTGTTGAATTGTCTCTGCTTTTCCTCTGCAGAGTATGGAGAACGCTGACATGCCTTCGGTCACTCTAATAGTAGGCTGCGGTCTGTCCTGTATGGCCCTCATCGCTCTAGCAGTGGTCTACGCTGTGCTGTGGAGGTGCGTACCTTCAAATTCAAATTCAACTTGATCCCAGTATTGCTCCGATAGCTTTTGTTAGTGTGCACCAGTCCTGGCTGCACAATCATTACTGATTGTATTGTCAAGCTATTTGAATGTTACAAGGAGAGAGGTCTTATTTATTTATGTGATGTGAACAGCGCAAGCAAGGTCAGCATTTATTGCCCTTGAAAGCAGTTAAGAGTCAACCACATTGCTGTCTGGAGTTACATGCAGGTCAGACCAGGTAAGGATGGCAGATTAGCTTCCCTAAGGGGCACCTGTGAACCAGATGGGTTTTTCCAGCAATAGTTTCATGGTCACCATTACTGAGATTAGCTTTCATTCCCAGACTTTATATTCCACCATCTGCCATGGTGGGATTTGAACCCATGTCCCCAGAGCATTAGCCTGGGGCTCTGGATTGCTAGTCTAGCGACATTACCACGACACCACCATCTCCCCGATAATGGTACTGATGATAGTAATCTGTATGGTCTCTTAAAAATGCTCTCTGCAACTCATGACAGACAGTGCCGTAGAGGCAACGTCACCAGGCTAGTAATTCAGAGGCCCTAATCCTCTGGAGACATGGGTTTAAATCTCACCACAGCAACTAGTGGAATTTAAATTTAATTAATTAAAAGAAATCTGAGAGCTAGCCTGAGTAGTGAAAACTATCATCGATTGTCGTAAAAACCCCTCTGGTTCAATAAGGTCCTTTAGGGAAGAAATTATCGTTATTTTAAAGAGACAGAACGATTGCAATGAAAGTCTTCAAACAAAAAGTTCCATCTGTATAATCAGTTGATCAATCTTATGCGGCAAATCATGTAATAATAGGGTCTTTTGTTTAGGACAATTAAGCAGAAGCATACAGAAGACAATTTAGGTAAATAAAACATGACTTGCCAGTTAGAGTTATAATGCATCACTTGCTATTAAACAGTTTATTGTTTCATGCATATTGCTGTGTTTTACATTTAGCTTTGTGTAGCTAAATGTACAAATAATTATTTTCATCACTTTATACCTGTTTCCTGTGAAACCGTTGTGTACTTTCACCTCTTTTGATGTCTTTTCAGCATGGGTACATTGTTATTTGAGTTAAATACAAAATTGCTAATTACAAAAATAGAACTTGGTGCCAGATGATTTTCATGATGATTAATTTTTGAGATACATATTAATTCTCTTTCCTGTGCATCCCAATTACAAAATAGGCCTTCTGTTGTGTTTGCGCAGGTATATCCGATCAGAAAGGTCGATTATTCTGATAAACTTCTGCTTCTCCATCATCTCCTCCAACATCCTTATCGTGGTTGGACAAACGCAGACTCGTAATAAGGTACCAAAGTCAACCATTTGAGATCGCCGTTTTTTAAAACATGAAAATATCGGACACCCAACAGAAAATGATTGCATGACTTCTGTGCTGTCTGTGTGGCCCCTACAGGCTAAGTGATGCCATCAGTCTGAGCCAGTGTTGCCTGATAGTTTGTAGTGTGCTACATCAGTAGTGTGCTAAGTCAATAAGCTGCATATCACTGGGTTGTATGGCACAGAAGCAAGTAATTTGCCAGTAACTTGATTGACCTACGACTGAAAGAAACATGGTCTGTGTCTCCTGTTGTGAAATAAAAGTTAGTATGACAGTAGTGCACACTGTACTTACAAGGAAATAGTTCCGATTTTTCATTAAGAGTTACTAATGATATTGGTTGTCTTGTATCACTGCATGGCTATAATGTGTGAAAGTCTTCACTTATCATGGGTTACTTAATGAAGTTGAGCCTCAGATGCTGCCTTCCTTGGAAGTTTGAGCTGCTAGACTATTTGGTTGCTAAGTGTTGTATGTTAAAAGTGCAGGAGACAGTGCAGAGGAGAATCACAACGTTTGTCCCCTGTGGTCTGTGTTCTGATGGAAAACTTGGAGAGACTGGAGCCTTTCAGTGTAGAAAGGAAGCCTCTCATCCTTAGGATTGATAGTGGGAAGTTCTTCACATAGACATGTGGAGTAGACTTCCACTTGGAATAGTAAAATCACCAGAACCTGTTTACAAAACCAGTTGGATGCTGCAATGGGGTAGGGTGAATATTAGCATCTCTCTGGATTATTATTATTATATTTATCCTGTGATCTTGTTGAATAATTTGAAATTAATCATGTTTGGGTCTCCAGAACTGCAGGATAGTGGTACATTATTTTGTACAGAACAGTGGGCTGAGTTACTGGAATATCACAGGAGCTTTTCCACTGCATGCAGGCTTAACTGCAGACATAAAAATGCTCGTAAATGCTCCCATTCAAGACCAGTCTCACCCCGTGCATTTTATTTATGGAGAAAATATTGAAATACAGAGTGGCTCTGTCAGGAACAGAGAAGAGAAAAGATGGACTCTGCATCCCAGCTTTTGATATAAAGGTTCCTTGTCTGAAACATTAACCTGTCTTTTCTCTCTATTGATCAATGCTACCAAGAGCCACTGTGCCTTTGCAGCATTTTCTGTTTTATGTATCCATAGTTTGCAGTTTGTATGTTGTAATATTTTATCTATTTCTGGTGTAGATAAAGAAAGTAACATGTAAAAATTTTAATGCAAAATTCTAGACAAACCCCCAACCTCTGCAGTTGAAGCACTGCAAGGGCATTGTTTATGTGAAAAATCATTAATATGATGCATATTGCTCTGTTCTGTTATTTTTAAATGTCATTAAGAAGGACGACTCTCGATGTATTTGCCAAACTCACTAGGACTTTAGGCAATAAATTCTTTGATGATGCTTTAATATTCAACTGTCTGTTACCACAAACACTGGGTGTGATTTTACCACAGGCTTCAGCACCTCGACATCAGGATCAACTGGGGGGTCCTGAGCCCGCACTTGCCAGCAGCAGGACCAACTCGGCGATATTCTGGGAGCCGGCCTCCGAATGGGATGCCTCCGGGCTCTCTGTTGCGAGTCCTGATGTTGCCGGCTCAATGGCACTACAGAGGCGGTTGGGAAAATGCGGGGGTGCCTCAAAATGGAGACGCTCTCGGAGTGGCAAAATAAAATGAATAAATCACAGTGGCCAAACTGGCAGGCTCTTTGGATGCAAGTTGGAAACCCTCCTGGATTGGTCATAGGCTTGCCTGCAGCCCTGTCAGTGGGGTATGGAGCCTTCAGCTCTGATGGGGCCCCCTAGACTGTCATATGGAAGCCACCTCCATGGATTTGGCAGCCTCCCCGTGTGGCCGGGGGGTTGTGGTGGCATTTGCCAGCAAGCGGGAAAGATGGTTCTTAACCGGGGCCTTATTTATTTCAATTTCCTGCCTGCCTCAGTGGTGCGGCAGCTGATGCCACTGGAGTGGAAAAATTCCGTGCAACCATTCCAGGTTATTTTCACCTTCAGTGCCTGGGCAGTGACTGGAGGATCACATCACCTGATTGTGGAATTCATCCCATTTTCACCTTATTGATTTTGAAAGAATGAAAATCAGGTGATTTATATAAAGACTAAAAAGACTGAAGTCTGCTCCACCATCATATTGCTGAGGCAGTGATGGTGAAAATTGCCCTTGGTGTGTTTTGGTGCTTTTCGAGGTAACTTGTCACACTGTGACACTGTGGCTGCAATTGGTTCCAGTAACTTTCCACATTTCATGAACAAAAATCAAGATTTTTAAACAGTTCTGCTCAGAAATAGCTGGTCCTGGTCTCTTTCCAACATAATTCAAACAAAGAGCAAATGTCATCCATACTCAGTGAAGGAGGCAGTAACAGAATATTTCACTGATGTCACATTTGTGGCACTGATTCACTTACTACTCGTCCTCAATGAATTGACAGCTCATATGCTTAACGTCCGAGAGCCAGCAGCAAATGCCAAAGGGATTGAGCTGAAGGCAGATTTGTAAGTAGCTGAGAGACAATGTGGAGAGATTTATTTATCTATTTTGTTTGGCAAGGGGGTGAAGGATGGGGTAGCTGTGCTTATCCAGTGAAGCCTGTGAGCATTGAAGGACTTGGAGTTTTCACATTTTCTCCTTTTTAAATTTTCAGTGTGGTGTACATCCAGGTCAGGTGCAGCACCATTTAGGAGCAGGTCCCTTCTATTATCAGTCAGCAATTGGCCTCACACCACTTTCAAAATGAAGATCTTCACACCCTATGTACGCTCACATCAGGTTGAATCCAGTGTTCAGTTTCCAGCAGGGAGCTAAAGCCAAGTCAGATGTGACTACATTAAGAGTTGATAGTCTGCTGCCATTATATCAACTTGGCTGGAACATGTTAGGCTGGGGAGATATGCATTAAAATGTCAACAATGTGATTTATGCACATTGGAACTGCCTTTACCCATATAACTAACAAAGCAAGACACCTGAACCCTGGAGAAACCTCCGTGGGTAAGGAGGCTGGTAAACCAGACAAATGCAGTTTATTCTGGGACGCTCGAGTAGGAATTTAAACTCCTGGACGGAAAGCCATTATAATGGCCCATCCTCGTTTAGATACAATCACTGCCATTCATTTAAAATAAAAGCAGCCAATACCTGAATCAGCTCGGCATGCAACGGTTTTTATTTATTCATTGTTGCGATGTGGGTGTCGGGGCAAGGCCAGCATTTTATTGCCTGTCCCTAATTGCCCTTGAGAAGGTGGTGGTGAGCTGCTTTCTTGAACCGCTGCAGTCCATGTGGTGTAGGTGTAGGGAGGGAAGTCCAGGATTTTGACCCAGCTGCAAAGAGAGGAGCAGAGTTGATGTTCTCAAGTCTACGACCTTTCACTACATCTAGGTGCTCCCTGACTGGCTGAGTTTTGTCCGACAATGTCTGTTTTTTATTTTTAAATTTCTAGCATCTGCAGTATTTTGCTTTTTTACAGGCATTTATTCATCTATTGAAAACACTGCATGATAAATTCAGCTCGTTTGTGCTGTCAGAACAGAACCTCACTTGGTGGGGTGAAGAATTGTGCACTGAGGCCAGTGCACACCATTCACACTGTTCCTTCATTTTTCTGGCCAAGACTCCTCTCTGCCCAATTTTTTGTCATCTGATCAACTTAAAAATATGACATTCATGCTTTTGTTACCTTGAGACTTAATTATTCCAAAGCACTCCTGTCCGGCTCACCATCTTCTACCTCCTGTAAACAAACATGAGATCTTCCTTAACTCCATGCTTCATTCACCCATTACTTCTCTGCTCACTGACCTACACCAAACCTGCAACACCTTGACTTTAAAATTCTCAACCTCATGTTCAAATCCCTCCTTGTCCCCACCCCTTCTTACTGCGGTGACCTCCTCTAGCCCCTCAACCCTCCAAGAACTCTTGCAATAATTTACCGCTGGTCGTTTTTTATATCCCCCAATTGCATTGATCCACACTTGGTGGCTGTGCCTCAGCTGCCTGAGTACTAAGCTCTGGAATTCCTAAACCTCTCTCCTTTTTAAGACAATCCTCAAAACCTATCTCTTTAACCAAGCTTTTGGTCAGCCTTACTAATGTGGCTGCCTGTGCCTCGATATCAGTTTTCTCCTGCAATATGCTTTGGGATACTTTACTTCATTAAAGGCACTGTATAAATGCAAATTTTTGCTGAAGCACTGTGTCTCCATTGGCACAGTGGATAAATGCACCATATGGTGTAGTGCTGAGACACACAAATCAGAAACATGTCAGCTTCAGTTTCCAGTTTGTGCTGAATGATCTGAACTGGCCCAACAATTGGGCTTGAAACATAAGCTTGGCAATGGGTTTCCAAAGGACAGTATTTTGGAGCGGGAACTGTGACTGACAAGCCTGTTGCTTACATAAACTAACTGAGTCAGTGAACCAGCAATCCAATCAAGGCAGCTCAACCTTCAGTCAGAACTCACCATTCACAGTTTGGCTTTGGCTTCAGATAACGTTTGGACATTGTACTGAAAATGAATGAAAGCCGCTGTAGTCCCAGAGGACCATAGGCTGCTCTCTCATCAGACAGAGATGACTGGTGGTGAATTTAACCTGAGGGTCACTACACCTCAGGCGAGGGGGTGAGGTTGAGAAGGCAGGGCCTTCATGGATTGTACTCTTCCCTATTTAGCCTCACATTAGACATTCACTGCCATTCTGTGTAGCTTACTGTTGCATTTCCTGTTTTGGCTAGGAGCACGGGCAAGTGTAGTCCCCATTGTGAGTGTTATTTTCAGGAAAATGAGGCAGTGAAAGGTAGAAGGGGAGTCCTTTATCTTTAGAAGACTTTTTTTGTCATACATGTACTTTCATATTTTTCCACAGAATGATCATCTGTTTCCTGATGATCTATTAAATGCGTATGAGGTATGGTCAGAGTTTGATGGAAAAACATTAATAGAAGGTCCAAACCTTCATCACTATCCGACTGATGGCATTCAACTCACAAAATGATGTTACTTCTCGGAGGAAGTGAGAAAGCCAAGACCATACCTTGCTTCCTCTTTGGTGGGGATATAACCATTGCCCACCTATCCACTTCATTTTTCCTCTGAGAACATCAGAGGCTAATAATACCCCAACAATTTACACGTGCCTTCTGCCATTTTCCAAAATGGCCACCACGGTTTTAGTTTTCTGTCTCAGAACTTTTTTCTTCATTTCCAATCTTCACCTTTTGGCAACTGTCCCCTGCTACCATGTTAGAATCCAGAAAGCCCAATCATTATATACTTTTACTCACCTATTAGTAATGTGTATCTTTGTATCTCCAAAGCCCAGCTCAACCACAGTTTCAGTCTGTGCCTGTTAATTGGAACACAAATAAGACCCCAGTTAATGTGCACCACATGCACACAATAAAATACAATTAATTTGCAATTAACAGAGGGGTGTATTGCCTCTGTAAGTTTACCCTGTTTGTGGAGTGGTATGGGTGAGATTTATAGTCCTGCATAGCTGTGTTTCCCAACATGTCTGAAAAACCTCCTCGGATTCAAAAGCAAAATACTGGAAATCTGATATTAAAACAGAAAATCTGGAAATACTCAGCGTGCCAGGCAGCGTTTGTGGAGAGGGAAACAGAGTTACGTTTCAGGTCGATGTTCTTTCATCAGAACTGGGAAAAGTTAGAGATTCCTTAGGTTTTAAGCAGGTGAAATAGGTGAGAGTGGAAGAACAAAAGGGAGTTGGCGTTGAACGGCAGAAGAGATTAAATGATGAAAGGGTTGGTGGTGCAAAGACAACGGGAGTGGTAATGGGACAAGTTTAAAAAAACAAATGATGCGTCCAGAGGAGGTGTGAATAGTAGAATAATGAACAGCTGATGTCTGAAAGCGAAAACAAGATTAAGACTGAAACATACAAAGAAAAAGAAACAAAATGGGGGCAGAGATTATAGTCTGACATTGTTGAACTCAGCGTTGAGTCTGGGGTGACTGAGTAGGGAAGATATTTCCAAAGTGACATGTCATTTTTTTTAAATGTATAGATTACTGGATCTTTCACAGATATGACAAGCAACGGGCACTGACCTTTTCAGAAAATTCAACATCCAAAGAATTAGATGCATTCCAAAACCCCACCTTTGTGTTAGCTATTGCCAGCTGCTTCTGGCTAGTTATAAATAAAAGTTAAAGGGGATATATCAGGTCAACAGGGAGATGTGATAAATAACTCCAGCAGTGAGAGTGACCAGATTATTTACAAGTGGAGATATTTTTCATATTCTGACATACTTTGTCACATTTTGTTCCTAACACTTGTTGTATGCGCTCAGCTAAACAGAATGGACTTGAATGACTATCCTAATAGCTTTTATATCCCTCAAAGTCAGAGTAAACCGCTTTACAAAATCACTCTGTCATTGTGTCATCACACCTTTGGAAATATACATTTTCCCCACATGAAAATAAAGAGAAATTATTTCCTTTATACATTTGGCAATGATTGATTTAGAACACAGGGTCACAGTCTCTGAATAAAAGGCTGGCAGTTTAGGACTAAGAGGAGGAGAAATTTCTTCGCTCAGTGTTGTGAATCTTTGGAATTCTCTAACCCAGAGGGTCATGAATGCTCAGTCATCGAGTATATTCAAGACAGAGGTTAATAGATTTTTTGGGGGTACTAAAGGGTATGGAGATAGTGAGGGAAAGGTTGAGTTGAGGTGAAAGATCAGCCTTGATCTTGTTGAATGGTGGAGCAGACGCATAGGGCCGAATGGTCCAATCCTGCTCCTAATTCTAATGTTCACCCACTTCGTAAACTATTTCCCTTCTTCAGTCCGTTACTTGAATTTCCCCTAAACTAGACTTTCCAAGAAAGGCAAGGAGACGAGATGAGAAAGCTCCTAAGGGTGGTATCCAATGCCTGGGAGGGCAGAGGTGGAGGGTGGAGTATAATGGGGCAAGAATTTTCAGGTTCGGGAATGTATTGCCTTCCTGAGTCCAGCTGATTAAGTCTGAGGTGGGAAGGGTCAAGAATGACCTTCGTGCCAATAGATCGATTGATGCCCTTAAGAGCCTCAGCCTGGTGCCACTGTTGTACCAGTGGGGCTTGGGGGGGAAAGGGATTCATCATATGGGCAAACCACCAGATATATCTTGACGGGTATGCCTATGGCCTGGTTGGGGATGGAAGGTGTCCCTGGGTAAGGACCCAGGCACAGCAGAAGGAGTTTCCCCTGTTGGAAGACCCCCTCCCGTACCCTTTACACCGACACCCCCCTCCCTGCTCCTTGTTTGGCCCCTGAAGCTGCCCTAGTTCCCTGTGTGCCAGGGCTCCAACCTACACTGCAGTACTGGCAGTGGCCACCCCTCCAGGTGGTGCTGCTGGTACCTAAGATCTGTTGACCTCGCATTGGTCAACATCTCTTAGAGGCAGGACATCCACCCTGCAGGACCCAGGAATCCCAATGCCAGCCAGGCTGGTGCCTGATTGGCTTTTAATCACATCAGGGCTCCTATAAATGGCCATTGTGTGTTGCCACCTGCTCTCCAGCCAGTCGATGGGTCCATTACCAAGGCCATTAAATTCCGCCCCCGATTTCTGTCACTTCTGCTCTGAAATTAACAAAGGGAATGAATGAAATGAGTTTGAGAATGAACAGCTCTCCCTCATTCATTTTGGGGAAAGTATCCTGGTTTCCTCACATAGCAACTTAACTGACTGCAGTCATCTGCTATACTCTGGTGCAGCTTGACAACTGCCAACTGCAATGTCCAACATCACCACACCCTCCCTAATTTACCTCTATAGTGAATCTGCATTATGCACATTGCCAAGCGAGTGTTGGCCTAGAGTGGGAGAATACCATATATACTTGTGTAAAAGGTGAATTTTTGAGACCAGAAGTTGTAGGGTCGATTTTTACACTGCAATGCTTTCGAGGGATTGTTGTGTGTGCTTGATTTGGGCCCAAGTGAAATCCAAAAAAGACCATCACAATGGAATAAAGTAAAAACCAGCATTACTGAAGAACTCATACTAATTATTATCCATAATCTGATCAATTCAATAACTTGAATAAATATAAACAAATTCTAGACATATAAATGTTTTAAGTGTTTATTTACCGGGAATCATTTTCATTAGTATTTATACATTTACAAGGAAAATCAAACCATCAAAACTTCCAACATTTTACTTTGGACTTTGATTTCTGAAAAACTAGGGTTGACTTTTATACAAGGTGTATGAAAAATTGTGGGTTTTTTAGGCCTCAAATCATGGGGTCGACTTCTGCATGTGATCAGCTTTTACATGAGTATATACGGTATTGCACAGTGCTCAGAAAAGAAAATCAATGGTTTTATGGTGATTGATGATATGTCTATGGCCTGGATTGTTTGGCTCCTTCTGAAATTCAGGACACGGCTAAACATGATGGAAGACCAACCAAATCAAATTACAAAAACATCTGAGCATTGAATGTGAAACAACCATTCAGCCCATCAAGCTTATTCCTTCTACAGGGAATATTTAATCTGCCCCGCTAATGTCCCTAAAGCGACCAGAGATCAGAATTAATTGACACGATGTTCTTTTTCTTTAAAAAAAAGAGTAACCCGTTTATTCTCCAAAGAGAATGCTATGCAAAGTTTACACTTGCACCTCACAAAGATCACTTGATCTATAAGGGGATGGTAACAAAGTGGTAATGTTATTTAAGTAATCCAGAAGCCCAGGCTAATGCTCTGGAGTTATGAGTTCAAATCCCAGCACAGCAGTTGAGGGAATTTAAATTCGATAAATTAATAAATCTGGAGTAAAATGCTAGTCTCATTAATAATGATCATGAAAACCATTGCATTGTAATAAATACCCATCTGGTTCATTAATGTTCTTTAGGGAAGGAAATCTGCGACCCTTACCTGGTCTGGCCTACATGTGACTCCAGACCCACAGCAATGTGGTTGACTCTTACTTGCCCTCTGAAATGGCCTAGCAAGCCACTCATCCGTAGGCAACTGGCCATCGCCTGCTCAAGTGAAATTAGGGATGGATAATAAATGCTAGCCTAGCTAATGATGCTCATATCTGAAGAACAAATTAGGGAAAAGGCAAATTGCCTGAATATTTGTCACACCATTGTTCTGTGTGCCTCCCCAGCACTTAACCAACAACAATCTGCATTTGTATAGTATCTTTAACATCATAAAACATCTCAGGTTCACAGGAGTCTTGTCAGTCAAAATATGACACCGAGACACATAAGGAGATATTAGGACAGGTGATCAAATGCTTGATCAAAGAGTCATGTTTTAAGGTAATAAAAATAGAAAATGTTGGAAAAACTCAAACCAATGAGGTAAAGCTCTTGAGTTCTGAAGAAGTCATATGGACTCGAAACATTAACTGTTTCTTTCGCTACAGATGCTGTCAGACCTGCTGAGTTTTTCCAGCATTTTCTGTTTTTGTTTCGGATTTCCAGCATCCACAGTATTTTGCTTTTATCTCGGTCATGTCCGTCTTAAAGGAGGAGAGGTAGAGAGAAATAGGGAAGAAATTCCAAAGCTTACGACCTAAGCAGCTGAAGGCGTGGCCAGCAATGGTGATGCTCAAGAGTCCAGAATTAGAGGAATGCAGAGATCTTTTATGGGCGTGGGGCTGAAAGAGATTACAGAGATAGGGAGGGGCGAGGCTATGGAGGAATTTGAAAACAAAGATAAGAATTTTTAAATCTTGGATGTTCGGGGCCACGGCCTAGAAGTGCCCAGTTGCATAAGTTATACTCATGTATGTAGGATGATCTATTGATATTATGGACTGTAACTGGTTTTAATCAGCTTTAGATGCTACATTATCCACAGATAACACAAATATTGCTTTGTTTCAAGAACAAAGATTCAAGCAGCCTTCGGTAATCACAAAATATGGATGTTACTGGTATCCAGTTGACTTCATTCGCCAGTGAGAAGGCTCATGTTGCATAATAACCTCCCATTGTCAGCAAGAAGTCCCATGGAAAGTGTGCAATCCTAAAATAACCTCCAGTAGGGAATTCATTTGTATCTTGCCTTAATTTTTGTGAGGAAAAACGTTTTCTGTTCATCATGGGGAATTTGCCCAGTGTCAAGATCAAGTAGGTCATGTGCTAAGAAAGAGCCTGTCAAAACGTTGTTGTAAGCCCAGGCTCAGAAAACACTCTCACTGTCACAGTGCCATTTTGCATTTCTCACATAGACAGTCCTAGCACCACGCATGTGTAGAAATACCAATTCGTTCTGAACAATGAGAATTTTTGTGCAGCACACCCTTGTTGACCTATCACTGGTCAAATTTGTTGCAGTTACACCCTTTGCATGTGACTGAAAGAGGAGGTCTCCATCCAAAGGATACACTTGCATTGGAGATGGTACAGCGAAGATTCAGTCAATTGGTTCCTGGAATGAGAGTTGTCCCATGATGAGAGGCTGAGTGAATTGGGCATATGTTCTCTGGAGTTTAGAAGAATGAGAGGTGGTCCCATTGAAACATTCAAAATTCTGAAGGGGTTTGATAGGGTGGACACTGAGAGATTGTTCCCGCTGGTTGGGGAATCTAAAACACGGGGACACAGTCTCAGGATAAGGGGCCGATCTTTTAGGACTGAGATGAGGAGAAATTGCTTCACTTGAGGGGTTGTGAATCTTTGGCATTCTCTACCCCAGAGGGTTGTGGATGCTCCGTCGTTGAATATATTTAAGGCTGGGATAGACAGATTTTTGTTGTCTCAGGGAATCAAGGGATCTGGGGAGTGGACGGGAAAGTGGAGTTGAAGCCCAAGATCAGCCATGATCGTATTGAATGGCGGAGCATGCTCGACAGGCCATATGGTTCACTCCTGCTCCTATTTCTTGAGTTTGTGTGTTCCATCAATCTTCACTATATGAAATATAGTTCCCGTCAAAGTGAAAGGACAGCCTCATTTACATGTAAGACAGTACTGGGAGCAGCAGAACGAAGACCATCAGATATCATTCTTAACCCTGCATCACCCCACCCGTACCACCCAACCCCACCCCCCCTATAAGCCACCAACCCCTAAGCAATTTTTGAAAGTATTTATGACTGTGGCCTTACCTTTAGCCATATGCCCCAAAAGATTACAGTTAATTATTGGCAATTTGAGTATTGCTGAAAAAGAGATTTTTTTTCTCAAAGCTTTTCATCTTGCACTCATCAGGACCATCAGAATCACAGAATCGTTACGGCGTAGAAGGAGGCCATTCAGCCCATCGTGTCTGCACTGGCTTTCTGAGCATTTTAATTTAGTGCCAATCTCCTGCCTTTTCCCCATAACCCTGCACATTGTTTCTATTTAAATAATCATCCAGTGCCCTCTTGAATGCCTCAATTGAACCTGCCTCCACCACACTTTCAGGCAGTGCATTCCAAACCCTAACTACTTGCTGTGTAAAAAAAAAAGTTTTTTCTCACCTCGTATTTGCTTCTTTTGCAAAATATTTTAAAACTGTGCCCTGTGGTTCTCAATCCGTTTATGCGAATTTACGAGAATTTGCAAAAATAGCAAGAGTAAAGGGAACAATAGTTTATGCTATATGAGAAGAGAGTGCAGATTGGTTGTCAAGTGGATTCTGATTGTTAGAGGCATTGCCAGTGAGGATGCACCAGTTGATGGTGAGTGACAGTTAACAGCCAATTTAAACAATTTATTTTTCAAGGAAGGACCAGTATGTTGAATACCTTTCCTTACTTGAAGGGACTGAATAATGTATCCACATTTTCTGACAATACAAAGTTAGGTGGGAAAGTAAGGGGTGAGGAAGATGCAAATAATCTGCAGAGGGATATAGACAGGTCTTGAGTGGACAAGAATATGGCAGATGGAATACAATGTGGGGGACTGTGAAGTTATCCACCTTGGTAGGACTTTTTTTAAAAAGCAGAATGTTTTTTTGAATAGTGAGAGACTAAGAAACCCGTACATTCAGAGGGTCCTGGGTGTTCTTGTACAAGAATCACAGCAAGTTAACATGCAGATACAACAAGCAATTAGGAAGGCAAATGGATCACTTTTGTTACAAAGGGTTTGGAGTGTAAAAGTAAAGAAGACTTATAATAATTATACCAGGCTTTGGTGAGGCCACATCTGGAATACTGTGTGCAGTTTGGGTCACCTTACCTAAATAAGGACATACTTGCCCTAGAGGGAGTGCAATAAAGGTTCACTAGACTGATTCCTGGAATGAGGGGATTGTCCTATGAAGAGAGATTGAGTAGACTAGGTCTATATTCCCTAGAGTTTAGAAGAATGAAATATGACCTAATTGAAATATTATATAAAATTCTTAAAACGCTTGAAGGGGTTGCTGAGAAAATGTTTCCTCTGGCTGGGGAATGTAGCACACAGGGTCGCCATCTACGAGTAAGGGATGGGTGGCCATTTTTTTTAAAGTTCTTTCATGGGACATGAGCATTGCTGGCTAGACCAGCATTTAATTGCTCATTCCTAATTGCCCTTGAGAAGCTTGTGGGGGTTTTTTTATTCATTCATGGGATGTGGGAATCACTGCAATTATTACCCATCTCTAATTGCCCATGTTCAGAGGGCACTTAAGAGTCAACCACATTGCTGTGGGTCTGGAGTCACATGTAGGTCAGACCAGGTATGGATGGTAGATTTCCTTCCCTAAAGGGCATTAGAGAACCAAATGGGTTTTTATGACAATCAGCAATGGTTTTGTGTTCATCACCAGACTTTTAATTCCAGATTTGAACTGAATTCAAGTTGCACCATCTGCATGGTGGGATTCGAACCCCGGTCCCAAAAGCATTATCCTGGGTCTCTGGAATACTAGTCCAGTGATAATACCACTATACCACCACCTCCCTGTGAGCTGCCTCTTGAACTACTACAATCCATGTGGTGCAGGTGCACCCACAGTGCTGTTAGGAAGGGAGTTCCAGGATTTTGACCCAATGACAGTGAAGGAACAGCAATATATTTCCAAGTCAGATGGTGTGTGCCTTGGAGGGCAACTTGTAGGTGGTGGTGTTCCCATGTGTGTGCTGCCCTTGCCCTTCTAGGTGGTAGAAGCCACAGGTTTGGACGCTGCTGTTGAAGGAACCTTGGTGAGTTGCTTTGGTGCATCTTGTAAATGGTACACACTGCCGCCACTGTGGGTCAGTGGTGGAGTGAGTGGATGTTGAAGGTGGCAGATGGAATGTCATTCAAGTGAACTGCATTGTCCTGCATGGTGTCGAGCTTCTTGAGTGTTGTTGGAGTTGCACTCATCCAGGCAAGTGGAGAACATTCCATCACACTCCTGACTTGTGCCATGTAGATGGTGGACAGGCTTTGGAGAATCAGGAGGTGTGTTATTCGCTGCAGGATTCCTAGTCTCTGACCTTCTCTTCTAGCCACAGTATTTATATGGCTAGTCCAGTTCAGTTTCTGGTCAATGATAACCCCCAGGATGTTAATAGTGATGGTGATGGGGACAAGGGGATAGTGGATTTGAGATAGAAAATCAATTGTGATCCTGTTGAATGGCAGAGCAGATTTAAAGGGCAAAATGGTCCACTTCAACTCTTATTTCTTCTATTCTTGCATTCTTATGTTCTTACACTTACATGTATTCTTTGCAGAACACCCTCTTAGCAACAGAGCACTTTCAGTGAAGGCTTAGTAACCAGACTAAATCCTTTCATGTTTACCACCATTCCACATGAGTATCCTTTCACTGTGCACACACGCTTCTGCAGCTGTTCCAGTAAACCTAACCTTACAGTCATTTTCATCTAAGTCCATACTACATTTCTTAGCTCTTTTATTCCATTGGCTCACATTCTTTTGATTAGATGTTTCCTTATTCAGACTTTGCTGGGAAAATTGTGTGTGTGCGCGCGCATGCATGCATGCGTAGCCCAGTCTCCAGCCATCGTGGACAAATTCCCCATATACATGTATACCTGTGCGCATTGTGAGCTATTTACGAGAATCCCTCCCATGGCCAAAATTGTCATGCGTTAGCTAGTCTTTGTCAAACACTCTACAAATGTCACTGATATGCCTCCTTGTATACTTGTACATGAAGTAATTCTTGCACAGGGGAATTTGTTAATATTTTCCAAACATTCTAGATTTGTAACGATTCATTTCGCTTGAATTTACAGAAGCCCTGTCAAGGTAAAGCAGTTTCAGCTAAAGCATGTTGCTCCAAGCTTGTAGTGACAGAAATCCTAAACAATTTTTAGCAACCCATTAAACTCTTGCATGAATATTCCCAACACGGCAATGCTGCTGTGTTAACATTCTTTATACCAGAAAAGGTTTTCAAATGTTTGCCCACAAGCACAATGAGCAATATGTGGTTCTGTCATGTTACAGCCAATTCCGAGGGCTACACTTCACTTCAAAATATACCTGTGCCTAAAGCAACAGCCCCTGCCAAAATGTAATTGGTAATTATGGTCTGTGCAAATGGTAAAAAAAACTACAGTTGAGTAATGTTTTATTTTTGGGATTTTTTTTGAAGAAAATCTTCTCCTCTGCCTATAAGAACAAAAGAAGTAGGAGCAGGAGTGAGTCACAAGGCCCCTCGAGCCTTCTGCGCCATTCATTAAGATCATAGCTGATTTTCTACCTCAACTCCACATTCCTGCACTGCGAACATACAAATTAGGAGCAGGAGTAGGCCATTCAGCCCCTTGAGCCTGCTCTGCCATTCAATAAACTGATTATGGCCTCAACTCCATATTCCCCTCTACCCCACAATAACCTTTGACTTCCTTGTTAGTCAAGAATCTATCTACCTTTGCCTTGAAAATATTCAATGACCCTGCCTCCACCGCGTTCTGGGGAAGAGAGTTCCAAAGACTCACAGCCCTCTGAGAGAAAAAAAATTATGCTCATCTATGCCCATATGCGTTGATTCTCTTAAGAGTCAAAAAATCTAGCTTCAACATACTCTACGCTGTCAGGGGTAGAGAATTCCAAGGATTCACAAGCCTTTGAGTGAAGAAATTTCTCCTCATCTCAGTTCTAAATGGCCAACTCCTTTTCCTGAGACTCTGACCCTGTGTTCTAGATTTTCCAGCCAGCAGAAACATTTTCTCAGCATCTACCCTTTCAAGCCCTGTAAGAATTTTATGTTTCAATTAGATCACCTAAACTCCAGTTCTAAGTGATACCTCCTCAGAGGGCAACCATCCCATTCGAGGAATCAGTTTAGTGATTCTTCATTGCACCCCCGCTGAGGAAAGTCTGTCCTTCTGTAGGTAAAGAGATCAAGACTGCATTGTCTCTATAAGTAGGTTTTTATTCAGCCATGATCTAACAGAATGGTGGAACAGGTTTGAGCAGCTGTTTGCAGTCAGCAGTTTGCTTTGACAAACAGGAAAGGTTGGTAATTCCCAAAAACCAAAGTGTTACTCTTCCAACACAAACAGAAAGGTCAGTTCAATCATGTGTTTGCAATAAGGGAACTATCAAATCCTTGCTCCTGTTGTCATGTATTAGACAGAATGTGTCTCTCTCTTCAAATGCAATGGAAAAGGTTATTCTGGGAAAGATAGACCATCTAATCCATAGATAGTGGGGTCGAAAATGGTCTTTGTTGTGGTGACATTGATCATGGACAACTTTCAGGTGTCTAGGGTGGCCGCCATCACCGTTGTTTGGTCTTTTAAATGCGCTAATGAGCGACAGGTCCCAGCTGTGTTTCTAAATTGCGCAAGGATGTGTGTAGCTTTCAAACTAGGCCTGGGGACTCCTGGTTGGGGCATTAATTGTCTGAGCAGCGCCCATTCTGGGAGATTTCTCTCCCTGGCAATTGACGCTGAATCAGACTGTTCAGAATCTCGGTGTAGTACTTGACCCTGAGGTGAGTATTCAACCACTCATCTGCCCTGTCACTAAGTCTGCATATTTTCGCCTCTGTAACATCTCCCAACTTTGCCCCTGCCTCAGCTTTTCTGCTGCTGAAACCCTCATCCATGCTGGACTTGACTATTCCAACACACTCCTGTCTGGTCTCTCACATTCTACCTTCCGTAAACTTGAGGTCATCCAAAACACTACTGCCCATGTTCTAACACGCATTAAATGCCGTTCACCAATCACTCCTGTTCTCACTGACCTATACTGGCTCCCATCTAAACAATGCCTTTGTCATACCCAGTAAAAGGCATGTCATATTCATAATTTCAAGAATGGACTATGTATGGAAGCTTCTGGAACTGCCCATATTTATTTAAAAATGGACACTGATAAACTGTTAAGATGGCTGCCTAGGGGGCCAAGTGACCTTTGCAACTTCACCCCAGTCTGTCAAGTTTCCGGAAAGTTCTGAATTGAATTATAAAGAGTGGCAGTCTCCCCTTGAATGGCCATGTCTAGACAGCGCTTCTTTGTGGAATTCACGCCTGCTACTAAAAAGCTTACTCAAAAACACAGAGTCAATAGACTCTAGACTCTGTCTCCATGTTTGCAGTGTAACAAAGGAAAGCTGACAAGTGCAGTTATCCACAAGTTTGTTAAAGACCACCATCTACCTTCCATTGTACACAAATAGCTGTTGACCATGTGACTGAAACTGGTTCTTTGATACTGAAATACTTTTGTCCCAAAACTCAGACCAGGGTCAGTTTATAAAATAACGCCAACAAGACAACAGCTACAGAGAAAGACTATGCTACCTTTGCCTTTTGAGAACTGAGAGGCATAAAAGTATTTTTAAAAGTGTCCTAGCCCAATTCCAAAGCTCTGAGTTCTCCTGTAAAGAACTTGGACCTCCTGATACAACAGCTATGAGTGCCTGACCTAATCAGCTGCCAAACATTTTTCTCTTTGAAGTAATCCTGATATCCAATCCCTAGCCATCTGAACTTGCCTGAGCTACAATTCGAGAGTGAGAAAAGTTTCCTTCATTGGACTCTCAAAGACACGTGAACTGTTTGGTTTAGTAGTTGTAGAACTGCATTATCTTCTTTAAACATATCTTTCTGGAGTGTGTGATGTGTGACTGACAGCGTTTATATCTGTCGGGGTGAAATAATCCTCTTTGTTTAAACTCAGAAGTCTGCTGCTGGATCACACACTAACATAGGGGTTTTCAAAAATAAACCACACTGGTTATGGACAGAAGGGAAGGGAATTGGGTGGGGTGGTGGGTGGGATGGTTTCAGTTTATCTCTCCTACCCTGTCCATAACACCTCAATTTTAAAATTTTCATCCGTGTTTTCAGCTCCCTCCATGGTCTGGCCCCTCCCTATATCTGTAATCTCCTCCAGTCTCACAACCCTCTAAGATCTCTGCACTCCTTTAGTTATGGTCTCTTGAGCATTCCTGATTTTAATTACTCTACCATTGGTAGCTGTGTTTTCAGCTGTCTAGGTCCTAAACTCTGGAATTCCCTCCTTAAACCTCCACACCTCTCGATCTCTCTCTTCCTTTTAAAACACTGCTTACAAGCTTTTGATCACCTGCCCTGTTATTGTCTTACATGGTTTGGTGTTATACTTTGTTTTATAATGCCCATGTGAAGCACCTTGGGACGTTTCATTATGTTAAAAATCACTACTGATATATAAGTTGCTGTTGAAATCACACCGTCGTAAGTTTCCACTCTAATGTCTGTCACGGAATTCAGAAAAGCACAGAATCGTTACAGCACAGAAGGAAGCCATTCAGCTCATTATGTCTGCACCGGCTCTCCGAATGAGCAACTCACTTAGTGCCATTCCCCCGCCTTCTCCCGGTTACCCAGTGCATTCTTCCTTTTTGAATACCAATCCAATTCCCTCTTAAATGCCTTGATTGAACGTGCCCCCACCACGTCCCAGGTAGTGCATTCTAGACCTTAACCACTCTCTGTGTGAAAAAGTTTCTCCTCATGTCTCCATTGCTTCTTTTGCCAATCACCTTAAATCTGTGTTCTCTCGTTCTCAATCCTTCCACCATTGGGAGCATTTTTTCCCTATTGTGGACTCTGTCCAGATCACTCATGATTTTGAATACCTCTTTCAAATCACAGTCATAACTTGGGAGAAATTCCTCTAAAGCTAATTCTCCAAAATACGTACGATAGACCATTTGGGGAAATGTTGATGGTTGAGGCACTTCTGAATGGGTTTGATCAGTTGATATGGAGAGGGGAGCTAAGCTGCAGCATAAGAGGAGGAAGATTAATTTAGGAAACACAAGTGGAATAAAAAACTTTGAAGAGTGAAAAGTGGTTCCCCCACTGCCATTCATTATCAGGGTGAGAAACTAAACTAAATTTCAAACAGTTTCTAATGCAGTGAATCTGTACTCTGCTGCTGTGTTTAAAAAAAGAATTGGCCAGATTATTAAATCAATAGTCAGTAGAAGGATAGAAGAGTCATTTAAAGACTGGAAAAGAGAAAAAAGATTCTGTGTGAGTTCTGAACAAAAGCTTAAAATGATAGGACAATGTTCCTGTCTTCCTTCTACATGTTCTGCAGTTTCGCTTGATTACCTGTGGGAAGTATGTGACAAAAATAAGACTTGTTTACTTTGCCAGGAAGTTTGACCAATGGGTATTTACCTCCTTTTTATTTATTCGTTCACGGGATGTGGGCTTCGCTAGTTAGGCTGGCATTTATTGCCCATCCCTAATTTCACTTGAGAAGGTGGTGGTGAGCTGCCTTCTTGAACCGCTGCAGTCCATGCGGTGTAGGTACACCCACAGTGCTGTTTGGGAAGGAGTTCCAGGATTTTGACCCAGCGACAGTGAAGGAACGGCGATATATGCCTACCTTGAAGAAGTTTTGTACTACTCTCCGTCAGGATTTTCGAATCTCTCTTTTGCCTTGTTCACCTTCATTGCTTTCCATTTCTCTCCTGGTGTTTGACAAGGTGTTTACTAAAACCCGCTTTCACAGCCATATCTCCTTTCTCAGTGACCGTCTCCGTCTCCGGCTTACCCCACGTGGATTTCAACTGAAATTCCATATCTCATGTTTCGAACCCACCCAGGATTCTGCTCCTATCACTGCTCGCTTGTCCCTACAACCCCCCCACCTTAAACCAGTTTATATTTCACCCCTCTCCTATTTTTACTTAGTTCTGTTGAAGGGTCATGAGGACTCGAAATGTCAACTGTCCTCTTCTCCGCTGATGCTGCCAGACCTGCTGAGTTTTTCCAGGTATTTCTGTTTTTGTTTTGGATTTCCAGCATCCGCAGTTTTTTGTTTATATATCTGCCACTATCACTTCTCCGACTACCACTGAAAGGTGTACATGAGTAGCCTGCAGTGATTCCTATTCCTTTGCTGTTGTTGGGCAAAGCACATTGACTCCACAAGGAATCCCCGCCCACTCTCCACTTCCTCCAGCCTATAGTTGGCTGGGATGAGGAGAATGGGCAAATTGTAGCTGTCAACACATATTATCATCTTCTGGCACATTATGTTAATACACCAGCTTTTCAAGACATGTGTAATTTGTCTTGTTTAAGCAGTTTGTAACATGTAAATCGGAATGTATTATTGATACAGGGGGTTTGATTTTCAATTTGGGTTCAGGAACCCTCCACCTGGATTGTTTCTGGGTCCTGATCCTGTATCGTGCCTGTGTCGCTGACACAATGCTATTTCAAAATACAAAACCCCGAGATGCACTAGTGGTGCCCAATAATTGAGGCAGGAACTGGCTCTGGAGTTCAATGCTCAAAGGCAGACAGGAGCCATGACTGGGCAGGAAGGCCAGCAGCCTCATGATCCATGCAAGTGGTCAAGCAGTTGCTCCTAACGTACTTGAGCTGCTCTGTTTTTGAATCATCCATTTCTCCTAACACTTTAATTCAGCAGCAATATCACTTTATGGCTCTAGGCAGTGCATCTGCTAGGTGTGCACTAACTTGCACCAGACTGTTCACTTTTCCTGATCTTCACTTTGAGAATCTCCTTCTGGCTTTCTCCAGCCCTTTAACAAGCTCTTCAAGGAGCTTAACAGACCATTAATTGGAAGTGAGAGGCTTGTCTGCTCCCCGCCCACTCGTTGGCAATTGGAGCACGTTCCGGAGATGTCGGAAGACTGATATGCCCATCTGAGTGCACTTTTTCAAAGTGCGGCTGCACCTAATCTCACCCCCATGGCAATTGAAAATCCAGCCTAGGATATCTTTAAGAATTCAGATAGATTTGGGAGCAGAACTCACCGAATTACGTCGCAAGAAATTTATTTTGGTAATTCATTGATTTGTTTTTTCATGTATTTCCACAGTACATATTTTCTTATTCTCAGATGGCAACATTTCATATTCAATTTTCATATTATGGAACTGAGATAGTGAAGCACAGTTGTCCAACTGAGTCTGATGCAGCAGTGGACAAGATTGCTGATGATGATGGGGAAATGCAGCTTTCTTGCAATGAATGCTGCACAGTCCAAGGTAGTATGAGAATCAAGTTAGAGACCCTTTTGCTGCTTCTGGATTTGGGCATTCCTAGCGAACAATAGGTGTTACGAACCAGAGGGGGATTAATTTAAACAGCCCTGATTTCTCCTCTCACTACCCTCGCAAATCGGTATTCCATTTTGGAGGCTGATGAGGGTGCTGGTTCCTCCAGGGAGTGCAGACAGAGCCAAGCTTCTGGCATCACAAGCAGCCTGTCTGTGCAGGAGGGGAGGAAGGGAGGAAGAGCAATAGTAATAGGGGATTCTATAGTCAGGGGAACAGATAGGCACTACTGTGGCCTTCAGCATGACTCCAGGATGGTGAGTTGCCTCCCTGGTGCCAGGGTCCGGGATGTTACTGAACGGCTGCAGGGCATCCTAAAGGGGGAGGGTGATAAGGCAGAGGTCATGGTACATGTTGGTACCAATGACATAGGTAGAAAGAGGGATGAGGTCTTGCATCAAGAATTCAGGGAGTTACGCAGTGGTCTAAAAATCAAGACCTCTCAGGTTGTAATCTCTGGATTACTCCCAGTGCCACGTGTTAGCGAGCTCAGAAATAGAATAGCACAGATGAATATGTGGCTTCAGAGTTGGTGCAGGAGGGAGGGTTTTAGATTCCTGGATCACTGGAGCCGTTTTTGGGGAAGGTGGGACCTGTACAAGTGGGACGGTCTACATCTGAACTAGAGTGGGACTAACATCCTTGCGGACAGGTTTGCTAGTGTTGTTGGAAGGAGTTTAAACTAATTCGGCAGGAGGAGGGACACAGAATGTTAGAAGAATAAGGACGCACCATAATACTCTATGTCTATCCCAATTAATGTTGGGAAAGTTGAAATCACCTAATATAATTACCCTATTGTTAATGTTTTTACACACCTCCACAAATTGTGCACATATTTGCTCCTCAATTTCCCGCTGACTATCTGGGGGTCTATAATAAACACCTAACAATGTGGCTGCCCCTTTTTTATTCCTAAACTCTACCCACAAAGCTTCATTCGATGCTCCCTCCAAGTTATCATTCTCTCCTTACTGCAGTAACTGACTCCCTAGCCACTCAGCCATTAACCACCATGGGCAGACTTCTGGAGCCATGTGGAGATGAAAAAAATAAACTTATAACAATCTAATACAGCTCTCATTCAAGAAACTGATTCAAAGTTTTTAAATGTCCACAAGTGATTAATCTCCTATAAGTAAAGTGTTTTTCGGGCCTCATATCAAAGACAGCTAATCCTTTAATAGCTCCTTTATACTGCCAATCAAAATATGAACGCAGACCGCCCCCCCCCCCCCCCCCCCCCCCCCCCCCCCCCAACTGAGAAATTGTAACTTTGGAAACTCAACAAAGCATTAGTACTGATGTAAGGCTAGAATTTACGGCCCCTTCCCTCCCCACCCTACCACTGGGCATGTTTTTAGTTGAGGGGGCACGTAAAATATGAGGGGTGGCTAGCCCACCACCTTCCTGCCCACCACCGAGCTGTCCACCAGAACACGGCAGGGGGTTTGGGCACCGAAATTGGCAGCCCACAGCAGTTTTTAAATAAATAATTACAGGTCAGTTGAGCTTGTTAGCAAATCAATTGACCCATATAATACGCTGCCCTTGGCGTAAAACAGTTGGCATGGGCAGACAGGCGGGAGTGGGCAGGCTGTTTTTTAAAAACAGTTTTGTTAAGGCGGGAAGGAACCTTTTACGCATTGCCCCCCCCCCCCCCAAAGATGTTACCCGCCTTTGTTCCCCCACCCCACTGTCCTCAAACCCCCCCCACCCCCAGGCTGCCTGATGCTTCCCTGTCCAAGACTCCTGACTTACCTGGGTACACATGCCATGACTGTCTTCTTTGTGGGCCTGTTTGCAGTCCCAGCAGTGCCCACTACTCAATTCCAGCACTGCTGGGACTGCCAGAGCTGCCAACCAATCAGATTGGCCAGCAACTCTCACGGGCGGGACTTCCTCCCACTGAGGGGCAAAAGTCTCACTCTCAGCCTGTTCAGCCTAGCAGCAGCGCGCTATGGCTGCGGGGCAGGCTTTATTTTAGTGTGTCGGCTACCATGGGGGGGTGTGAGCAGTCTGCCCCACCATAAAATCCATAAAATCCAGGTGATAATAATAGCCCTTGGGGAAATGTTAGCAAAAAAATTATCATGAAACTGCATGACCAGATGATAATGTTTATTTTGTAACCTACACTGGATGGCCTGTCAATCAAAGAAGTTCAGCAGAAGGCCTCATTTAACAATCATTGCCAACTTCAGCCTGTTTTAATTCATGTTTAAAGAGTGGCGGATTTAAAATACTTCAGACCATGGCACTTAAACAGACCTTATCTGCCTTTCAAGAATGTGTACATCTACTCCATGAATTTGTGACTCCCACACTGTGAGTTGAAGCCTTTCAACAGCCACAGTGGGGCCTATTTGTACTCAGCACGGA
Organism: Cetorhinus maximus; assembly: GCF_964194155.1. Classification (NCBI taxonomy): domain Eukaryota; kingdom Metazoa; phylum Chordata; class Chondrichthyes; order Lamniformes; family Cetorhinidae; genus Cetorhinus; species Cetorhinus maximus. The sequence continues at coordinate 47,504,612 of NC_135883.1, forward strand.
GTTCAAATGGCCCTGCTGTGTTTGGGATTTCTTCCTGTCTGATTCATGCCCCGCCCCCTTCCCCATGCTGGCAAAAATTTGATCTGTTAGAAATTTGGGAGACAAGACTTCTGCGCTCGGGTCCTGCCCGCCATTTTTAAAGGTTTGCAGAGTCTTCCCTATGTTTGGGCTTGAGGAGCCTTTATCTTGTCAGAGGAAGGGTCCAGGCAGGGGGAAGGACTTCTACAAATTGAGATTCTGAGAAAGAATGAGTTCGATTAGGAGATTATGCATTGAGCCCAGAGTTGAGCACTGTACAGAAGAAGAAAGCATGCAGCTTTAATTGATCAATGTTTTGCATTGAAATTAATATTACTCTTGATGGGAAAAGGACAAAGTATAAAACAGCTATTGCCTCCAGAATTAAGCTGAAAAATGCATGTGCTTTTCATAAATTTATACAAATTCATCTTACTGATGTATGTTTAAATGTTAGAAATGAAACAAGGTGGAGGATGGCTGCTTTTTTGTTCAATGTTTAACATTTGATAATATAAATGACTTACAAACATCCAAAAGTCAGTGTCCAAAGTAGACCTTCACCAGGAGTCACACAACATGCATATATACAAATACTATTGGACAGACAGACCCTCCAGCCTGCCCCACATAGTTGTAATATCTTGTGTATGACAATATACGTAGCTGAATGTCAAACTGCCCGGACGCCACAAAGATCCAGCAGGCAGAACACCTGCTAAAAATAGCTCTTGAGTACAGTGAGTTTTAGTGAGTTCCGACCGTTTCACATTCAACTTACAGTCAGCTGCACAAGACAAATCTGGCAGCAATGCAGGTCTTGTTCAATGTCAAAGCAGCTGCCGTTTCCTCAGGCAGGGTTTCTGCTTAACACAGCCACATAATATTCTTTCCATCACTAGCTCAACTACAACTTGCATTTATATAAACCCTTTAAAATTGTATACTGTCCCATGGTGCTTCACAGGAGGGGTGATCAAACCATATTCAACATCCGGTGGCTGCATGAGGAGATGATAGGGCAGGTGACCAAAAGCTTTGTCAAAGAGGCAGGTTTCAAGGAGCATTTCAAAGCAGGAGAGTGATGTAGAGAGGCAGTGAGATTTAGGCAGCAACTTCCAGAACTTGGGACCTTGGCAGCTGAAGGCATAGCCGCCAATAGGGGAGCGATTACAACTGGAGGTGAACAAGAGGACAGAAGTGGAGAGATTTTGAAGGGTGGCAGGGCAGAGGTGGTCACAGAGGTAGGGAGGGTGGACACTGGAGTGATTTGAAACCAATGATTAAAATTTCATCAACCCGTTTATTATGAATATGTTAATGGTTGCAGTAAAATAACCCAGAAAGGAATTTTCTGCAAATATGTTAAGCAGAGGGAGTTAAACCCAGCAATGGTGACGATCTGATTCTGCAGTCATGGTTCTGCTAAGTTATAACATTCACTTGCCATATGAACATTTTTGTGCTTTTTATTTTTTTAACTGAGCACCGGTGGCAATGCTCACAGTGTGATTCATAGAATCCGCTAAAGTGTCCATGTGAATGAAGCATAATAGCCACAGTATGACAGGGAGAAAGTGTAATGTTTACAAGAAGAAAATGTGATGGTTACAGGAATGCATGCAAGCCCATTAACATATCATTGATATTTATGGCAAAAGAGGAAGTCTTGTGGCGGAGTAGGTATAGTGTTGTTGCCTCTGGGCCTGAAGCTCTAGGTCAAGTCCAACTCCAGGACTTGATGGGCAAGGAAGGTGCATTCATAATGTGTTACAAGTGGGAGAGTTTCCTGGTCAGCTATACTGCAGAAGGCAAGGACAAACCACTACAGTACTTTATCAAACATAATCATGGACTAATCCAATGGAAGGCCATGGTCACCAATGCTCTCTTAGGGCATGGTACCTGGCGGAGGTGGAGGATGGTAAAAGAATATCCAATACTCTTGTGTACCAAATAAGCATTTTTTTCTCTCTCTGTCTATATTTTACCACTTATTTATTCCTTGAGAGTAAAGAGTTAACTGAAGCCTCTTCATCTGACGTAATCCTGATGAGTTCCATGGAGATATGCTAGCATTCTTGTAATCGCCTTCACAACAAGTGCTATGTACGTATCCCCATAGCAACTGCATTGATCCTGGCTGTATATTCCTTAGGACCCAAGGGGAACAGTTGGAAGCATTTGATTTTTTTTGTGTGTGAGTCAAGTTTGAACAGTTGAATTTGACAACTGCTTGAATTCTGTAACCATAACACTGAGGAAAAAGGTCTGAAGAGAGACTTGTGAAGCTGTGAATGTGTTGGCATCCCAAGCTTGGTTAACAGAGGCTGAATGACCAAAATCAAACTTTCTGTCGGTAAAATTCTAGTTTCATTTGAGTATGTTGTGTAGGCTGCAAACCCGCTAATTTCAAACATAAAGCTACAGTGCACAAATTAAGAAGCGGCTTTTAGAATTACTGTCTAACTTGGTAGTACAGACCTTGAGTATTGCCGAAAGAAAGAGTCATGGTTTCAAAGCTTTTTGTCTTGCACTCATCAGAACTGAATCGCAAGAGTACCAAATCTCAAAGGGATCAACAATTTATGCTGCATGAGAAGTGAGTGCTGATTGGTTAGCAAGTGGTCTCTGATTGGTAGAAGTGTTGCCATGGAGAATGTATCAGAGAATAATTATCCCCCATATGCAGGGCCCTGTCCTTTGCAAACAGGAAGAATATGTCCAGACATGATGCCCTTTTCAACTGAACAAAAGCTTGGGGGACAACAGTTACCTGGTGCATTCTTTACCAATGTCTCTACCAATCAGAGTCTTTGTATGGTTTTTCTTTTAATTTTAAGTTGTCTGTTACTTCATTAGTCTGGTTCGGTGAGGTGAGAGTGATTGTCCTTGATATCAAGACAGCATTTGATTGAACATGGCATCAAGAAGTCCTAGTAGAATTGAAGCCAGTGGAAATCAGGGGAAAAGGCCTTCACTGGTTGGAGTCACACAAAGCATAAAATAAGATGTTTGCTGTTGTTTGAGGCCAATCATTTCAGCCCCGAATATTGCTGCTGAATTCCTCAGGGCAGTGTCTGAGGCCCAAACACCTTTCCTCCATCATAAGGACAGAGGTGGGGATGTTCGCTGATGATTGCACAATGTTCAGCACCATATGTGGCTCCTCAGATACTGAAGAAGTCCTTGCAAATCTGGACAATATTCAGGCTTGGGCTGATAAGAGGCCAGGCAATGACCATTTCGCCAACAACAGAGAATCTGACCATTTCCCCTTGACATTCAATGGCATTACTGTTGCTGAATCCCCCGCTATCAACATCCTGGGGGTTACCATTGACCAGAAACTGAACTGGGCCAACCATATAAATACTGTGGCTACAAGAGAAGGTCAGAGCCTGGGAACTCTGCAGCAAATGTACGACCTCCAGTCTCGCCAAAGACTGTCCACCATCTACAAGGCACAAGTCAAGAATGTGAAGGAATACTCTCCATTTGCCTGGATGAGTACAGCTCCACAACACTCAAGAAGCTCAACGCCACCCAGCAATCCACTTGGTTGACACCCCATCCAGCAACTTAAACTTTCACTCCCTCCACCACCGACGCACAATAGCAGCAGCGTGCGCCATATACAAGATACACTGCAGCAACTCACCAAGGCTCCTTTGACAGCATCTTCCAAACCCGCGACCTTAACCATCTAGAAGGACAAGGGCAGCAGATAGATGGGAACACCACCACCTGGAAGTTCCCCTCCAAGCCATTCACCATCCTAAAATGAAAATATATCGCCGTTCCATCACTGTCGCTGGGTCAAAATCCTGGAACTCCTTCCCTAAAGCACTGTGGGTGTACCTACACCACATGGACTGCAGCAGTTCAAGAAGGCAGCTCACCACCACCTCCTCAAGGGCAATTAGGGATGGGCAATGATGTCAAAGATGTTTGCATCCCATGAATGATTTTTAAAAAAATCATATCTTTGTTTGGGAAATAGAACTCTTAACCGTTAGAGGTGTGAACTAGTTCTTGATTATATTCTTTTATGAATACCTCCCACTGACCTTTTAGTAAAGCCTCCTCCTCACCTCGAACAGGTGCTGTTTCTTTGCATATGGAAACATGGGGCCTAACCCTTTTGATGCTGCCTTTGAAAAACCCATTTGCGGCTGGCTGCACCATGTGGTCAGTATTCTCAGGTGTTCAGCAATCCTGTAGGCAGGCTTTGAAATAGTGTCATAGGATCTTTAATGACAAAGTCCGCACCACTTATAGTGGGCATGTTGGTGCTTTGTGACTTGCCCGCCACACAGTTTGGATGGTTTTTACATGTTGTTTGTCACAACAGTAACTACTGTTCAAGAAATACTTTATTGGCTGTAACATGTTTTGGGACATCCTGATTTTGTGAACGGCACTATGTAAACAAAAGCCTTTGTTTCTTGACATATATTGTGCATGTTTTCATTTTCAGCCTTTCTCGATTGCCAGTACAGAACTTCAGTGCCTCACAGCTCTCAACAGAATGGGTGGATTTTGTTCCGTGGTAGTTTTTATTGAGTGTACATCACAGCCCCGCTACCGTCACAGTACCATTGTAGCTCTTTTGTTCTTATTGGCATGTTTTTGATGCTGCTGGGGCCTTCTCCTTCTGGTTGCCATGTGAGAGGATGATGCTGAATGAAATGAAATAGGATTATAGTGAGACAGGCAGTAGCTGCAATTATTTCATTGGAAAGAAGAGGTTTGCAAGGCTTCCACCCGCTGCTGGCTCCTGACCTCTTGAACACACAATGTGACTCCACAAGTTTTTTGAATTTCCTGCCGGAGAGGGAGAATGATTTTTGTCCTTGTGTGCATACAAGTTCTGAATTACATTTAAGCCACTTCTGAAACTTCTGTCTGAAGTGACTGTTTTGGTGCTGGCCTGTGAGGTTGTTATTTTATTCAACCTTTAGCAGGGGGTGGAATCTTGTCCCCTGTCCATGGCGAGTCTGGTGATGGAGAGGCATTTAATCGGGTGGTAAGGTGATGGTCGGAATTCTGCCATTTGCCTGTCTCCACCCTGCGTAAGTCCATGATGGGAAAGCCTGTGGACAGCCTTCCCATCCCACCGCCAGTTGAGGTCCTTAAGTGGGCCTTGTCCTGGCGCCGCTCAAATTAACCCAATGGTAGTGGGGGACGCGGGGTCTCACCGTGCTCAAAGCATGACAAGTAAACCCGTGCGAGGCTGCTGGCAGGTTCCCAGGGAGGTCGCTCATTCAAAGGCACTCAGTGCATGACCAAGGGATCCAGTATCAGGAATGGGGAGCCCACTGACAGCCAACATCTGCACTTGCTGGTGAGCCCCCCCCCCACCCTAGGCCCCCTGCCTCTCTCCAGCACGCCTGCCACCCCTGCCTGCGCCTTGAACCCCACCCCATGACCTTCCTCCCATCATCATTCACCCATGGCCTGGGATCCAGTGACAATACTTGGATGGGTGCAGTACTGGCAGCTGCCACCGCCTCCCTGGTGGCGATGCCGTTCAGTCATGCTGTTGGCTTCTGATTGGACGGTAGTTCTTGGCGGGCGGGACTTCCAGCCCTGGGGTCCTTGGTCACAGGAGTAGGCCTGCTGAAAGCCTGTCAGAGTGCCTGAATGTAAAAAGATGCAGCATGCTTTCCCCAAAAGAGGCAACGCAGGGGTCTCGCTAGCTAGAGAGCCAGTGGCCGAGACCCCGTCACCTTTATAAGATTCCATCTGAGGGCAGAAAATGGAACAAACCAGATAAAAATAAGCTCAAAAGAATAGTGGAAGGCTCTGAATGTAAACAATTTAACATCTTAAATCCTGTTATAAAAATCTCAGATGAAAATTTGGTCTTCACTACTTCAGAAAAGCAGGTTTGATCTCACCCTAAGGCTGCAGGCTGCCAGTTTTGAATCAGTCCTCCATACAGTTAGACTTTCCTTTCATGAATTTATTACAGCACCATAGTAACCAGTCATGAAAGATTTAAATAATGACTGTATGCTGCAAGCATAAAATGGTTCCTGCTGTTGGAAAGTGATACAGTTATCAATCCACCAATATCTTTTTTTATTGCAAACAGACATTAGTTATGCCAAAAATGAAGCATGAAGTCCCTTAAATATTTATGTGGAGGTGCTGATGAATCTAAAATGATCTAGGGATTCACAATTAGCTGAATAATAAAGTATATAAAATTGAATGCACTATTTTTTTCCATTTATTAGCAGTGCCCATTATTTTTCTGTGTTCATACGAACATACGAAATAGGAGTAGGCCATTCGACCCCTCGAGACTACTCTGCCATTCAATAAGATCATGACTGATCTGTTTGTGTTTCTAATTCCACATTCCCATCTACTCCCGATAACTTTTGGTTCCCTTGCCTAACAAGAATTTATCTACTTCTGCCTTAAAAATATTCAGTGACCCTGCCTCCACTGCCTTCTGAGGCAGAGAGTTCCAAAGTCGCACAACCCTCTGAGAGAAAAAAATTCTCCTCATCTCTGTCCTAAATGGGCGACCCTTAATTTTAAAATGGTACCCCCTAGTTCTGGACTCGCCCACAAGAGGAAACATCCTTTCAACATCCACCTTGCCGAGACCATTCAGGATTTTATGTACTTCAATCAAGTCACCCCTCACTCTTCTAAACTCCAGTGGAAACAAGCCCAGTCTGTCCAACCTTCCCTCATAAGACAAGCCACTCATTCCAGGTATCAATCTAGTAAACCTCCTCTGAACCTCCAAAGCATTTACATCCTTCTTTAAATAAGGAGACCAAAGCTGCACAGTATTCGAGATGTGGTCTCGCCAATGCCCTGTATAAATGAAACATAACACCCTTACTTTTTTGTTCAATTCCTCTCATAATAAAGGATATGATTCCATTAGCCTTCTTGATTACATGCTGTACCTGCATACTAACTTTTTGTGACTCATGCACGAAAACACCTAGATCCCTCTGCACCTCTGAATTCTGCAGTTGTTCTCCATTTAAGTAATACTCTGCTTTTTTATCCTTTCTGCCAAAGTGAACAACTTCACATTTTCCCACATTATACTCCATCTGCCAGATTTTTGCCCACTCACTCAATTTATCTATACCTGTCTGCAAACTGCTTATGTCCTCTTCACAACATACCTTCCTACCTATCTTTGTGCCGTCTGAAAATTTACTATCATGCCTCACTCCCCTAATCTAAGTCATAAATGTAAATTGTAAAAAGTTGAGGACCAAGCACAGACCCCTGCAGGACCCCAATTGTCACATCCTGCCAATCAGACAAAGACCCATTTATACATGCTCTCTGTTTTCTGCCAGCCAGCCAATCCTCTATCTAGGCTAATATGCTACCCCTACACCATGAGCTTTTATTTTCCACAGTAATCTTTGATGTGGCACCATTTTCACAGTTCGAAGTACTCATGTGCTGTACACTTTGGAAGATGCGGCTATGATAGACAGACAGACAGATAATTGGTTTATTGAAAAATCATTATGGTGGCAGGTGGCAGATAGTGATTATGATACAAATAAAACAAGTAATCATAATTCATAACATAGATATAGACAATCATGAAAATAAAAATAAAGTATAAAATGATAAAAAGATTGCATAATTATGAACATTTCAGTGTACAAATAATTACAATACGTTGCAAAATACAGGTCTCCTTAACTTACAGAATAGAAATGAAAGATCTTCTGAATTCTGCATTTTGTATTAAAGTCTATCGATCATATGTTGTCAGGTTGAGTACATTAAATTCTCCATCATTTACATATTATTTATGAGTTTTATGAAGTAGGTGATCAGGCTGTCTCGCAGTCTATTCGTTCTATATTTTATTTGTGGAATGGTGTCTATTCTTCTTATTTCCATAGCACATTAACTTTCGTGTGGTAGTGGTAAGAGATAGTGGCAATGGGAGGTGGGATTCCAGAGTTTTGTATTGAAGTCCAGACAGAGCTTTTTCCACCTTTCAGCAGGGGATCACACATTCAGTTGTTTGATTGTGTCAGAGTAGTTTTGGTACGTGTGACTGAGGATCAGTTTCAATGCTCGTTTCTAAATGCTTTCGAGCTTGTTCACATGCTCTTTGGTAAGTCCAGCTTTCCAAACAGACACTGCGTATTCAACACTGGGATTTACATAGCTATTAAACACAGTGAATAGGTCAGTTTGAGATACGTTGTGATGCTTGAGAAGACGTAGCCTGTGAAGTCTTCCATTTGCTCTCTTAAGCATTTCATGCTCTTGGTAATCCCATTTGAGATCACTCTGAATGTAGATTCCTAATAGTTTAATGCAGGCTTGTTTTGCAATCTCAGCATTGTCTAAAATGATGAGGGGGGATCAGGAGGGCTGCGTGTGAAACACAATTCCATAACATTGCACTTTTGGGGGTTCAGTCACAGATATATATATCATGTATTAGGGTTTACTGAAATAAGATAATTATAGTGCCCGATTAATGCAGCTAATGGCAGTAACTTGATTCATTTCAACAGTTTTATGTGTTTTTGAGCTGTGCAAGGTAAGGAATGAGCAATATTAGGCACCCCTGGGTCAGGTACTGCAGGTTGCATGTGGATTACATCTCTTTCAGCACTGTCTCAAACCCTGTAACTTGGGCTTTAGTTCTGAAGAGCATAATTGCCTCAGATCCTGTAGGCAGGGAAGTGATGGCCGCTCAGAGCAGCTGGTTATTGGGCTGTCGCTCGGTGAGGGGCGCATTGCTCCAGTGTGGTCAAGTCCACAGAGTTGCTGCCAACGGATACGCCAGGAAAGCCACTGTCAAAGGGAAAGGTAAGATGGGAGTTGAAGAGGCTCTGCAAAGTCCAGAGGTTTGGAAGGATCCTGTCATTCTGACCATGCACGCTGTGGGAGTCAATATCTGCCAGCAAGGCAAAGGCCCAGAAGTGCGGCCAGACACTGAATACCCTGAGCGGTTGTTTATGCTGAACCTTGGACCCCCAAAGAGTCTGGATGAACTGGACTCAAAATTTTGGGAATACTGGAAAAGGATAAGAAAACAGCATATGTGGCAACACCACAAAGTTCACAAAAGAAAGAAATTCTAGGAAAAACATAAAGACAATGTGGCCCAAAGATCTATTTCCCTAAAACGAAGACTGCAGTCTGAGGAGAGAATTCGAATCACAGCCATCCAATGCTACTTACACTTCAAATTAACACAATGCACAGGGCAGTGCTGTGAAGGGATTGAGTCTGGGTTCCTCAGCTGTGTGTGACATGACTCAGACAATGCTACCCAGGAAAAGCATGTTTAACATTTTGATTTACTGGTGAATAATGTATAAATAAATAAAATAGAATAAAAGTAGCAATTTTCTAAAAAGATTCTGTGACCTCTGAGTGAGATTGCAGATTTATATTGCATTTTCACGACTCTCTTTCTCCCACACACACACACACTCTCTCCTTCTCTCTCTCCTTCTCTCTCTCCTTCTCTCTCTCTCTCTCTCACTCTCTCTGTCTGTCTGTCTTTCTCTCTCTCTCTCTCGGGGGTTGGGGGGGACATATTTCAATATTTTTCTCACTCAAGGGGCCGATGAACAAATTTCAGAAAGATAAGGTTTGGCACAACGTTAAACATGAATTTCAAAATAAGGTTTAGGTAGGAAGAAAAGAAACAATTTGCTGACAAAAATTAAGCAATGTCAAAGCACTAAATTGACAATTAAAAAAAAGAGTAATTAATAAAGATCACCATCCACGTGTGAGAGGTACAGTGTGTTTGTCTGGCTCCTTCCAATCTCTGATGATCACTCACTTTCCCCTCACCCATTGTGTGTGGGTGTGATTGTGTGTTGGTGTGTGGGGGTGAGGGTGAGTGGGAATCCTGAGTCTGAGTGAGCCAGATACACACACACACACACACACACACTCCAACACTTGCTCACTGTCTCACTTTCTCTCTCCAACACTCACTCCCTCTCTCTCTCTCTCTCTCTCAACCCCCACTCTCTCTCTCTCTTTCTCACACTCTCTCTCTCTCTCTCACTCTCTCTCTCCCGCTCTCTCTCTCTCCACACACCCCACAACACCGGGCAGCAAAGCTTTTCACCCTCACCATGTACGCACCACTGCTACACCTCTTCCGGCCCAGCACAGTCTTCCTTCCCCCACCCGGCCTGGCAACCAGCCTCTCCCTCCCCCGCCTGGTCAGCCAGCCTCTCCCTCCTCCGCCCGGCCCGGCAGCCAGCCTCTCCCTCCCCCGCCCGGCCCGGCAGCCAGCCTCTCCCTCCCCCGCCTGGTCAGCCAGCCTCTCCCTCCCCCGCCCGGCCCGGCAGCCAGCCTCTCCCTCCCCTGCCTGGTCAGCCAGCCTCTTCATCCTCCGCCCGGCCCGGCAGCCAGCCTCTCCCTCCCCCGCCTGGTCAGCCAGCCTCTCCGTCCCCCGCCCGGCCCGGCAGCCAGCCTATCCCTCCCCCGCCTGGTCAGCCAGCCTCTCCCTCCCCTGCCTGGTCAGCCAGCCTCTCCCTTCCCCGCCTGGTCAGCCAGCCTCTCCCTCCCCTGCCCGGCCCGGCAGCCAGCCTCTCCCTCCCCTGCCTGGTCAGCCAGCCTCTCCCTCCCCTGCCCGGCCCGGCAGCCAGCTTGTAGGGAGGGGCCTGAGAGTCCCTTTCGGAGTCTCACTTAGGTTCAGAGCCATTTTCTGGACGTAACAGGGATGAGCGACTGTGACAAGTAATTTGTTAAAACAACAATTTTATTGAATATTGAATAATGATTATAAGAATAAAACAATAATAATATGACATTTATAATTGATAGTATATTAACATATATAAAAAATAAGTAAATAGAAAGATTGCTTTATTGAAAGTAGAAAGCACTTTATATATATATATATATATATATATATATATATATCAGAACAAAAGAACAAAGATAGATTTCTCTAAAACACAAAGAATAATCCCGTGGAACTTAGTCTGTTCCACATCAGCTCCCTAAATTGGTACATACATTACCATCTCCTTGTTACATACATTACCAAGTCACTGAGTAACCTATACATGGACTCTACAGTCAATCACTCCGTTCCTGGCCCTTCCTCCCATCTTCAGTGGTGACTATTCCACTACGGCTGCAGCAACGAGTCCTCGAAGCAACGTTCCTTTTAAGCCAAATTTCTGGCTCCATTCCAGCCTTCCGAGGCCTGGTACAGTCCTTTCCCAAAACAAGTCTCAGTTCTTATCAATTCCCCTCATGGGCTCTGCAAGGCCGTTCAGACTTCACAATATCCAATTTGTTTACGCATCTTTTGATGGTGTCCCCCCAACTGTCATCCTTCAAGTGTTACATCCATCAATCAAACTTCATCTTCTGGTAACCATACTAGGTGACCGGCATAAGGTTACTCATTGCTCTGGAATGTAGTCCAAGGGTCGCTGGATGGAGTAAGAAAAAAGATAAACAAAAGGCAACTTATTTTAATATTGTAGCTTAAAAAATGGAAAACAAAAATGTAGTCTAAATACCGGCTGTGCGTGGCCTGTATGGATAAAACAAGGTCTGGGAAAACAGATCACTACTGATTATTATTGATTAATTAATCAAAGCACAATCATAGCTGGATTAAGATCAATGTAAGATTTAATACAAAATAACCTTAAATATTCACTATAGGCTTAAAATCAAGAGTAAGGCAGAAATAAAATACAAACATACAAAATTGCAAAAATTAGTGGCTGCCAGCCTGCAGGCCTCAGGCCTACAAGCTCCTGTCCCACCAGGCCTGACAGCTGGCGTCTCCCTCCCCCAGCCAGCCTGGCAGCCAGCCGCTCCCCTTCCCACCCCTCAGCAGCCAGCTGCTCTCCCCCCCGCCAAGCCCAAGCCCAGGCCCCAGCCCCAGCCTCAGCAGCCAGTTCCTTCCCCACCTGGCCTGGCAGCCAGCTTCTCTCTCTCTCTGTGCCCGCCAAACCTCTCTTTCTGGAGCACATTCGCTGTTAGTGTTGCTGCTTCTCCAATCGCAGGCTGCTTCCTTCCAACATCCGCTACTGATAGGCTCACAGCAGCAGACATGGCAGAGGAACGACCTGTAATTGGTGGAGCAATTTCATTCAGAATCCAGTACTCTAATTACCAAAATTTTGAAAATTGCCTCCAGGGGCCACATTGGGGGCTTTGTGGGCCTCATCCGACTCGTGGGCTGTGCATTCGACAAGCTTGGAATTCCTTCTCTGAGCACCTACATCTTCTACCTCTATCTATCTATCTCTCTCTCTCTGTCCTCCTTTAAGATGTTCTATAAAATCAGCTCTTTGACCAAGTTGGTCATGTGCCTGAATACATACGTGGCTTAATGTCAAATGTTGCTTTATAGAACTCTGTGAAGCAAATTGGAACAATTTACTACATTAAAGGCACTATATAAATGCACGTTGTGTTAGGGACAGCTTTAGGCAGTGGACTCATCCAGATGAGGTCTCAAACTTATTTTATGTATGGCCTCTCAGACCCAGATGGAAGTGCAGCCTTTTCTCCCATTGGCCGAGGCTCCATTTAGACTCAAACCCCAGAATGAGAAGAGCGTGGAATCCAAAATAAGGCACTTTCCACGAACTGCCTAGCTGTCTGTTTCCGTGGTTGACTAAGATCTCACCAATGATTTAAAATGAATCGTAAAATAGCCAGAAGGGAGGTGAGCATTTATTTGTTACACAGAAATGGGGGCAGAATGTCGGAGATGGATCTCAAGTAGTCCTGCGAGAGATGGGTAGAAATTAGAAGCAAAGTTGATAAAGTTTTCCAATTCAGGGCAGAGCAGAAAATGGCTCCAATACAGTTATCAATGTACTGCAGAAAGAGTTGAGGGAGGGTGCCCCCGAGTAGGACTGGAAGAAGGAATGCTCCACAAGTCCTACAAAAAGGCAGGCATCTAGGACCCATGCAGGCATCTGTGCCTTCACTCTGCGACACCCTGGTCCGCTCCTCAGTCATCCCCAATGCCCATCTCCCCATGGCACCTTTTCATGGAAGCACAGGAGATATAACACCAGCCCTTTTACCGCTTTCTCCTCACTGTCTGAGGTCCCAAACACTCCTTCCAGGTGAAGCAGCGATTTACTTCTTTCAATTTAGTATACTGTGTATTGCTGAAAAAGCCATTTTGTTGAAGCTTTTCATCTTGCACTCATCGGAAGAATACCAACGTCGGGAAGCAACAACTTTTATACTGTATGAGAAGAGAGTGCTGATTGGTTGGCAAGTGGACTCTGATTGGTAGAGGCGTTGCCATGGAGAACGCACCAGTTAATGATGGCTGACGGTTAGCTTTCAAGCATTGTTTGAAATTTAAGCCAGGCAGCTTGACTCTGATTGGTCAAGGCATTGCTCTGAGGAATGAATCAGCGAATGGCTATCACTTATTTTGTTCAGCTGAAACAGGTGCAAAATGTGTACATGTTCTTTCTGTTTGCAAAGAACAGAGCTCTGTGTATTTATATATGTAGCTTCCAGTACACACAAATGCATCACACTGCGAGACCGACAAACAACCTTGGTTGTCAGCGTAACTCTTAGCACACTGAGGATTATTTAGCAAATGTTGTCCAATCGCAGAATCACATCGAATGTTGGACACTGTATTTTGAGTTTTGCAAGCATGGGCTCGTTTAGTACGGTCTGAACTTTGCCCGTTGTGAAGAGTAGAAGGGTCATGCTGTTTGTTACAATCCGCCAGTCTTTGGGATGTATGGCCTACATACCTGGCATCACACTGGCACTGAAATTCATATACCACTTAACTCATTTATGTAATAGGCAGAACGTCTTTTTGGCTTGACAGCAACATCCTGTTAGTGGCGAATACCACTTGTGTTGCTACTGCATAGTAGCAGCGTGAAACAGCTAACTTCACCTGTTGCTGAAATTTTTGAGATACCTTGCCCTTCCAGGGTGATCTGAGATAGACTGGACATTTTTCAGGGCCACAAGTGACGACTTTAGGCCCGTTAATGAGTTTGTGCAATGTGCAGTGCGAAATGATCTGATCAGGGTAGCCATTAACCTGCTGGATATCTTTGGTGCACCCTATTTCAGCATCAAGCTTGCATGGTGATCAAATGGCTTGGGCCCTATTTATGAGGTTGCTGATAAGGCCAAGCTTATAGTGTGTGGAACTGTAAGAATCCCAATGCGTGTACTGACCAGTGAAGGTAGGCTTGCAGTAGACTGTGGTAGAGAACTCCCTGGTAGATTTCTCAAGTATGTCAAGGAAAGGGAGTTCATTTGACTGCTCCATTTCAACGGTGAATTTGAGCGCAGGATGGAGCCAATTAAGACATGCAAGGAAATTATTACATGCAGCTGCGGATTTAAATATAGCAAATGTATCATCCATATATCAGAAATATGCAAGTGGTAGGAGGTTATGTGTCATTTGCTCAGTAATCCTCAGTGTACTAAGAATTACGCTGACAACCAATTAAGATTGTCAATCGGGCTCGCAATGTGATGCTTTTGCATGTACAAAATAAGTGATAGCCATTCGCTGGTTCATTCCTCAGGGTAATGCCTTGACCAATCAGAGTCAAGCTGCTTGAAAGCTAACCATCAGTCATCATTAACTGATGCATTCTCCATGGCAACACCTCTACCAATCAGAGTCCACTTGCCAACCAATCAACACCCTCTTCTCATATAGTATAAAGTTGTTGCTTTCCCTGCCATTGGTATTCTTGCAATTGTCCTGATGAGTGTGAGAAGAAGAGCTTCAACAAAATGTCTTTTTTCAGCAATACTCAAGTTCTGTACTACCAAACGACTATTAGTATATTGTATTTGCTGCTTACAATGCAGTCTCCTCTATACTGGGGAGACCCAATGCAGATTGGGCGACCACTTTGCAGAACATCTGTGCTCCGTTTGCAAACATGAGCTTCCCATGGCCTGTCAGTTAATTCTGCACCTAATTCACTCACCTCTCTGTCCTCGGCCAAACCAGCATTCCAATAAATCTTAACGTGAGCTCGAGGAACAGCACCTCACCTTCCGATTAACAACTTTGCAGCCTTCCAGGCTCAACATTGAGTTCAACAATTTCAGACCTTAAACTCTGTCCCCCCATTTTGTTTCCTTCACTTTGCATGATTTAACCTGGTTTTTCTCTTTTTTTTTTGCTTTCAGATGGCAGCTGTTCATTATTCTACCATTCACAACTCCTCCAGACACACCTTTTGTTTCTTTACTTGTTCCACTAGAACTCCCATGGCCCTGCACCACCAACCCTTTGTCTTTTGTCTTTCACCCTCACAGAGCTTCCATTTTGTTCCTTTTCTACCCTCCCCCATTTCACCTGCTTAAAACGTGTTACTTCACTAACTTTTCCCAATTCTGAAGAAAGGTCATCGACCTGAAATGCGAACTCTGTTTCTGCCTCCAAAGATGCTGCCGGACCTGCTGAATGTTTCCAGCATTTTCTGTTTTTATCTCACATTTCGGCACTTTTCAGGGACAAAAGCATCCATGGCATTTTGCTTTTGTACCAGCCTTTTCAATGTTGCCTTTATTCAGCAGCCCAGTTGCCATTGTGGGGTACTCTGAGCTCTGGCTGACTCACAGCAGTAAATAGTGATCGGGGACAGTGCATCACAGGAAATAGAAGACTCGCAACCCAGAATTTGCATATGATTTCTCACCATGCAGTTGCAGTGAGCACAGAATCTACACTACCATAACAAAAACAGAAATACCTGGAAAAACTCAGCAGGTCTGGCAGCATCGGCGGAGAAGAACAAAGTTGACGTTTCGAGTCCTCATGACCCTTCAACAGAACTAAGTAAACTAAGTAAGTAACTAAGTAACTTAGTTCTGTTGAAGGGTCATGAGGACTCGAAACGTCAACTTTGTTCTTCTCCGCCGATGCTGCCAGACCTGCTGAGTTTTTCCAGGTATTTCTGTTTTTGTTTTGGATTTCCAGCATCCGCAGTTTTTTGTTTTTATCTATACTACCATGTCTTCTACTTTGCTACGTTTTACAGGAACATGTGAACAGAGGGAGGCCATTCAGCTCCTTGAGTCTGTTCTGCTATTCAATTAGATCATAGCTGAGCTGTATCTTATCTCCACTTTGATTAACAAAAATCTATCAATCTCAGATTTTGACATTTTCAATTGATTTCCATTGTCAACAGCTTTTTAGGGCAGAGAGTTTCAGATTTCCTCTACCCTTTGTGTGAAGAAGTGCTTTCTGACAGCGCCCCTGAACAGTCTAGCTCGAATTTTAACATCATGCCCTGTTATTCCAGGCTTTCTCACCTGAAGAAATAGTTTCTCTCTCTCTCAAATCCTTTAATCATCTTGATTACCTCAATTAGATTCACCCCTTCTCCATTCAATGGAATGCAAGCCTGCTCTTTACAACCTTTTCTCATAATTTAACCCTTTTCACTCTGGTATCGCTCTGCTGAAGCCACTGGACACCCCTCAACAGCCTGCTCTTGTAACGTACTACACTACAGTGACTGCTTGAAAACTACTTCATTGGCTGTACAGAACTTTGAGGTGCCCTGAGGGAATAAAAGGCGCCATATAAATCCAAGTTGTTCATTCTTTTTCACGTAATAGGCATCAACCAAAGTGGTAGATGTGTTGCAGGACAGGAGCAGTGCCACTTTCTTGTACCATATTGTAGTTCGCTGAATATAATCTTCCAACATACTTGCACGGGAGTGTTTAATAAGTTGCTCTGAATGACTGAATTCCACAAAATGCAAATTTCCAGTACTTCTAACATTCCAAGAGCAGAATGTTGTTTTTATTTTCCTTTGGCCTGAGTAAATTGTTAATAATCTATGTTGAGAGAACGTAAATGTCTCTTTCAGTGGAGAGCTCAAAGTATTAATTTACTGCAGCCACTGCAGCAATAACAGGACATAGCAATGCTGTGTGTCAATTTTCATTGTAACGATGGGTGCGGAGAAAATTACACAAATAATGAGGAGAAGCTTCAAAATACAAAGAGAGTATGATTTTTATGGGTAAGACGGGAAATTATATAGTGTTTTTGAAAAAAAAATCTCCAATTACTCAGGCAATGGTCACAATAATTTGAGGCATCAATTTAAGATTTAATGCTTTTTTCCCACAGCAATCCATCACTTGATTGTAATAAATGGCCTTACTTAGCATGTCTAATTAGCTAGCTAATTCATTTTAATTGATTTACTGTCTCAGGACTTCTGATTTTTATTCATTAAGAACAAAGAAGAATCATGGTCATGTGTCTTAATACTTGCAGAAAAGATTTTTGGGGGACGTCGCAGTGGTGAATGGATCATCTTCATTAAGCCAAGCACTGGCAGTGCTTTGTGTATGGGATATACTCATATTTCAGGCATCCAGTGTCAGCATCAAGCACCACCGGCACCCCCCACCCCCAATCAGATATAGTGTGGTTGGCCTTGCAGTAAAGCTTCCTCTATTCTACCCCAACAATGTGAATAAGCCCTAAACTCAAAGTGCACTCTTATTGCAACAGGTAAATTCTAGCCCCTACCAGTAAGTAGCTTCATAGCAGTAATTATCACCAAATTTAAATCAAGCCACACAGGAAGATATTAAGAAAGCTGAACCGATTTTTTTATTCACTCATGGGATGTGAGCTCACTGGCTGGGCCAGCATTTATTGCCGATCCCTAGTTGCCCTTAAGAAGGCGGTGGTGAGCTGCCTTCTTGAACATGCGTTGTAGGTACATCCACAGTGCTGTTAGGAAGGATGTTCCAGAATTTTGACCCAGCGACAGTGATCGGATATATTTCCAAGTCAGGATGGTGAATAACTTGGAAAGGAACTTCCAGGCGGTGGTGTTCCCATGCATCTGCTGTCCCTGTGCTTCTAGATGACAGCAGTTGTGGGTTTGGAAGGTGCTGTATAAGGAGCCTTGGTTAGTTCCTGCAGTGCATCTTGTAGATGGTACACACTGCTGCCTCTGTGCATCGGTGGTGGAGGGAGTGAATGATTGTGGAAGGTGTGCCAGTCAAGCAGGGTGCTTTGTACTGGATGGTGTCGAGCTTCTTGAGTGTTGTTGGAGCTGCACTCATCCAGGCAAGTGGAGAGCATTCCATCGCACTCCTGACTTGTGCCTTGTAGATGGTGGACAGGCTTTGGGGTGTCAGGTGAGTTACTCGCCACGGTATTCCCAGTTTTTGACCTGCTCTTGTAGCCACAGTATTTATATGGGTGGTCCAGTTCAGTTTCTGGTCAATGGTTAGCCCCAAGATGTTGATAAAGGGGGATTCAGTGATGGTAATGCCATTAAATGTCAAGGGGTGATGGTTATATTCTCTCTTGTTGGAGATGGTCGTTGCCTGGCACTTGTGTGGTGCGAATGTTACTTGCCACTTGTCAGCCCAAGCTGTCAAGTTTGGTTGAAAAGGTAGGTTTTAATGAGCATCTTGTGAGAGAAAGAGAGAGGTGGGGGTGAAGAGAGAGCAAGAGAGAGAGTGAGGGGGTGGTTTAGGAAAGGAATTCCCAAGCTTAGGGCTCAGGCAACTGAAGAAAATTCAGGATGTGCAAGAAGCCAGAATTAGGAAAATGCAGATATCTCAAATTTCTGGACAATGCTACGGAGATAGGGAGGGGTGAGGTCAGAGTGGGACTTGGAAACAAGGATGAGAATTTTAGTATTGTGATATGAGATCCAACGTAGATCAGCCAGAATTGTTGAGAAACTTTCAACCTAACAAAATGGTGCGGGTTTCAACACAGTTAACAGATAGCGTTCAAGTCTATTGTATTACCTATGCTGCAAGATACCTGCTGAAATAAATATATATATAAAACTGTTGGATGATGGAATAGAGTGATGATACTAAATTAAGAAACATAGTAAATTGTGTAGATGGGGAGCAAGTTGGAAAGGGACACATGCAGATTAAGTGAGTAGGCAAAACTATAGCAAATAGAGTTCAATGATTGGAAGTGAGATCATTTACTTCAGATCCAAGAAAGTTAACCAGTGTATTTTCCAAATGGTGAGAGACTAGGAAGTCTGGAGGGGCAATGTACACAAATAACAAGTAGCTAGCGCACAGGTACAAAATGTAATCGAAAAAGTTAATGGAATGTTAGCCTCTATCCCAAGAGGGTTGGAATATAATCGGGAAGGACGTAAACATAGAGCTCTGATTAAAGCATATTTGGAATACTGCATTCAGCATTTAGTACTACACCTCAGGAAGGATATAATGGCATTGGAGGATGTACAGTTTAGATTCACAGGAATGCTACCAAGAGCTTAAATTATGAGGACAAGTAACATAAACTTGACCTGCCTTCCCTTGAGTTTAGAAGATTGAGTGGTGATCTAATTGAGTGTTTAAAATGATCAAATGACTTGCTGTGGTATATACAGAGAAACTATTTCCTCTGGTGGGAGAATGTAGAACAAGAGAGTATAACCTTAACATGATGGCTAGGACATTAAGGAATGCAATGAGGAAGCACTTTTCTCACAATGGGTAATGTAAACATGGATATAAAAACAAAAACATAAATAAAAACAAAAAATTGCGGATGCTGGAAATCCAAAACAAAAAATAAAAAATACCTGGAAAAACTCAGCAGGTCTGGCAGCATCGGCGGAGAAGAGTACAGTTGACGTTTCGAGTCCTCATGACCCTTCAACAGAACATTCTGTTGAAGGGTCATGAGGACTCAAAACGTCAACGGTACTCTTCTCCGCCGATGCTGCCAGACCTGCTGAGTTTTTCCAGGTATTTTTTATTTTTTGTAATGTAAACATGGAAATCACTCTTGCGAAATGTTGTGGATGCTTGACCAGCGGAACTTTAAAAGACTGAGATTGATATATATTTTTTCTAGGTAAGAATATCAAGGGAAATGGGCAAAAGGCAGGTAAATTTAGTTGAGGTACAGATCAGCCATGATCTGATTGATTGACTGGTGGAACAGGTTGGAGGGGCTGAATGGTCATCTCCTATTCTTAGAGTTACTGTCATTGTTAGAGCTACTTTCACAGAAGAAAATAGTTCCAACTATTGCAAATCTGAAATACTTCCTACTTTTGTTTGTCCTTTTGCATGGAAGGCTTTGATAATTGACTGCTCATGGAGACGTTGTCAGGAATTCTTAGCTTGGAGGAATACTTCAGCTCAGCTGTCAGGGAGCTAACATAAGGGGAGCTTCAGTCAATGGTGATTTAACATGTTCATGCTGAACCACTGTCAGTATCTCCTCCTGGGCAAGAGCACCAGTCATCACATCAGGCCTCACAAAATCTACAGAATCCGTTCCAAAACACTTGAGTGGCAATGTTTTTTGTGTGATGTCTTTAACTCTCTTAACTCTTTTGGGTAATCAAAGATAACATCAACCAACACTTGAAATTTTGCCAATGGTTTTCATAACATTGTAACAGCACTGGGATCAAATTGGTCCATGTCAGCAGGATCAAATGGACTTGTAGCAAATCAACCGCCAATATTTTGCTGCACCAATTCTTATTTACAATTGGCTTGAAAATATTACCAAGACTTTTAATTTCAAACCAAGTAAAGCAACAGTGAGACTAGGTGAGTCTCCAAAAAGACTGTGAGCTAACATTCTGTGAACGTCAATGGATAGCAGATTGGCAGTGAACCATCGCCTCCCGATTCACTCTGAGCCCGCTTTGCACTCCTGCCATAGACCTGCTTCAGCTCCCTTCCAGGTATACAGATAGAGAGGCGTACAAACCAGTAGTGCAGTTTGAAAGTCAGAATCGTTGACTCTTCTGGGTCATGAAGACTGAAAGGTTATCTCTCCATGGATACCCTTGTTGACAAGAGGCTCATAATCCACAGACATCCTACATGATAAGAGGTTAGTAATTCATCAACTTCCTGTGTCAGGTTTTTTTGGTCTGACTCATGCACTGTCTTGTTGACTGTCTCTTTATAGCATTGTCTCCTTGTAACATTTAATACAAGTGTAGCATTCCTTAAATATGGAGACCAAGAGTGCACACAGTATTCCAGGTGTGATCTCACCAAAGTCCTGTACATTTGTAGCAAGACTTATTTATTCTTGTACTCTAGCCTCTCTTAGTAAAGGCCAATGTGCCACTTGCCTTCCTGAATGCTTGCATCATTTATTTATATGTTTTCCACTGTTTATTAGCCTCCATACCAGTTAGTCTATTTAGCCAATCAACCTTAGCCAGCTCTCCCCTCATACCTATGTAATTGGTTTTATTTATACTGGTATTGGAGTTGGTACAGTGAAGGTTCACAAGAATGGACCCTGGGATGTGAGGATTGTCCTATGATGAGAGGCTGAGTAAATTGGGCTAATATTCTCTGGAGTTTAGAAGAATGCGAGATGAACTAATTGAAACATACAAGATCTTGAAGGGGCTTGACAGGGTAGTTACTGGTTGTTTCCCCTGGCTGGGGAATCTAGAACATGGGGGCACAGTGTCAGGATAAGGGACGATCATTTAGGACTGAGATGAGGAGAAATTTCTTCACACAGACCGTTGTGAATCTTCGGAATTCTCCATCCCAGAGAGTTGTGGGTGCTCCATCATTGAACATATTTAAGGCTGAGATCAAAACATGGACAAAAGAGCTGAACTCGAGAGGAGGTTTGAAAGTGACACAATTGAGTCCGAAACATGTGTCACTTTCAAACTTAATATGGAGGAATTCAAGTATACCATGATCACTATTCTCCCAGAGAATCTTTTACTATGAGATTACTCATTAACCCTGCCTCATTACACAATACTAGATCTAAAATAGCTAGTTGGTCCCACATCTACTTGAAGTTCTTGGAAGCTGTCATGAAAGCATTCTACAAACTCATCTTCCAGGCTACCTTTGCCAGTTTGATTGGTCCAGTCAACATGAAGATTAAAGTCCCCATAATTATCTTATTGTTTTTGTTACAAGCTCCAATTGTTTCTTCCTTAATGACCTGTGCAATAGTATAATTACAGTTCCGGGGCCTATCAACTACTCCCAGCAGCATTTTCTGACCCTTGTTATTCCTAATCTTTGCCCATACTTACTTCCTAGTCTCTGAAGCTACAATCCTTTCTTACTACTGTCCTTTATTATCAGAGCTACTCCCCTTTTTCCAATCTGCCTGTCTTTTCAAAATGTTAAGCACTCTAGAATATTACATTGGAGAGACCAAACGCAAACTGGGCGACCGCTTTGCAGAACACCTGCGGTCTGTCCGCAAGAAAGACCCAAACCTCCCTGTCGCTTGCCATTTTAACACTCCACCCTGTTCTCTTGCCCACATGTCTGTCCTTGGCTTGCTGCATTGTTCCAGTGAAGCCCAACGCAAACTGGAGGAACAGCACCTCATCTTCCGACTAGACACTTTACAGCCTTCCGGGCTGAATATTGAATTCAACAACTTTAGATCTTAAACTCCCCCTCCCCCCATCCCCACCCCGTTTCTCCCCCCTCCCCCTTTTTTTTTCAATAATTTATATAGATTCTTCTTTTCTCACCTATTTCCATTATTTTTAAATCTAAAACTAAAACTTTGTTAGTCTTTCCACCCCACCCCCACTAGAGCTGTACCTTGAGTATCCTGCCTTCCATTCTTAATTAGCACTTTTCTTAGATAATATCACCACCTTCAACACCTCTTTGATCCTTTTGTCTGTGACATCTTTTGATTATCTGCTCCTATCACTGCTTGCTTATCCCCACAATCACCCCACCCTCAACTTCTCTCTCCCCCTGCCCCCCCACCTTAGACCAGCTTATATTTCACCTCTCTCCTAACTATACTCAGTTCTGCCGAAGGGTCATGAGGACTCGAAACGTTAATTGATTTCTTCTCCACCGATGCTGCCAGACCTGCTGAGTTTTTCCAGGTAATTCTGTTTTTGTTTTTATTTTCCACCATGTTCATCTTGCAAGCATGGGTGGAATCTTTTCACCTTGGCCTCTACTGGAAATTTTCGGGTCTGGAACCTGACTTGCTGATTTGCAAACCTCGCCATTGCTCTTTCCTAGAGACTAGTTATCATCTTGTCTCCATACTCCCCAGGAGGGCTGGTGGGATGATTCTTTGATTCTGTCAGAGCAAGGGTTTTGTATTAAAGGGGTCACGGATGAGGGGTTAAACAAGATGCTAGCAGTCAGAGCTTAACTGATCATTCACTTCATTTGCTGTTTGTGGGATCTTGCTGGGTACCAATTGACTGGTGTGTTTACATGTGGAACACTTCAAAATTAATCTATCTAGTGAAAATCTTAGGATGTCATGTGCACCCCATAAGATTCTATATAACTATAATTCAGTTGTTTCTTTCGTTCATGAGAGGCGGATTAATATGTATAGGTGTGACACTTCATCAATCCTGGGACAGGAACACACCTGAGAAATTCAGCCCTCCATCTCTCTGAGAATTTGTTTGCAGTTTTTATTTTGATAATATAATGTGCATTTTCACTCTTTGAATGTGTGCTGCTAAATGATTGTTGGGTGGTTATGATTTGATCTGTAGACAAGGCCGGTTATAAATTAGATGCCATAATTGCAAGGTTCTCAGACTTGAAGCACTGGGCATAAAATGCATTGCATGAGGTAAATGTGTGCTTGGCTTGCAACGCAACTGAAATGTCAGCGAAGGTAACATATTATTGAAAACAGCAAGGCTGCTAATCTTCACATAGATCTAGATCACTATCGCACTAGATCAAAAAGGAACCTAATGACCATTAATCCAACAAAAATCAAGGAGCTGTTAATCACTTTCACTGTAATTTTTCTTATTTATTCATGGGATGTGGGCATTGCTGGCTAGGCCAGCATTTATTGGCCATCCCTAATTACCCTTGAGAAGGTGGTGGTGAGCTGCCTTCCTGAACCGCTGCAGTCCATGTGGTGTAAATACACCCACAGTGCTGTTAGGGAGGGAGTTCCAGGATTTTGACCCAGCTACAGTGAAGGATCGGCGATATATTTCCAAGTCAGGCTGGTGTGTGACTTCGAGGAGAATTTGCGGTGGTGGTGTTCCCATCTGTCTGCTGCCCTTGTCTTTCTAGATGGTAAAGGTCACGGGTTTGGAAGGTGCATTTAAAGGAGCCTTGGTGAGTTGCTGCAGTGCATCTTATAGATCAGGGGAGTAGAACCTATTCATGTGAGGGGCTACGTTTCAATTTTTTTCCCACTCATGGGGCTGGTGATTTCGGAAAGATAAGGCAGCAGAAATTTATCTAACTGTTAATCAGAACAACAAAAAATATGCATTTTTATGAACAAGCATCAAATGAGAGGACTAATTTATTCGCTTACATTCTCACCACTATATTGAGCACTGATTTAGTGAAATATCAAGCGTTGCTTTTGCTTGCACATGTAGTCAATGTCTGCCCGCACACCTGATGTAGTGATACGGAGTATTCCAGATAGGTTAAAAGAGAGACACAATAAGCTTGAGTGAAAGTTGTTTATCACTAAACAGGACGAAATTAATAAAAAAAATAATTGCACAGAAAATGCAATTGTTCAGGGGAGGGCACACTGCCCCAGTTTCTGTGAAATCTGTTCCCAACGCCCCATTACAAATAAAATGATTGAGAATTATCTGTAAGCGGATGCTGAGCATTTAGCACCTTTTTTTTTTTACCCAGCACCTCCTGCACAACCAAACGCATTACGGGGAAGAGCATTAGGCCAGTGACTGACAGGCCAGGGAGCCAATCAGAAACAGTGCAGCTGGACACTGGCCCAGTGGCTGCAACTGTCCAGCCAATGATGGCGTGACAGCTTGCAAGCTAAACTGCATTGTAAACACCCCACCTCTGGGAAAAGTTGTAAGAGTTGTCGTTTTGAAGTTTTAAAGTTGTGAAAGGTTGGCGGGCTGGATAGAAACCTTTGGCAGGCTGGTCTCTGGCCCATGGACCATATGTTGGATAACCCTGTTGTAGTTGGTACATCCTGGGTGAGTGCATGTTTAAGGTGGTGGATGGGATGCTGGTCAAGTTGTCTGCTTTGTCCTGGATGGTGTTATGTTTCTTGAGTGTTTCTTGAGTGTCATTGGAGCTACACTCATCCAGGTAAGTGGAGAGTATTCCATCACATTCCTGATGTGTAGATGTTATAGGTTATGGGGGGGGCAGATGGAAAAATGGAGCTGAGACCCCAACCAGATCAGCCATGATCTTATTGAATGGCAGAGCAGGCTCAAAGAGCTGAATGGCCTGCTCCTGCTCTTACATTCTGTGTTCCTATGGTGGAAGTCAGGAGGTGAGTTACTCACCGCAGAATTCCCAGCCTCTGATCTGCTCTTGTTGCCACAGGAAAGACTGGCTGGTCCAGTTAAGTTTCCCACCACCACCACCGCCACACCCAGCTTGCACTCCTCATCCTGACCCATTTCCTGGAGTTAAGGCAATTAGATAGCTCGGCAAGATGATTCCTGGGCCACCAGTCTCAGGTGAAAAGGAAGGACAATTGTTACGCTGTCTTGTCACCACGTAAACAGAGCCTCTAACCTTCATGTCTGCTGCAAGATGCTGCCACTGAGATAAGTAGTTCATTCTTGTGGGAGGATACATTAGAATCCTGGCTGAACGATGTGTGCTCAGCTTTCACAGGTTTCATTATACTGAGCGACGTGGCACTGTGCTTGTGTAAGTCCGGATTCTAGTAAGTGAGTGAGGGAAAAGAGACCATGGAGGAATGGGTGAGGCCGAATGGCCTCCTTCTGCACTGTAAAGATACTGTGAGGAAGGTACTTGCTTTGGGGGTGAAGATGGCTTCTATCTTTGCTCTTCCTCATTCTCTTTATTGCAGGCTGCAATGATGATTTTCAGTGTGGCATCTTCAAAAGTGCTCAAAGGCTTGGCATTATCAAGGCCTCATGCTGTGCATATCTGTTTCCTACTGTGACATATTTTCTTGCCAGCATTAAAGCACTCTAGATGTTGCAAGTGGCAGGAGCACTTTCAAGTGTAAATTCTCTAACTCTTCGTGGGTGTGAGCACATGTATCTGCATTGTGCAGCGAGACTTTTATTGCAATTGTTTTTTGGGTGAAGCTTTATATGATTGCAATTGTTCTCTTTGTTGCAGAAAATGTTGAGTGACGATTTAATAGAAGTGTTCAAAATTATGAATCATTTTAACAGGGTAAGTAGGGAGAAACTGGTTCCACTGACAGGACGGTCAGTAAGTAGAGAACGCAGATTTAAGCCAACTGACAAACGAACCAGAATAGACATGAGATATCTTTCTATGCAGCACATTGTTGTGATCTGAAATGCTTTGTCTGAAAGCACATTTAATTGTGTCATTCAGAACGGACTTCAGTAAATAGCTGAAGGGCCAAAATCAGCAGGGCTATGGGGAAGTAGGAGTAATTGGATAGCTTTACCAAAGAGACGGCACAGCCACGATGGACCGAATGGCCTCTTTCAGTGCTGTATCATTCTATGATGTTGGTGTACCGTGGGTTTCAGATTAAGTCACATCCACAGTGTGTGCCTAGCTACAGGGTGGGCAACCATGGCAAGCATTCAAAGGAAATCAAAACGGGCAGAATTTTGCCGCCAGCACGTAAAATGACGTTGGGTGGAACCACCAACGTCATCCCGCCCAGTCTAAATTTTCAGGAAGATGGGGGCACAGCAAAATCAGCTGTGCGCCCGCCGACCTGTCAATGGCCAATTGAGGCCATTGACAGGATCATTTAAATAATTAACGGACCTGCCCATCCAACCTTAAGGTTGGCGGGTAGGCCAGGAGCCCCGGCGGCAAATAGAAAAAACATGAAACCTCGTCCATCGGCGGGACGAAATTTCATGCAGAGTTCTAAAAAGTTTAAGAAAGTTTTACTGTAATTTATGAATATGTCCCATCTCATGTGATATTGTCATTGTCACATGAGGGGGACATGTTAGGGATTTTTTTTTCTTCTCTGTTTTTAATCTTTTAAAAAGTGTCAGCGATCTCCCTGAGGCAGCACTTAGCCTCAGGAAGATGTGCGCTCTTTCATGCGCATGCACGAAAGACTGCACTCTTGCTTTTGGGGAAATCCCTCCCCCCCGCCCTGCCCGCACAGGGAGCGCATAGCGCTTCCCGCCTTAATTGGCCCACCCACATAAAATGGCGGCGGGGCCCGCTTCTCCGGCGGGGATCGTCTCCCTGCCCACCGGAGATTGGGTCGTGCCCGCCCGTCCAACAGGTAGAAAATTCTGCCCAACAATTTGAGTGAGGGGCATTCACACTTTTTCCAATTACTTTGTAGAAGGCAATCTTATCAGATCAGCAAATATTTTTCCATATTTGGGATTCAATCTTTTGGAGGGTGGACTCGCCATTAGCAGGGGTGCACGACCTTCTACATACTCAAGACTCCATTCCAGTGGGGGTAATGCCCCCAAAATACTAAACAGGACTATCTTCCCATGAAAATGGTATGTTAGTCTTTATTGAAAGAGGGTTGGAGTTTAAGAGTATATCTTGCCACAGTTATGTAGGCTTTGATAAGGCCACATCTGGAATACTGCCTATAGTTTTGGTCACCTTATCTAAGGAAGGATATACTTGCCTTAGAGGGAGTGCACCAAAGGTTAACTAGATTGATGCCTGGGATGAGAAGGCTGAGGAGAATGGGTCTATACTCTCGAGTTTAGAAGAGTGAGAGGTGATCTTGTTGAAACATATAAAATTCTGAGAGGGCTTGACAGGATAAATACTGAGTGACTGTTTCCCCTGGCTAGAGAGTCTAGAACTAGGGATCACAGTCTCAGGGTAAGAGGTTTGCCATTTCGGACTTGGATGAAAGATTTCTTCACTCAGAAGGTTATGAATCATTGAAATTCTCTACCCCGAGAGCTGTGGATGCTATGTTGAATCTTTTCAAGACCATTTGTCTGACATCCAGTACTGGATGAGCAGACATTTCATCCAATTAAACATTGGGAAGACTAAGGCCATTGTCTTCAGTCCCCATGACACAATGTGTTCTCTAGCTACATCCCTCTTCCTGGCATCTGTCTAAGGCTGATCCAGACTGTTCTGTAACACCTCCCAACTTCACCCTGTCTCGGCTCATCTGCTGGTGAAATGCTTGATCATACCTTTGCCACCTTTAGACTTGACTGTTTCCACACATTGCAGGCTGGCGTCCCACATTCTACCTCCTGTTAACTTGAGGTCATTTAAAACACTGCTGAGCATGCCCTAACCCATTCACCCATCACTCCTATGGTTTCTGACCTACATTGGCTCCTGTTTAAACAATGCTTTGGTTTTAAAAATTCTCACCCTTGTTTTCAAAACCAACCATGACCTCCTCCCTCCCAATCTATGTAATCTCGTCCAGTCCCTCAAAGAGATGTTTGCTTTCCTCTAATTCTGGTTTATTGAGCAATACCGATTTCAGTTGCTTCACCATGGGTGATGTGCTTCATGATTCCTAAGCTCTTCCTTCCATAAAACTCACTGCCTCTCTTACCTCTTTTAAGACATTCCTTAAAACCTGCTTCTTTGATCAAGCTTTTGGTCATCTTTCCTAATATCTCCTTATGTGGCTCGGTGTCAATTTTTTCTTTTACTGCTCCTGTGAAGCACCTTGGGACATGTTAACATGTTAAAAGCACCATGTCAATATAAGTTGTTTTCGCCTACTCCTTCTCATATTTATATTGTTTTGCTGCATTTCTTTCAGCACTGACAAATCTTGGTGTTCCATTCTCATACTGTGTAGTGTCAGGCCAAGAGATATCCCTTAATG
Source organism: Cetorhinus maximus (assembly GCF_964194155.1). Lineage (NCBI taxonomy): Eukaryota > Metazoa > Chordata > Chondrichthyes > Lamniformes > Cetorhinidae > Cetorhinus > Cetorhinus maximus. Next base: position 47,533,392 of record NC_135883.1, read on the forward strand.
CTTGCAGAAGGGTTGGATGTTCTGCCCAGTCACTGTGAATGTGCAATGGGGCCTTGGCCTTGGAAAACTGGTGGGAGCCGGCTATACGTGCCCTGACCAGACACTGTATTCGCACCAGTCTTCCTGCTGCCTCCACACTCTGATTGAAAAGGCCAGCCTTGAGAATTTACTTCCAGCCTATGTGAGGAGAGCTGCCCTTGGGACTGATGAGTCCTTTTCCATTTACTGTTCTCTGATTGTTCATTAATACAAGAATGAGATGCTAACCCAACACAAAAGGAAATACTACATTTGGAAGACAGAAAAGTGGGAATCCGTTCTGGATTCCGATAGGACACATGGTTTGTTTACAAACACTTAGAATCATTAAAGGATACAGCACAGAAGCAGGATTTTAACCCATCTTGCCTGTGTCAGCTCTTCCAAAGAGCTATCCAAATAGTCCCACACCCTTGTTCTTTCTCTGGAACCCTGCAATTTTCTACTCTTCACATATGCGTCCAATTCCCTTTTGAAACTTGCTGTTGAAACTGTTCCCTTTCAGACACTGCATTCCAGCTCATAACAACTCTCAATGTTTTTTTAAAAATATCCTCATTCACTTTTGGCCATTTTTGCCAATTACCTTGAATCTGTGTCCCCTGGTTACTGACCCTTCTGCCAGTGGAAACAGTTCCTCCTCATTTAATGTCTATCAAAACTCCTCATGATGTTGAATGCATCTATTAAATCTCCCCTTGCCTTCTCTAAGGAGATCAATCCCAGCTTTTCCAGTTAGTACAAGGTGCCCCTCGTCCTAAGTACTGTTCTAGTGCCACACTCAAAGAAATAAAAAACTTAACAATCAGGATCCTCCTTCTGCTGCCCCACCCCACTTCGCGCAATTAGATGGAAAATGCGTATGTAGCATTGCATCAGTTTGTCTCAGCTAATAGGACTATTGTGGGTTCTATATCCTATTCCAGGACTCGAGCACAACCCAGGCAAACACTTCAATGCAGTAAAGCAGTGCTGCATTGTTGAAGGGGCTTCTTTCAGATGAGAAATTAAACAGACACTTGCCTGTTCATTGCATATAAAAATGCCAAAGCCTTATTTGAAGGAGCAAATTTCACCCTCAAGCAATACCACTAAAAACATTCCCTTGCTGTTTGTGGGGGTCATGCAGTGCACAAATTAACTGCCACATTTGCCTACACTGTTCTGCTGGCTATGAAGTGCTTTGGGAAGCCCTAAGGATAGCTCCTCCTCCTTCAGGTACCATGCCCTAAGAGGACATTGGTGTCCATGGACTTCCCCTGATTGGTCCATGATTATGCTTGGCAAAGTACTGCAATAGCTTGCTGTTGCCTTCTACAGTATGGCTGACTAGGAAATGCTCCTGCTGTTACAGCCTGCCATCAGATGTATTGGAAGGATTTACAGGCTGATAATCAACCTGTTTGGCCACGTTATGAACACACCTTCCGTCGCCATCAAGTCCTGAAGTGGGACTTGAACCTGAAGCTTCTTGCTTAGAGGTAGGGACTTTCCCACTGTGCCACAAGACCTCTCCATCATGCCTCATCTTCAGACGAGACATTAAACCAAGACCCACCTGCTTGCTTGGATGCAAGTAAAAGATCCCATGGCACTATTTTGAAGAAGAGCAGGGGAGTCGACCCAGGTATCCTGGCCAATATTTATCGCTCAATCAACATCACAAAAAGCAGATTGTCTGGCCGCTATCAAATTGCTGTTTGTGGGAGTTTGTTGAGTGCAAATTTGTTGCCATGTTTCCTACATTACAGCAGTGACTACACTTTGATATTTTATTAGCTTTAAAGTACTTTGAGATGTCCGGTAGTTGTGAAAAGTGCTATATAAATGCAAGTCTTTTTTTTAGATTGGGAAGAGATGCAGCAAAGTACAGGATTAAGAAGAGCATACCAGAAAGCAGCACCATAATAGCTGAAGTGAGGGTTCCTGTATTAGTTTAGACTCAGAAGAATGTCAGTAACTAGTTAAAAATGAACAAAATATGTTAGTTTATACATCCTTGCATTTAGAATTATTACTTTGAGGCAGTTATAAAATCACAGTCACAGACCGGTTTTAGTGTACAGCAATCAAATGATTTAGCTAAGGAAGACGTAGTATATTGAAAACACCAATCTAGTTTGCGTTCATCCATGACTTGTATTTTATTGTATATTTCTTGGCAGCTTAACTCATTATTTAGGTGGCTTATGAGAAACTAGAACCACATTGCACATCATCAATTTTAAAACCATTTTTGGAGATGAAATAGATTTAGTTTTTGAAGTTGGCATGTATTTAACTTTGTTGTTCCAGAAACCACGAAACTATTGATTAATAACTCTGAGTAGCCAGTCTCAGCAAAACTAATAATTGAATTCAGCATTCAGGCACTCTGTGGTTTTAGAATGTGGGTGTTTCATAAAGTTATAAAATTGCTGCATTGTATGTAAACATTAAGAGCATGCATGTCAAGTCACAGCACTTGATGGTTTGGCCTATTTTGTCAAATTGATCCATGAAGCAGAAAGTAAGAACATTTTAAATGTATTCAATAATCTTCTTAATCAGTATGAAGAAGGACCAAAGGCTTGTTGCCTTAATTTAGCATGCAGCAATGACGTATTATGCTGGTAGTGTACTGATCATCCGTAAAATAACATCGGTAACCTGATGAAAGCTTGTCCTTTATTTATTGCCTTGAAATGCGGTGGCTTTCATTATATTAATTTTCCATTTCATCTATTCACTTAGTATTGTCATATTTCTTGGAAGGAGCTACTGGGAAATAAATGGCACCTGTCACCTGCCCGAGAAGGCTATACACAGACAATGTAGTGAATGTGAAAGAGTCATTGCCCGCAGCTTGTAGCAATGAAGCGAAAGATTGTGGCAATCATGTTAGGTGATGATCTTTGGGAATATGTGATGTGCTGGATTAAAATACTCCCTGTCTGGAACTCCGATACCACAGTGTCCCACAAGCCTTTGGTTATGCATTGTGAAGTATGCATTAAAAAATAATTTTCAGCTCCTCCATTCTCCTCTTTTTTCCTGAAGGTGCTGACTTGCCTTGGCTGAGGTTCCCTGGGGGCCAACAGCCCTGTGGTACCTTGTTCAAAATCCATTAGTACATGTGTGATCCTAGACAGTAACAGCCTGATTTTAACTCTGTAAAAGGAGGTAGGTTTCAAATGGGTTTGAATAGGGCCCTAGGTATTGGTGAGCTCTTCAAACCACGGTGGGTTTTTCTCCGCAATATTTCCATGTTGGTCCACGCCATCCAAGCTAAAACATTTCTGTTTGTTCTGTGTGCACAGGGTGTTTGTACAATGACTACCGCCTTTCTCCATTTCTTCTTTCTGGCTTCTTTCTGCTGGGTTTTGACTGAAGCTTGGCAGTCTTACATGGCTGTTACAGGGAAGATTAGAACAAGACTCATACGCAAACGTTTTCTATGCCTTGGTTGGGGTAAGTGTAATAAGTGTTTAAATTTTTCATTGTAGTAAATTAACTTTGTCAATTCCATAAGAAACATATTTACAATAAAAATTGTTTTCCTTCCCCCTTATTTAATATATTTCAAATAAAAGTTAATATCTCATAAATGTTTTGATGCATAATTGATGCATTTTGTCCTTGCAGTGAAAAAAAAGTTGTATTTGAATTCCAATCCAGTTTTCTTATCAAATAACAATCTTTTTTTTCAGGGTTACCAGCCTTGGTAGTGGCAATATCTATGGGATTTACAAAAGCTAAAGGATACGGTACATCAAACTAGTAAGTCACTTTGAACAGCTTTGAGTTACTCGACAGTTTATAATTAACATTGTCCACAGGAATTCCACCAGAGGGAGAGTTTTGGTGGGGGGTGGGGGGGAATCTGAGGTCGGGGGGTGGATGTGTGAAACTTCTGCCTCTCCCAGCAATGCAACCTAACCCTGCCCCACTTTCTGAAGTCAACAGTATTACATGTTTAAGGTTGTTCACTGCACAACTGGGTAAACCCGTCTGGGTTAGGCTGGAAAGTTGTTTTGACACTTGTAACAGGGGTTCCAGCATTTAAAGAGACTTATTTTCATAAGAATTTTCTTCTCAGACGTGATGGGTTTCTGTGCTGTAATCAGTAACTCCATGATTGATTGCATTGGCAAAAACCATCCCATTAAATTTTAAGACCTCCTACCACTCTGCTCCCCAACCCCCACCCATCCCCAACTGCGATGGCCCTTGGGAACTCCACACCAAGGATGTAACCCTTGTGTCCAATAATAGGCATGTTCAACTGAAGGAACACACAATGTGTGATGTATTCCCTTCTTTGTATGCTGTCATCATATGCCTCCTCCCACCAATTGTCCAAAATTCTGATAGACCTAAAAAAAAAGGGGTGGGGACTCAGCATAAGCCCCAATTTGGCTTACTGCCCAACTAGAAAGCTACGGTCATGGGATATGGAAACTCCTATACAGTATAACTAAATAGGGGGAAGAATTTTCACAAGCTGTGGCTAGCCAAGTAGTAAAAGGCCAATTAAGGCCTATTGTCAGAAGCTGGCAGGATTTCCCCATTTGGCCTCCAGGCTTCCTGGTTACTGCTAGTGCTACAGGCACCTCTGCAGAGGGGTTTTCTCCCTCCCACCCCCCGTCAAAGAATGATGGCTCAGCAGCTGAGCTTTTTATTTTAAAAGTTTTAAAAGATGGTGAGTGGGTGCTTCAAAATGGAGAGGCTGTCCCTTTTGCTTATCTGAACTGCAAGCCCCCTATTGGCCCTCCATCTTTGAGAGCCTGCCCACTGCTTTTAATGGCACGATGAGCCCACTCTCTCGTCACTAATGGCCAATTTGGGGCAAAATCACTGCCAGGTGACATAATGTGGAGTCAGGACCCCCATTTGATCTTGAGTTGGAGTCCCGATCTGAAAGGCAAAATTCTGCCCAGGGCATTGGTAGGGCTGAATGAGGTTTATCTGTGGAGTATTTCCAAAGGTTTTAAATACAAGGGACACAGGTTACAGTGAGGATTAATAATGGATGGTTATTTTACATACAATTAACATATATCAGTATGAATTTATTGTTCACCTTTAATAAGTGTTGTGGAATAAGTCACTAGTGAAGACGATTGAAGCACACAGCTTAACTGGGTTTGAGCTGTGATGATATGCTACTCCTTTGAATCCAAAGTTGTTTCGTTTGTGTGACAAGGTAGCTCATATTTTGCACTTACTTTTAGCCCTGACATTTTAATTGCATTGGGTAAGCTGAACTACGAGATAATTGGATTTATTTTCCATGCAAAAAGCGACTCCAAATTAACAAGACCATGTTGTAAATCGCTGGTGATCTCCACAGAATTGCCAACCTTCCACTAACATGGCTGCCCCAGGGGAAAGCGGAAACCCCATTTACGTGCATAACCTTGTGACTACAGCCTAAAGAAGCTCCTAGCTTTCTTGGGCTGAGCCCCAGTCAGTGGTTGAACATGAATGAAGAATTACTAACATCCCATAGGATTTCTCACTTAGGTCTTCACTGTTTTTCTCGGCCGCCAAGGCAACCAGGATTCAAAATACCACGTCTTTTTGATCACTTCCACCTACATGCTGGATTCCCACCAGTAGCTTGGGGCCGAGTCAAGATGTGTCCCATGATGTGAAAGCTTTGTCCAGTTGAGCACCAAAGATTCTTTATAGCAGTGGGCAGGGTTGGATGTGAAGTTATTTTAATCGCTGCCTCTGGTAAATAAGCATCTTGTCTTTTGGGTAAACATGCCCCCACTTTTTGCTTTCCTATTTTCCTTGTTGTCTTTCCCCTTCTATCTGCTGATTATCACTTCTTAAACTGGTAACCAAAGACGACCTGGGTCCAAAATCCATGGCCTCTCTGGCACAAGTTAGTCTGATGTAAGAGTCTGGAGTTGGGCTGAGGCTCACATAGGTAGTTCATTACATGGAGCCTCCCATTGCTTCAATGAATGAGGGTTCAGCAAAAAAAAGAAAAAAGACCAGTTTGCAGTCTAGGCTGCTGTCGCCTTATATTTGACATTAGGCCAAGTCTCGACTTGCATAACCCATTACAGACACTGCATATGAAGTCAGTATTGGAGGGATGGATGGAGGCATTGGCTTTGTGCCTTGCATGCTTGTCCTGAAGACATTTGACTCTGTCCTCCTCAAATGTTGAAAATCACTTGATGACAGAGACTTCTCCATTTGGGTCTGTCCAAGGATGTTTTTTCTCATGTATTGGGTTCCAGCTTGAGGTTGGCTTTCAGATTGTCTTTACATCTAAGTCTGGGATGTCCTGTGGTGTGGGTGACCGTGCTCAGCTGGCTGTAGAGTACTGCCTTTGGTATGTGGGAATCCTCCATGTGACCAGCCCCATGAAGCTGAGCTCTGATGAGCACGCTCTCGATGCCGGGGATACAGCACTTTGCAAGAACGTCAGTGTTGGAGATGTTGTCCTACCACCTGATATTGCAAATAGACCTGAGACAGCGAAGATGGAATGCTTCTAGTTGTTTCATGTGATGCTGGTAGGTTGTCCAAGTCGAACACTCGTAAAGAAATGATGTAAGAATCACTGCCTGGTAGATTTTTATTTTTGTTCCAAGATGAACTCCATGCTCTTTCCAAAGTCTGTGAGCGAGCTTGCTTTTGCTAGGTGATGGTTGATTTCATCATCTGATACTTAATAACAACATACGAAATAAGAGCAGGAGGAGTAGACCATATGGCCCATTGAGCCTGCTCCGCCATTCAATACGATCATGGCTGATCTTGGGCTTCAACTCCATTTTCCCAGCCACTTCCGATATCCTTTGATTCCTTGAGAGACCAAAAATCTGTTTATCCGAGCCTTAAATATATTCAACGATGGAGCATCCACAACCCTCTGGGGTGGAGAATGTCAAAGGTTCATAACCCTTTGAGTAAAGAAACTTCTCCTCATCTCAGTCCTAAATGATCAACCCCTTACCCTGAGACTGTGCCCCCATGTCCTAGATCCTCTAGCCAGGAAAAACAACCTCTGTGTCTACCCTCTAAGGGACAGAGATTCTCCAGCCTCAGTCGAGGCTGGTGGTGAAGTTGGGAGTGCTGATGGCCGGAGAGTGGCCTAGACAGGGACTCCCAGGCTGAGTTCTGTCAGGCCGGACCTATGATACATTGAATGGAGCACTAGTGGTCAGTAAAATAAAAGCAAAACACTGCGGATGTTGGAAACCGGAAATAAAAACAGAAAGTGCTGGAAGAACTCAGCCGGTCTGGCAGCACCTGTGGAGAGAGAAACAGAGTTAACGTTTTGGAATCCGATATGACTTTTCTTTGGAACTCAAGGTGAGGTGGCTGGTAGGCAGAATAGTAGATGTGAGACTCATGTGGGGATCCTGGCGTGTGCAGCATTGGATTTTCTGCCCCCATCCACCACCCACCCACCATCACCACCTTTGACAAACATTGCAAAGACCTTTACTGGTGGAGGTTCTGACACTACCCAAACCTGGCAAGTGTTGTTGGCTCTGGGGGCTGGTGAGTATCTGAGAAGCTGAGAGATTTAGCTTTAGTGACGGCTCCTTGACCTTTGGGCCAGCAGCAGAGGTCGGGTGGGGGGGGGGGTATGTGGAAGCAGTGGGTGTTGTAGGGGTGGACCCTGTGGCTGCAGATCCCCAACTCCCTGGCTTCAATTTGGCACTTATAAAAAGTTGCTGGAAACGTGCAGCAGCTTGAACAGCATCTGAAAGTGAAAAATAACATCTTGGGTTATTTCCAGCAGTCTGTTTTCTGTCTGGTATCTGATACTCATCTTTTCCTTTGACCTGACCCCATGCAACGTGAAGTTGCTTCAATTTGTTCCCCTGCCTACTTCAAACTTTGCCAATAAATCAATTGTCTCATAACTGTCCATGTTTCCTGCCATTAGTAAACAAAACAATGAATTCTGCAAGTAAATCTTGCACAAGTCTTAGAAAAGAAAGGATTTAACCAAGGTTATTGAATCGGAAAAGACTTAATTCCACTGAATCAGTAATCAGATATTCCCAAGTCAGGCACAATCTTGTTTACTTCTCTTAATTACTTGGCTTTAAAATGAAAGGTTATATTTGGACTTGATGAACCATCTGTATCTCAACAGAAAGCAGAGACCAATGGTCAACAGTTACATGGCCATGATTTCCCAAGATCTCCCTGGATTGCCAGATGGTGGAACCTCTCTAAATTAGCCCCAACAATCTCTATTTTTGCATCTCAAAATCCACCTTCTCATTGTGCCCCTTCCTTCGCTACTCTTGGAGCCCATTTCTGCTTTAGTGGTCTTCCATAATAATTTAAAGTACCGACTGTACCCAATCAGCCCATCCTTACAAAACTCAAAGCAGAGGGTCCAACTTTAGATGTGATTCTGCAATTGGACAGCACTTGGTAAACAATCCTGATTGTGCTAAGAATTACACTGACAACCGAATTAAGATTATCAGTCAGGCTCGCAGTATTAAACCACTTACACATGCTAGAAACTACAAATATTAATGCAGGGCCCTGTCTTTTGCAAATACCAGGAGTATGTCCACGCATTGCGTCTTTTTCAACTAAACAAAAGCTTCGGGGAACAGCCACTCCCTGGCTCATTCCCCATGGCAATGCCTTCACCAATCGGAGTCGACCTGCCTGGGTTTGAAATTAAATAAAAGCTTGGCAGTTAACTGTGCCCTGGTGTATTCTCCATCACAATGCCTGTACGAATCAGAGTCCGCTTGCCAACCAATCAGCATTTCCTTCTCATGCAGTATAAGTTGTTGTTCCCTTTAGTATTGGTATTCTTGTGAATCTGTCCTGATGAGTGCAAGATGAAAAGCTTCGATAGCATCTATTTCTTTTAGCAATACGCATTGTAATTTGTTCCACAACCCTTTACATATAAATGTTACAAATTTCCTTTACACCATTTAGCTGCATACCAGCTGCTGTGTTTTGAAGTGATTCAATGTTTTCTAAGGGGTATTGGGAATTACATTTTTGAGTCCTGGCAATGGACATTGGGGAGTCACTGAGAGGTCTTAATAGCTTGGGAGCAAGTTAATGCAGAACTCATAGTCACAAAGAGAAGCAATCTAATTTGGAAACAGTAGACCCACCACTCTTAGGTTAATAACTGATCATTTAATGAAGTTTGTTATCGGTCGCAAATGAGGGTTATCTTTATGATCGCAGCATAGTAAACGGTGATACTGCTTGAGCAGCTGATAGCCCAGTTGAAGGGTTGCTGCTGAAACTGGAATCAGTGGGAATTTAAGATTAAAACCTGTAGCGGGTAAAGAATTAGTTGAAGGAAAGAAATCAAAAAGTGCTTGTTAGTGAAATGATGTGAGGTTCGGCAGTGCTACCAAGTCGAGTGCTGGAGGGCACATTGGTGGAGCACCGTGAATCTAACCTGCATTAATAACTTGGATATAAAAACACAGTGAAAAATGGTCAAGATATCCAGATGGTACTGAACTAAAGATAGAAATTAGATAGGTATGAACAGAATTCAGAGAGGTTCCAACAAAGGGATTTGGGTAAATCAGTAAATGAAGTAATAATGACAGATTCACATTTTTTGGTATTGAATTTAAAGATTACACATTGATTACAATTACAAAGACTACACATTGGATGGAACAATGGTATGTGGAGATAACAGTAGACAAGCTAATTGGAAGTTGTTTCAAGAACCCAGTACACACTTGATGGGCTGAATTGCCTTGTATACTATATCATTAAAATATGTGGATAGAACATACAAACACATGAATTAGGAGCAGGAGTAGGCCACTCAGCCCCTTGAGCTTGCTCCACCATTCATTAAGATCATGGCTGATCTGACTGTAGCCTCAACTCCACATTCCCGCATACCCTTGATAACCTTTCACCCCCTTGCTTATCAAGAATCTATCTACCTCTGCCTTAAAAATACTCAAAGACTCTGCTTCCACTGCCTTTTGAGGAAGAGAATTCTAAAGACTCACAACACTCAGAGAAAAAATGCCTCCTCATCTCTGTGTTAAATGGGAAATCCCTTATTTTTAAACAGTGACCCCTACTTCTAGATTGCCGTACAAGAGGAAACATCCTCTCCACATCCACCCTGTCAAGACCCCTCAGGATCTTTTATGTTTCAATCACGTCACCTCTTACTCTTCTAAACTCCAGCAGATACAAGCCTAGCCTGTCCAACCTTTCCTCATACGACAACTCTCCCATTCCAGATATTGGTCTAGTAAATCTTCTCTGAACTGCTTCCAATGCATTTACATCATTCCTTAAATAAGGAGACCAATACTGTACACAGTACTCCAGATGTAGTCTCACCAATATCCTGTATAACTGAAGCATACCCTCCCTACTTTTGTATTCAATTCCCCCTGCAATAAGTGATAACATTCTATTAGCTTTTCTAATTACTTGCAGTATCTGCATACTGACCTTGCGTGATTCATGCACTAGGACAACCAGATCCCTCTGAACCTCAGAGCTCTGCAATTACGCACCATTTAGATAATATTCTTTTTTATTCTTCCTGCCAAAAGGGATAATTTCACATTTCCCCACATTATACTCTATTTGACAAACCTTTGCCCACTCACTTAACCTATCTATATCCCCTTGTAGCTTCCTTATGTCCTTTCCACAACTTACTTTCCTACCTTTCCTTGTACCATCAGCAAGTTTAGCAACCATACATTCGGTTCCTTCATCCAAGTCATTTATATAAATTGTAAGAAGTCGGGGCCCCAGCACTGGTCTGTACAGAAAATCAGGGCATGCCAATCACAGATGTAAAAAGACCCTAGCTGACATATGTGCATCAGAGAATGTCATACCTTAAACAATGTACTCAGCTCATATTATCATCAAATATTCAGGCCATAGATTGTCCTACAAGAGCCAAAAGACTGATCTCTTGAAAAGTATTACAAAGTTACAAAGTATTTACAAGACAGAGTTGGGCCATTCGGCCCAACTGGTTTCTGCCGGTGCTTACGTTCCACACGACCCTCCTCCCACCTTTCTTCATCTCATCCCATAAACATATCCTTCTATTCCTTTCTCTCTCATGTGTTTATCTACCATTTCCTTAAACACATCTATGCTAGTCAAGTATTCATTTGGTAGTACAGAGTATTGCTGAAAAAAGAGACATGTCAAAGCTTTTTGTCTTGCACTCAGCAGGACACTTTGCAGGAATACCAATATAAGGGGAAAACAGCAACTCATACTGTATGTCATAAGACCAATCTTTACATCAGAGGGGTACCAATGGAATCCAGAGGTTCCTACAAAGTGATTTAAGTAAATCAGTAAATGAAGTAATAATGACAGATTCACATTTTTTGGTATTGAATTTAAAGGTTATACATAGGAAGGAAAAATGGGATGCGGAGATAACAGTGGAAAGCTAATTGGAAGTTCATTCAGAAAACTCGTACAGTCATGAAGGGCTGAATTGCCTCGTGCGCTGAATCATTATAATACACGATTTTTGTATTTTACAGTACAAAATAAAGACGAAAAGCTTTGACATGTCTCTTTTTTTGGCAGTACTATGCTATTGAGGTCACTGTTCCTCATGGTAGTGAGTTCCACATTCTAACCACTCTTGGGATACAGAAGTTTGTCCTGAATTCATAATTGGGTTTATCAGTCACTATTTTATATTTATGGGCCCTCATTCTGGTCTCTCCTGCAAGTGGAAATATCCTCTCTATGTCTACCCTATTAGACCCCTTCGGATTCTTATCAGATGATTGAGTTACAAGGAAAGACTGGAGGAAGCAAGGCTCCTTATTGTGATAGGATCTTATAGAAACAGGATATTGAATGGCGTGATTGGATGAATTAGCAACATTACTTCAAAACAAGCCAACACATTAGACAACAGAGGCACAGATTAAAACTTGCAAAAGAACAACTTAAAATAGTTGCTAGGGTGAACTTCTTCATACAATGCTTGATCAACATTTGGGAGGACATTTTAGGTGGGGTTGCAGAGGCGAAAACTATAGATTAATTTACAATGCTGTTAGGTGAATATGAAGACATAAATTTTTCTCTGCCCCGTTTGGGTTCCATACTTGTGACCAGCTGCATGTGAAGTGCAGTGAGACGTTGTTGACAGACATAATTAAGAGTTATATAAATAGTTTGATATTCCTCATTTTGCTGACAATGATACACAAACAGTGTAATTTAATGATGCATTCAAATATCACCTTATCTTGAATTTGTAAAATAATTTAAATCAAATACATTTTCACGAAGTTCCTAATCGACTGGCATAAAGTAGCAAAACAAGGTCGCGTTCTTACAATGAATTCTATATTCTCAAAAACCGAGATAACATTGTAGAATAAGTTCAAATTTCTAAATAATTAATGGAGGACAGTGCAGAGTTGTTGGGCGGAATCGTTCCAGATTTGCACTAAGTGCGGTAGCGAGCGTGTAAAACGACGTTTTATGCACCGATCACAATAACGGGTTTTCACGCTATATCATCTGCTTCCCGCCTCACTAATTATGCAGCCACAGGAAACATGCCATCTCACTGCCTCTGAATCACCCACCACACCATTTCCTCAGTCCGGGTGCCATATCTAAACTGCAGCCATGCACACGGTTCTCAATGCTTACAGCCCACGACTGCTCCAGTGAAGACATGGTCCTGAAAACCAAGGAGAGTTCAATGACCCACCTCTGGAATGCATTTTGGAGGCCCGCTGTGATGTCTTCCACCCCCACTCTGGCCGCAGGAGGGCCAGCAATCTCACCACTCCAGCTTGGTAGGCGATGGCAGCGGTGGTCAGTGCCAACGCTGCACACGAGGTTGGCCATCCAGTGCAGAAAGAGGATGAATGATCTCATCCGTTCAGACAGGGTAAGGTAACCATCCCATCACTCTAAACTCACACATCAGCCCATCACACATTCACTGGCATCTCACTCACTGCCAGCTCAAGGGACATCATCACTCACTCTCTCACACAGACCCTCTCATCTCCACCTGGCCTCATCTCCTCTGGATACTGCCTCCTCAGCCCTCACCATCTTGAAGCCACTTGCACAGATCAACATGTGCCCCCACACCCTGGGATACCCACTTCCCCAGTACAGCCCTCACCCTGCAGCCTCTTCCCTTGCCTGAAGCCACTTCTTCCCCTTCCCCAAGCAAGCCCAAGCCCTGCAGCTTTGAAAAGCCATGGCTGGTCTGGTCGGTTGAGATCTGTCCATGAGCCCCTCTATCAGTGATGTGGTGCTGCCTGTGGAGCCTGGTGCTGATGACTGCGACTGCTGCCCAAAGCAATTAGGCAAACAAACCTCGAAGTCCCTAGTGAAGTGCAGCTCGCCAGATACACGTCGCTTATGTACAGTTGTGAAACACGTTGGTGTGCAATCACGTCAATGTGCTCGGATGATCCAGTGTGGGGGGGCTGATTCCAGCGAGTAGAGCTTATAATCAGATAGTATCTCTGTACATGAACAAGAAGCAGTTTTTCCTTTCCTCACATTCGCACCTATCATTTGGCAGCGATTTTCTGAGGAGCGAAAGACAATGGTGTAATTAATGCACTTCGTGACATTTTGTTTATTTTTTAAAAATCATTGTTGGCGTGGGTAGGGAATAATCCTGAAATACCATTTAAAATAATAGGTTAACAAGGACATTAAAAAAAAGCAAATAAAACACTAGGGGCAGAATATTGCGCTCATTCGGCAAGTGCACACCCGACCTGAGCGAGCATAAAATGACACGCGATGATGTTGGGCGAGCATCCCGATGTCATCACACACTGACACGATATTTCGGTTGGCGGGTGTGCGCGGAAGTTGGCAGCGCGCCTGCCGACAATTAAGCGGCCTTTGAAGGCTCTTAATCAACTAATTGGAATTTTTCGCTGCCCATCCAACCATTCGGCTGGCAGGTAGGGCGAAAAGGCCAAGCGGCCTTTGCATTTTTGGCAAAATCTCATCCACGTGTGGGATGAAGTTTCATCCAGTGAGTAAAAATATTAAAAAATTTTTGCACTCATATTTTACATGTCCTTGCTCAGGGACATGTTTTCATTATTTTAAAAATTTTTTTTATATTAATAAAAATCTTACCTTAGGGAGCTTTTACTGCACACACCCCAGGCGCATGCGTGAACATCAGCGCTCGCACTCCTGCCGCCCCCAGCGCTGAGTGCTGCAGCGCGCAGTTTACGCTGGCTGGCCATTAATTGGCCAGCAGCATGAAATCCATGTCGGGGCCTGATCACAGGCGGCAGGCGGCTTCACGACCGCTCCCGAGCCCACCCGACGAGGGCAAAATTCTGCCTTAGGGTTTATTTCCAGAGGAGTAGAATTGAAAAGTAAAGAAGTGATGTTAAAGTTATATCAAACCTTAGACCACATCTGCAGTACTGCACACAGTTCTGGTCAACATATCATAAAAATTATATGGGGGTGAATTTTACACCCCCAAATCCTGTCCCTCACCCCTTCCCCGTCAGCATATTTGACGACAAGAGGGAGGAGGGTCAAGTAAAATAAAACGGGTGGCTAGCACCCCCCTCCCGCCTTCCCACCCACCCTGGAGCTGTCCCTCATATTATGGTGGATGAGTCAGACATCAGGCAGCCTGTCTGTCCACCCTTAGGCCTATTGAGACCCTTAAGTTGCCAATTAAAGGCCATTTAAGGGCCTCTCTCCACCTCCACCACCATAATATGGTGGGTAGTTGGAATGAGAAAGTGCCCAACCTACTACTTGCCTTCATTGGCAGGGGTATTGAGTATAAAAGCTGGGAAGTCATGCTGCAGCTGTATAGAACCTTGGTTAGGCCACACTTGGAATATTGCGTGCAATTCTGGTCACCACATTACCAGAAGGATATGGAGGCATTGGAGAGGGTGCAGAGGAGGTTTACCAGGATGTTGCCTGGTCTGGAGGTTATTAGCTATGAGGAGAGGTTGGAAAAACTCGGATTGTTCTCACTAGAGCGACGGAGATCGAGGGGCGACTTGATAGAAGTTTACAACATTATGAGTGGCATGGACAGAGTAGATAGTCAGAAGCTTTTTCCCAGGGTGGAAGAGTCAATTACTAGGGGACATAGATTTAAAGTGAGAGGAGAAAACTATAGAGGAGATGTGCGGGGCAAGTTTTTTACGCAGAGGGTAGTCTGGAATTCGCTGCCAGAGGAGGTGGTGGAAGCAGGTACGATAGTGGTGTTTAAGAGGCAGCTTGACAAATACATGAATAGGATGGGAATAGAGGGATATGGACCCCGGAAGTGCAAAATGTTTTAGTTGACGGGCAAAATGATTGGCGCAGGCTTGGAGGGCCGAAGGGCCTGTTCCTGTGCTGTACTTTTCTTTGTTCTTTGTACTCTTCCAACTCGGGCTAAAAGGTGAGAAGGAAGGGGAGGGTACCTCCTTTGGTGGGGGGTCTCCTGTGCCCATTGCAGGCACATATCCCATGATGCTACCCCCTTTTGTGCCTCCCCCCTGGCCTCTAGACAACAACCGGCTCCCCTTTTCCCCAACCCCCTCACCTGCCCATTTGAAAAGAGAAAGCTAAGGGGTGACCTTTAACATCTAAAAAGTTTTGATAGAGTGGATACAGAGAGAATGTTTCCTCTTGTACGGAAAAGCAAAGCTAGAGGCAGTCAATATAGGATAGTCACCAAGAAATCCAATAGGGAATTCAGAAGAAACTTCTTCACCTGGAGAGTGGCAAGAACATGGAACTCATTACCACAGGTATTAATGAAGAGAATAGTATAGATGGATTTGAGGGCAAGTTCGATAAGTATATGAGGGAGCAAGAAATAGAGGGTTATGCTGATAGAGTTAACTGAGGAAAGGCAACAGGAGACTTGTGCTGGTATTTACTAATTGGGCCGAATGGCCTGTTTCCATGCTGTACATCCTATTTGATCCTACAAGGATGTACTGGAGGGACTGACATCCTTGAAGGCGGATAAGTCACCAGGGCTGAATGGATTGTGTCCCTGGTTGTTAAAGGAAGCCAGGGAGGAAATAGCGGACGCTCTATGGATCATTTCCAATCCTCACTAGATACAGGTGAGGTACCAAAGGATTGGAGGTCTGCGAGCATTGTACTGTCATTTAAAAAGGGTGTGAGGGATAGGCCAAATAATTGTAGACCTGTCAGTCTGACTTCTGTGGTGCACAAATTATTAGAATCAATTCTGAGAGACAAGCTAAACTGTCACTTAGATAGGGGCAGATTAATCAGGGATAGTCAGCATGGTTTTGTTAGGGGAAGGTCTTGTCTCATTAATTTAATTGCATTTTTTGAGGAAGTAATAAGCAGGATTGATGAGGGTAGTGCAGTGGATTTTCTCTACATGGATTTTAGTAGGGCATTTGACTGAGTGCAGCTCCCACAACTCTCAAGAAGCTTGACACTGTCCAGGACAAAGCAGCCCGCTTGATTGACACCCCATCCACAAACATTCACTCCCTCCACCACCAATGCACAGTAGCAGCAGTGCGCACCATCTACAAGATGCACTGCAGGAATTCACCAAGGCGCCTTAGACAGCACCTTCCAAACCCACAGCCACTACCTAGAAGGACAGGGGCAGCAGATAGATGGGAACACCACCACCTCCAAGTTCCCCTCCAAGCCACTCACCATCCTGACTTGGAAATATATCGCCGTTCCTTCACTGTCGCTGGGTCAAAATCCTAGAAGCACTGTGGTTGTACCTACACCAGATGGGCTACAACAGTTCAAGAAGGCAACTCACCACCGCCTTCTCAAGGGCAACTAGGAATGGGCAATAAATGCTGGCACAGCCTGCAAAGCCCACATCACAAGAATGAATTTTTTAAAAAGGTCCCACATGGCAGACTGGTCAGAAACTTAAAAGTCCATGGGATATAGGCGATTGTGGTGAGTCGGATTGAAAATTGGCTCAGCGACAGGAAACAAAGGGCAATGGTCAGTGAATGTTTTTGTGAATGGAAAGAGGTGTCCAGTGGCGTGCCACAGGGCTCAGTGTTGGGACCCTTGATGTGTGTTGTATATATTAATGATTTGGACTTAAATGTGGGGGATGTGATTGGGAAATTTGCAGATGACACAAAAATTGGCCGTGTTGTTGATAGTGAAAAGGATAGCTTTTGTCTCCAAAATGTTATTAATCGTTTGGTTGAGTGGATGGAAAAGTGGTAGATGAAATTCAATCCAGAGGAGTGTGAGGTAATGCATTTAGGGAGTGCAAATAAAGCATGCGAATGCTCAATAAATAGGAGGATATTGAGAGGGGTAGAGGAAGTGAGAGACCTTGGTGTGCGTGTCCACAGGTCTCTGAATGTGGCAGGACAGGTGGATAAGGTGAGAAAGAAGGCAGATGGAATGCTTTCCTTTATTGGGTGAGGTATTGAATACAAAGGCAGGGATGTAATGATGGAGCTAAATAAAACGCTGGTTAGGCCACAGCTGGAATTTTGTGAACAGTTCTTGTCACCACATTACAGGAAGGACATAATTGCTCTGGCGAGAGTACAGAGGAGATTTACAAGAATATTGCTAAGGCTTGAAAAATTGCAGCTATGAGGCAAGATTGGATAGGCTGAGTTTGTTTTCCTTGGAACTGAGGAGGCTGAGGGGTTACCTGATTGAGAAGTACAAGACTATGAGGGGCCTGGATAGAGTAAACAGGGATGCCCTGTTTTCCCCTAGAGGAGAGGTCAATTACCAGGGGGCACAGATTTAAGGTGATTGGTAGAAGGAGTAGAGGGGACATGGGGAAAAACCTTTTCACCCAGAGAGTGGTAGGTGTCTGGAATTCACTGCCTGACTTGGTGGTGGAGGCAGAAACCTTCAACTCATTTAAAAGGTACCTGGATCTACACGTAAAGTGTTGTAACCTGCAAGGCTACAGATCCGGTGCTGGTAGGTGGGATTAGAATGGCAGCTAGTTTTTTGTATTTTTTTTCAGCCGGCACAGACACGATGGGCTGAATGGCCTCTCTCTGTGCTGTAACTTTTCTATAGTTCTATAATGATATTAAAAATCTTTTCCAGCAATACGTTGTGGCTGAACTGTGAAACAGTTGAAGTATCCCTGACTGTATTATGTTTCAAGGAATAACTTAATATAAACCAAATGGATAAATTAACTTGATGAGGCAAATAGGGTCAAACTGATTCCACTGGCAGGAGATTTTGTAACCAGGGGACATAGATATAAGAAAATTGGCAAAAAAAAATCTAGTGGGCAGGTAAAGAGGCATTTTTTCTTTGAGTTGTTACAATCTGGAATGCACTGCCTGAAAGGGTGGTGGAGGCAGAATCAATGGTAACTTACAAAAGAGAATTGGATAATCAGTTGAAAGGAAACAATTCTCAGGGCTACAGGGAAAGGGAAGAGGGAGTGGGACTAATTGGATAGCTGTTTCAGAGAGCCAGCAGAGGCAGGATGGGCCGAATGGTCTCCTCCTTTGCTGTATGATTCCTCTGCCATAGTTCTTCTGAACTACAGGCGGGATCATCCCAGAATTGTACTAAGTGCAGTAGCGGGCGCGAAAAGTGACGTTTTACTCACCGGCCGCAATAGCGGGTATTTGCGCCATATCATCCACTTCCTACATCATTAGTTATACAGTCACAGGAAACACGCCGTTTTGCTAGCAGGCGGCCTCTGAATCGCCTGTCATACTGCTACCTCACGGTTCCATCACTCCAGGTACAATATCTAAACTGCAGCCGTGCACACAGTTCTCAATGCTTGCAGCCCAGGACTGCTCCATTGAAGACATGGCCTTGAAAGCCAAGAAGAGTTCAGTGACCCATCACTGGATTGCCTCTTGGAGGCCCACCGTGATGTCCTCCACCCCCGCAATGGCTGCAGGAGGTCCAGCAATCTCACCATTCCAGCTTGGGAGGCGGTGGCAGAGGTGGTCAGCACCAACGCTGCACAGAAGAGGTTGGCCACCCAGTGCAGAAAGAGAATGAATGATCTCATCCATGCTACCAGGGTAAGGCAACCATCTTATCACTCTAAACTCATTCACTCACAAGGCCATCACACATTCACTGGCATCTCACTCACTGCCAGCTTAAGGGACATCACCACTCATTCTCTCACACAGACCCTTACATCTCCATCTGGCCTCCAAAGCCTTCACCATCTTGAGACCACTTGCACAGATCAACATGTGCCCCCAAACACACGCGGGGATGCGCCTCCTTCCCCAGTACAACCCTCACCCTGCAGCCTCTTCCCTTGCTTGAGGCCACTTCTGTCCCTTCCCCAAGAAAGCCCTCGCCCTGCAAGCCGTTGAAAAGCTAACCCCGACTTACGGCTGGTCTGGTAGGTAAAGACATGCAGTAAGACCCCCTAAAAGTGTTGTGGTGCTGCCTGCGAAGCCTGGCGCTGATGACTGTGAGTGCTGCCCGAAGCAAGGTGGGCAAACAAACCTTGAAGTCCCGAGCAAAGTGCAGCTCACCCAGTGCACATCCTTTATTTACAGTTGTGAAATGCATGCCGATGTGCTCAGATGATCCAGTGTGGCGGGGGGTGATTCCGGCGAGCTGGATTTGAGAAGCTGAAGGATTAAAACTAGGTTCCCTATGTATGGCGGCAGGAAACACGGCCTGCCATTGACGGGTGGAGCAGATGATCACAAACTGGTTTTATGATGACGTGGAACCGATTTTTGCGACCTCCTGATATTTTCCTGCCTGCTATGACGCCTGACGCAAACGGCCGTGGACGATTCAGCTCCATGTCTTGGAGAAATTCAGAATGCAGCTTAGCAACTGGTTTCAACATAGGCATGACTTTAAGCCTGTTTGTAACTGATTGATCTGTCGGTGGAAGTATCTCATCCGCGGTAATCTATTGGAAAATGCTTAATAAATCAGAGGACAGTATTTGCAATGAAGCATTGAGTGTAATGCAATTATGCGATGATGAAGCAACTGGACACAAAAGCCCAGAAAGCTAAAATGTTGGGTTTTCTATGGGAAGGGTTATGACAATATTGCCAATGGGTAGCAGTGTGTCACTCAGCATTTAATAATCGAATAGGTACCTCCTTCAGGGGCTAAAGATTTTGTTTTTAAATGATTTAGTACCTACTCGATGTAGAGTTCCTTCAAGTATTGCCCATTGAAACACACAGGTCAGAATACCATGGACTGGGAGTTTGGGTGCAGATGTCACTGTGGCTTGTAAATTGGATGCACCACCTCCTATCGCCCAACTCCACGCCCCCATCCCACCCCTCACCCCACCCCCTACCCCTCCCCCTCACCCCACCCACTCCATCCCACCCCACCTGAATT
The DNA here is from genome assembly GCF_964194155.1 of Cetorhinus maximus. Taxonomy (NCBI): domain Eukaryota; kingdom Metazoa; phylum Chordata; class Chondrichthyes; order Lamniformes; family Cetorhinidae; genus Cetorhinus; species Cetorhinus maximus. Next base: position 47,553,753 of record NC_135883.1, read on the forward strand.
CCTGAAATACTCTCATTGTTTGTATTGTATTGTATTGGAAACAAAAGTCTACTGTTCTCTTTGCAACGTATGTTGTAAATAATATGGTATAGAAACTATGCCCAGTAGAGAGTGCCTATGAGAGTATTGTTCTGTTAAATCCACAATCACCAGACAATACTTAAGGATCTGACCTAGCTCAAAATGACTCAAACATTACTGATTCAATGCCTAGTAAGTAGACGGGGGATATTTGTACTTCCAGCGTTTGTTCAAAATTGAAGTTTTTTTTAAGTGTCTAATTCCTCCTGGACATTGTCAATAAGTGCCATCTTAAAATCAGGATTCTACAGTTGAGCGATACTCTTCCACAGTCAACAAAACACCACCATAACCTATATTTCTATGTAAAACACAGCATGGAACATAACAGCTGCTGAAGTAATGGATTCCCCTATTGGAAATTGCACAGGTAACACTAGATCCTTCTGCTAATTTAGGTTGTATTTTTCATATGTAGTTCCTATCAGACAGCCTATCAACTTTCACAATCTCACCAAGGCTGGGACCTGAACGTTCAAGGGTACCTTTTGGAAGAACTAGGAAAAAGTGGTGGAGTAGCTCTGTTAATTAAGGACTACACTAGTACAATAGTGAGAAATGACCTTAGTTCTAAAGGGCAAGATGTTGAATGAATTTGGACAGAGATAAGAAATAGCAACGGTAAGAAGTTACTTGTGGGAGTAGTTTATAGCCCCCCCCTAACAGTAACTACACTGTAGGATAGGGTATACAGGAAGAAATAACGGGGACTTATAAAAATATACATGGGTGATTTTAATCTACGTGTAGATTGGATGAATCAAATTGGCAAAGGTAGCCTGGAAGATGAGTTCATAGTGTTTTCCAGACAATTTCTTAAAGCAGCATGATCTGGAGCCAACCAGAGAGCAGGCTATTCTGGACCTGGTAATGTGCAATGAGACAGGATTAGTTAATGACCTCGTAGTAAAGGAGCCACTAGGTAGCAGTGATCATAATATGATTGAATTTCACATTCAGTTTGAGGGAGAGGAGAGTGGGTCTAAGACTTGTCCCTTAAACTTGAAGGCAATTACATGGGTATAAAGGCATGGTATATAATGGATATATAAGAGTTGGCTAAGGTCAACTGGAAAAATAGGTTAAAAAGTAGCACAGTAGAGAAACAATGGCAGACATTTAAGGAGATATTCCATGATACTCAGAAAAGATATATTCCAGTGAGAAAGAAAGACTCCAAGAGAAGGATGCACCACCTATGGCTAACTAAGGAAGTTAAAGATAGTATCAAATAGAAAGAAAAAGCATATAATTCTGTGAAGATTAGTGGTGGGACAGAAGATTGGACAGAATTTAAAAACCAGCAAAGAATGACAAAAAAGGGAAAAATTAGAGTACAAGAGAAAACTAGCTAGAGTTTTTACAAGTATTTATAAAGCAAAAGAGTAATTAAAGTGAGCGTTGGCCCTCTAGAGAGTGAGTCTGGGGAATTAATAATAGGAAATAAGGAAATGGCAGAAGCGTTTAACAGATATTTTGTGTCTATCTCCACTGTAGAAGGCACAAATAACACCCTAAAAATACCTGTAAATCGAGGTGAAAAGGAGGGAGGAACTTAAAACAATTACAATCACCAGGGAAAGGGTACTAAGAAAATTATTAGAACTAAAAGCTGACAAGTCCCCAGGACCTGATAACCTGCATCCTTGGGTCTTAAAAGAAGTGGCTGCTGAGATAATTTTCCAAAATTCTCCAGATTCTGGAAAGGACTCATCAGACTGGAAAATAGCAAATGTGACTTGCCTATTCAAGAACAGAGAGAGACAGAAAGCAAAAAACTACAGACCAGTTAGCTTAACATCTGTCACAGGGGAATTGCTGGAATCTATTATTAAGGAGGTTATAGCGGGACATGTAGAAAATCTTAACGCACTCAGAAAGCCAACATGGTTTTGTGAAAGAGAAATCATGTTTGACTAATTTATTAAAAGTTTTTTGAGGAAATGACAAGCAACATGGATAAAGGGGAACCTGTAGATGTGGTGCACCTGAATTTCCAAAAGGCATTTGATAAGGTGCCACATCAAAGATGACTAAACAAAGTAAGAGCTCAAGGTATAGGGGGTAACATATTAGCATAGATAGCGGATTGGTTAGCTAACATTTCACACTTCTCCACATTGAACTTCATCTGCCACCTATCTGCCCACTGTACCAACTTGTCTATGTCCTTTTGAAGCGCACACCAGGGGACAATTGCAAAGTTTGTGGATGATGCGAAACTTAGAAGCAGTATAAACTGTGGACAGTGAGGACAGTGTAGAACTTTAAAAGGACATAGTCAAGTTGGTGGAGTGGGCAAATAGGTGGCAGATGAAGTTCAATGCAGAGAAATGTGAGGTGATGCATTTTGGTAGGAAGAACATGGAGAGACAGAGAGACAATATAAGATAAGGGGTAAAATTCTTAAGGGGGTGCAAGAGCAGAGGGACCTGGATGTATATGTGTATAAGTCATTGAAGATGGCAGAACAGGTGGAGAAAGCAGTTAATAAAGCATACAGTATGCTGGGCTTTATTATAGAGACATAGAGTACAAGGGCAAGGAAGTTATGCTGAGCTTATATAAGATACTAGTTAGATCTCAGCTGAAGTATTGTGTACAGTTCTGAGTGCCACATCATTGGAAGGAAGGATGTGAACACATTGGAGAGAGTGAAGAAGAGGTTTACAAAAATGGTTTCAGGGATGAGAAACTTCAGTTACGAGGATAGATTGAAGAGGTTGGGACCTTTCTCCTTGGAGGGGAGAAGGCTAAGATGAGATTTGATAGAGGTGTTTAAAATCATGAGGAGGCTGGATAGAGTAGATAGGGAGAAACTGTTCCCACTCATAAAAGGATCGAGAACGAAAGGGCACAGATTTAAAGTGATTTCCAAAAAAGCAAATGTGATGTGAGAAAAACCTTTTCACACAGCGAGTGGTTCAAGTTTGGAACGCACTGCTTGGTGGCAGGTTCAATCGAGGCATTCAAGAGGGCATTAGATAATTATTTGAATAGAAACAATATGCAAGGGTATGGGGAAAAGGCAGGAGAATAGCACAAAGTCATAACGCAACAATTCTGTGATTCTGAACAGGAAGCAGAGAGTAGGGATAAATGGGTCATTTTCGAGTTAGCAAGCTGTAACTAGTGGAGTGCCACAGGGATCTGTGCTGGGGCTCAACAATTTACAATCTATATCAATGACTTGGATAAAGGGACCAATATATGATTACGATATTTGCTGAAGATACAAAGATAGATTGGAGAGTAAGATGTGAAGAGGACATAAAGAGTCTGTAAAGGGATAAAGATATGTTAAGTGAGTGGGCAAATATTTGGCAGATGGAGTATAATGTGGGAAAATGGAGGTTGTCCACTTTGGCAGGAATAATAAAAAAGCAGCATATTATTTAAATGGGGAGAGATTGTAAAACTCTGATGTACAGAGGGAACTGGGCGTCCTGGTACACGAATCACAAAAAACTAGTATCCAGATACAGCAAATGATTAGGAAGGTAAATGGAATTTTGATGTTTATTGCAAGGGGAATGGAACATAAAAGTAGGGAACAAAAACAGAAAATGCTGGAAAAACTCAGAAGAAGGGTCATACGGACTTGAAACGTTAACTCTGTTTCTGTCTCCACAGATGCTGCTAGTCCTGCTGAGCTTTTCCAGCATTTTCTGTTTTTGTTTCAGATTCCCAGCATCTGCAGTAATTTGCTTTTATAAAAGTAGGGAAGTTTTGTTACTTTGTATTGAGCATTGGTGACACCACATCCAGAGTACTGTGAATTGTTTAGTTCTCCTTATTCAAGAAAGGATATAATTGCATTAGAAGCAGTTCAGAGAACGTTCACTCGACTGATTCCTGGAATGAAGGGGTTATCTTATGAGGAAAGGTTGGGTCTGTATCATTGGCTTTTAAAAGAATGAGAGGCGATCTTATTGAAACATATAAGTTCCTGAGGGAACCTGATAGGGTGGATGCTGGGAGGATCCCTTGTGGGACAATCTAGAGCTAAGAGAGACAGTCTGAAAATAAGGGGTGTCTCATTTAAGATGGAGATGAAGAGAATTTTTTTTTCTCGTAGAGGGTCATGAGTCTGGAATTCTGTTCCCCAGAGAGCTGCAGGGGAGGCTGGGTCATTGAATATTTTTAAGACTCCATTGGACAGATTTTTGACTGATAAGGGAGTCAAAGGGTAGAGGGGTGGGTAGACAGGAAAGTGGAGCTGAGGCCACAAACAGATTAAGCAAGCTCGAGGGGACGAATGGCCTACTCCTCCTCCTAATTCATATGTTTGTATGTTCATCACATGGAAGAAAAAAAGAAAGTAAGAACTTACATTTAGTGCCTTTCATGAAGTCCCAAAGCGCTTTGCAACAAATGAATTAGATTTTGGCATGTAGTCACTGTTGTAATGTAGGAAACATGGCAGCCAATTTGTACACTGAGAGGTCCTACAAACAGCACAGAGATAAGTGCTCAGATCAGCATTTTTAGTGATATTGTGGGATTGGTTGAGGCACAAATATTGGCTGGAGCACTGAAACACCCACCCCACCCTCCACCCCTACCAAGTGTCCCTCAGTTCGATAGTGAAGTGTCAGCCTGGATTATGTGCTCAAGTCTCTGGTGTGGGGCTTGAACCCACAATCTTCTGATTCAGATGAGGGCACTACCCACTGAGCCACAGCAGAAAGGAAAGCCGCTGACCTCTGGGCATCACTCCAGACTGGGGATTGTTGGTGACTTTCCCATCTCAACACTGTTTCTTACTAATGAAGCCCATTGATTTTCAGATGTTGGGACTCATTGAAGCTGAAGTCTTATGCACTGTTTAAAATTCTGTCTGCACTTGAATATGTCTACAGATCGTTAATTTAATGTACATTTCTAATTTTTATGTATTGGTTATTTCTTTTTATGTTCACAGCTGCTGGCTGTCTCTAGAGGGAGGTCTTTTATATGCATTTGTTGGACCTGCAGCTGCTGTTGTTCTGGTAAAACAAATCTGCATGCGTTGCTGTCATCCAGTACTGCACATCCCACTAAAAACCCCATTGAAATGATACAGTCATTATGCCTTAGTGTGTCATAATGTCACTGGTGGGAGTGTGTGTGTGTGGGTGGGTGGGTGCAGGGGGGCTGGGGTTGTGTGTGTATGTGTGTGTGTGTGCGTGTGTTCGTTCAACTATTTCAGATTAGGGGAACGTATGTGTAGATGAAGGACATTGGGGATTGTGCCATTAAACCCCAGCAGTGTATGGTAAGGGAGTGTGCTCAGCACCCTCACAGTGATCTCAGCCAGCTCCAAGCAGTAGTGTGCCTAAAAGAGTTGGGGTGGTTTCAATCAGGGACAATACCTTGGAGAGGAAATCTACTCATACCACATTCACCCATGGGCATCAGTTCTGTGCCAAGCACTTCTGCAAGAGACAGAAAACAGAGAGAAACACTTAGCGCTAGAAGTTCTTTTTTTGTGTATTTAAAGACAAAGCACAGCTATTTGAGGTACCATGAGGGGTTTTGATAGATAGGGGGAAATTCTTTCCACTGGCAAAAGTGACTGATTAAGGAATGGAAATCTTCAGAATTCTCACCGTAGAGTACAGCCACTCTGAGCCTGAGGTATGTTTACATGGATGTCCAGCAGATGTAACGTCTGCCTTCTCTCAACAGCTTACTGACACTCACTGTGAACTCTCATTGGAAGTGCATATTAGGAACTTTTACACTCTCACCATTAAAATGGCAGGCAGCAGGTGCGGAGTTTCCAGATGTGTGCTCCCACTATGTACCAGGAGTACTGAAACAGGAGCACCAGCCTGTCTCGGTGCCCATTGAAAGTAAAGAAGTGGCTGGAGGAAAGTTGGGGGAAATATCTGTATTCTGCATGCAGGGGGTCTTACAACATGGCGCAGGTCCTCAGAGAGAACTCCTGCTGTGGAGAGAACGTTACTGGAAGAAACACCTGAGAGTTTTGCCTCGTTATACTGAGGGCCTTGGTACAAGGGTAGCACAGTAAGCAGTGAAGGCTTTTATTACCTGAGTGTAAAGGCACTGTGGTTTCCTCCAAGTTTGGGTCATGATGGGTGCTACATCATGTAATGTAATTGTTCATACAGATATTCAGTGGTTACCACTCCCAAGGTCACCAGAACCATAAGTTAAAAAACTGGCTTTAATTGTGATTATCTGACCACCATTGGTTTCTGGGCTGCTGAGTTGATGCACTGGAGTCAATACAAGGTGACTAACACAAACCAAGCAGTGCAATCTAGCTACTCTTTAGGCATACTTCTGCCAGATTGTGAGGCCTGTGTCCTGTTTTAACAAGAGCGACAGCAATTGGTTTTAAGGTCAGTATCCGCACAGACGTAAATTGAAAGATAAAATTATTTTTGACCCTAATGCAGGAAGATTCAAAGTAGAAAAGAGACTAAATAAAATGGTGGAGGTAAAAGGGGATGTACAAGATAGGTCAAGATTTACACCTTTCAGATATTGGAATAATATTTGGATAAAATAACCTGTTATGCAGTTATTATATTGCTGACTAGGGTGTTAAATGCATTAATCGCAGTTTACTTGACTTTACCTCATCAGTGGAAAGCCGGTATCATATTACCACATATATATATATATGTCACTTCAATACAATGTTACTTTTCTTATATATGTAACATGTTGCCTCTTATATATGTGAAAAGATAAATTCCATATCACAAACGTACTGGTGCCATCTGATGATTTTATTATTTTTAAATGCCCAACTAGCCTTGTCGACGGTCTGGTGCCTCAACACACCCATAAAGAAGGGTGCTTTGAGTGGGCATCCAATAGTACCCATCCCAGAAGTCAGTGAGGAATTCCATGAATTTGACCCAGAACTGATGAAGGGGCAGCCACATATGTTCAGGCCAATATGGTGTGTCCCTTGGAGGAGGTACCTGGAAGTGATGGTATTCTTATGGCATTGCTGCATTTATCCTCCTCAGTGGTGGAGGCCCCAGGGCTAGGAAGTTGCAGTGAAGTAAGTCCGTTGTTGGAGACAGTATGTGCTGCAGTCATTGCACTTGTTGTGGGGGCTGGAATTTGGCCCAGATTTTGCAGTTGCACCAACAGCAAAATTATCAGTGTGCACCTTCATTACCCTGTGAAACTGGCAGCTGCACCTGTGTAGTTAAACACAGATATTCTGAAGTTGCTGTGAACGATTCCCTGCTCCTCCACAGGGTACACTATTAAATTCCTTGTCGACAGCAACCTTCAGAAATCACTGAACTGCTGAGAATCTCCTCTTTTAAGTTGTAATGTTCCTGCTAAAAACTCCCCAGAAATTTAAGCCTTGTTAGTAAGGTGTAACTGGGTTTTTAACAGAATACTGTGTCATAATTACTGCTGAACATCCTCTCTGGCCCTGGAAAACTAGTTTTATATTTTCGTAATGTGGAATCATTCCATTATGGTAAACTTCCATAGCTTTTTATTTTTTTTAAAATTTATTTGTTATTTGAACATCTAATGTGTATGTCCCAATCGCCTTCTGTAAAATTTATAAAGAGTGCGTTTACCTCCTGGTTTGCTGTCTGTGGGAATTCCCCAATGTGATTGGCTGCTTAACCTGCATGAAGATGTAACTGTTGATGAATGCCAGGAGATCCCCTTGACCTGGCAGCAGATTAAAATTAATGTTGGGAAAGGGGAAATCCATGCCGCAGAGACCTCTAGATCTTTGCGGGTAGCTTTCTTCAGGGTAAGTGGCAAGCGTCGTCACTGCACTGACTGCAAAATTGGGGCCATAAGTGAATCCACTGGCAGGGGTACACTATGATCAAGCAGATTGGGAGCACTATTAGTGCTCAAGGGTTGCACTGGTTCAAGGCCCACCACCACCTTTTCAGGGCAGTTAGGGATGGGCATTCAATGTTTGCCAGCATTTCCCACATATCAGAGACCAAAGAGGAAGGAAGAAAAATGGATATGAAAATTAAACTTTGAAAATAGACTCGTACACATCAAGTCCGTAATCTCCCAACTGATGCGAGCTATTAGTCAGGGATGGTGGCAGGGGAGGTGGTGGCATAGTGGTAATGTCACTGGACTAGTAATCCAGAGGACCAGGCTAATCCTGTGGGGACACAGGTTCAAATCCCACCACAGTAGCTGGTGGAATTTGAATTCAATTAATAAAATCTGGAATTGAAAACTAGTCTCATTAATGGTGACCATGAAACAATCATCGATTGTTGTAATAACCCACCTGGTTCACTAATGTTCTTTAGGGAAGGAAATCTACCATCCTTTCCTGGCCTGGCCTACATATGACTCCAGACCTACAGTAATGTGGTCAACTCTTAACTGCCCTCTGAAATGGCCTAGCATGGCACTCAGTTCAAGGGCAATTAGGGATGGGCCTGTGATGCCCACATCCCATGAAAGAACAAAAAAAAAACACTGTTCCAATATACCCATGCACGTCAGGTGGCCTTGTTTGTATTGACTGCCAGAATTGAAGTCTCAAAGTGCCATTGCAGAGTGAAGCAGGTAATAATAAACAAGTGTCCTGAGCTAGAATCTGAAAAGAGAAAGTCGTTGGATCTGTGAAGAAACAATGATCAGCATTGTTGTCGGTTCAGCATTAAGATGACAAAAAGCATTTCTTCTTTCGCAGGTCAACATGGTGATCGGCATTTTAGTTTTTAATAAACTCGTGTCGAGAGACGGAATCCTAGATAAAAAGCTAAAACATAGAGGAGGGTAGGTGGTGAATGCTGAAACATTCATTGTATTTTAAAAGCTCACTCCAAATGCTGCTCCATCACATGGTAAAGAAAATGTTACCCTGCGTTAAATAGTTATTGCATGCCGTGAATTTAAATGTGTTGACATTGAGCCAGATTCTGCATGGCTTTCTTAGTAGTGTGGTGTAATGTAATTATCATGTTTACCATAGAGAATTCTTACTCTTATTTTCTTTTAACTTTCTGAGGGTGCCGAATACTTTTATTTTAAAGCTGCAATTCTTCTCTTCCTTTTTTTGTTGAATTTTTTATTTGGTTCCAGTCAGATGAGTGAGCCCCATAGCGGCCTGACGCTCAAATGTTCCAAGTGCGGAGTTGTTTCAACGACAGCCTTGTCAGCCACCACTGCCAGTAATGCCATGTTAGTCTCAAGCATTTTAAATCTGTATCTATATATGAATATATGTATATAAAAACTTTAATAATTTATAAATATAAACTGCCCGCAAAACATAGCTCAATGATTTTCGTAATCATAGATTCTTTTTTTACGGGGATACTGTTGAAAAGGTGATAGATATATAATGTGGTGTCTGTAGAGATAGCTTAAATATAAATACCAGTAAATATGGACTGACGTCTTAGGAAAAACACAGATTTAACTTTTTTTACCTCAAAGTATGTAATTTACGTCACTCTTAAGTTTTTTGAGACGTCTGCCTCATGCACCTCCTACCAGCTCTAACCGGTTTTCTGCTTGTGTGCAGGGCGTCCCTATGGAGTTCTTGTGTGGTGCTACCCCTCCTCGCTCTGACCTGGATGTCAGCAGTCCTGGCAATGACCGACAAACGATCAATCTTGTTTCAGATCCTGTTCGCCGTCTTTGACTCGCTGCAGGGATTTGTCATTGTCATGGTCCACTGTGTCCTTAGGAGAGAGGTGAGTGATCAGTAAGAGCCTCCCCATACTTGCACCATGTAATGAAGCTGTAATATTGGCTCACAGGAAGCCAGAGGCAGGCAGGCAGGCACGCACGCACGCATGCACACACACACACACACACACCCCACCTCCCACCAATGAAGCCTGCTCCACTCTGTGATAGCTGGACCATCATGGCCAAACACCTCTTCTTCCCCCTCCACCCATCCCCCACCTCACAACCAGCATTGCAGCCATGGACTTCGCCATGAATTGTGATCTTTTGAATTCTCCGACCCAGACCACTGTGAATGTGAAGATGTTGAGTATATTCAAAACTGGGAATGATACATTTTTATCCACTAAGGATTCAGAGGTAATGGAAATAGAGTAGGAAGGTGGAGCTAATGTAAAAGTTCAGCCACGATCTTATTTAATGGCAGAACAGGCTCGAGGGGCTGAATGACATTCTCCTGTTCCTATTTTGTATGTCCTTATGCATCATAGAGATATATATATATATATACATATATATATATATATCCTCCTTGCCAGTTGCATATTGATACAAGGACAGTCAAAAATGGCATTGGGGCCTGGATTGCAATGCTCAGCAGCACGGATAGCACAGAGAGAGATTACATTCCCCATGCCCACATCTGATAGGGAGGTGTTAAGCAATGGCTCCAACTTCCCTCTCTGCGGGCATGGAAAGTAATGAAGCTGTCATCCAACCATGGATCCTTGCCCTCACAACCAGACAAAGAGGGTATTAGTGGAGATCAGGCAGGAAGCTTTTTGCAGCAGAGTTAAAATGATTTAGTTAAACTTAGTACGCCAGTTGTTTCTTGGTCTTATCAGAAATAGCTCCTTACACATCTTAACGTTGTTGCACAATGATTACAGCCATTGGATTTTACTGCTAACATGCTGTGGTGTTGTTATTTAGACAAGCACAACAGCAAACTTGCACACAGCCAGCTCCCATAAACCGGATGTGATAAGTGACCAAATAATCTCTCTCTTGTCACATCGATCAGGGAAACTCCCAGATACTTCTGAAATAGTGCCCAGGGATCTTTTGCATCCCTTTGAAGCAGCAGACAGGAACTCAGTTTAGCACTTCATCAGAAAGATAACAGCCTTGAAATTGGATTGTGCAGCATGTATATAGCAGACATAAGACAGGCACTTGAAGATCCAAAATGGCGGCCAGAAGAGCACAACCTGCTATATTGCATTAAACAGGCATCCAGCGAGGACACAAGAAGTACTCATAAACCTAATTATCATATAAAAATAAAAGTCCAATACTGGTTGTGGGATTTTTCATATGCCTAACTCCAACAACTTGCAAAGATGGAGCACCTTTCATGTGGTTATATGGCACAAGTGCTTCACAGACGTGTTATCAAATGAGATTTGACATAAGGAGATATTAGGCAAATAACCAAAGTCTTGATCAAAGAGGTGTGATTTAAGGAGCATCTTAGAGGAGGAGAGAAAGATAGAGGCAGAGAGAAAAGGGTGGGGGGATGGGGAGGGTGGTGGAATTCCAAAGCTAAAATGCTTAGGAGGTCAGAATTGATTTTGAAGGCCTGTCACGCCACAGAGTTAGGGGAGGGTCAAGGCCATGGAGGGATTTGAAAACCTGGATGACAATTTTAAATTGATGGTGTTGCTGGCTGGGGAGCCAGTGTAGGTACATGACCACAGGGATGATGCGTGACAGGGACTTGGTGCGGACCAGGATATGGGCAGCAGAATTTTGGATCAACTGAAGTTTTTGTAGAGTGGAAGATGGAAGGCTGACCAAGTAAGCAATGGAATAGTTAAATCTAGAGGTAATACAGGCAGGATGAGGATTTCAGCAACAGGTGAGCTGAGGCAGGGATGGAGTTGGGTGATGTTCTGAAGGGGATGGAACAGATATTTGGACGAAAGAATTGAATTCAAGAGATGAGATGAGAGTGACTGCCCTTGACATCAAGACAACATTTGATTGAGTGTGACATCGAGGAGCCCTAGCAAAACTGGAGTCAATGGGAATCGGGGAAAAATTTCCAATGGTTGGAGTTATACCTAGCACAAAGGAAGATCATTCTAGTTGTTGGAGATCAATCATGTCAGTCTTGGGACATTGCTGCAGGAGTTCCTCAGGGTAGTGTCCTAGGCCCAACCATCTTCAGCTGTTTCATCAATGACCTTCCTTCATCATAAGGTCCGAAGTGAGGATGATTGCACAATGTTCAGCACCATTTGCAATGACTCAGATACAGAAGGAGTCCTTGTTCATAGGCAGCAAGACCTGAACAACATTCAGATTTGGACTGATAAGTGGGAACAGTTGTGCCATGCAAGTGCCAGGCAATGACCATCTCCAACAAGAGAGAATCTAACCATCTCCCTTTGACATTCGATGGCATCACCATTGCTGAATCTCCCACTATCAACATCCTGGGAGCTACCATTGACCAGAAACTGAACTGGACTAGCCATATAAATGCTATGGTTACAAGAGCAGTTCAGAGACTAGGAATCCTGTGGCAGGTGACTCACCTCCTGACTCCCCAAAGCCTGTCCACTGTCTACAAGGCACAAGCCAGGAGTGTGGTGGAATACTCTCCACTTATCTGGATGAGTGCAGCTCTAGCAATACTCAAGAAGCTTGATACCACCCAGGACAAAGCAGCCCACTTGATTTGGCATCTCATCCACCACTTTAAACATTCGCTACTAGCATACAGTAGCAGCAGTGTGTACCATGTACAAGATGCACTGCAACAATTTGCCAAGTCTAGGTCAACAGCATCTCCCAAACCCACAACCTCTACCACCTAGAAGAACAAGGGCATCATATGCATGGAAAGTCCATCATCTGAAAGTACCCCTCCGAGTCGCACACCATTCTAACGTGGAACTGTATTTCTATTCATTCACTGTCACTGGGTCAGTATCCTGGAACACCCTACCTAATGCCACATGCGCTGCAGCTGTTCAAAACTGTGGCTCACCAGCGCCTTCTCAAGGACAATTAGGGATGGACAACAAATGATGGACTCACCACTGGCTCCCACATCCCATGAATGAGTGAAAAACTACAAAAAAGCATGTTTGAAAGCTAATTTCATTGTCAAATACAACATCAAGTTTGCAAAAAGCCTGGTTTTGTCATGGAGTCATTGGCTATGGAACAGAGTTTGTGAAGAAGACAGAACAATGGCTTTGGACTTGCCAAACTTTGGAGTCCTCCTCAAAGAATCATGATAGACTCACAGAAGGAGACCATTCAGCTCATTGTGCCCTTGCCAGCTCTTTGAAAGAGCGAGCGAATCAACCTCAGTCTTCTGCCCTTTCCACATAGCCCTGCAAATATTTTCATATTTAATGAATTGGCTTTTGAAAGTTATTGAATTACTTTCACCACCCTCTCAGGCCTTGCATTCTAACAACTTTTTTTCTTTATTCTGTCATGGGATGTGGGCCTCACTGGCAAGGTTGTCCATGCCTAATTTCCCTTGAGTGGCTTACTAGGGAGTTAAGAGTCAACCACATTGCTGTGGGTCTGGAGTCAAATGTAGGTCAGACCAGGTAAGGAAAGCAGATTTCCTTCCCTAAAGGACATTAGTGAAGATGGGTTTTTTACGGCAATTGATGATAGTTTCATGGACACAATTACTGAGACTAGCTTTATGTTCCAGACTTATTAATTGAATTTAAACATCACCAGCTGCTGTGATGGGATTTGAATCCATATCCCCAACGCACTAGCCTGGGCCTCTAGATTACCAGTCTGGTGACATTACCACTACTCCTCCATCTCCTCTCCTGAGTAAAAACTCATCTCATTTCTCTGCTTCCTTTGCCAATTATTTTAAATTTGTGCCCCTGGGGTTACTCACTCTCCTGTCACGTTAGCACCATGATCGCTTGCCCAGGCTGGTGGACTACTTGTCTATCTGGTAGGGATTTCATTACACTAATGGATGGTCTGTTACAAATGCCTTTGGCACTGGAACAGGAGGGCGAGCAGTAAAGGAAGCAGGAGCAGCTACACTATACACCCTCCTTCTCCATAACCATGCTGTCACTCACTGTACTTCCACAATGCATACAGTGACATGATAGTGCAACTTGTAACCCATATTTTGCGCTATCTGTTAAGTTAGCTGTAAAATAATTAAGAAATATGTCTTACTGTAAAACTCCATCAAGTTATGAATGCATACATGATTAGTTATTCAGTTTACTGATTTACTTACTGGGATCTTCCTGTTCAACAGGTCCAAGATGCTGTTCGATGCCATCTGAGGAACTGCCAGGATCCAATAGCTGGGGATACGGCTAGTACTTTTCCAAATGGTCATGCCCGGATCATGGTTAGTGTCACTTTCTTTCTTTCTTTCTGTCTTTCTTCTCCTTCTGGATTTTGACCTAATCTGCAGTTTAAGGCGGGTGCGGGTTGGACACCCAGCTTATTCCCTGATTAATTTTATGCTCTGTTGTCTGAAGCTGAAGGTCAGGTGTACAATGCAAACGTGCTCTGTTCTCACCTCATGAGTTTGGTTAAAATCAGGCGTTTTTATTATTATTATCATGTGGCAGAGAACAGATGAGACAGTTGGGTCACACAGTCCTTTCAAAGCACTCCATCCTCACACTATTATTGACAATCAAGCACAGTGTAAGGGAGCAGGAGATATGGAAGCTGCCTCGAGCAAATTGAGATTCTGATGTGTGTTTCTGCATTTCCATTGCTTTCAGTGACAGAAAAATTACTGATCTAAACCCTCAATGGACACCTCATCTTGCAAAAGAAGATAGTCCAGTTTATTATTTTACTTCCAGAAATTGTAAAGAATAAAATCTTAGGCCATATTTTGCTGTAGCAGGACAAATGATCATGTCTGCCATTAAGTTGGACCTTCAGTGCAAAATATTTTGCCGATTAAGTTGCTGAAATTATGAGCTGATAACAGGTAGTGAGGGCAACAGGGCATCTGGGATCTGGACAAGCAGGCAAGCAATAGGGTATCTCCTTAACCAATCAGATTGAAAAAATGAGAAATAAACATCACAAGGAAGGTGAATTAAAGGGAGTGAATTTCAAATCAGGTGCAGAAAAAGAAATAAAGCGAGATGAAGAAAAGATTGAGTTAAAAGAGAAAAAGAAAGACAGAAAGAAAAGTAAGAAAAAAAAGTAAATTTAAAATTTGCACTGAAACAAAAGCAAATTAATGCAGGTGCTGAAAATGTGAAATAAAAACAGGTCAGCAGGTTAGGTAGCTTGTGTGGAGAAAGAAAGAGTTACCATTTCAGATCAATGACTTATTGTCAGGACTTGACCTGAAATGTTAACTCGGGGCAAGATTTTGCCTTTATTCGAGTTGTTTTTGTGTGGCTGGAACACTTGGGTGGAAGGCATAACTTCCCCTGTGATATTGCCAGGAGGAAGCAAACAGGCAGCCAATTAGGGATGGTGGATGGGCCTTCCACACCGGTGGCCCAATCAGAGGCCAGCAACTCTGGAGTCTCATCAGTGCCACTGAGAGAGGTGGTGTTAATTGTATAAATTAAGGTTAAGGATATAAAGATGGGGGAGGGGGCACTCAATGGATAATTACTGTACTTGGGCCCATATAAAGAGACACTTATTGATATTGCTGCTGGGTTGTAGAGTTAGGAGCTATGCATTTGAAATGTTTCACTGTGAATAAATCTAAAACTGAGTAAAGATTGACTTCTGCTCTCCTTCACCAACTGGCTGGTTGCTGCGGACAACACAAGGGTGCCTCCATTTTGAGGTGCCCTTGGGAGGGTGAGCGTCAAATATATTTTTACGTGGGCCAAGCAGGTAAGGCCTGGAGAATGGAACAGAAAACCCTCCAGCGGCAACACTGGGGCCACGGGATAGTCATTAGCCATTGGCAGCCACTTCCTTGAACCATGGAGACTTCAGCTATGATGCCCACCGCCCCCCCCCCCCCCCCCCCCCCCCTCCCCACACCATACTGCCTCCAGGTAGCTGGGAGTTTAGCTCCATGCAGCTGGTGGCCTCCCATGCAGCAGGAGGCAGCTCCACCACTGGCAAAATGCCAGAAACTAAGGAAAAGCGCCCTTAATTGGGCCATTCATCATTTAAGTTGGCTACCTGCCTCTGTGTGGGCTCCATGGCATTTTATGGTCCCCCAACACCCTACCCCCTCCACATAACCCTGCCAATGTTACTGCTATCTGGGGGACAGTAAAATTCCTCCCTCTGTTTCTCCACAGTACTCAGTCCATACCTGCCTAGTACTTCCCAACAAATTCTGTTTTTTTTTACATCTGATCTAGACATTGGTTGAGGGATTTATATTGCCCAGGACAATCTAAAAACATTATGTACAGGGCAGTCATTTGTTAGTGTTAACTCACAGCAGTTAATGATAGGAGCTGTTATCGCCTTAAATTTCCCATTTATTTGATGTGCAGGTCCCTTGAAGTGATTTAAAATTGGAATGCTTGCAGTAAAATGGGTAGCCAAAAGGAATTCTCCTAACAGCATTACACACCATATGAAAGCTGACATGCAAAATTCATTGAGAGAATATTACTTTTATACTGTTCTCAGTACTGTGCAGAATATTTCATCACGTTTCTAAGATTTGCCATTCAATATACTGTGTGGCAACACAGGAGAGGCAGACTGCTTCTCTAGTCAATCTGTGTGAGATGCTGAACCAGTGGAAGTTCTGCTTGTGGCTCATCTTTGACCAGCCTAATCTGTCCTAGACTCATAGGCGTTTACAGCACAGAAGGAGGCCATTTAGCCTATCGTGTCCATGCCAGTCAATAAAGATCTGACTACTATCCATATAATATATACTACATATCCATACTACTACTACTACAACACTACACTACACTAATCTAACTACACTACTCCTATTTTCCCGATCTCAGATATCAGCTCTGCTTTTACAGTGGGGATGAAACTCACCTCCTTTGCATCCTGGAAATAGAGGAACCGGACTGTCAAAGCCCAACCCCAGACAAGAATGGAAAGTACACAGCAAATTAATCAGTGTCTGAAAGAGAAAGAAAGATGTAGCTGACTCTTCCTCAGAATATGACAAGTTATTAATGACAGTTTATGCCTGGAACTTCACTCTCTCCCCTCCCCAGAAGGAAAAACCAGTTTGCACCAGTACATTTATTTCCCAGTTTTTTACTGGTGTTCCATTTTAAGGTATACAAGACCAGTTCGGACCAGTACTTTTATTTACCAGTTTTCACTGTTTTTTTCCTTCTGGGTCTCTTTCAAATGCCGACTGAGCTCCCAAATTTTCAGTTTTTAGTTCAGATTTCCATTGGGAAGGCTGGAAAGGCGTGAGAAGCTGGAATTGCTCTCCTTTGGGCGGAAACGATTAAGGGGAGATTTAATAGAGCTGTTCAAAATTGTGAACAGTAAGTAAGAAGAAACTGTTCTCAGTGGGGATGAAACTCACCTGCTTCACAGGAACCTCCAGTGACAGGAGGATCAGTAACCAGAGACCATGGATTGAAGATAGTTGGGAAAAGAACCAGAAGTGAGATAAGGAGAACATTTTTACATGACGAATTGTTATGATCTGGAATGCAGTGTCTAAAGAGGCAGTAAGAGTAGAATCAATA
Organism: Cetorhinus maximus; assembly: GCF_964194155.1. Lineage (NCBI taxonomy): Eukaryota > Metazoa > Chordata > Chondrichthyes > Lamniformes > Cetorhinidae > Cetorhinus > Cetorhinus maximus. Next base: position 47,571,146 of record NC_135883.1, read on the forward strand.
GTAACTTTCTAAAGGAAGTTAGATAAATTCATGAAGGGAAAACACTTGCAGGGCTATGGAGAAAGAGCAGGGGAGTGGGATTAATTGGTTAGCTCTTTCAAAGAGCTAGCACAGGCATGATGGGCCCAAAGGCCTCCTTCTGTGCTGCATCATTCTATGATACACCGTTTCCTCCTTATCTCAAATATGAATGAATTGTCATATTTTTTACCCATTCTGAATTTATGTACATCACTTCCTGTCCACTCGTATTTCTTTGTTCTTTTTAATTTTTTTTTTTATTTTCCCCTTTTCACCTCTGGGGTCTTCCTGAACCATTCACTACCCCCAGCCGAGAGGACAGGTAAGCAATTTGTTCCCACAGCTTTTTAACCAATGCTGCATTGTAACCATTCACGAGGTTATGTGCCAGATCAGCCAAGCGCAATTGTCTCTCTGTTAGAAAAGCTGAACCAAGACTAGTGGGGATGGGCACTCCTAACAAATTTCTAATATCTCTGCTGTTCAATTATGTAATAAAAATCCCCAACTCACTGATGGTCCCAGCCACCCTGATGCCTAAGGAGGTACCTGAAGTATGGACACCATGCTGGAACGTTTTCCATTTCCTGGGAAAGCTTATCCCTGACGGACAATTACATTTTTCATAGTTTGATGTTGGAAGGATGAGAGATAGCAGCAGCAGCATTTTCTTTTTTTTTTGACATTAACATTCATCATTTAAAAAAAGCCCATGGCCAGAATTTTCAACTTGGCCGACGGATGCGGGTTCAGCCGGAAAACGGACTGCTGACCGCGATTTCATGCTGACTGGCCAATTAACGACCAGCCAGCGTGAAGCGTGCGCTGAAAAGCTCAACACTGCCAGGGTGGGGCCGGGAGGAGGGCAGGCGATGACATCGACCGGTGAGCGAGGACAGAGAGAAAGTTCCCTGAAGGCAGAGAGCTGCCTCACGGAATTACAGACCCAAAAGCCAAGAAATAAAGTTTTGAAAATCAGAAAAAAAATGTCCAAGCGTCAGAATCAAGCGCCTGAACATATAGCTGATAAAAATACTGCCCACAGATTTTTATTTTTACTTTATTTAATAGCGGAAACATTATCCCGCCCTTGGATGAGGTTTGATGAAAAATGTAAAAGCCATCTGGCCAATTTGCCCATACACCAACCATAAGGTTGGACAGGCCACAAAAAATTGGAGACAATCGCGCCATTAATGGGCTTAATTGCCCTCTTAATTGGCAGTGGGTGCACTTCCAACTTTTGCACATGCCCACTTAGCGAAATATCGTGCGAGCACAGGGTGACGTCGGGACTCTCACCCGACGTCTTCTCGCACGATTTTATGCCTGATCGGGTTGGGTACTCGCCCACCCACGGGATGTGAAATTCAGCCCCATACGTTTAGTGAATTCAATCCTGCAGCCTGGACTCTTATGCACATTAGTAACAAACTGCCTTGGCGGTAATGGATCCACATGAAATAGTAATGCCAGTATAGAATTGGCAGTGTTCGTTTTGCAAATGTATGTTTCAAGGCTTTACTCTTTGTTCAAGGGTTGGATTAAATGGAGAATGCACTGACATTTCTATTGTGCCTTTCATATCCACAGACTATCCCCAAGCTGTTTTTAAATGCCTTTGAACTACTTTTGAACGTGTAGTCACTGTTGTTTTGTAGACAAACCTGTCAACTAGTACACACACAAACAAACAATGAGATGAATGACTAACTAGTCTGATTTTTTGATGTTAATGGTTGAGCGATAAATATTGGCCAGAAGACCAACTCCCCTATTCATCTTCTAATAGTGTCACAGACTCTTTTATGTCTGCCTGATGTAGATTTAACCTTTCAACCGAAAGCTGTTGCCCTGACAATGCAGCGTTCCTTCATTACTGCACTTGAGTGGCATTTTGCGTTAGTGAAATTACTCTTGCTCCCAGGATCTGACCGCTGTAAAATTCCTTGCCTCCCCCACTTTTCCCTTCTTCCTACATTCATAGACATTTAAGACCCATGCTTGATGTTAACTAATCTCTACATCTCCATCTGTTTCATCTTAGACACTTTTCAAACTTGGCGCCATGCTTCATGTTGGTGCTTTACCTAAATAACTCACTCGCAATAAAAATCCCAATGGCTGGAATTTTCCAGCCCCGTTTGGTGGTGGGTGTCATGGCAGGCAGGGGTGGACAATATGTCAGGAAAGCCAAAAATCAGTTTCACGCCATCGTGAAACGAGTTTGCGACCGCCCACTGCGCCCATCAATGGTAGGCCGGGGTTTCCCACTGTCCAACATCGGGAACGTAATTTTAATGCATTTGCATCTCATCATCGTGCCAGCTCGCTAGAATCATCCCCCACGCTGGATCATCCAGGCACATCGGCGCAATAAGAAGACAACTACCTAACCAAAACTAATATCACAAAATATGTTTTGGAAAGAATTATTACTGTTTGAAATAATATAGTATGATGTAAAATCAAAAGAATTAGGAGCGGGAGTAAGTTAATCAGCCTCATTGAGTCTGCTCGACCATTTAGAAAGATCATGGCTGACCCGATTGTGGCTTCAAGTCCACGTTCCTGTCTGCCGCCCATAATCTTTGACTCCCTTGTAGATCAAAAATATGTCTAAATCAGCCTTGAATATATTCAATGACCCAGCCTCCATTGCTCCCTGGGAAGAGAATTTCAAAGAGTAACAACCCTCTGAGTGAAAAATTCCTCCTCATCTCTGTCTTAAATGGGAAACCCCTTATTTTTAAACTGTGCCCCCTAGTTTTACATTACCCCACAAGTGGAAACATCCTCTCAGCACTAACCTGTCGCGCTCCCTCAGCATCTTATATGTTTCAACAAGATCACCTCTTATTCTCCTAAACTCCAGTGAGCATGGGCCAACTGCTCAACATATCCTCATAAGACAACCCCTTCATTCAAAGTAATTAGCCAAGTGGATCTTCTCTGAACTGCTTCAATGCAGGTATGTCCCTCCTTAAGTAAGGAGACAAAACCTGTACGCAGGGCTCTAGGTGTGGTCTCACCAGTGCTCTGTACAGTTGTAACAAGACTTGCCTACTTTTATACTCCATCCCCCTTGCAATAAAGGCCAACAAGATAGTGTATAATAGTGCATGAGTGTTTATTGCCTCATATTAGAATAATGGTCAGGGGAATGTCATGCATGAGTTCTTTAAGCAATCATCCATGAATGCAATCAACAGTACATTCTAGGTTTAGTTCCCAGTCAGTGTTTCCACTCTTCTCCCAGTCCTACCCATAGGAAATGGCCACTATAATAAGACCATAACAATTTTAAGGAGTAGTCTCAGGCATTTATGCCCAGAAAATGTGACCTGTTATGATATCATTCAACCCATTCTCTCCCCAACAGTACATGCTATTGTCTCTTGTACCTACTCGTGCTGTCTAATTTATGATAGTTCCCTGAAATTCCGTCCACAACTCAATCACCCTTGCATTTATGAGGTTCTACCTTATGACTACCTTACTTAGCTCTAAATGTTGCCTGTGTCCCTTGATATTTAAACATTTTCTTATAAAATCCATGTAAAATGTTTGTTCCAAGATATGTTGAAGAAAATATGTAGGAAATTCAATGTTGCAATGAAGACAGGTGTGATAGCACAGGTCGAGTGGGCGGAATTTTACGGCCCTTTCACAGCAGAGGTGGGGCCAGAAAATGAGGTGAGCTGTTCAAAAGTCCATGGACTTCGGTGGGTCCAGAAAATTCCACTGTCGGGAGGGGCCATAAAATTCTGCCCAGTATTTCTGAGACCTGGGCTAATGATCCAGAGACACGAATTCAAGTCCCACTAGGGCAGCTGAGGAATTTGTATTCAGTTTATTTCACAAAATTTGAGATAAAAAGCTAGAGTCAGTAATGGCAATCATAAAAATGACTGGATGGGTGTAAAAGCCCATTTGGTTCACTAATGCCCTTTAGGGAAGGAAATCTGCCATCCTTACTTGGTCTGGCCTACGTGTGACTCCAGACCTACAGTAATGTGGTTGCTCTTAACTGCCCTCTGAAATGGCCTAGCAAACCACTCAGTTGTATCAAACTGCTACAAAATGCAGTCAAAATAAAACCGACGGACCACCTGGCATCGACCTAGGCATCAGAAATGACAAAGGGACATCTTGCATGCCCAGTTGACCTTGCAAAGTCCTTCTTACAAACATCTGGGGGCTGGTGCCAAAATTGGGAGAGCTGTCTCACAGACTAGTCAAGCGACAGCCTAACATAGTCATACTCACCGAATCATGCCTTACAGATAATGTCCCAAACACCGCCATCATCAATGCTGGGTATGTCCTGTCCCACCGGCAGGGCAGGCCCAGCAGAGGTGGCGGCATTAAGTTGGGCGGGGTGGCCCTGTGAGTGCTCAACATTGTCTCCGAACCCCATGAAGTTTCATGGCATGAGATCAAACACAGGCAAGGAAACCTCTGCTAATTACCACCTACCACCTTCCCTCAGCTACTGAATCAGTGCTCCCGCATTTTGAACACCACTTGAAAGAAGCACTGAGAGTAACAAGAACACAGAATATACTGTGTTCACACTGAGAACACCCTCCATCATGTTGTGTGGCATTACCACCATGCTAAATGGGACAAATTCAGAACTGATCTAGCAACTCAAAGCTGGGCATCCATGAGGTGCTGTGGGCCATCAGCAGGCGAATTGTATTTAACCACAACCTGTAACCTCATGGCCCAGCATATCCCCCACTCTACCATCACCATCAAGTCAGGGGATCAATTCTGGTTCAACGATGAGTGTAGGGCAGCATACCAGGAGCAGCATCAGGCATACCTAAAACTGAGGAGTCAACCTGGTGAAGCTACAACACAGTACTTGTGTAGTGAACAGCAGAAGCAGCATGCAGTAGACAGACCTAAGTGATCCCACAACCAACAGATCAGATCTAAGCTCTGCAGCCCTGCCACATCCAGTCATGAAAGGTGATGGACAATTAATAACTAACAAGAGGAGGCTCCACAAATATCCCCATTCTCAATGATCGAGAAGCCAGCACATCAGTGCAAAAGATAAGGCTGACGTATTTGCAATCATCTTCAGCCAGAACTGCCAAGTGGATGATCCATCTCAGCCTTGCAACATTCCAGCATTAGTACTGAAGACTTGTGCTCCAGAACTAGCCGCACCCCTATCCAAGCTGTTGCAGTACAGCGATAACACTGGCATTTACCCGGCATTGCGGAAAATTGCTCAGGTATGCCCTATTCCTAACGAGCAGGACAAATCCAACCCGGCCAATAATCACCCCATCTGACTACTTTCAATCATCAGCAAAGTGATGGAAGTAGTGAGAGTGACTGCCCTTGATATGAAGGCAGCATTTTACTGAATGTGACATCAAGGAACCCTTACAAAACAATGAGAATCAGGAAAGCTGTCCGCTGGCTGGAGTCATACCTAGCCCAAAAGAAGAAGATTGTAGTTGTTGGAGGTCAATCATCTCAGTCCAAGGACATTACTGCAGAAGTTCCTCAGGGTAGTGTCCTAGCTCCAACCATCTTATGCTGCCTTATCAATGACCATTCCTCCATTATCATCCGTGGGAAGTGAGGATGTTCACTGATTGCACAATGTTCAGCACCATTCATAATTTCTCAGATAATGAAGCAGTCAATGCCTGCATTCAGCAAGACCTAGACAACATCCAGGCTTGGGCTGTTAAGCGACAAGTAACTTTCGTGCCACACAAGTGCCAGGAAATGACTATCTCCAACAAGAGAGAATCTAACCATCTCTCCTTGACCTTCAATGGCATTACCATCACCGATTCCCCCACTATCAACATCCTGGGGGTTACCATTGGCCAGAAACTGAACTGGACTAGCCATATAAATACTGTGGCTACAAGAGTAGGCCAGAGGCTAGGAATCGTGTGACGAGTAACCCATCTCCTGACTCCCCAAAGCCTGTCCACCATCTACAAGACACAAGTCAGGAGTGTGATGGAATACTCCCCATTTGCCTGGATGAATGCGGCTCCCACAACGCTCAAGAAGCTTGACACTGTCCAGAACAAAGCAGCTCACTTGATTGGCACCCCATCCACAAACATTCACTCCTTCCACCACTGAAGCACAGTAGCAGCAGTGTGTACCATCTACAAGATGCATTGCAGCAAATCACCAAGGCTCCATCAACAGCACCTTCCAAAGCCATGACTGCTACCATCTAGAAGGACAAGGGCAGCAGATACATGGGAACACCACCACCTGGAAGTTCCCCTCCAAGTCACTCACCATCCTGACTTGGAAATATATTGCCATTCCTTCACTGTCTATGGGTCAAAATCGTGGAACACCCTCCCTAACAGCACTGTGGGTGTACCTACTGCAGCGGTTCAAGAAGGCAGCTCACCACCACCTTCTCAAGGGCAACTAGGGATGAGCAATAAATGCTGGCCCAGCTAGCGAAGCCCATACCCTGTGAACGAATAATAAAAAAATATATGCTTTCCTGCTTTTCAGCCTCCCTGTCACCTTGCAGTTTATCACAAGGCCTAGGTTTCCCAGTCTTGTTTCAGTATTTGATTGGGGAAAAAAGCTATGCTTTATTTGCATTCATTTTTGATTGTTCATTAAAGAAAAGAAAATAAAGACCATATATTAAATTAAAGCTAACTTCAACATAATGAGGCAATGAGGGGTCATTGCACAAGATGCAGTGGCCATCGGGGGATCCTGGTTAAATGTAGGCATTGATAATAGTTTTAACATTCCTGCCTGATTCCTGACCCACAGTTACCTTGAGAAAAGCTTGCAAAATAAGCCCTAAAATGTCAAATCCAAGATATGGAGAGTGAAAGTTATGCATTTAAACCCGGTGTTGAGAAATGGAAAGGTTACACATGTCATGTGAATTTTATTTCTCTTTATATATTTGTCCAGGGACTTGTGGATCCATGACACTTGTGTTAAGAATTTTAATTGTTGTTTTCATTTAAAGAACTTGGCCACCTTTATCCTATCAACAGCTTTATGCAGGGTCTCAGGCTGTGATTGTCTCACAAATAGAATAACCTAATTGAATGCAATTACTTTATTTTCTTTGATTGAAAAATGATTGCTTTCTTCCTCTGAATGATTCATTGTTAGTTCCTGGCACATTATATGCTCTTTGAGAATGCTTGTTGAATTGTACTGACCCACTATTTTTGTCAGTGCTGCATAACAAATGATTGTAATCTGATATGAAGATGTCCCATATGTAGCAGTGCAGAGAGCCCTAATTTAATTGGAATTATCCATTGTCCTCCATATTCTAGTTCGCTTTTATCTTTCCTCCTTTTCTCAAAGTGATAAGAGTCCTGCTTAAAATTCAAGCATTGAACAGGTTGTAAATATTCTGCTACAACAATAATTCATTTTGTTCCAAACAAAAGCAAAATACTGCAGATGCAGGAAATCTGAACTAAAACCAGAAAATGCTGTGAAAACTCAGCAGTTCTGACAACATCCGTTGAGGGAGAGACAGAGTTAATGTTTCCAGTCCAGCACGTCTCGTCGTCGAGTTCCAAAGAGGAGTCCTGTTCGACTCAAAACTTTAACTCTGTTTCACTTTCTCCAAGATGCTGCCTGATCTGAGTTTTTCTAGCACTTTCTGTTTTTATTTCAATTCATTTTATGTTATTTCATTTTGTTCATTGCCAGTTGAGTAAAGCTAATTTGCTTGAGCTTTTTTTTTGTGCCAATTGGTACTTTTTTTTATTTTGATGTTGTCATTATTTGTTTTAACTGATTTTGTTGTTTTAATCTAAATAGACAGACTTCGAAAAAGATGTGGACATTGCATGCCGATCAGGTAAGAATTAATGAGTTAATTATCACTTCTGTTTAATGACCACAATGGCGGTAACTTTGAGGTTTGGCAGGGGCATAAAACTGGTGACAACAGATTGGCTGCAAATTATACACGATGTTCCATTTGTTGGGAGGAGGAAATCGGGTGAGCTGTATAAGAGAAGGCTGATCCAATACGTCCCTGTCAAAATTGAAAGTTTCCTCCATGCCTAGCATAAATTCTATCACATCCTTCAGGGCATAACGACACAGGAGGCTTGTGCCTAACTTTAGACAGAGCACCCTGAATTGGCTGCAAGTCCACATTCCCCCCCACCCCTTTCTTCCAAGATGTTGTGATGAAGTTAAAATACTCTGCAATTTCATGCTAAATTCAAACCTAGACCTCATTTTCTGACTGAAACCTTCTCCACTGCAGAAAGGGAAAGTTAATTTGGAAAATGCACAACTTAAATGTTTAAATGATACAGACCTCACAGAATTTTTTTCCCCCACCTACCCCACTCACTCATGAAAAAACAAGTTAAGTGGCTGAATTAAGGACATGCCCCTAATAGTCTAAATATTCATATTTTAAAGCCTCGTGTATTAGACTAGAAATTTAGGCCAATGCTTGGTGGTTGAAAATGAATGAGGAAATCTTATATGCAAGTTATTATGGCGTATTATTTTGTTGTTAACTCTGAAGATTGTGCTCATCTAGTCCTGGTCTGGCCCCACCCTTGTTCTGAGTTCTCCAGTGCTTTCTCAGTCATCCTGTTTCCCACTCTCCTTATGCTGCCTACCCTTCATTCTCCTCTGTCAGGTCCTTGATCTCCTGTTCCTATACCTCAGGCTCCTGATGCCCCATTCTCCTTTCCCAGCTTCCTGGTCTCCTGTTCCCATTTTTTCAGCTCCTTGATCTCTCACTCCTTGTCTCTGCCTAACAGAGACCCTCATGTAATACAGTCAGTGCACATCAAAACAAGCTTAACATTTTTTGGGGAGCATGGAATGATTTGGAGATTCTGGGATGACTTTATACATGTGCCATAATTGTTTCTTTTTTTGGCTCGGAAATGGGAGGACCATCTTGTGTGCAAGACAGTTATACGCAAATGAAAGTCATTATTGTTTTTGTAGGAATGCCAAGATAAGCAACATGAGATCACTATGTGGAAAAGTGCTTGCATTCTGCTCCCTTTAAACCTTGGGAAACCCAACTTGGAGGTGTTGCTGAGATTATAGGGTATAAGAGAGATGAATTAACGTGCATGGTTGAATTAAATTGATTGTCAGAATGCGCTATTGTGACTAAGGCAGTTTGTGTTACTTTAAGTCCAGTAGACTGTCGAGCTGAGTTATCATCCAGATCAGTTCCTGCCATAGCATCATTAGCATTCACTATCGCCAAAAATCAGCAGAAATGTAAATTAAACAGTGCTATAACTGAGTCAAAATAACTCACGCAACCGAAGTACTGAGTTCCTTGTGACCTAGTGAAGGTGCATGTCCTCACATTCTTAATGATGTATTGGGGTGTGTATCCACATTCCTGGTGGTCAATTGGAAAAGTATGTGGCCATGTATACAGTAGTCGAATAAAGATGTTCCTAGTCATTTATTGAACTTGTATGGGATCACTTTCCTAACTAGTTGACTATGTTCTTAATGATCTATTAAAGGTAAATGTCCCCATGTTGCCGATGGTCTAGTGGAAAAAGAACATAAGAACTAGGAGCAGGAGTAGGCAATTCAGCCCCTTGAGCCTGCCCCGCCATTCAGTACGATCATGGCTGATCTCATTTCGACCTCAACTCCAATTTCCCGCCCTCTCCCCATAACTTTTCAGCCTGTTACTAATTAAAAATCTGTCTATCTCCTCCTTAAATTTATTCAGCATCCTGGCATCCACTGCACTCTGAGGTAGTGAATTCCACAGATTGTTTTTGACTAGTATAAGTGCCTATGCACAAGTTTCTGAAGCTGTGTGGAGGTCCAAGTGCTCATATCCCTAGTCGCCTGTCAGATCTATGTGTCCACGTTGTTGATGGTCTAGTGTAGGCAGCTATGCCAAGGTCCTTATTTGTAGGTATATTTTTCGGAATATTTAACCATCTGGAGCAGTACAATATGCTAAGGTTCTTGAGGGTCTAGTCAAGGTGTACATGGCCTAGTTAGTGATGGTTTAGTGGAGCTCTGTGTGCCCAGGTTTCTGGTGATTTGGTGGATATCTATGTGTCCAACTCACTGGTGGTCCTCCAGCAGAAAATTTTGACATTGTTTGCAATCAAATACACTTCAGTAACTTCATTTAAATGTACTTCAAAACATTTAGTACCATCATTTGACATAAAAATATGTAATTTGGAATGTTTTTATGGAAAAAACAGTCATCATTTGCCATCAAAAGTGCTCAATTGCCATCTTTTAAAATCATTGTGATGCCTTTTGATTGCTCTTGATTACTTCAGTGGTCATTAAAGCATTTGGAAGTGGCTAAAAGCCATCAGGGCTGTGGTAAATTTGTGGAAGCGATCATTAACGTTTGGAAGCGATCATTAGCTTCAGAAGCAATCGTTAGTTTTCAGTAGTGATCATTAGCGTTCCAGTGATTGTTAATGTTCAGAAATGAGGATTAGCATTCAGAAGCTATCATTAGTGTTCAGAAACTATTGTTAGTGTTCAGAAGTGATCATTAGAGTTCAGATGTAATTGTTGATGTTCAGAAGCAACCATTAGTGTTCAAAAGCGATCGTTATTGTTCAGGAGTGATTGCCAGTGTTCAGAAGTGATCGTTCATGTTCAGAAGCAATCATTAGCATTCAGGAGCGATAGTGTTCAGGATTGAGCGTTGGTATTCTGAAGTGATCGTTAGTGTTCAGAAGCAATCATTTACACTCAAAGATGTTTATTGGTGATGAAAAGCATTCATTAGTACTGCAGCCTCTCTTCCCCCCCAACCCCCTTTACAGACCCCCCCTGACCGCATTTGCAGCCCTTCCCACCCAATCTCGCCTCCCGCCCAGCCTCGCCGTCCCCTGACCTCCCTGATGCCTGGCCTCGCCGATGCCTGGCCTCGCCTCTTCCCTTCCCTCATGCCCGCGCCCCCCGCAGCCTCTCGCCAACATCCTGCTTCCCATGCAGCCCATCAGCTTCTCTGACTGCCTCCGGCCCCCAAGGTTTGCTCAGTATCACCACCTCCACCCCAAGCTTGCCGAACCCCCAGCCCCAGGCTTGGCAGACACTAACCCCTTAGCTTGCTAGGACCCTTGACTCCAGATTGCCCCTCCCCAACTTGGGCCTGTCGCTGCACCCGGGACCCTGGCTGGATCCCCATCCCTGCCGTTGACTCAGGCCTACAGCTTCAACCCACCCCCTCCCCCGAACACACACCTCGTCCTGCTTTGTTCTCCCCTCCTGGCTCCTCATCGTGTTGGCCGTCTAATCTGGTCTGAGCATGTGCAGACACCAAAGATGCTCAGGGAGTGGCAAGAGGAGGCCCTGAGCAGGACTCCTTAGTCACTGCCCGGAGGATTCCAGGAAAAATCAAGTCCCGAAAAGCCCATGCATGGGGTGAGGAGGAGACGGGCAAATTCTGGGAAATCCCAGAAAATCTGCGACAGTTGGTCACCCTAGAGCCTCGATCACCGCCGTCACTCCGATCGTCGGCCTCACTCGCGGCCACCACTCTGATTTTCAGGCCTCGCTCGCGGCCGGCACTCTGATTTTCAGGCCTCGCTCGCGGCCGGCACTCTGATCTTCAGGCCTCGCTCGCGGCCGGCACTCTGATTTTCAGGCCTCGCTCGCGGCCGGCACTCTGATCTTCAGGTCTCGCTCGCCACCGTGACTCCGATTGTCGGCCTCACTCACTGCCACCACTCCAATCTTCAGGCCTCGCTTGCTGCCACCACTCCAATCTTTAGGACTCACGCTCTGTCACTCCGGTCCTCGGGCCTCACTCTCCGCTACCACACAGCTTCCGACTGCTCATTGCTCCTTCAGTCGTTCTCTCCTCATTTGCTGAGGAGATGATCAGCCCCCTCCAACCACATGTAGAAGGCTGACTGACTCTTTGGGGATGAATTTCCATGGGGGAGCCCCAATGCCCTGCAAAATATTTACGGAGGCTCAGTAGTTTAGCCAGAAAAATGACTCCAGTACAACTCGGAGAACCCCTGTGAAAACTCCACCTCCTTAGCGTCTACACTAACATCTGGAATATGGTCACTATGGGGGGGAAGTGACCAGAGGAGACCAGGGGGCTAAATTGGATAGAAATAATAGGGGAAAAAAAAGACTTGCATTTACATAGCGCCTTTTCACAACCACAGGATGTCTCAAAGACAGTGAAGCACTTTTTGCAGTGTAGTCACTCTTGTAGGGAATGTGGCAGCAAACTTCCACAACCAGCAAAGTGAGAATGACTGGATAATCTGTTATTGTGATGTTGATTGGGAAATAAATATTGGACACTGTATCTTGTAAGCCTGCCTGAGGGGGAAGACTGGACCTTAATTTAATGTCTCCTCCAAAAGACAGCACCTTCAACAGTGCAGCATCCCCTTAGCGTAAGAGTATTGAACTCAAAGTCCTGGAGCGGGACTTGAACCCACAACCTTCTCACCCTGAGGAGGCAGTGATACCATCTTAAAGGGGAGGAGCATTGTGGCTTGAGCAGGTGCTGGTAATTGTGCAGTAGGTGAGTCTGACCTGGGAAACATTAAATAATGGCACAATGTAGGAGAGAGCAGGAGCCGAGGTTCTCTGACGCTGTGCTGGAGGCCTTGGTGAAGGAAGTGGAAAGGAGTAGGGATGTCCTGTATCCACAAAGGGGCTCAGAGGTTCTCCAGACACACACTCAAAAGGTAAACTGATCAGATAGCTATCTCAGTCACTGTGAAGAATATAATGGCCTGACGATCTGGATGCAGTGTCGCAAGATGATCAATGACCTTGCCCAAGTGATCGAGCTCAGTGAATGTGAATGAATGCCATATTCCTGCCCACAGCAGCACCAGCCTCAGACACTGCTCCATTCACCACACCCCCATCACTCAGCTATCAACAATCAAGACTCATACCTCACATTCAGAGCTTCACCTCACCTCCACACACTTAGCACTGCTGGAAGCCTCATATTCACATCTCACAGCATGCACGTACCATGCTATTCAACTATGATAGGCACATCACCCAGACACATTGCACCACACTCATTGACACACTTTCCTCTCTCTTGAAGGATAAGGTGGCAGACAACCTGGGGCAGCAGGAGCTAACTGAAGAGGGACAGAAACAACTGCATGCCCTAACCCCCATGGAGAAAATGGTGCTGGCCATTAATGGGGTGGCATTGTTGAGAACATGGCCAGCAGCAAGGCTGAAATCATCAAAAACAGGATCATCCTCACACCTAATCCTGTTTCCACATCTTACTTCCCCCACACCCTCTCCAAGTTTCCAAGTTGCAGATAGTTTAAGCATGCACCCCTTATTTTCCCCGTACCCCTCCTTGCTCCACAACCTCATCCTAGTGCCTTTATGCTTTCAAATCGCCAAGAGGTACAATCTGGTCAGGCACTGGAGGAACAGCAGGAAGCCAGTGATGTTGAAGAAACGCTGTCAATCGATTTCACACATCACACCAACTCCACACATCTTATCAGATCAGAGGCAGGACCTTCAGATGGTGAGAGCCCGGCTATGAATGGGCTACAGTCAAGGCAACTATAGCACAGGTCCCAACTCTCTGGAGGGCGAGATCGCACATGGTTCCACTGCAGAGAGGTCAGAAGATTATTACAATGGGGCAGTCTCCAGAAGAGCACTGCCTGAAAACCTTCATTCAATGTCAAGGAGCATGGAGGAGTCCAGCACCAACTTGCCACAGGGCTTTGAGCAGAGTTTGAGCCCATCTTTCCAGTGTGAAAGTGGTGGCCGACTCCACTTGTGGCCTTGTATCTGACAGCTGAGGTTTCAGCCTCCATTGCAGCACAAACCACATCCACCCAATGTCTGTCTGAGTGCTGCAGTCTGAAGCTGAGACTGGTGTCATCATGGCTGTGGATCTCAGGGTGCAAAGGAACTTGCAGGGTCAAGCTATCTGTCCTTTTTCAGATTACCAGGTTTGCTGAGGTTCCACCCCTAGGGGAGAATGACAGCATTCATCCTCCTACCGCTGTCCTCCACCTCCTTTTCACACTCCTGCTCTTCAGCTGCTTGCTGTACAGCTGGCAGGGCTGACGCCTCCTGATGGTGAGGTTGTGCAGCATGCAGCAGATCACCACTAATCTTGACACCTGCTCTGCCGAGTACAGCAGGGCACTTCCGGAGCAGCCCAGGCAGCGCAGGTGTTGTTTCTGCATGTTAATAATTTACCCTATCACATTTTATATGGCAGCCAGGCTTTCATTATGGGCTGAATTTTATGCTGATGGGGTGGGAAATCGCGTGAGATGACGTTGGGCAAGTGTCCTGACATCATTTCGCGTGATATTTCAGTCAGTGGGTGCATGCAAAAGTCGGAATTGTGCCCGCCAACAATTAAGAGGGCAATTAAGCCCATTAGCAGTCCAATTGTCTGTCATTTTCAGTCGCCCATTCAACCTTAGGGTTGGTGGGCGGCCAAATCGGCCAGGCAGACTTTGCATTTTTTCAAACCTCATCCAAGGGCGGGATGACATTTCCGTTATTGAATGAAATAAAAATGGAAATCTGTGGACAGCATTTTTATCATCTGTATGTTCAGGTGCCTAATTATGATGCTTGGACATTTTTTTTCTGATTTTAAAAACTTTATTTCCTGGGTTGTGGGTCTTCAACTCCCTGAAGCAGCTCCCAGCCTTCAGGGAGCTTTCTGTCAGTGCTGGCTCGCGCCCGCGTTGACGTCATTGCCCGCCCTCCTCCCTCCCCCACCCCGGCAGCGCTGAGCTTTTCAGCACACGCTTCATGCTGGCTGGCCGCTACCATTACCCTGCATCATGGGGAAACCTACAATCTGAGCAAAGCAGCATGTTCACCCACCTGCTTCTCTCTGGTAAGAGATAATGAAAAGTTGTCAACTCCCATTGAATAAAGTCAATAACCTGCCTTATTTAACATTGGATGAACTCACTGCGAGAGGTTGTAAATATCTCCAGCTCCAGCTGGAGGAAGCCAAATGCACAGAATTTCATGGCTACGGTTACCTTCACAGCCACTGACAGTGCCGTCCTTCCTCAACCCTGAGGTTGCAGTTGTGAGTGCAGCAGGTGGCAGATTTCAATGAGGGTATCCTGACTGAAGCACACTGTTCCTCGCTGAGGTTCAAGTAGGAGAATTGCTCCCTGAACCTGGGCTGATATGGCCTCCTGTTGAGAGCCCTTCCCCCACCCCTCCCTCTTCCAGCGGCTTGTCCTGCTCTGCGTGGCCTCTCTTTGCCAAGTCAAACTGTAATCCAAGGGGAAGGCCTTACTTGTGAACCCATTTCTCAGAGCAATTAATATGTACGGAAGCCTTGATGACAGTAAAATGTCCTTCTGCACCTGTCTCAGTACTTCCTGTAGACTTTAGCAACCTTAAACAGTTATCGAAGGCAAAAAAAAACCCTTGCAGAATCATAACAACAGCCAGACAAAATCAATCAGCAACTAACCTGTCAGCAGTTGGTGATCCCTTTAAGTAGCACTGACTGGCGGGGTCCCCTTGATGTTGAAAACACATTACCCCACATTAGGTTAATACAGGCTATTAGCCGGAGTGTTAAGCTCAAAAATGACACAACTGTTGTCAGATCAACATTGCATACTGCTTGACGTCACGATTTGTCTGCTCTGCATATTTCCAACTGACATTCACTTCATGCATTGCTAATGCTCTTACCAATATGATATCCAGCACACTTTGCTCCCTATAGTGTGCTCACGTTCCATGGACACCATTTTGGACCTCTGAAGGCAACCATAGCACCTAAGAAACAGATGCTAATAAGCCCGATTTCTCATCCCAGGTGTCTACGAGCCATATACCATAACATGAATCAACATTTTTAGAGAATATAGAAGAAAATATTGACAAAATGGAAGTCAGGCATGTAAGGTCATCAGAGCCCATTATTGCTATCTGAAGTGATAAGTTGCTCCACAAATTGAATTTATTTGGTTTAAAATTATACAGAAGAAAAGGGAGGCTATAATTGTTGACAATTGCCTTTTAATGACAATATATGAGGAGAAGGCTGCATTAGCCACATTAAATCAAAATTCATGATATTAATTCCAGCATTCGAGCCAATGACGGTGCACAAATGAAGGGCAACCTTAGAGACACATTGCAAAGTAATGTTTAAGTGTTATGGCAAGAATCCAAAGCACCATAGTGAGGCCTGTTGCAAACATTTAATTACATCAGGACTGAGCTGAAAGCATAGCAAAGGTCATGAGGCACTTAAGTATGCACTTTCCATAACAAGAGTTGCTTGTCACATGGATGATGGAGAATATTAATGTGGATGACTATCCAACACAATGTTTATTCATCTTTAGTACTTACATCAGTGAGACCACTCACATTTTCAGGCAATTATTTTAGCTATTGAGCGAGCAAGTATCTCTCCATTTTGCTGTTACTATAGTAAGGACTGTTCAGCTATTATGAGAATGTTTATGTTTTATTTTTGATCATGCTTCTTGTAATATGCAAACTATATATTATAGACCTATGAACTACTGTTACATGTGTTATTCCTGAGGATATGGGTTGAAGCATCAAAGATTAAGGGTTTCAGTGAGAGGGTGTAGAACACTTTTCTCTACTTTTATCAATGAACATCAATCACTCCCAGGTCTGCTGTGACACTGTCACTTTGGTACAGGGTAAAGCCCCCTCTATTGTGTACCCACAGTGTACCTCAGCTCTGCCCTCAGCAGTGGCCCCCTAGAGTGTGGGTTTATTTCCACTTCCCACAACAGTTCTGCCCCACCGAATGGGATTGCTAATGTAGTTCTAGTTCTGCTGCTGAATTTTGGGCATCGCCATCCAGACCTAAGAGAATGGTGAATGCTTAAAAATATTACCCTTGTGGAAAGGTAGAAATAATTAAAGAGAAATGATATCTTGCAAAATTTCCTTCACAGAATGAAATTCAAAATATTTAAGTCAATTTGTCTTTGGGATTAAATTAAAAAAACAGGGTGTTCCACTTCTGTGCACTTTAATAAGCAGACAGCCCCACACGTACAATTTTATATTCAGGGTGTGATTTTAATCTATTTAATCTCATGTAAAAACTTGCCTGCCTCACTTACACAAGTCACACCAATGACAGCAGCTAACAGCTTTCCCCTGGCTGGAGTTTTTAGAACCAGGGGACACAGTCTTAGGATAAAGGGTGGGCCTTAGACTGAGGTGAGGAGGAATTCCTTCACTCAGTGGGTGGTGAATCTTTCGAATTCTGTGGCCCAGAGGGCTGTGAAGGCTCAGCCATTGAGTATGTTCAAGAAAGAAATTGCTAGATTCCTGGAGAGAAATTACATCAAGGGATATGGAGAAAGCGGTGACAAATGGGAATGAGGAGATGATCAGCCATGATCTAGATGAATGGCAGAGCAGGCTTGAGGGGCTGAATGGCCTACTCCTGCTCTTTTTTCCTATGTTCCTATGTAAAGAAGAGCATATTCCTTGACAAAGTACGTAATGTCAACTTAAAAGGACTTCTACATATTTCTCTCATCTCTCTCCCCACTTTGTTTTTCTTTGCCATTATTTATATTCCTGTTGAGTGGTTGATTTTCTTATTGGTGGGTAGGAGGGTCAGTTGGATGCAAACGTTTGGTATTGACAACAGTGTTATCTCTTTTATTTTGGATGTGCCCCACCAAAGATCATCTTGAACAGCACCATCGATCATCCCAGAGCAAGAGCTTATATAGATCTGGCCATACTAAAATGACGCCTATATATCCAAGCACAGGTGATTTTCAGTTCTGTACGGTTTGTGAATTTTACTGCTTTTTTGGTCCTTGTATCATTACTGTCATGTTGGAAATCTAAAACAACAGGAACACTAGGGTAGAAGTCACGTTATGAACACTTAATATGCAAACACCGCTTTAAATTGGACCAGATTTAAGGCATAAGAACCAGGAGTGAGATGGGAATTTATTTTGTACACAGTGCACATTATGATCTACCATAGTGGAATCACACTGCCTAAAAGGCTGGTGGAAGCAGGTTCAATTGTAACTTCCAGAAGGAAGTTGGGTAAATACTTGAAAGGGAGAGTTTTGCAGGGCTATGAGGAAAGGGTAGGAAATGGGATTAATTGGATAGCTCACTCAAAGGCACAATGAGCCTTTTTCTATGCAGGGTTAATCTATAGTTCTACACACAATTCTATGAACACTGCTTCCTGTTAATTCAATGGGGTAAAAAGTAGAGAGAGAGAGAGAGAGCAATTTGGTATGAGTGTGCTTATTATTTTGCAAGGACGCCCTCACCAGTAATTGCAATCTTTACATATCAAAAAATCTATAAAGCTATTTCCACAATTTTTGGTACACCTATGACTCTAGTAAAATAATTTGTGGTACTTTGGGGTAGCCAAGTGATTCTTCATCTGTGAAAAGAACCAAGAAACAAAACTATAAATACCAGTTTAAAAATAACACAGTAAACATCATCAGCAAAAAATGGAACAATGTTCAAATAATGGTACATAAATTTGACATGACAGGAAATAAGATGTTGAAGACAGCTGCTTGAAGGCGCATGTCATTCTGATATCTTGCGGCATTCCTGGTTGGATTGCTTGAGCATATAGGAGACAGCATCAGCTGGTCACAGTGAGGGCCTACCTGCTAGGAACTATTATAGTTATGGTAGATTGCAATTGCATGCAGCCAATATTATCGTGATGTTGAAAGCAAAAAGAGAACAATTTTATAAATCAGAATGACATTTTCCCCTGGGAACAAATCAGGTCCAGAAAATCTGTAGCTCAAGGTGACATTCGAGTCACTTCTTTGTGTCAAATGCCTTAATAGTGCAATATAAGCATTAGGATAATGTGCAACGCTTTTATTCCCTTTGTTATTCCTAAAAGGAACTGTGTTTGATTACTTATTAAACTGTGTTTAAATGCTGTGTTGCTTGCTATAACTGTTTGGCCTATTCTGTTGGAGTTCCACAGCCTTTCTAGAACCAGGGCACACAGTCTCACGATAGGGAAGATAAAAACATCACACAGTGTGGCCAGGACCTGCAAAGGCGGGCCTTAGAGAGTTCGGCAGGTTTCAAAAACCATTCCTTAAAGGACATTAATGAACCAGATGGGTTTTTACAGCAATCGTTCATTTCTATAACAATCGACAATAGTTTCACGGGCACCATTACTGAGACTAGCTTTCAATTCCAGATGGGCTCCGTAACCACTAATGTATTGGAGACTATCAACTAACCTTTTATTCCTCGCAAGGGTTTTTTTTTGCGGTAGGCTAATATCCCCATTTAAGACGGTGAAATATCTACAGGTAATACATATATCTCGTTCACTGCACAGCCTCTGCATGCAAGTCAATAGGCAATCGAGGTGGCCCTAGGTGAAGGGCATAACAGAGAATAGCAAGGTTGAAAGAGAAGACAAGGTAAATCAAAAAATAGTGATTGTATGATGCAAGTTTGAGTTTTAAAGGATTGTAGATTGTTGGAGATACGAAAGATTGAGGGGGGTGGGGGTGGTGAAGAATTCCAGGACACATTGAGGGAAGTAACTCCACATTTCTGAGATTCTGGGAGAAATTGAATGAGCAGTGAATTGTCATTTGAACAGCCGGGATGTAGGATGGTGGAAGACTGTGTGATGGCATAATTAGAGGGAAATGGTGGCATAGTGGTAATGTCACTGGACTAGCACTCCAGAGGACCAAGCTAATGCTCTGTTGACATGAATTCAAATCAAATTGAATTTAAATTCAATTAATAAAATCCGGAATTGAAAACTAGCCTCAGTAATGTTGCCCACGAAACCATTGTCGATTATTATAGAAATGAATGATCGTTGTAGAAACCCATCTGGTTCATTAATGTCCTATAAGGAAGGAAACTGCCATCCTTACCTGGTCTGGCCTACGTCTGACTCCAGGTCTACAGTAATGACTCTTAACAGCCCTCTGAAATGGCACTCAGTTCACAGGGATGGGCAACAAATGCTGACTTTGCCAGTGATGCCCACATCTCATGAAAGAATAAAGAAAAATAAATTGCATCTCAGAAGGGTGAAAACCTCAGAGAGGCATTTAGCATGATAATGTCAATAAAATAAAGATAGGCAACAAAAGCTAGGCACAGAGTGAGAGCTGAGAAAGGCATCACCCATTTCTTCTTGTTTGACATTGGAAGAAAGCTATTAGATGAGGCTCACAAATGTCAGAGCAATATTCAAGTTTGAGTGGATTTAGGCCTTATGGAAAGTGAGGAGCTGTTGATGGGTAAAGAAATGTTTGACAGGGAAGATAAATTCCCTTGAAGGCAACTTTAGCAACAAGGGTGAGGGAGTTACATTTGAGGGTCAGTGGGGATAGATCCAGAATGCTTAGATATGAAGCAAGACTTTGGGTTCAGTCATCAACAGTGCTAACTGTTGGCCTGACATGATAAAATGTCTCGAAGAATTAAAAGAAACAAGATTTCCATTGCTGTGTGAGGGGTCATTGAGAGTGAGTCATCCATTTTTACCCAAGAAGAATGAAGATTGTGTGCATTGAGGAAGCACCATTTGAAGAAAGTCGATTGTACAGTGAATTTGTGAGAAAATTGTGGATAGGGTTGGCAGATGAGCAGTGAAAGTTGCTGAGGTGAAGAAGGGAACAGAGTGAGAAAAAAGCAGGAGGAACACCTGAAATAGTGATAAGGAATCAAAAGATTAGCTGCAATACAACGAGACTCATTTAAGAAACTAATTAGGCCTGATGGTCTTAAATTTGTTAGTATGCAAGCAAAGGCCATACATGGTTCAAGTGAGAATGGTTGGAAACTATTTACTTAGAAGGCGCAACTGGGACCGGGACAGGTATAAAAAGCAACAATACAAGTTTCCGCAAGGGAATTTTTAACAAAATCTTTGCGAAGGATATCAAAGCTAACAGCAAGAAATAAAAATTATATTAACATATGAGGTTGTAGATGGGAATGTGAGCCTATTAAAGCCTGGTGCAAGCAAGGCTAAACTGGGTAAGAAGAAAATGGCAAACTTTGTATTTGTTTTCACAGTGAAGAAAGAGGGTAAAATGCCAACAGTATAAGGGCAGTAAAAAAGAGGTCAATGAGACGAACTCAGTTGATTTAATATCAGTAAAATAATGGTAATGGAGAAAATAATTGGACTTAAAGCAGACAAATCTTCAAGACCTGAAGACTTCCACCACAGCATGTTAGAAGAAATAGATGAGGACATTGTAGATGCATTAATGGATTTCTTTAATGCCATTAAATGAGTGCAATCCTTTACATAGCTCAAACAGAAACAAAATACTACAGATGCTGTAAATCTGAAACAAAACCAGAAAATGCTGGAAATGCTCAACAGATCAGGCAACATCTGTGGAGAGAAAAGGAGAGAGTTAATCTTTCACATTGATATTAAAGCTAGTTCTTAACAGATCTAGAAGAAGTTTTTTTTAACTCATTCACGGGATGTGGGCTTCACTGGCTGGGCCAGCATTTATTGAGAAGGTGATGGTGAGCTGCTTTCTTTAACCACTGCAGTCCATGCGGTGTGGGTACACCCACAGTGCTGTTAGGAAGGGAGTTCCAGGATTTTGACCCAGCGAAGTGAAGGAACGGCGATATATTTCCAACTCAGGATGGTGAGTGACTTGGAGGGGAACTTCCAGGTGGTGGTGTTCCCATGTATCTGCTGCCCTTGTCCTTCTAGGTGGTAGTGGCCATGGGTTTGGAAGGTGCTGTCAAGGAGCCGTGTGAATTCCTGCAGTTCATCTTGTATATGGTACACACTGCTGCTACTGTGCGTCAGTTTTGGAGGGAGTGAATGTTTGTGGATGTGGTGCCAATCAAGCAAGCAGCTTTGTCTTGGATGGTGTCAAGCTTCTTGAGTGTTGTGGGAGCTGCACTCATCCAGGCAAGTGGGGAGTATTCCATCACACTCCTGGCTTGTGCCTTGTAGATGGTGGACAGGCTTTGGGGAGTCAGGAGATGAGCTATTCATTGCAGGATTCCTAGCCTCTGACCTGCTCCTGTAGCCACAGTATTTATATCGTTGGTCCAGTTCAATTTCTGGTCAATGGTAATCCCCAGGATGTTGATAGTGGAGGATTCAGTGATGGTAATGCCATTGAATGTCAAGGGGCGTTGGTTAGATTTTCTCTTGTTAGATATGGCCATTGCCTGGCACTTGTGTGGTGCGAATGTTACTTGCCACTTGTCAGCCCAAGCCTGGATATTTTCCAGCTCTTGCTGTGTTTGGACATGGACTGCTTCAGTATTTGAGGAGCAGTGAATGATGCTGAACATTGTGCAATCATCAGTGAACATCCCCACTTCTGACCTTATGGAAGGAAGGTCATTGATGAAGCAGCTGAAGATTGTTGGGTCGCGGACACTACCCCGAGGAACTCCTGCAGTGATGCCCTGGAGCTGAGATGACTGACCTCCAAAAACCACAACCACCTTCCTTTGTGCTGGGTATGACTCCAACCAGTGGAGAGTTTCCCCCCAATTGCCATTGACTCCAATTTTGTTAGGGCTCCTTGATGCCACACTCGGTCAAATGAGGCCCTGATATCAAGGGCAGTCACTCTCACCTCACCGCAGGAGTTCAGCTCTTTTGTCCATGTTTGAACCAAGGCTGTAATGAGGTCAAGAGCTGAGTGGCCCTGGCGGAACCCAAACTGGGCGTCATTGAGCAGGTTATTGCTAAGCAAGTGCTGCTTGATAGCACTGTTGATGACCCCTTCCATTACTTTACTGATGATGGAGAGTAGACTGATGGGGCAGCAACTGGCCAGGTTGGATTTGTCCTGCTTTTTGTGTGCAGGACATACCTGGGCGCTTTTCCACATAGCCAGGTAGATGCCAGTATTGTAGCTATACTGGAACAGTTTGTCTAGGTGCGTGACAAGTTCTGGAGCAGAAGTCTTCAGTGCTTTTGCCGGAATATTGTCAAGCCTTTGCAGTATCCAATGCCTTCAGCTGTTTCTTGATATCATGTGAAGTGAATTGAATTGGCTTGAAGACTGGCATCTGTGATGCTGGAGACCTCCAGAGGAGGCCGAGATGGGTCATCCACTCGGCACTTCTGGCTGATGATTATAGCAAATGCTTCAGCCTTAACTTTTGCACTGCTGTGCTGGGCTCCCCCATCATTGAACGTGGGGATATTTGTGGAGCCTCCTCCTCTGGTGAGTTATTTAATTGTCCACCACCATTCACCACTGGATGTGGCAGGACTGCAGAGCTTAGATCTGATCCATTGGTTGTGGAATTGCTTAGCTCTGTCTATCCCTTGCTGCTTATGCTGTTTGGCACGCAAGTAGTCCTGTGTCATAGCTTCACCAGGTTGACACCTCATTTTTAGGTGTGCCTGGTGCTGCTGCTGGTTTTGAGCAAGTGGGAGGGAAGAAAGAAGAGTAGTCTGTGACAGGGTAGAAGGCATGAGTGATTAAATGACAGAAGGAGACAGTAATGGGGCAAGAAAAGAAACAAAAGATGGGCCTAGAGGAGATGTGAATATAAAAAAAACCATCAGCCACAGATGCAGTCCAAAACAAAATATTGGGCCAGATGTTATGATTTGAAATTGTTGAACTTGGTGTTTGGTCCTGAAGGCCGCAAGATGCCTAATCGAAAAATAAGGTGCTGTCGCTCGAGTATGCATTGACCTTCACTGGAATTCTGCAGGAGGTTGAGGACAGAGAGGTCAGAGTGGGAGTGCAGCAGAGAATGAAAATGGCAGACTACCAGAAGCTCAGGGCCGTGCTTGTGGACTGAATGGAATTTACAAAGCAGTCACACAATTTGTATTTGGTCTCCCAAAATGTAGAGGAGACTGCATCATTAGCAATGAGTACAGTATACTAAATTGAAAAAAAAGTGCAAGTAAATAGCTGTTTCACCTAGGAGCAATGTTTGGGACTTTGGGCAGTGAGAAGGACAATGATAAAAGGGAATTGTATCTCCTGCGATTGGATGGAAAGGTGCTGTAGGGATGGGAGTGGGTGATAGAGGAGTGGACCAGGGATAGAATGGTCACATCTGAATTGTGAAAGGCGATGGGAGGGGAAGATGTGATTGGTGGTGGCATCATGCTAGAGGTGGCGGAAATTGCAGAGGGTAATCCGTTGAATACAGAAGCTGGTGGGGTAGAAGGTTGGGACAAGGGGTACCCTTGGGCTTATGGCTCTGAGAGGGAGGGGAAGGTATGAAAGTGAAAGCACAGGATTTGCAATGGAAACAGTCGAGGGCCCCATCAACAAGGGTGAGGGAGAATCCTTGGCTGAAGGCCATTTTTTGCATATATCTTTACATGGTGTTGTGTATTCCAAAATTGTGCCTTTGGGTTGGAAATGAGATTTTCATTTTTATTTTCATGGGATTTGGGCATCCCTGGCTAGACCAGCAGTTATTGCCCTTCCTTAATTGCCTTTGAGAAGATGGTGGTGAGCTGCCTTCTTGAACCACTGCAGTCCATGTGGTATAGGTACGTCCACAGTGCTGTTAGGAAGGGAGTTCCAGGATTTTGACCCAGTGATAGTGAATGAATGGCGATATATTTCGAAGTCAGAATGGTGAGTGACTTGGAGGGGAACTTCCAGGCAATGGTGTTCCCATGTGTCTGCTGCCCTTGTCCTTTAGATGGTAATAGTCGTGGGTTTGGAAGGTGCTGTCTAAGGAGGCTTGATGAGTTCCTGCAGTGCATCTTGTAGATGGTGCACACTGCTACCACTGTGCATTGATGGTGGAGGGAGTAAATGTTTGTGGATGTGGTGTCAATCAAGTGGGCTGCTTTATCCTGGATGGTGTCAAGCTTCTTGAGTGTTGTTGGAGCTACACTCATCCAGGCAAGTGGAGAGTATTCCTTCACACTACTGACTTGTGCCTTGTAGATGGTGGACAGGCTTTGGGGAGTCAGGAACTGAGTTACCCATCGCAGGATTCCTAGCCTCTGACCTGCTCTTGTAGCCACAGTCCAATTCAGTTTCTGTTGAATTGTATCCCCCCCAGGATGTTGATAGTGGGGGGATTCAGCTACTGAATGTCAAGGGGCGATGATTAGATTCTCTCTTGTTGGAGACGGTCATTGCCTGGCACTTGTGTGGTGCGAATGTTACTTGCCACTTGTCAGCCCAAGTCTGGACATTGTCCAGGTCTTGCTGAATTTGGACATGGACAGCTTCAGTATCTGAGGAGTTGTGAATGGTGCTAAACATTGTGCAATGATGGAAGGATGGTCGTTGATGAAGCAGCTGAAGATGGTTGGGCCTAGGACACTACCCTGCGCAACAGTTTATACTACAGGTGAAAAGGGTGCTGATTGGTTAGCAAGCTGACTCTGTTTGGCCAAGGCAATTGCCATGGAGAAAGCAAACAAGAACTATAAGCCCCCCAAGCTCCCGGGTAATTCAAAAAAAAGGTGCAAAGTTTGAACATATTCGTTTTGTTGCTGAGAACAGGTCCCTGTGTATGAATGTATGTCGCTTCTAGCTCCAATGTTTATCTTAAATTGGTTGTTAGTGTAGCTATTAGCACATTCAGGATTGTTCAGCAAGTACTGTCCAATCACAGAATCACATCTAACAGTAGTTGTTTTGGTTTGGGTTTTGCAAGTGTTGGCTGGTTGAGTACATTGAAACTATCATTGCACTTGCTGTCTCTGTCCTGACAGTTTTTCACACCCAGAGTACCCTGCACAGTTTGGTCTCCTTACTTAAGGAAGAATATCTTGCATTAGAAGAAGTTCAGAGAAGGTTCACTAGGCTGTTTCCGGGGATGAAGGGTGGATGGGTTATTTTATGAGGAAAGGTTGAGCAGGACATTGGAGTTTAGAAGAACGTATAAGATTCTGAGGGAACTTGACAGGGTGAAGATGCTGAGGGGATGTTTTCTCTCATTGTGGAATCTAGAACAAGGGGGCTAGATTAAAAATAAAGGGTTTCCCATTTAAGACTGAGAGGAGATGGAATTTATTCTCTGAGGGTCATTCACCTTTGATATTCTCTTCCTCAGAGAGCAGTGTAGGATGGGTCATTGAATATATTCAGTGCTGTTAGACAGATTTTTATTGAACAAGGGAGTCAAGGGTTATGGAGGACAGGAAAATGGAGTTAAGGCCACAATCAGATCAACCATGATCTTATGGAATGGCAGAGCAAGCTTAATGGGCCAAATGGCCTATTCGTGCTCCTATTTCTTATGATCTTATGTCTCATAATGGACCCATTCTGACCCCTTCCGGAGTCACTTTAAATAGAGAACTTTTAACAGGCGGTCATGATTACACATGCTCAGCCATTATGGTCAGGAAACTTGGGATGTTAATTCACTGGCTGGGCTAAGAAACCTTCGCAGAGCCCACTTCACTGATATTCCAGGGTTCCTGACTTGCTGCCGGCCTCCCACTCCCGAGCGGATTTCAATGTCAAAATTCTACTCAGAGTTACTGAGCAGCTGATGAAAGTGAGTGAGCCCGGATTTGTGAAGGGTAAATCATGTCTGTCTAACCCAATGGAATGCTCTGAGAAGAGCACAGACTTGCTGGGCAGGGGAGTGTCTATAGGTATTGTCTACATGGACTTCCAGAAGGTATTTGATAAGGTTCCACAGAAGAAAAATAAGAGTGCAAAGCCTTGGAGATCAACTTGTGATGTGGGTGATCGGAATCAGAGAATCGAGGGAAAGAGTTCATTGCTGGGATGTGACAAGTGGTGTACCCCAAGACTCCATTCAGAGGCCTTCTGTTAAGCACTTGGATGAAGAAATAGCGAGTTATATATTCAAATTTGCAGATGACACTAAATTAGGAGGCAAAGTAAGTTATGTAGATGGGAGCAGGAGTTACAATTGGACTGAGACTAAATAAGTGAAGTATTGGATGGCAAATGGAATTCAATGCTAGGGAATAAGACAATTCAGAATATTTCCTTAATGATGAGAGGTTAGGAGCTGGGAGGTGCAAAGATTGCCTGTGTACTGGAATTGAAGGGGTATTTTCCAAAGCTTAGGGCCTAGGCCACTGAAGAAAATTGGGGATGAGTAAGAGGGCCAGAGACAGACAATGTTACAGAGGTGAATGTAGATGGTCTTGCTAATAGAGGTGATATGTGGCCGGAAGCTCATCTCGGGGTCAGATAATACACCACAGCTGTGAACAGTCTGATTCAGCCACACGCAGTCGCCAGTGAGAGGGCTGGGGCCAGATTTTTGAAGCAGGGTCAGGAATTTGATGTCCGGATGAATTCGGGATCCTGACCCCACGCCTTACCAGCACACCCTCGCACTTTATTTTTAAATTCAAATTGCCTAATTGGTTGGGAGGCAAGCTTGATGCCCAATTCGTGTCACAGTTCGTGGCACCGAGCACCTCCAGGAGGCGGGCGCTGTCTGCCTGACACCAGCGGCAAAGGCCGGTGGCAGCCATGTTGGGGAGTCCCATTGCCTTGCTGATTGGAGCAGGCAGCTCCTGGGAAGCCAATGGAGGTGGAAGATGGCGGAAAGCAGCCATGGACAACAAATTAAAGTTTAGCACTGACCCCGGGGATAGGTAGCCCCTCAATTTGGATTTTAAAACAGAAGCACAGTGATTTACTTGAGCCCTGTGGTGAATCCAACAGCTGTGCACAAACGTACACAAGACTGTTCAGTGTCACTGGAAAAAACATAGAAAATTACGATCCAAAATGGACAAAGCCCTTAACAATCCTCTTAAGGAGACTTATGGGCCATTAATTGACAATGAGTGTGATTCCCCACTCCCTGCTCACCACTGGCCCATGGAAAATTCAAAACTGCCCCAGAGATGTCGGGGCTCTGAAATGACCTTGGGGACAGCTATTTCCTAATCCTGCCCACACCAGGTCCCAATCCTGCAGCCCTTTTGAAAATATGCCCCATGGAGTCAGTGTCTAGGTAAAGGGATTTGTGGAGGGAGCCAAAAACAACATTTCAGCAGAAATTTCTGTTCAGCAGGCATTGGATGGCAAACAAGCAGTGTGATAAATGAGAGCCAATGGAGGGTTTGAGAAAGGTGGTGGTGAGGTAGAGCTGGGTGTTGTGAGTGTCCATGTGAAACCTGACATTGAATTTTCAAGGCCGAGGCAAAATGTGGATGGGCCGCAGATAGATCCTCATAGGACCAGAAGTAACAGTGTAGGTGCGGGAATAGAAGCTATTGCAGGGTTACGTTTCCTGACTGAATAAAGATGTTCATCAAAGTGATCACCCAATCTATGATTGGTGCACCAGTGTATTTCTATACTTCTATATAATTCTATACTGTGTTTCTATACTTAAATGGAGGAAGTACGAATAAATCGCTGTTTCATCCAAAAGAGGGTCCTAGATCATGGGAAGGGCAGAGGTGGCTTGGAAGTGTAGAGGGCAAATTCCCCCAAGTTATATCAGGATTTAAAGGGTTAAATTATGAGGTGAGGTTATAAGCTTTGTCTGCATTCCCTTGAGTTAAAAGGTTGAGGGCCAAGCCAAATGATGTGCATAAAACAAGAAAGGGGTTTCATAGGGTAGATACAGGGAAATTAATTCTACTGACGGGAGAATACAGAGCAAGAGATTACAACCTTAAAATTAGTGCTACGTCATTCAAGAGTGAAATCAGGAAGCACATTTTAATTTCACAGAAATGGTAGTGTGACTCTGGAACTCGCTCCCCCAAATGTCAGTGGATGCTGGGGGTTAATTGAAAGTTTCAAAACTGAGATTGATAGACTTTTATTAGGTAAGGGTACCAAGGGAGTGTGATCAAAAGCAAGTAAATGGATTTAGCATACAGATCCACATGATCTAATTGGATGTCAGAACAATGTCAATGTCAATAGCCTTCTCCTGTTCCTCTTAGCTAAATGATTGGCCTAATAAACATTATCTCTCCATGTTGTATAATTCAGCTGGCCCAAACAAGCACATACACAATCTACTCCTGATAATTTGTTGGGCTAAAAATTTGAATAATCCAACATTTTACATTAAGCAACGCAAATAACACGAGAAACTGGGAAATTGATGCTAAAAAATTGAATTATTAGATGATTTGAACTGAGCAACTTTCAATTAAGAGTTGATAGCCTATCAGCCAGATGGGAGCACATTAACATTCCACATTGCCTTGGTGATTTCATCTGTGAATCTATCATGTATTTTGTGCAGTGAGTCATACAAAAACAGAAAGGTCCCACTTGACCTCAGCTAGGTTAGTCTAGCACAATTGAGTTCAGTGTTCGCAGGGCAGGAAAAAAAAGGGGAAAAAATGTATCAATTCAGCCTGATGTTGCCACTAATTGAAAGGAAAATGAACAGAGGTCTCTCCCAGGCCAAGAAATATACATGTCAGTTGATGACCTTTTCATCTGTACATAGAGGCTGAATGGAAGGCTATTGTAATGTTTTGGGCTCAAGTAAACTTCAACATCATAAATACTTGATTTAAAGAATTTAATGGTAAACTTTTATGAAAACAATCTTTGCAACATGTTAAACAACTGAGCTCCCCAGTTACTTTCAAGGTTACACTGCACTTAGCCAGCTTGACGCTGTATTACAGCTAACCCCAAGCTTTCAAAGCTAGTGCTCCGACAACCCGGACATGTTTCATGGATCTTCAAGCTGGGTCATCGGTCCAACTGAAAAATGAGTGAACATGTCAGATACATGGATAAGGCAAGGCTGTTCAGGTGGCTGTGTGGACACAGAGTCACAGAGTAAACATCTCCTTTGTCCGTCTTCAAAGGCCACAGTAGCACAATACATGTGGAAATAAAATCATTCTTCTCTGCATTAGAATTAGATTACAGTATCTATGAAAGTACAATAAGCACAGCATAACAGTTGAGACGAGAAGCATTTAATACCAATTTAAAAGTGATTGAGGCTGATTGAAACGAATTGGTTTAGTTGTTTTTCCAATAACACCAAACTTCAGATTCCTAAGCAGGGACATAAAACTTGGGTTAGTTAACACTGAATGATCTTGTTGAGAGAGCGAATTGAAAGGACTGTGATTCAATTTGCCACAATCTACACCCAGCGCAGCTGAAGAAAAATAAAACAGGTAAATACCAAGAGGCTTCCAGTGATTTTGCTGAAAGTGTCCTATCTTTTGCCTTTTTGAATTTATATTATGTTTGCATGGGATTTCTTAGGTTTTCATTCCGAACTGTTAAATTATATTTTTCTCAAATACCAGGGCCTAATTTCATTTGAAGACTATTTTATTCCCTAAAAGCTTCCCCTAATAAGTATTTATGAAACATTTATTTTGCTGAGTTCAATTTCACCTTTCAATAGCAATCTCTCCCTGAAGGTTCCAATCCCAAACTCTTTTTGCTTATTCCAGTTTATAAACAATGAGATATTATCTTATACAGTCAGATGACCACATTCATCATATTATCACCCTTGTTGAATCACAAAGGATTTTTTCGTTCTATTAAGAGGCTATTGAATTCATCGCTTTTTGTTTTCCCTTCCTCTTCTCCCCAGGATTACATCTTTTGTCACCAACAGGTGATTCAGTCACCTGTCCCAGAATTGCAACTTACCTCCTGATTTTCTTGCCACCCACCATGAGGAGGCAGCATTAACAGGCATGAAAAATGACGTTATGCCCTCCAGCCGCAATGGCAGGTTTTCACACCGTATCATCTGCTTCCCGCCTCATTAATTATTCAGCCACAGGAAATACGCTGTTCCGCAGGTAGGCAGCCTCTGAATCGCCCGCCATGCCATTACCTCACCGTTTCCCTTACTCTGGGTGCCATATCTAAACTGCAGCTGTGCACACCGTTCTCAATGCTTGCAGCCCAGGACTGCTCCATTGAAGACATGTCCCTGAAAACCAAGAAGAGTTCAGTGACCCGACATCACTGGAATGCCTTTTGGAGGCCCGCCGTGATGCCCTCCACCCCCGCTCTGGCCGCATGAGGTCCAGCAATCTCACTACTCCGGCTTAGCTGGCGGTGGCAGAGGTGGTCAGTGCCAATGCTGCACAGAAGAGATTAGCCATCCGGTGCAGAGGGAGGATGGATGATCTCATCAGTGCCACCAGGGTAAGGCAACCATCTCATCACTCTAAACTCTCACACTTACAAGCCCATCACACATTCACTGGCATCTCATTCACTACCAGCTTAAGGGACATCGCCACTCACTCTCACATGCACCTTCACATCTCCATCTGGCCTCAACTCCTCTGGAGACTGCCTCCTCAGCCCTCATCATCTTGAGGCCACTTGCACAGATCAATATGTGCTCCACACACACACTGGGATACCCTCCTGCCCCAGTGCAGCCCTCAGCCTGCACCCTCTTCCCTTGCCTGAGGCCACTTCTCCTCCTCCCCCAAGGAAGCCCTAGCCTTGTAGCCATTGAAAAGCCACGCCCGCCTTACGGCTGGTCTGGTGGGTAGATATCTGCCCGTAAGCCCCTCTATCAGTGATGTGGTGCTGCCTGCGAAGCCTGGCACTGATGACTGCGAGTGCTGCCCGAAGCAAGGTAGGCAAACAAACCTCAAAGTCCAGAGTGAAGTGCAGCTCGCCTGGTGCACATCGCTACTATACAGTTGTGAAACACGTTGGCGTGCAATCAGCCTAGATGATCCAGCATGGGGGGATGATTCTGGCAAGCAGGGCTTATAATGAGATGCTAAAGTTTGAAATTAGGTTCCCGACGAGCAGCGGCAGAAACACAACCCTCCAGTGACGGGTGGAGTGGACAATCGCAAACTGGTTTCACATTGGCGTAAAACCAATTTTTGGCCGCCTTGCTGTATTGTCCGCCCCTGACCCCACTGCCTGCCATGGGCCCCTCCATCAACGGATGATTCCGCCCTAGGAGTTGCCCAAAAAAAGGGTGAGCTGTTTAGATGGTATAGCGAGATACCAGCTCATTCCGCATTCCCAAGAGAACTGCATAGGGAGCAAGTGAACTGGGAAAAACCTAAACATGAGTATTAACATACAATGGCCTATGTTACAATTCAAATTTTGCACTTAACGCGGCCTGGGCCAAGAAATAAGTACCCGCATAGTTGATCACTGCAGTCAGAATACACTTTGATACTAATCATTGCCAAGGAAGAACTGTTAAACAGACCTTTTTAAGGACTTAACTTGAATCAACCCTGAGGACTCGGATGCCAATGAAGGTCCTTTTCAACCCTTGGTGCAGAGAGTGCATTGACACCAATCTACACCACAAACCAGGATTTTAACCCAGCGACAGTGAAGGAATGGTGATATATTTCCAAGTCAGGATGGTGAGCGGCTTGAAGGGGAACTTCCAGGTGGTGGTGTTCCCATGTGTCTATTGTCTTTGTCCTTCTACATGGTAGCGGTTGTGGGTTTGGAAGGTACTGTCGAAGGAGCTTTGGTGAATTCCTGCAGTGCATCTTGTAGATGGCACACACAGCTGCTACTGTGTGTCGGTGATGGAGGGAACGAATGTTTGTGGAAGGGGTGCCAATCAAGCGGGCTGCTTTGTCCTAGATGTTATCAAGCTTCTTGAGTGTTGTTGGAGCTGCAGTCATCCAGGCAAGTGGTGAGTCTTCCACCACATTCCTGATTTGTGCCTTGTAGAAGGCAGACAGGCTTTGGGGAGTCAGGAGGTGAGTTACTCACTGCAGGATTCCTAGCCTCTGACCTGCTCTTGTAGTCACAGCATTTATATGGCTGGTCCAGTACAGTTTCTGGCCAATGGTAACCTCAGGATGTTGATAGTGGGGGATTCAGCAATGGTAATGCCATTGAATGGTAATGGTTAGATTCTCTCGTATTGGTGATGGTCATTGCCTGACACTTGTTTGGAGCGAATGTTACTTGCTACTTGTCAGCCCAAGCCTGGATATTGCCCAGGTTTTGCTGCATTTGGACATGGACTGCCTCAGTACCTGAGGATTCGCGAATGGTGCTGAACATTGTGCAATCATCAGCGAACATCCCCACTTCTGACCTTATGATGGAAGCAAGGTCGTTGATAAAGCAGCTGAAGATCGTTGGGCCGAGGATAATTCATAATGAAAATGATTCATACATCCAAGAGGTTTGTTCCCTGAAACCTCTCAGTAGACTTGAGGTGCTCATACTTAACAAATTAATTACCAAGCTCAGCATATATGGAAGTTTCAGAAGTTACAGCACAGAAGGAGGCCATTTAGTCCATCACGCCTTTGCTGGCTCTTTGAAAGAGCAGTTGTGCTTAGTCCGCATTGCCGCTTTTTGCCCCTAACCCTGTAAGTTCCTCATTCTCGAGTACCTGTCCAACTCCATTTGAAATTTATTTGTGGCTTCAGCTTCCACCAACTTCTCAGGTGGAGCATTTGAGATCCTGACAATTCACTGAGTAAAAATATTTCTCCTTATCTCCACTCCTGATCTTTTTCCTCTGTAACCTGTATTTCAGCACAGCATGAGTGGTAATGTAAAAACACAGGCCACCCTGTGAAAAATATTGCCCAGATGTATAACATTTTAAGATTATTTGCAAGTTCTTAGGTTAAAAACAAAATTAGCTTAAATGGTATTTATCAGAAGGTGTTAAGATTAATACCTACTATGTACGCCAACATTTATCACTGATCTATCAGAGCCGTCATCTATTTTAGGAGGAAGCATTTGCATAGCGAGGTCTTGTAATTTATGCATTAATTAGAGTAAACTCAATTATAATAAGATAATTAGCTCAAAATTTACTAATTAACCAGTTACTCTTTGAAAGCATTCAATTACACAAGCCATCAAACCACAAATTGTATTTATTGACTTTATCAACTTGTTCAATCTACATATGGTTCAAGCTAATCTTTTACACCACATGCACGCATGCGCCGAGGAGAATTTAAGTTAGTTTTATTAATTTTTTTTTTTTAGTTATTTCTCCATTGGAATTATATTTGATCACACCTGCATGAACCACTACTGGGTAGTGGGTAGTGTCCTAGGCCCAACCATCTTCAGCTGCTTCATCAATCACCTTCCCTCCATCATATGCAGTAAGGCGTGGACAATATCCAGGTTTGGGCAGATAAGTGGCAAGTAACATTCGTGCCAGGCAATGACTATCTCCAACAATAGAGAATCTAACCATCTCTTCTTGATGTACAATGACATTACCATCACTGAATTCCCCACCATTCACATCATGGGGGTTGCTATTGACCAAAAGCTAACTGAACCAGTCATATAAATACTATAATTAGAAGAGCAGGTGACAAGCTGGGAATTCTGTGGTGAGTAACTCACCTCCTGACTCCCCAAAGCCTGTCCATCATCTACAAGTCAGAAGTGTGATTGAGTACTCTCCACTTTCCCAGATGAGTACAGCTAACAACACCTAAGAAGCTCAACACCATCCAGGACTAATCAGCCCGTTTGATCAACAGCCCCAGCTGCCACTTTAGTCATTCATTCCCTCTACCACCAGCCTACAGTGGCTGCAGTGTGTACCATCTACAAGATACATTGCAGCAATTCACCAAGGCTCCTTCGACAGCACCTTCCAAACCAGTGACCTCTACCAGCTGGAAGGACAATGGCAGCAGATGCATGGGAACACCACCACCTGGAAGTTCCCCTCCAAGTCACTCACCATCCTAACTTGGAAAAAAATCGCCATTCCTTCACCGTGGCTGGGTCAAAATCCTGGAACTCCCTCCCTAACAGTGGATGTACCTGCGCCACATGGACTGCAGCGGTTCAAGAAGGCAGCTCACCACCACCTCAAGGGCAATTAGGGATGGGCAACAGATGCTGGCCCATCCAGTGACGTCCAAACCCCAGGAATGAAATAAAGGCTGAAGTGCAGAAGGCACTTATTCTTTGACAGCATCATGGGCAGAATCTTGCCCTTGTCGGGCGGGGGTGGGCGGGGGCAGATGGGAAGCCGACCGCCGCCCGTGATCGAGGCCAGAAGGCGATTTCACGCTGAAACACGCGCAGCAGTGCTCAGTGCTGCCTGTGCAGGCGGGGGGAGGAGGGTGAGCGCAAACTTCGTGCTTCAGAATCTCGAAGCACAGAGCTGCCTCAGGGAGATGAAGAGTTTTTTTTTAAAATTAAGAAATTAAAAATGTTATAAACCATGTACCCTCATGTGACTCTGTCACATGAACA
Source organism: Cetorhinus maximus (assembly GCF_964194155.1). Taxonomy (NCBI): domain Eukaryota; kingdom Metazoa; phylum Chordata; class Chondrichthyes; order Lamniformes; family Cetorhinidae; genus Cetorhinus; species Cetorhinus maximus. The sequence goes on from NC_135883.1 coordinate 47,606,326, forward strand.
GAGACATGTTATTAATTAAATTTTTAAATTATTTTATTTTTATTTGCTTAAGCAAACCTCATTCCGCCCATGGATGAAGTTTCCTAAAAAGTGCAAAGGCTGCTTGGTCTTTTCGCTTGCCCGCCAACCGTAAGGTTGGACGGGCAGCGGAAAATGTCAGTCAATTGATACTTTAATGGCCTTACTAGGCCTATTAATTGTCGGCTGCCGTTCCCGCGTGCGCCTGCCGACCGAAATATCGCATGACTGCGCGTTGATGTCGGGGCACTCGCCCAACGTCAACGCACGTCATTTTACACTCGCGCGGGTCAGGTGTGCATGCGCCCGCAGAGCTAAACACTTTGCCCCATATTTCCACAGTAACAGTATGTTCCTCGGAATTGCTTGGTGTCTCTCTGTTATGATTTGGTCTTCCCCAACATTTTTCACGTGTTAACAACGAAAAAAAAGAATTCCCAATTAGCAGATCAAATCTCAGGAAGTAAAATCTGCAACTGCAGCCATGCTTTAAGTGCGTTAGTTGGCTATGAGGCTAACAATTACCCCTTAATCGCACAATTATACCCCAGAGATTGTGTGGGTTATGAGCCACAGTAATTTGTTTAGTCTGGAAGGTATTAAATAGCACACTGTCAAACCATCATGTTCAGACTAAAACTACTATTTACAAATAAGCTTATAGCACTTAAGCAGGAAAGCAAAGAAATTGGTGATCCAATCCTGGATTTACACAGGTCTTTAAAAACATGAAAAGAGCCAGATATTTTTCAATATTTTTCAGTAAATGTTGAATGAGCATCTGATGGAATGTCATGTGTGCAGAGCTCCTCTCGGTAGTCATGGTATAGGCTGTGCAAAGAAAGGAAGTGAAAAAAAAAGTCATCCTCATTTATACACCTTTGTAGCTAAAGCAGGCTCATTGGGTGCAGCACTGATGGACTGCTGTCTGTTGCCATCTTTTGGATGGGACATTAAACCAGGGCCTCATTTGCCAGTTTGGGTGGGTGTAAACGATCTCATGGCACCATTTTGAAGATCCGGAGAGTTATCCCTGACGTCCTGGCCAATATTTATCCTTCAGTCAACATCGCATTAGGCTTTAACTCCCGATGGAGTGGCAATTGAGTCAGATGCCACCCCGCTCTAAAGTAATTAACTGGAAATCTCGCTCAACTTTCCGACTCAGGCTGGGTAAGATCTGTGCAGTGCAGCTCGCTCCTGGCAGGCATATATGCCTTGCCCCCTTTTTTACAGCAACAGCTGCCATAAAGCAGGTAAGGTTAGCGGTCCAGCCAGGTTTAAAGGTCTTTGACAAACCAGGGAGAAGGTAAGTGTATAAGCTAGGATCTGGTTGGGGGAGGGGCGGGGCTCGGATCAGGTCTTGGTAGGAGGGAGGCGTGGGGAGGTCGGCAGTCGAGCCTAGTGTTGGGGAGGGTGGGGGGTGGGGAATCTGGTCGGGCCTTGCTGACTGGGGTGGGGGCAGTCAGGCCTGGTCGGGGGGAGAAAGGTCAGCAAATGGGCCTGGCAGCGAGGTCGGATGGTGGAGAGAGGGGAGTCGGGCTCTGGGATGGGGGTGTGGAGATAGAGGAGAGTCGGGGCCTAGCCCATGGTAGTGGGTAGGGAGGGGAGTCGGGCCTGGTCCAAGGGGCTAGAGGGAAAGGAGTCGAGCCTGGCTTTGGGTGGAGTTAGGGGTAGAGGAAGGTCAGGAGTTGGGGGTCGGGCCTTGATGTGGGGGGGAGGGGTGTTGGCTTGATGTGTCAGCTTTGCAGGGGTGGGGGTGGTCGGCAGTTGGATCTTGTGTGAGGGAGTTTCCGTGGGTGGGGTGGGGGGTGGGGAGCCCTGTGGGGGGCTGGAGAATTAAGAGGAGGGGTAGTCGGGCATGTTGGGGGGAGTCCTGTGGGAGATCAGTGTGTGTCTGTACAATAACTTAGAAGCTAGAAGTGGCTTTAATTTTTCTAACTTTTTCTTGGTAACTATTAATGTAAGGCAGTCGGAACCATTTGATGTTTGTGATTTAAATCGCAATTTTTGTATGGTTCCCAGTGCAGGGCAATTATCCATCGAAAGTTTGCACTTCCCGGGCAATTGCCATGCAATCCTTCCCTGGGAACATCCAGCGGGGGAGCCATTCCCCAGCACATCTTTGGGGCACCCCCCCAGTTACACTGCCCTGGAGTTCGGATGTTATGGCCCATTATCTGGTGATTATCACATTGGTGATTGTGGGATCTTGCTGTGCCCAAGTTGGCTGCTGCATTTCCTACATTACAACAGTGACTAGACTTCAAAAAAAGTGCTTTGTTGGCTGTAAAGTGCTTTGAGACATCCGGTGGTCATGAAAAGTGCCATATAAATACAAGTTTTTCTCTTTATGAAACAGATTTTCTCAGTGGTCTCCCAGTGAGATGTTAGCCATTTTTAACCCTTAAGTAGACAAGGCATAAATAATATAGTCCTCATCAACTGCTTCTCTGTTTGCTCCTCACATCTGTCAGGAATTATATATCTGATACTGGACTGTTCATAACCTCAGTGTCATGTCTGATCCTTCAATGAGCTTTCAACCACATAACCTCATCATGCAGACTACCTGTCTCCACCTCCCAAACATTACCCAACTCCACCCCTCTCTCAGCTCTTCCTTTGTTACCTTGAGACTTGACTTTTCTAATACACTCTTGACCAGCCTCCCACATTCTACCCTCTATAAACCTGAGGTCATCCAAAACTCTTCTGTCCGTGTCCTTATTGCACCAGGTCCCATTCACCCATCACTCCTCCCTGACCTAGACTGCCCTCTACCTAAGCAACGCCTCACTTTTTATTCTCATCATTGTTTTGAAATCCTTCCATGGCCCACCTCCAGCTCCATATCCTTCCGAGATCTCTGCAGTCCTCTAATTCTGCCCTCTTCTGTATCCCCAATTTTAATAGCTACACAATTGGTGGCCGTGCCCTCAGTTGCCAAGGCCCCAAGCTCTGGAACACCTACACCTCTCCACCTCTCTTACCTTGCTTAGTAGTTAGGGTTTGGAATGCACTGCCTGGAAGTGTGATGGAGGCAGGTTCAACTGAGGCATTCAAGAGGGCATTGGTTGATTATTTAAATAGAAACAATGTGCAGGGTTATGGGGAAAAGGCAGGAGATTGGCATTAAGTTAAAATGCTCAGAGAGCAGGCGCAGACACGATGGGCCGAATGGCCTCCTACACCATAACAATTCTGAGATTCTGCTTTTCCCCTTTAAGACACTCTTTGGAAACAACTTCTTTGACCAAGCATTTGTTCATCTGACCTAATGTTGCCTTATATGGCTCGGCATCCAATTCTGCTTATAGCGCTCGTTTGAAGAGGCTTGAAACATTTTATTACCTTAAACATTCTATGTAAATAATAGTCATTGTTATACCTGTTGATATTTTTAAACAGATTTCCCTTGATTCTTTTGCCAGTTAGGTTGTAATATATTTGCCTGTAAACTCATATCCTCGGAAATGAGTGGTCCCTGATGGTTTATGAATAAGATGCCCAAGGTCCTTCAAAGGACCGATTAGCACCCAAAATAAATCCTTTGTATCTTTGCTCATCTAAAGACCAAAAGGCCTGCCTTGCAGACAGTAACTTAATTTTCAAGTTTAAAAAGGATAGGAAGCCTTCGTCTCAACTCCAGCTGTTGCTAAACCTTGCATAATCAGAGGTGGCCATATATGTTCTGTATGGTGATTTAAAAATATAACAGAGAAATCTCCCAAATGTTCATACTTCTCATTTCACCTCCCCTTTCCAATTAGGGTTGTCAACTCTGATCGGATATTGTTACAATCTCAACAGAGAACAATTACATCTTTTAAAAAGAAGAAACCTGTAATCCAGTTATTTGCTAAAAGAACGAAGCCATAAGATTCCACTGTTTAAATTCAGAAGAGTTTTTATTGTACAAGGGTCAAACAAAGCAAATACTAAATATTATCTCAGGTAACCGCCTATACTCTCAAACCCAGAATCAACATAAGTTAAACATGAATTAACAGGCAAATTGCAATTGCTTATAAACAATAAGTTCCACATTTAATGGCAGATACAACTAAGACAGATCTTACAAATTAGTTCATCAGTCCACACAGCATTTATGTCATCAGCCTCAGTCATGAAGCCCTTCAAAACTCTGGCTTCCTCACAAAGAATTTCAGTTCCTCTTGTCCTAAGGTTTAGCCTGATCCCTAGTGGCAGCAACGCAAAACAAAGCCAAGTTCCATGGCACGATCTTCACTAAAAATGGTATACATCTGCAGAACCTCCTCAATTCTGCTTACGACAATCTGAATGCTATAGATCTATCAATGCTATCTTCAAGTAACAGAAACAGCTGTGGCAACTGTGTATTTGTCTATTCCCAGCTTCTGGTCCAAGCCTTTGTTTTCTTCAGTGTGCCTGTACTCCACCAATGGAATCCTCATCTGCTCCTGATTTTGGATTGATCTGTGTCCTTTTATATCTTTCAGCCAGGTTCAGTCTCCCTGGAAGTTTCGGTTTCCAATCACAGTTTCAGTTTTCATTTCCTCAGAAACTGGGAGGGTCAATTTCCTTTTTCTGTTAGGGTCTGTCAGAAGAATCAAGTTTTAAAACAATGATGTATTCCTAAAGGTTTCATCACGCGCCCTTCTGCCTCTACTTGCCCTTCCCAGTCAGACAGCCTTTTTTTCCCCATCTCCAGTATTTCTATAATCACCATTCCAATAAAATAAAAACAAAAAACTTCTTTTAATGCTCTTAATGCTTTTACTTGTGGCTTGTTCGTACCAGTGTCCAGGAGATTAGTCTACAATTCCAAGAGGTTCCAGGGAAACCCTGAAGAGATGGGAAGCTTACTTCCAAACTGTGTTGGAACACACCTCCAGTCAGGAAGCCTGCGCCAATCCACGCTACCTGCACTGTCGAATTCCAACCGAGATTGAATATAAACTATGCCTTGTTTGTTTTTCTTAATTCATTCACAGGATGTGAACAGTGCATCCAAGGGCAGCATTTATTGTCCATCCCTAATTGTCCTTCAGAAGACAGTGGTGAGCCACCTTCTTGAATATAACTAAGGAGTTCAGTTAAGTCGATAGATTGGAGAAGCTGGGGCTGTTGTCAGAGAAGAGAAGGTTGAAAGGACATTTGATAGAGGTGTTCAAAATCTTGACGGGCCTGGGCAGAGTAGACAGGGAGAAACTGTTCCCATTGGTGAAAGAATCAGGAACTAGAGGACAGCGATTTGAGACGATTGACAAAAGGAGCGATGGTGATATGAGGAAAAACGTTTTCACACAGCAAGTGGTTAGGATCTGGAACGCACTGAGAGTGCGGTGGAGGCAGGTTCAATTGTGGCTTTCAAAAGAGAATTGGATCATTATCTAGAGAGGAAATGTTGGCAGGACTGTGGGGAGAAAAGGCAGGAGAATGGGACTAGGTGAGTTGCTCTTGAAAAAAGCCAGCATGAGCGGCAAAATGGCCTCCTCCACTGCTGTAACCATTCTGTGATTCTATAAGTAGCTTGCCAGACTATTTCTGATGGGAGTTTAGACTCAACCTTGGGCAGAATTCTCTGGTCAACGAGTGGGGGCGGGGCTAGCTCACCGAGCATAAAATGACACGCGGTGACGTCAGGCGGGTGTCCAGACGTCACTGTGCGTCATTTAGATTTTCAGTTTGGCGGGCGCGCAGCTGAGTCAGCTACCGAAATGTCAAAGGCCTATTAAGGCCATTTAAAAAGAAATTAATTCAATTAGCTGAGCTTAGGCGGCCTTCGCATTTTTCATGAAACCTCATCCACGGGCAGGAAGTGTTTTAAAAGTCAATAAAATTTTTAAAAATACTTCTTTCTCATGTCCCAGCTCATGAGGGGACATGTTTTAAAAGTTTTTATTTCCCTTTATTTAAATTTACACATGTCAAGCCGATCTCCCTGAGGCATCTCTGTGCCTCAGGGAGATATCTGAGGTCTTCCACGCGCATGTGCGAGAGAGCGCAGGGAGCCACTCAGGGAATTCCACCCCCCCCCCCCCCCCCCCCCCCCCCGCCTGCATAGGGAGTGCACATTGCTTCCGAGTGAGCATCACGCTGGGTGGGCCATAATTGGCCCGCCCACATATAATGACGATCGAGTTTGCACCCACCCCCACACAGCCCCCCCAACAGGTGGGAAAAATTCAGCCCCTTGTATAGTTCTGGAGTCACATATAGGCCAGACTAAGTAAGGCTAACAGATTTCCTTCCCTGGAAGACTTTAAGGAACGAAATAGGTTTTTACAATAATCCAGCAACGTCATGGTCACCCTTACTGAGACTGGCTATGCTTCCATATCCAAAGGCAGAATTGGAACTATGAGGCAGAAATGGAATGGTTACAGGGATTGAGAGTGTGGTGGATGCAGGTTTAATCGAGGCTTTCAAGAGGGAATTGGATTATTATCTGAAAAGGAAGAATGTTCAGGGCTATGGGGAGAAGGGGGTGAGTGGCATTAGGTGAATTGCTCCTGCAGTGAGCTGGCACAGACACGACGGGCAGAATGGACTCCTGTGCTGTAACAATTCTGTGATTCTGTGAACCCACAACCTTGAGGTCATTAGTACCACAAGCTAACCATCTTAGCCAACCAGCCCTTATCAAAGTAGTCATTGAGAAATGTACTATTGCATGCTGATAACGGATTACCGAATTCATTTGCCTTTTTGATTAATGCTACGCAGGCCAGCATCTCTTTAGTCATTGTCTAGCCATTGTTATTTGTTTCTTGTAACTACTTTCTATTAAGCTATTTATATAATGGGAGATTTACTATAAATAAATACTGTTCATCTTAATTCATCCCAATATTTAAATCATTAAATCTTCATTATTGATGTATTGTGTGGTTGCAGGGATGGTAGAATGTTGGTCATGTGGATCTTGGCCTTTGCTAATCCAGCCATTCCTATCCACTAACTACAAAACCTACCCATTTAAATGACACGGTTATTTTCTTATTCCAAGATTAGAATAAAATATTCAATGATTTTAATGTATTTTGGGAAGACAGTGACTATTAAAATATCAAATCACTTGGTGAAATAGAATAAACTACTGTTTGTCAGAACTTTAATTTGTAAGAACAAGCTACACTAGCCAGAATTTAGCAGCTGTTGAATTTTTAATTCTAACTGATGATTCTTCACCCCACAGTCCTTCACAAAGATATTGGGAGCTGCCGAGCTGCTACAATAACGGGAACATTGTCAAGGATCTCTCTGAATGATGATGAAGAGGACAAAGGAATCAACCCCGAAGGCGTGAATTTTTCAACCCTCCCTGGAAATATAATTTCCAAAGTTTTGATACAACAGCCACCGACTATGCATGTGCCAATTGGAATGAATGAGTTGACTGAGCAGTGTCTAAAGAAGGAGAACAGTGAATTACGACGGACAGTTTATTTATGCACTGATGACAATCTTAGAGCGGGGGATGCTGAGCTGACCCAAACTCAAGAGAGGATGATGGAGAGTGACTACATTGTGATGCCAAGAGGCTCAGCAAATGTTCAACCTATCATTAAGGATGAAAGCAAATTAAATATCAGCATGGAAGGCATGCCACATGATAGGTTAATGCATTTTAAGGTTAATCCCGAATTTAACACAAGCGCACCTGTGATGGATCACATCAGCTTTAATTTAGATCAACATCTCAGCACACAAGAACACAAACAGAACATACCATTTGAGCCTCGGTCGGCTGTAAAGAACTTCATTGTTTCTGAACTTGATGAAAATAACACTGCACTATCAAGGAGTGAAACAGGCTCGACAGTATCCATGAGTTCTTTAGAGGTTAGTAGGTTTGCATCAAGACAATGCAGAATGTACTCTAGCTACATATATTGAGGTGCATTGTTCTACTTATGTATCTGCAGAATATGAGTTTTTGTTGTTGTTTATTCTGTCTATCCATTAATTTACAAGTTGCACCTTTTTCTGTGCAGACTTCAGGAGAAAAGGAACTTCTCCACCACGTAAACCTTACAAACCTTTATGTAATTTTTGCCAGTGTTAACACTCAGAGTTTCAGGCGCATCTGTTTTCATTGCCAGTTTAATGCAGGAATTTTATCTCTATTATCGACGTTTTAACACCTCCCCTGAAATAGCAGGCAAGGAATGTTCTCCGAACCCATTAACAATTGGTCACGAATGTCTCCAACAGAAACTCTTAAATTATAATTGAACTAGTTGGGGATTAAAAAGGTTTGGGAAAGACCCTTTGAGCCTGAAGATGTAGGATATCCAGGGGGTTTGATACTCCTTCGATCTTCCAGCACACTCAGGTGAAAGCAAAGGTAAAAAATCAGGGCCCCAACCTTAAGTGGCAGTTTTCTGAGGGTCTTGTATGATTGGAGTCTCTGCGCAGCCCAGCCCTAACAAGACCATCAGCATAGTAAAGGTCAGGGCCAGGACTCCACACCCAGGGAAGTTCCCCGGTTCTTGGCCAACCAAGCAATGGATCTTTGCACCAGTAAGTGTGTTTAAGACCATTCATGCTGCCTACCCTGAATGGCAGAAGTGGAGACGAACAAGGACCCTTTACTCTTCCCCATCCTTCAATGATATATTTTGTTTTATTTGGGCATCCTTATTAAACCGGGGGAGGGGGGGCGGACAGTGATCCTTTCCAAGAAGGACCCTAAAGCTACTGAATTCCCAGGCAAAGTGGCCACACAAGGTACGTCTTAGTGATTCAGATACCTTGCCTCCCCGCTGCTCCTGCTGCCCACCACAAGCTGCCAGACATGGCAGGGTCAACTGCATGAGCCCCAGGATTGGCAACAACCGATTTTTGGCCATCACATATTTGAACAAAGAACAAAGAAAGGTACAGCACAGGAACCGGCCCTTCGGACCTCCAAGCCTACGCCGATCATATTGCCTGTCAACTAAAACATTTTGCACTTCCGGGGTCCGTATCCCTCTATTCCCATCTTATTCATGTATTTGTCAAGCTGCCTCTTAAACACCACTATCGTACCTGCTTCCACCACCTCCTCTGGCAGCGAATTCCAGACACTCACTACCCTCTGCGTAAAAAACTTGCCCCGCACATCTCCTCTATAGTTTTCTCCTCTCACCTTAAATCTATGTCCCCTAGTAATTGACTCTTCCACCCTGGGAAAAAGCTTCTGACTATCTACTCTGTCCATGCCACTCATAATTTTGTAAACTTCCATCAAGTCGCTCCTCAATCTCCGTCGCTCTAGTGAGAACAATCCGAGTTTCTCCACATACCTCTCCTCGTAGCTAAAAACCTCCAGACTAGGCAGCATCCTGGTAAACCTCCTCTGCACCCTCTCCAACGCCTCCATATCCTTCTGGTAATGTGGTGACCAGAATTGCCCGCAGTATTCCAAGTGTGGCCTAACCAAGGTTCTATACAGCTGCAGCATGACTTCCCAGCTTTTATACTCAATACCCCTGCTGATGAAGGCAAGCATGCCATATGCCTTCCTGACTACCTTATCCACCTGCGTTGCCACTTTCAGTGACCTGTGGACCTGTACACCCAGATGCCTCTGCCCGTCGATGCACTTAAGGGTTCTGCCATTTACTGTATAATTCCTGCCTGTATTAGACCTTCCAAAATGCATTACCTCGCATTTGTCCGGATTAAACTCCATCTGCCATTTCTCCGCCCAAGTCTCCAACCGATCTATATCCCATTGTATCCTTTGACAATCCTCTTCACTATCTGCACCTCCTCCAATCTTAGTGTCATCTGCAAACTTAATAATTAGTTCCATTTTCCTCCAAATCATTTATGTATACTACAAACAGCAACAGTCCCAGCACTAATCCCTGCGGAACTCCACTAGTCACAGCTCTCCATTCAGAAAAGCACCTTTCCACTGCTGCCCTCTGTCTTCTATGACCAAGTCAATTCTGTATCCATCTTGCCAGCTCACCTCTGATCCCGTGCGACTTTACCTTCTGTACCAGTCTGCCATGAGGGACCTTGTCAAAGGCCTTACTGAAATCCATGTATATAACGTCCACTTCCCTTCCATCGTCGATCATCTTTGTCACTTCCTCGAAAAACTCGATCAAGTCAGTGAGACACGACCTCCCCTTCACAAAACCATGCTGCGTCTCACTAATATGCCCATTTGCTTCTAAATTGTAGTAAATCCTGTCACAAAGAATCTTCTACAATAATTTCCCTACCACTGACGTAAGGCTCACCGGCCTGTAATTTCCTGGATTATCCCTGCTACCCTTCTTAAACAATGGAACCACTTTGGCCATTCTCCAGTCCTCTGGGACCTCACCCGTAGCCAGTGAGGATACAAAGATTTCTGTCAAGGCCCCAGCAATCTCCTCCCTTGCCTCCCTCAGTACTCTGGGGTAGATCCCATCTGGCCCTGGGGACTTATCCACCTTAATATTCTCCAAGATGCCTAACACCTCTTTTTTGACCTCAACATGATCCAGGCTATCTACACACTCTTCCCTAGACAAATCGACCGCTAATCCTTGTCTTTGGTGAATACTAATGAGAAGTATTAATTTAGTATCTCTCCCATTTCTTCTGGCTCCACACACAGATTCCCACCTCTGTCCCTGAGTGGGCCTACCCTTTCCCTGGCTACCCTCTTGCTTTTTACATATATATAAAAGGCCTTGGGATTTTCCTTAATCCTGGTTGCCAATGACTTTTCATGACCCCTTTTAGCCCTCCTGACTCCTTGCTTAAGTTTCTTCCTACTTTCTTTATATTCTCCACGGGCTTCATCTGTTCCCAGCCTTCTAGCCCTTACGAATGCTTCCCTTTCCTTATTGACTAATCTCACAATATCCTTCGTTATCCAAGGTTCCTGAAACTTGCCATGCTTATCCTTCATCCTAGCAGGAACATGCTGGTCCTGAATTCTTATCAACTGATGTTTGAAAGCCCCCCACATGTCATTTGTTGATTTGCCCTCAAACATCTGCCCCCAGTCTAGATTCCTCAGTTCCTGCCTAATATTGTTATAATTAGCCTTCCCCCAATTAAGCACCTTAACCTGAGGACTCCTGTTATCCTTATCCACCACTATCTTGAAACTTACTGAATTATGGTCAGTTTGGACAATGAATCTATTGGCATTCAGGGGATCAAGAGAAAATAGGAAAGTAAATAGTGACAAGGAGAACAGTATATTACAATTTGCACGGGATATCTTAATGTGCTGTGTTTCAGTCTGTACAAGGTAATTTAACAGGCTGTACTACAGTTTGTGCTGTCTTCAAGTTTGTACAAGGTAGTTATTGCTCCATCTTAGTTTGTTATTTTAATATTCCATGTTTACAATTCACAGAAGGTATTTTAACATTCTATTACAGCTTATTTTAACACTCCATGTTTGCAGATTACTGAACCGATTGTAATGTTCTATTATAGTTGTGGAAGGTATTTTAATGCTCTGGCAGTGCAGGATATTTTAACGTTATAGTGTGAGCTTACTCTTAGAGCTCAGGTAGAGTATTAAATGGGAGTTCAACTTAATACTCTTTTCCACAACTCATGGGAAGACATAATTTTACTTAGTGCGCTTTCTAGAAGCTCAGGTGAATGAGTTGGGTTTCAAGCTAGGAAGATTACAGTTGAACCAGCCAAACAGTCACCTAACCAGTATAAGGAGTGGTCTGTGGGCCAATCTGGCTGTTGTGTGTGGAGTTGCTGTGAGAAGCAGGTAAAGAACAAGAAAACATAAGGAAATATTTTTAGAGCAGCAACTGCAGGTCACAATGGATGATAACAAAAGCGTTGCAGAATAGAAGGGCAACTTATTAGTGCCCAGAGGGAGGCCATCATGCTGGGGTGGGTGGGGGGAGCAATGAGAAGTCACACTCCAGGAAATGTAGAAGAAAATGTGGAAGAAGGTGTCAGAAGACCAGCATCAAAGTTTAGAGAGAAGACTGAAGATGAACAAACATAGCGTGTGGCTGCCATATCTGGAAGTAAACGCTAATGGCGATCAAAGTAAATTACAGGTTTCAGGCAAATTTGTCTGACTCCAAAATTACCCAGAAACCTTTTGCAAGCATAACACAAGTAAACATACTTATTAACTCGCAGAAAAATAAAAGGGAAACTGGAATGATGCAGGTGAGGAAGACTGAAGATTGCTCACATTTGCAGTTAACCATTACGGTGCACTCCATCAGCTCGCATTCTCACACACTTTCACATAAACTGCCGCACGTTCAGATAAGCTCTTTTCTTCTTCTGTCATCTGGAGACACTTCAGACAGATGAAGCATGTGCTTACCTCTGTTTCCGTAGCTCCTTTTCCTGGAACAGTTCACCAGCCCAAAGGCAGAGGCTGGAGCATGAGGGGTGCCACTCCGCATCAAGCATGGCTGACCTGGTGTCTCTCCCACTCTTACCACCAGCCTGGAAGGATTTACAGGCTGATAATCGACGTTTGGCCACGTTATGAATGTACTTTCCATGGCCATCAAATTCTGAAGTGGGCCTTGAACTTCTGACTTCTGGCTCAGAGGCAGGGACATTCCCCACTGTGCCACAAGACCTCCAAGCTGGCCTTACCTCAAGCCATAAAGCTGTGCCACTGTCTGAAATACCCAGCACGCAAAATTCATGCCCTGATTGTATCTTCCCTTTATAGAAAAGGCACGTCAGGTCCAAAGCTTCACCCCTTGCAAGATGCCAACATGTAGGAGCTGCACCTGATATATTAGGCAAGCTGGCTGGAGGACTGAAATATGCTGCAGGTTTGTACAATTCTAATCACATACCTTCCCTGCACTAAAGTATTTGAAACAAATAGGAAGCAGTAACTGGCTCATCTGGATTTTTCATACTGTCTTTCTTTCTTGTTGCAGGTAGGACAGGGGCAACACCCTGAGCCTTCTTAGCAAAAAGCCACATTCAGCGTTACTACCATATGAAGCAGGCACTTGAAAGGTTCTACAGAGTTAGAGGTTGGAATCCCAGAGTGAGTCAACTCATGGAAGGCTACAATATTGTCCCCACGCATAATGGTAGCCTGGCTGAGTGAATTGCACACCCATTGTAGAATCCACTCCAATTCTATACCATTGATTTCAATGGAAGGATAATTGAGCATGTTCTATAATGAGAGGGTGATCTCTGCCGCCTATTGAAGTTGAACATTTACCCCAGTGAGTTCAGGGCAGAAAGCTAGGGGCTACAAAAGTGATCTTTGCTGCTCTGCAGAAGGATAACATCAACTTGGGCACTTGAATTTGATCCCAGGATGCATCAATAGTATCAAAAGAAGTATCTATGATACAAGCAGCCAGCACAGTTGGAATATCTCTCCAGGATGACTCCATTATGTGCATCCTGTTCCATGCTCTGCACTGTAATAATAGCTTCAGTGTGCTGGGAGACAGACTGCAGGGGACTATGTGTAAGCAATTCAGAGGTCTAGTTGGATTGTAAATTTCCCATATGGACAGTCTGCCCTTGTTTGCTTACACAGAGCAATGGTTGACATAAGGATATGTCTTCCTGTTAGAGGCATGCTGCCAAAATCTCGACAAGTAGCAAAAGAAGCAAACATGCCCGCAGCTGGCTTTCCACAATTAGAAGTAACTTCCTGCATCACAAGCAGGACTGCTATACACAACTCCAAAGAAATCTGCACACCTATTCCCCCCAGCAAAATCTCACTTTAGAACAGTAGCAGTTTGGCTACATGTCTGATATAGAAGGTTGTGGGTACAAAGCCCACTCTGGGATGTGAGATCATAGTCTGGGTTTGTGCCTCAGTGCAATACTGAGGGAGTGGTACATTACTAAAGGCGCCGTCTCTTAGGTGAAACAATAAGCTACAGCCCCATGGCACTATTCAGAGGAAAGCAGGAAGTTCTCCTGGTGCCTTAGTCGCCATTTTTTTTATTCGTTCATGGGATGTGGGTGTCACTGGCCAGCATTTATTGCCCATCCCTAATTGCCCTCATTCATAGGGCATTTAAGAGTCAACTACATTGCTGTGGGTCTAGAGTCACATGTAAATGGGACCAGCTGAGGATGGCAGATTTCCTTCCCTAAAGGACATTAGTGAACCAGATGGGTTTTTACAACAATCGACAATGGTTTTGTGGTCATCATCAGACTTTTAATTCCAGATTTTTATTGAATTCAAATGTCACCATCTGTTGTCTCTGGAATACTAGTCCAGTGACAATACCACTATACCACTGCCTCCCCCTGCTGATTGCATGGTCACTTTTGGCCATGGATTCATCAGACATTATCCATCCTCTCTATTGCTGATGCTAAACATTTGACCACTTCGGTATAGTTGATGCTGTCCTGTCTGGGACTCCCTTATAGCAGCTGGTGTGGATTGTAAGGTGAGAAAAGGATACAAGTGATGACCCATGACCTGACTAATCCTTACTGGATCTATTGCCCTTTTCACAGAAGGAAACTGTCACATAAAAGAAAGTTGAGTGCCTTCATCAATGTCAATGATGTTGATGTTGTTCTTTGCCCAGCGAACCAGTTCCAAGAGATGTCACAATTTATCTGTCTTAGTGAGTTTGAGATATTTTTGTTGCTGATACCATTGCAAAGAATAGTCATGGATTTTGGTGGTGCTACTCCAATGGGCGTACTCCTTCCTAGCCCTCTCTCTGCTGATCTTTCTTATCCTCCTCCATCAAGTGAAAGTAAGGGGGAGACTGGGGCCCTTGGCAATTCATCATCTGGCCTGCTGCTTTAAGGGACTTATTATATTAGATACCCTTCCAATCCTGTAATCCTGGTTTTCATAATCGCTCAGAGGCTCCCTCCAGGTTTATGACAACTGTGGAAGTTTAATACGTCCCTGGTGACAGACAGCCATGTTACTTGACATGGTTTTGTGCTGGAAGACTGTGTGAGTTGCATACTTTTGTGACCAAATCCCCACAATACAGATGAAATAATCCTCAATTCAAAGGGAAATTTTCCAGTCCCAGTCGCTGGTGAAAGCTGAGAACTGAGGAGAATCGAAAAAGCTGGGCAGCCTTGCCAGCTCTCTGAGCATATATGTAGAGTTGGGTCTGAGGTGTCATTAAAAACTGCTGAGAGTTTTATTTTCATAGTAATTTTAGCATTATTTATCAATGTCAATACAATAATGTTGTTTCCATAATAGCATTTTGAAATGAGATGTGTATAAAGCACCTTATAATAATGCGCAATTTGCCAAAGTTCCTGTGAGGAATGCAATCCTGCTTTGAGTCAGCCTGTATTAGACCGGCAGCAACTTAACACCTTTAAAGAGGAGGCTGGTGGTTCATGTTAAGAATATCTGAAAATACAATCTATCTTGTTAGAGTTCGGATAGATAGTATTTTCAGAACTATTTGCCCAAGAGCTTAGGCTGTCACGTTTTGAAGTACCTCCATTATGGGCATTCTAATGGGGAGTTCTCTCTTTTTAGCTTTCATTGAAGGATAAGGACAGGATGAAATGAAGGGTGCAAAGTAGTGCAGATTGTATCAGTCACAAAGCTGTATTGACTGGGAGCAATTTAAGCATTTTCCTCATGGACAAACAGAGCAGAAACAGAGGTGTGAAATGTTCTACTTTGTAGGATTTACCAAGTCCCGGTCATCATTGATGCGGGTTGGGGGTGGAGATGAGCGGGATGTCCATGCGGCTCTACATTCTCCTGTGTGCAATTCAATTCACAATTTTATTGCCACCTGAGGCCTAAGCCATTTTGAAGCCTTGGCCTCAATAACATGCTGCCGGGGAACCACAGCCATTCCTCTGGATATGGCCATTTGTGAGGGATTGAGAAACCAGTCAGCCTCCAAATTGAGGCAACCATCAATCAAGGTTACGGTGGGGAAGGAGATTGCTGTTCTTGGGTGGTGCCATTTATTCGTTTGTGAGGCCAGGAGGAACTTGAGCCATTTTCCGAATGTTCGAAGGATTGCTGAGTAGGCCACTCAGCAATGCCTGATGCATATTTCAAAACCGTGATTGGTCAGACTCCTTCGTCAATCATTGGGTACTGATTTTCATAGTACACATAGCTTTCCATCTAAAAGAGGCAATCTTTCTGGTCACCCATCTCAGGACCCTAGCCAAGGTCAATCGCAGTGTAGGGGGTAGGCATTCTAGCACCATTTTCAGGCCTCAACCACCTCATTTGCACAGGAGGCACGAGTTAAAATCAGCCCTAAATCTTCACTTTAAACCAAGCCACAGTCCCAGGGTTATTTAAAGAAAAAATGTAAAAATTGCATCCATATACCCAGCCTACCCTCTTCAGCCTGAGCTTATGACACCATTGAGACAACCACAAAGAGTAGCTGGACACAAACATACACAGTGATCCTCATGCAGCCACCAGGAACATTATCAAACATATTAAAGGTACCTTGAAGCAATGATTCAGGTGCTATCTTATGCAGCTTCTTCAAGGTTATTATAATACATTGTACCATCCATGGAGCAGGAAATATGGGCTTATACCTCTCGATAAAGGAGGAGGACACCCACATAGCCAGAAACAGAGCAGGCATGCCTGCTGAACCATCATTGTGGGTCATGAGAGTTTAATGGCAAGCTTTCATTGATCAAACCATCACCAAAGTGCCCATTCCTCCTCCTCCTCCTCCCCCCCACCCCCCGAAAACATGGTCGGTTACAGGGTATCTTACATTTTCAGTGTTTGACAACCTAATCTGTTTCTGCTTCATGTTTAACACTAGAATAAGCAAGGGAGCTGAGTGTCCAAGGGATCCCCTTGAGTCTCCGTCCCCTTGTACTGAGTTGTGAGAGGCTCTTGCATTTCAGTTTGTCATGTCCACCACTACAGTGGCTGCTTGGGCCTACAGGCTTGCAACTACGTTTATCCCATCATTTGAGCAGAGAAGTTGATGGGATGTTGGCCTGAGGATCCTCAGCCTTGTCAACTTAAGCTTTAATAGCCTTTGTAGCAGTACTCAGAGCCTTCACAAAGAGGAAATAAGAACAGACAGTGCTGGCAATACTCAGCAGATCAGGCAGAATCTGTGGAGAGAGAAACAGAATTACATTTCAAGTCAATGCCCTTTCATCAGAACTTGGAAAAGTTAGAGATGTCATAGGTTTTGAGCAAGGGATGGATGGGACAAGGACAAAAGGAAGATCTGTTACAGGATGGAAGACCACAGCGATTAAATTACGCCTTGTGACAGACCTTCATTTTGTCCTTGTCCCACCCAGCCCTTGCTCAAAACCTATCACATTTCTAACTTTTCCCAGTTTTGATGAAAGGTCACAGACCTGAAATAGTAACCCTGTTTCTCTTTCTACAGATCCTGCCGGGCCTGTTGAGTATTTCCAACATTTCCTGTTTTTATTTCAGATTTCCAGCATCCACAACATTCTGCTTTTCTTCATGAAAAGGAACCTTAGTGTTCAGACCTGTCACTGGGGTCTCCACCTCAGATGCCCTTAGATGTGTCATTTCTTCCATGCAAGGCTGAAATTGCTATGAGCGCTCAGTGAGGAGTGTGCAGATTAAGCCGCTGTACCTCTCCAAACTTGCCGCCCAACCTCATAGGGTGCTTGGGTATTTATGAAACTGGACCAAATGATTGTGCTTGTCCTGCTTCCTGCTTTAAATGCAGAGTCTGTGAATCAGGTAATGAGTCTGAATTGGTGTGGATGCACTAGTGGGATAAGGACCCAATCCTGGCCACACATGCACATGTGATATTGGAAGAGAAATGAGTTCCCTTGCATGTTTGGCAGTCAGACCTTAAAAATTGCAGCTTCAGATTTACTCACATGGAAACGAAGCACTCAGGTATTATGACAGGGGAATCTGTAATCCACACCACATGCACAGTGGCATCTTGTACCTCATTGGCTGTGTACTAAATTAATGCAGATAACCATTCATGACATGTTGCTTGCTTTTCTATTCGTCCATACTTATGTCATAACTACCTTCAGCCAAAAGTGCTGAGTGGATGATCCATCTCGGCCTCCTCCTGAAGTCCTCAGAATCACAGATGCCAGTCTTCAGCCAATTCGATTCACTCCACATGATGCCAAGAAACAGCTGAACACACAGTACATGGCAAAGGCTCTGGGCCCTGAAAATATCCCAGCTGTAATGCCATACTCCCAAACTAGCCTCAATCCTAGACAAGCTGTTCCTGTACAGCTACAACACTGGCATCTATCCAGTAGTGTGGAAAACAGCCCAGGTGTACACATCCCACAAAAATCAGGACATATCCAACCTGGCCAATAACCACCCAATCAGTCTACTCTCGATCGTCAGCAAAGTGATGGAAGGTGTTGTCGACATTGCTATCAAGTGGCACTTACTCAGCAATAACCTGGTCACTGGTGTTCAGTTTAAATTCTGCCAGAGCCACTCAGCTCCTGACCTCATTACAGCTTGGTCTAAATGTGAACAGAAGAGCTGAACCCAAGAGGTGAGGTGAGAGTGACTGCTCTTGACATCAAGGCTGCATTTGACAGAGTGTGGCATCAAAGAGCCCTAGTAACACTGGAGTCAATGGGAATCTGGTGTAAAACTCCCTGCTGGTTGGAGTCATACCTGGCAAAAGGAAGATGGTTGTGGTTGTTGGAGGCCAATCATCTCAGCCCCAGGACATCGCAGCAGGAGCTCCTCAGGATAGTGTCCTAGGCCCAACCAGCTTTAGCTGTTTCATCAATGACTTACCTTCCATCATAAGGTCAGAAGTGGGGATGTTTGCTGATGATTGTACAATGTTCAGCACCATTCACAACTCCTCAGATACTAAAGCTGTCCATGCCAATATGAAGCAAGACATGGACAACATGCAGTTGCTAAGTGACAAGGAACATTCATGCCATTCCAGCGCCAGGTAATGACCATCTCCAATGAGAGAATCTGCCCATCTCCCCAGAATCTAACCATCTCCCCTTGACATTCAACAACATTACCATTACTGAATCCCCCACTATCAAGACCCTGAGGGTTACCATTGACCAGAAACTGAACTGGACTAGCCATATAAATACTGTGGCGACAAGAGCAGGTCAGAGACTGGGAATTCTGTGGTGCATAACTTACCTCCTGACTCCCCAAAGCCTGTCTACAATCTACAAGGCACAAGTCAGGAGTCTGATGGAAAACTCTCCACTTGTCTGGATGAGTGCATCCCAACAATACTCAAGAAGCTTGACACCATCCAGAACAAAGCAGTGCGCTTGATTGGCACCCCATCCACAAACATTCACTCCCTCTAAAATCAATACACAGTAGCAGCAGTGTGTACCATCTACAAGATGCACTGCAGGAATTCACCAAGGCTCCTTCGATAGCAGCTTCCAAATCAGCAACCTCTACCACCTAGAAAGACAAGGGCAGCAGACACATGGGAACACCACCACTCCAAGCCACTCCACATCCTGACTTGGAACTATCCATCCCTTTGCTGCCGCTGGGTCAAAATCCTGGAACTCGAAAACTAAGAGCACTTCAGGAGTAATTGGGGAGGGGCAATTAATGCTGGTCTTTCTAGCAATGCTAATATCTCAACAACAAATTGTTAAAACTCTCTTAAAGACATTAAGAAGCTATCCGATTACCATGTTCATATGGCACAGTGTGCACACTTTACTGTCAATTTTAAAAAGACTGAAGTTATGGTCTTGCTAATACCTGGTCAGTTGCGCTCATCCCCTGTGTTTGCAATCAATAACATAGCTTTTAAAATCATAGATGAATTCTGCTATCTTGGTAGCATTTCATAAACATTTTAATTGTCACAATTTCAAAGTTTAGTACATTGGGAGAGATTACCATGTCACATCATCTGTGATACTTGACAATAGATTGCTTACTTCTACATACAGCTGTCAACAATCTTTGAATACCCAACACCCAATGTGCTCTTTTGCTCACTCCCCCTCTTGCATCCCCTCTCTTCCTCAGCCTCTGTCTTCCTCTCTTGCACTCTGTCTCTCAACTCTCAGTCTTTCTCACACCCCTCTCCCTCCTTGTCTCTCTCACCACTTCTCCATATCTTGTCCTATCGCTGAGTCTCCCTCTCTCTCTCCCCCTCTCATTTTCTCTACCTCTGTCTCCCATTTCCATCAGCCTCTCTCGTTCCTTCTCACCCGTTTTTCTCAGCCGTCTTGTACTCTCAGTCTCCATCTCCTCTCTCTTTGAAGCTCCTCTCATCCCTCTCCCCCTCTCATCTCTCTCCCTCTCTCTGTTTCATTCTCTCTCTCTCTCTCACTCTTCCTCTTGTTTCAGTTTCTCTCTCACCATTTCTCCCCTTCTTTCAGTCTCTCGATCTCTCACCCCCTTTTGTTCTCAGTCTCTTCCCTCTCCCTATTAGTCATTCTCTCTCTCTCTTTCCATTTCTGTCATGATCTTGGAGCACCTCATCCAGTATATGAAATTTTACCATTTCATATAGGACAGTATTGATCTGTTATATGTATTTAAACTCTGATCTTTGGGAAAATGCAGTGTGTACCATCTACAAGATGCACTACAGCAACTCACCAAGGTTCCTTGAACAGCACCTTCCAAACCCATGACTTCTACCACCTAGAAAGACAAGGGCAGCAGATACATGGGAACACCACCACCTGCAAGTTCCTCTCTAAGCCACACGCCATCCTGACTTGGAAATATATTGACGTTCCTTCACTGTCACTGGGTCAAAATCCTGGAACTCCCTTCCTAACAGCACTGTAAATGTACCTATACCACACGGACTGCAGCGGCTCGAGAAGGAAGCTCACCACCTTCTCGAGGGCAATTAGGGATGAGCAATAAATGCTGGCCCAGCCAGCAAAGCCCATCTCCCTTGAATGAATTTTTAAAAATGAGAATTTTCTTCAAATTTTTTTTATCAATCAAGCGGATTGATTTATCCTGGATGATGTCAGGCTTCTTGAGTGTAGGCAAGTGGGGAGTATTCCATCACACTCCTGACTTCTGTCTTGTAGATGGTGGAGAGGCTTTGGTGAGTCAGGAGGTGAGTTACTCGCCACAGGATTCTTAGCCTCTGATCTGCTCTTGTAGAGGAGAATAACTTACATTTATATAGCACCTTTCACAATCTCAGAATCTTCCAAGGCACTTTATAGCCAATGACATTGCATAGGATGTACGGCACAGAAACAGGCCTTTGGCCCAACCAGTCCATGCTGTTCTTTATGCTCCCCTCGAGCCTCCTCGCATCTTTTCTCATCCAACTCTAACATTGTAACCCTCTACTCCCTTGTCCCTCATA
Organism: Cetorhinus maximus; assembly: GCF_964194155.1. Lineage (NCBI taxonomy): Eukaryota > Metazoa > Chordata > Chondrichthyes > Lamniformes > Cetorhinidae > Cetorhinus > Cetorhinus maximus. The sequence continues at coordinate 47,627,607 of NC_135883.1, forward strand.
AGCTTGACCAATTTCCCCTTAAATGCATCTATACTGTTCATTTCATAGTGAGTTCCACATTCTCACCACTCTCTGGGTAAAGAAATTTCTTCTGAATTATCTATTGGATTTCTTGGTGACTATCTTATTGACGGCCTCTAATTATGCTCTACCCCACAAGTATCCACTCTAGCCAAACCTTAGGTGCTTTGAATGTAGTCACTGTTGTAATGTAGTAAACATGACAGCCAAATTACAAACAGCAAGCTGCCACAAACAACAATGGGATAACGGCCAGATAATCTGTTTCATAGTAATGTTTGTTGAGGGATAAATTTTGGCTCTTCCAATTAGTGCAGTGAAATACTTTATGTCCTGAGAAGGCAGACAGTGATTCAGTTTAACATCTCATCCAAAAAACCACACCCTGGCAGTGTAACACTCTCTCAGTGCTGCACTCAAGTGTCAGTCAGGATTACATACACAAGTGTCTGGAGCAGGATTTAAACCGATGACCTATTTCACAGGCAAGAGCTGTGAGAAAATTCCAGCAAATGGGAGTTCAAATCCCACCATTTTAGTGTTAGTCTGATCACATTGCTGAGTGCATGTATAAGCATAAACAGAATTACCTGGAAAAACTCAGCAGGTCTGGCAGCATCGGTGGAGAAGGAAAGAGTTGACGTTTCGAGTCCTCATGACCCTTCAACATATATAAGCATGTTCAGTCCCCTGAGTACATGTGTTAATGCGTCCACTTTCCTGTGCATGTGTTAGCATATGCACTGCCCTGAGTACATGTGACAGTGTGTCATTTTCCTGATACATGTATTATTGTGTTCACTGCCCTGTGTACAAGAGTTAGCATGTTCACTGTCATGCGCACAAGCGTTAGCGTGTCACTGCCCTGAGTGCTTGTGTTAACGTATTTACTGTCCTGATTACATGCTAGGGTGTTCACTTCCCTGAGTATATGTTAATGTGTTCACTCTCATGCACGTTAGTGGGCTCACTGCACTGAGTACATGTGTTAGCATGTTCACTTCCCTGTATACGTGTTAGTGTGTTCAATTCCATGAGTACATGTTTTCAAGGGTTCAGTGCCATGAGTACTGTGTTAATGTGTTCACTTGCCTGTGCATATGTATCAGTACTCTCACTTCCCTGATATATGTGTTAATGTGTTCATTGTCATGTGCTGATATGTTAGTGAGCACACTGGTCTGAGATTGTGTTAGGGTGTTCACCGTAATGAGTAGAGTACATGTGGTAGTGTGCTCAGTGTCATGTGTACTTGTGCTGGAGTGTGCACAGTTGTTAATGTGCTCATTGCCCTGAGTACATGCGTTAGCATGTTCACTGCCCTGAATACGTATGTTAGCAGGTTCACTACTTTGAGTGCATGTGTTAATGTGTTCACCTGTCTGCGCACATGTGTTAGTATATGCATTGCCCTAAATATGTCTAAGTGTGCTCACTTCCATGTGCACATATGTTAGCTTGTTCACTGGCATGTGTGCATGCTATTGTGTTCACTGACATGTGTACATGTGTTGGTGTGTTCACTGCCCTGAGTACATGTGTTAGCATCTTCAGTGCTCTGAGTACATGTATTGCTTTGTTCACTGTCATGTGCACTTATGCTAGCATATGCACTGATACTCGTGTTAATTGTTCAATGCCCTGAGTGCATGTGTTAGTGTGCTTGCTGTTCTGTGTACACTGTGTGCTTACTGTGTACACTGTCCTGAGTACACTGGTTAGCATGTTCATTGCCCTGACTACATAGGTTAACATGTTCACTGCCCTGAGTACATGGTTAGCATGTTCAGTGCTCTGCATACTGATGTTAATGTGTTCACTGTCATGTGCACATGTGTTAGCTTATGCACTGCCCTGAGTATGTGTTAGTGTGCCCTCTGCCTTGAGTATGTGTTGGAATATTGTCTTCCATGTGCACGTGTGAGCTGCCCTGTGCACATCAGTGAGTTCACTTCCTTGTGTACACGTGTTAGTGTATTCATTGACTTCTCTTCTTAGGCAGTCCCTCAGGATCGAGTTGCTTCCACTCTGGTTAGATGGGATCTGAGATGGCTGATAAGTCCAAAGCGCAATCTGCAGACTCTGCCACATGTGGGGCAGGTGGTGCTTGGAGGGTTGAGTAGATGAGTTGATGGAGGTTTGTGCACTCCCTCCGGTGCCTTGACTTCGCCTCTGCACGTTCCCATGAAGTCTCTCGATGCGTTCGGTGTCTTCCCAAATGAGCCGCCTTCTCCATTTTGATCGGTCACAAGCCAGGGTTTCCCATGAGTTGATAGTTTGATCTCGTCAGGGATGCTTTGAGGACACCCCTAAAGTGTTTCCACTGCCCTTTTGGGAATCTCCTGCCACAACTGAGTTCCAAGTAGAGTAATTGCTTCGGGAATCTGGTGTCAGTTATATGATCAACATGCCCTGCCCAGTTAGCTGGTTTTGAGCGATTAGCTCGTTTTGCATGATGCTGGGCATGTTGGCTTGTGAGAGGAGGTTGCTGTTGGAACACCTTTCTTACCACCAGATTTGGAGGATCCTGCAAAGGCATTGCTGGTGGTACTTCTCCAGTGCTTCGCGGTGCCTGCTGTAAGTTGTCCAAGTCTCTGAAGCATATAGCAGCATATTCTGCTGCTCAGTAAACAAAGACATTATCTTGGGCTTGAGATCCCGGTCATCAAATACTCTTTTCCTCAGTTGGCCAAAGGCTAAGTTGGAGGTGATGATGTATTTTCGTCATCTTTGTCGTCTGTCAAAGTCTGACTTTGTCGAGAGGACGCTCTCAAGATACAGAAAATGATCCACATTTTCTAGGATCTCACCATTGATCTTAATCGATGGGGGAGGTGTTTTGCTGTAGGAGCTGATTGGAAGAAGATCTTAGTTTTCCAGGTGTTTAGTAAAAGGCCCATTTTCTGAGAGAGGGAGTCAATAGTGACCTGGAGCTCAGTTTCTGAGTGAGCGCACACACAAGTGTCATCTACATACTGAAGCTCAATGACTGAGGTTGGAGTGGTTTTGGTTTTGGATTGAAGGTGGTGTAGGTTGAACTGTTCCCTGTCCATTCTGTAGGTTTTCTCCATGCCTGTGGGTTATTTACTGGAGGTGAGGTGCAGTATTGCAGTGAAGAAGATGGAGAAGAGGGTTGGTGCAATAATGCAGCCTTGTTTGACCCCAGTCTTTACAGGGATAGGCTGGTGGTGGTTCCATTGGTGAAGACCATAGCTTGCATGTCTTGGTGGAGTAGGCAGAAAATGGCAACAAATTTTGGAGGGCAGCCAAATTTGAGGAGGATACTCCATAAGCCTTTACTTCATGAGGTCAAAACAGGCTTCACTTCCCTGAGTAAATGTGTTAATGTATTCACTTCTCTGCAATGTCACAATTATGACTTGTGTATGCGTCGTATCAATCAGTAATTTCATTGGCTGATCAAACATAAATTGAACTGTTTGAAAAGGACTTTTAAAAAGCAAAAAATACTCTGACTTAAAATGGCTGAATACAGGTGAGGTAGTGAAACAGCAGTAGTCTGGAAAAGCTACCAATGAAGCTCCCTTCTCTTCTCTCTAAAGTTAAGACCTTATTCCCTTACAGTTTTATAATCCAGCATAGAGATAGAGAATTTTTCATCAAAAAGACCCTCAGGTGCAAAAATCATCGACTTCTGGAAAAGATAATGCTATGTGTTGTCTTTTGGTTCCCAGCTGTTGTTAATAATTGCACTTTAAATTTGTAAAGATCGGAAACTCTTTACGTTTAATTTTGCCATAGTGAAGCACGAATTCCAATGACCGATTCATTACAGACGTCCAAATATTAAGAGAATTAAAAATAACACATGCACACCTATTCACACTCCTAATCTAATTGCATCTGTTCTGCTCTACTGTGGTTTTGATAGCCAGATAATCCTAAACTGCGTTAGGCTCTGGATAACATGCTCCTTACATTGCATTTCTCTTACAGGCCATAAACAAAACCTCTCTTCATTTGAACAGATTAAACTTGCATCAGGGTTCTAAATTTGCTTAATTCTTTTGGTATGACAAATAATTTTGTCAGAAATCCTGTGCCTTTTCTCTGTTGTAACCCCGGATTAAGTATCGCCCATAGGTTTTGGTGCCTTTACCTGGCTGTTAACTCTCAGGTTGCTGGTAACAGCCAAGCTGCTCTTGGTCACCTGTAGGGTAGGGGTATTCTGTGCCTCTTCTTGGCTCCACCTTCATGCTGCTTAGCACAGTGGCTCTCTGTATGCAAATAAAAATGTCCCCGATTGCTGGCCTTGTCTGCTCCAATCAGTTCTAACACCTCACTGTCCACCTCTACAACCTGTGAATTTAGTAGCTCAAACCAAGATCTTGTACAAATTTGATTTCTAGGAGGTTAGTGGGCTGTAGTTTGATTTTTGCCCCCTGTGGGAATTCTGGACTAGCATCCGGCTCTTCACTTTTGGTGAATTTTCCATCAACACTACTGTGCTGCTTGAGGTTTAAAACTTGGTCTGGTTCATTTTGCTTATCAGCAGTAAATCCTGCATGGGTTTCACTGCTATTTCCCTTGTGGCATCCACAAGTGTTTTGGGGTATATTCCCTTCCCTTCCTGCTTTGTTAAGGGAAAAGGCTCTCCCCTAACCTGTTCCATGTCCCCTGGAATGCTACTGCCCCTAGGTGGATTTTCAGCTTCTGCTGTATGCCCCTGCAGCCCTTCAACTGATTGGGGCATCACCATCACGCTTTCTTGGTCTCTTTGGGAACTTCCCTGGTCCCCATTTAAATTTGCCATGGAGGTGTCTGCTAAACAGATCACTGGCTCTCTTCCTTCATCCTTTTTAATCTTTACTGGCCCTTCATGGACCTCTTTTATTTCTGCTGGACTGGCTTCTGGCCTTTTAAATTCGAATGGCTGTTCTTAGCTACTTCAACCCCCATGGGTTCTATCCTAACCCATTTTACTGTTACTGGCCTGGCTTCAGCCTTTTAAAATTCAGGTCCCTAGCTACTCCAACCCTCAAGGTTCTATCACCCCCGTAGGACTTTTGAACCTCTCGCGGGTCCCTGCACTATGGGCAGCCTCCTGCTAGCTTTCTCCAGTCTTTTCCGTCTCTCTGGACTGTTTCCTGACTTTTCGGGAGTATTATACCCCAGCCTGTCTCAGCTATCTCCACCTCCCTGCGCAATTCACATAGTTTTATCTCCCTTTCCTGCTGTCTTTTTTGGAAAGCTTCCTCTCTTTCATTTCTTCTTTCTTCTCTCTCTTTCCAATGCGTGGAGTTCTAATTATATTTATCTCAGTTGTAACTGTATTTCCACAAAGCTATTTTTTTCTCTTTCACTTGTCTCAGGTTTACATTAATTTTCCAGCCACCAGTTTTAACATTTCAAATCTCCTGGCTTTTGGGTGAACCTTTAACTCCAACTCCTTAGCTACACTTTTTAAAACCTCGATGGACAGAATCTTTAAATCCTCAAAAGTGGTTTCCATTTGTCCTAGAAAGGCACTGTATTCACATGTGGACAGTTTTGTTAGTACTATAGCACTGTGCACAAGAAAGTCTCGACTGGACTCTTAAATTTATGTCTAGGGATTTTAGTTCCCACTCCAAATCGCTCTCGTTGTCTGGATTCAAATCGCTCTCGTTGTCTGGATTCAAATCGCTCTCGTTGTCCGGATTCAAATCTCGGACACTAGAACCCAAGTTCCTGTTACGGCCACATGAGGAAGGGTAAAAATTGACTCCCGTAGTGTACCACTCAAGTCTGACTGTAACAGGGCTTTTAGTGAATTTAGAAGGATGAAGGTATTTACTCACTGTCTGTGCTTAACCATTTATGTGCTGATTGCAAAGAAACCAGTCTTACGGGGGACTTGCGGCACCCATTTTAAGTCAGTGTCTTTCTTGCTTTCAAAAAGTCTTTTTTAAACAGTTCAATATATGTTTGGTCAGCCAATGAAATTACAGATTGATATCACTCATGACCAAGTCACGTCATCGTGTCAGCTTCATCTCACGAGGTGCTGTCTGGTTCAAAAGAAAAGGCAGATTGAACTCATTGGCCAGGATTTTTCCCTCGTTGGTCGGGGGGCGGGCAGGAGTGGCCGGGAAGCCAACCGCCACCTGTGACCAGGGCCGGACCGCTCAGCGCTGCCTGTGGGGGGGTGGGGGGGGTGGGGGGCAAGCGTGCATCTTTGCCCATGTGCGCAGGTGTGTACTGGAAAAGCTCCTTGAGGCACAGAGCTACCTCAGGGAGATGAAGATTTTTGAAAACTAAAAACCAAAGGTTTTTGACATGAATCTGCTACATGAGCAGGGACATGTTAGAAATTAGGATGGGATTTTTAAATCATTTTTTAATGACAGATCAAAACCTCACCCCGCCCATGGATGAGGTTTTGCAAAAAATGCAAAGGCTGCTTTGGCCTTTTCGCTTGCCCGACAACCGTAATGTTGGATGGGCAGCGAGAAATTTAAACCAATTACACTGTTAATGGCCTTAATAGGCCTTTTGATTATCGGTGGGCGCTACCGATTCCCACGCGTGGCCGCCGACCAAAATATTGTGCGTCATTTTACGCTTAAGCAAAAAATCCTGCCTATTATGTAGACATCACTTCAGTCTCTAGTGCAGCTGTAAAATGTACTCCCCTGGAACACATTAGTTCCTAGCTATTTACAGGTAATACAATAATATATAAAGCCTCACTCTCTTTAAAACATAATGCCACTATCAATATAGTTGTTCCAGTCATTAACTTTTATAAACTAAAGATTATCAATCTACTTTTGAAAGTAAACTGAACCACTTCTTAGAGTCTTTTATAGCGTGTATTCTTTTCTAAAATATTAATCATGATATCACTTGGATGGTAGGATGTTGTGCCTCCATCTTGTAGATTTGGCATTTGTTGCTCTTAGTGGTGATTTGACACACTGCACATGGGATGTGTGTGTTGTCCCTGGTGTTGCAGGAGTCGTGCTTGCTGTTGCGAATGTTCTGTCATTTTCTGGTGATGTTAATGTTGTCTCTCTGGATATTGATGTTTCTGGTTTTGTTGCTGGTCTTTTCTGTTTTTCCATCCCTAGTGTAGGTTGAATATTGCCTCGGTTTCTCCACATTTACTTAGCGGTCTGGGTCTCAATAATGTAAGGCCTCGGTGTCTCTACTTCAGCAACAACTTTTGCTGGGCTCCAGGTTTTCATGGTTGGATCCTATACATATACACTTTGCCCTTTCAACCGCTCAGGTAGGGATTTAGTATGTTTGTTGAAGTGCTGACCTCTTTCCTGTGCTTCAGTGAGTTGTTGTCTCACTTCCTCCTGGTCACTAGGAGGATGTATTTTGCTTGGCGGAGTAGTCTTATATTCCCTTCCATTCAGTAATTCTGCCGGTGATTTCATGTCAGCCTTGAGAGGTGTGGATCAGAGTGACAATGAGACAAGGTTTGGGTTTTCCTTTGTCTCACAGCATTTTGTAACAGTTCTTTTCACTGTCTGGACCTGTCTTTCTGTAAACCCATGTCCTCAAGGGCAATGTGATGATGATGATGAACCCATACTGTTCAGCGAATTCCTTAACTTCCCTGGATGTGAACTGGGTGCTATTGTCACTTATTAATCTTTCAGGAATCCCTTGCTCAGCAAACAGAACTCACACTGCTGAGACAATTGTGGCTCTTAAGTCTTTCATATTCCGATTAAAGAGAGCTTTGAGGAGTAGCCTGCGACTATGAGATACCATTCTTGATTGTGTGTGAATAAATCGACTCCCACAGTATGCAATGACCTGGGTGGTACTTCAGTAGCTATCATCTCCACTTTCTGCTGTGTGTTTCTGTACTTCTGGCATACATTGCATGTAGACACCATTCTTTCAATGTCTTTGTAGATGCCTATCCAATACACAGCTGATTCGACTCTGAGCTTACACTTCTCTATTCCCATTCTCGTGCATCTTTGGGAGAAGTTCTTCCTGCATTGTTTTGGGTATGATTATTCTGGATCTGACCAGCAGAAAACCATCTTCCAGTGAGATGTCATCTCTAATAGAGATCTTATCAGGCCATCCCTGGATCACTTGCTGAGAGAGTATCCTTAATTCCTCCTCTTTTCTGGTGTCACCTCTAGTTTGACTCTGTTTTGGTGGTGTTATATTCACTAAGTGATGAATCTTTATACCTAGATTTTCTTTGCATCTGAGGGAAGAGGCACTTTTCAATGGGTGTACTTTCTTCAACCCTCAGTGTCATCTCCTTTACCTCATGGTTTACTGAGATAATCTGCAGCTTTTCACAACTGCTCAACCCCAGGATAGCAGGACCATCTGTTTCAATGACAAAGAATGTGCAGTTTACATCTTTTCCTTTGTGTGTTCCTCTGATTTAGGTTGTTCCTAGCAGCCGAATTCCAGTTCCCCCGTATGCCATTAGCATGACATTGCTCAGTTTCAGAACACCTTTCCTTGGGTAACCATTTCCTTCCAAATTTTCAGGAAAGATCTTCTGCTTTAGTTCTGAGTGGGATGATGTTACTCTGTGCTCTGACATCAGTCGACACCTTCAGATTTAGCATTGTGGGCTTTTCTCTCACCCTGTTCCTAATCTGAATGTTTGTGTGAATTCCTTTTCCTTGGGAACTGTCACATCCAGCCATTTCATGCAGTTGTATGGTTCTTGTCTGTTGTCTTATCGTGTTCTCAGACTCACTGTCACCTTCCAGGCTATGGATGTTTTGGTTTCTTTCTGTGTCTATTCGCCCTATTTCTCTGGCTCTGGTGCCTCGTCTACCACCTTCTTTTGTTCTGCACATCTTTTCCCAGTGATTGGCCTTTCCACAAGCTCTGTAGATTGATCCATATGCAGGACATTTCCATATGTCTGTGAATTCATGTAGTTGTCCACAGCTCCTGTAGGACCTTCCCTCTGGTGTACCTTCTTCCGTTGCTGCTGCACTGCATCAACCCTGCTGCCTTTCCCTTGGCTTAACTGAAGGCTAGCCGTTTGGGTAGTCAGTGTCTTCATCTGCCTGCTCATAGCTTTGTGTGCTCTGGCAGTGTCTACAGCCTGCGACATTGTGAGCTCTCCCTCCCGATTAGCGCTTTCTGTACTTCAGGTGTGAAGAACCCTAAATTAGTTGAGTACAAGAGCAAGGAGGTTATGCTTAATTTATATAGGACACCTGTTAGACCTTGGCTGGAGTATTGTGTACAGTTCTGGGTGCCACACTATAAGAAGGTATATGAACACATTGGAGAGGGTGCAGAAGAGGTTTACAAGAATGGTTCCAGGGATGAGAAACTTCAGTTATGGAGATAGATTGGAGAGGTTGGGACAGTTCTCCTTGGAGAGAAGAAAGCTAAGAGGAGATTTGATAGGATTGTGCAAAATCGTGGGCTGGATTTTCAGCTCGGTGTGCAGGCGCACGCCCAACACGCACGAGCGTGAAATAGTGTGCGATGACATTGGGCGAGTGTCCCGACATCATCGCTTTGGTCAGTGGGAACCCGCACCCACTGACAATTAAGAGGGCTGTTAAGCCTATTAATAAATTAATTAAACTGAATTTTTCCCTGCCCATCCAACCTTGTGGTTGGCGGGCGGGCGAAAAGGCCAAGCAGCCTTTGGATTTGGAAGGAGGATGGGGTTTCCAATGTTAATTTAAAAATAAAATAAACATTTTAAACCTCATTTTTAACATGTCCCTGCTCAAGTGACAGAGTCACATGAGGTGACATGTTTACCTTAATTTTAAAATCTTTATTTTGAATGTTCAGCTCCTTGAGGCAGCTCTGTGCCTTCAGGGAGCTTTCACTGCGTACTCCCCCATGCCTGCGCTGACGCGCTCGCTGCCCTTGCCCTCCACCCCCCCCAGGCAGCGCTGAGTGTTTCAGTGCATGATTCATGCTGGTTGGCTGTTAATTGGCCAGCCAGCATGAAATCGCCGTCAGGGCCCGATCACGGGTGGCGGTCCGCTCCGAGGCCTGCCCACCGCGCCTGCCCAACGAGGTAAAAATTCTAAAAACAAAAAGCTAAAAGCTACTGCGGATGCTGGAAATCCAAAACAAAAACAGAATTACCTGGAAAAACTCAGCAGGTCTGGCAGCATCGGTGGAGAAAAAATCAGTTAACGTTTCGAGTCTTCATGACCCTTCGGCAGAACTGAAGCATAGTTAGGAGAAAGGTGAAATATAAGCTGGTTTAAGGTGGGGGGGGGCGGGGGGAGAGAGAAGTTGAGGGTGTGGTGAAAAATTCTGCTCCATGAGAGGGCTGGATAGAGTAGATAGGGAGAAGCTGTTCCCGCTCGTAAAAGGATCAAGAACGAGAGGGCACAGCTTTAAAGTGATTTCCGAAAGAAGCAAATGCGAGGTGAGAAAAAACTTTTTCGCACAACGAGTGGTTTGGTCTGGAATGTTCTACCTGGAAGTGTGATGGAGGTAGATTCAGTTGAGGCATTCAAGAGGGTGTTAGATGATTATTTGAACAGAAACAATGTGCAGGAGTATGGGGAAAAGGCAGGAGAATGGCACTAGGCCATAATGCTAATTTGGAGAGCTGGTGCAGACATGATGGGCCGAATGGCCTTCTGTGCCATTGGGCAGAATTTCCCCCCCATCGGGGGGGTTGTGCGGGAGCGGGCACGAACCCAATCGGCTGCACGCCACCATTTTACGCGGGCAGGCCAATTAAGGCATACCCGGAAGCGCTGAGCACCCCTGTGCGGACAGAGGGGGATTCCCTGAGTCGGGATCTGCGCTTTTTCGTGCATGCGCGCGGAAGAGCACAGAAATCTCCCTGAGGCACAGCACAGAGGTGCCTCAGGGAGATTAGTTTAAGTTTTAAACATCTAAATAAAGAAATTAAAAACTTTTAAAACATTTCGCCTCATGTGACAGTGTCACATGAGCTAGGACACGTCAATGAATTTTTAAAAAAAAATTATTGAATTTATAAACATTTCATGAAACCTCATCCCACCCGTGGATGAGGTTCCATGAAAAATGTGAAGGCCACCTGGGCAATTTGCCTGCCCGCCAACCTTAAGATTTGGCGGGCAGCTCAGTTTATTAGTTCAATTAGTTTATAACAGGACTTAATAGGCCTTCGGCTGCGCGCCTGCCGAACTGAAAATCTAAATTACACGCGGTGACATCATCGCGTCATTTTGGGCGTCGGCGAGTGGGTGCTGCCCTCGCTCGCTGACCCAAAAATTCTTCCCATTAAAATTCTGTGATTCTGTATGAGCCTTAGCCCCCCCCACTGCACAGGGAGCGCATAGCGCTTCCCGCTGGATGTCACGCTGGGCGGGCCTTAATTGGCCCGCCCATGTAAAATGGCAGTGGGGCTCGCTTCGCTGGACAGGCAGAAAAATCTGCCCACTAAGTTTTTCTTCTGGCGCTAATGTGGATCAATGTTCCAAATCACCACTAAATTAATTTAAAACACTTTAGGTTTACTCACTGACAATCGCTGCCACCATGTTGTGTGTTTTTGTTGTCTGTTGGTTCCCAGATGTTGTTAATAATCACACTTTAAGCTTGTAAAGATCTGAAACTCTTTTGGTCATAACTTCCGAGCTCCCCAGCATCAGATTTGGTGGGTACCTCAAAGATGAGCTGGGGAATCCCTCTTGGAACTTCACAGGTAAGGGTTTGTACGGCAGTTGCCCAGAAACGCAAATTTCCTCTGGGCAATTGCCCCACACTGAGAACCATCCAAAAATGCGAATTAAAATGCAAACTTCAGATGGTTCCAACAGGGTTACACCAATAAATAGTCAGAAGAATTAAATCCTCTTCTAACTTCTGAATAATTATTGTAAACACCCAGAGCCTACCTCCACCCATCCCCCCCCCCCCCGATGTCTGACACTCCCCCCACCCCCACCCCCCCACAACCTCTCTGAATGTCTGACCCCTCCCACCTCCCAAAAGTGCCGTAAAAAGTGGGCATGTCCTTTCCTCAATTCGACTCTGCTGGACTGTGAAGCTGGACTTCGGAGATAGCTGTGCTGCCTGGATCTCACCCGGCCTGAGTCAGAAGGTTGGGCAAGACAGGCACGGAATAGATTTGGGCCTGTATGCTTAATTTTGCCATGTTATCTGGTTCAAAAGAAAAGCCAGATTGAACTGGTTATCACTTCAGTCTCTAGTGCTGCTGTGAAATGTGGCCTCCTGGAACACTAACACATAACACACTAGCTCCTAGCAAAATATTTCCTAGCTATCAGATTTTTACAGACAATACAATAATATATAACAGGCAAATTACATTTTAAAAAGAAATTGTCTCCAGCAATTGCAGTTTTACATGGGCCTCAACTCCACACCTGGAGCTTCAAGATCACCATCAAAAATTTCTGCCGCAGCCACAGATACCAGCAAAGGATTCATAAACAGTGAACTCTTTGGCCTGAATTTTCAGCTCGGCAGGTGGGCACGCTCAGCGGGCCCAGGAGAACAGTCAGGAAACGGACCACCGACCGCAATCGGCCCCTGATCGCGATTTCACACTGGCTAGCCAATTGCGGCCAGCCAGCGTGATGCGCGCACTGATATGATCAGCGTTGCCTGGGTTGAGGGCGGGAGGAGGGCGAGCGCTGAAGTCAGCACGGGCACAGGGGAACGCAAAATGAAAGCTCCCTGAAGGCAGAGAGCTGCCTCAGGGGGCTGAAGAGTTTAAATGCAAAAAAAATTAAAGATTTTTAAAATCTGAAAATATGTCCACCACGCATCACAATCAGACACTGGAACATATATATGGGTGATCAAAATTCTGTCCAAACATTTTAATTTTTAAAATTAATTTCAGAAACCTCATCCCACCCTTAGATGAGGTTTCCTGAAAAACGCAAAGGCCGCCTGGCCGATTCGCCCGCTCACCAACGATAACGTTGGATCGGCAGCAATTGTGCTGTTAATGGGCTTAATAGCTCTCTTAATTGTCGGTGGGTGCGCTTCCGAGTTTAGCGTGTGCTGACCAAAATATCACGCAAGTGCGCGATGACATTGGGACACTCACCCAATGTTATCATGTGCTATTTTACGCTCAAATGTGTCGGACGTGCCTGCACACCGAGCAAAAAATTCTGCCCTCAATTATTTTACCTTTCAGGATTGAATTTTAATTTGGCTAAGAAGTAACTGCCTACAGTATAACTTGTAAATTTTGCATGCTGCGTATATGGGTTGTGAAGGTCAAGACACAAGTTAACCTCATAAATATTTTTAATACCTTTATCTGGTTGGGTTTTAAACTCAATTAAAACTAACCTCTTTTTGTTTTAAACTCAAGAGCGCCTGTCAGACTAGTTAATTTAAAACAAGCACATAAATAGTTAAGCACAGACTGTGAATAAATACCTTCATCCTTCTAATAGCACAAAAAACCCTTGTTACAGTCAGACTTGGAGCGGTAGAACAGGGGAGTCATCTTTACCCTTCCTCACGTGGTCATAACAGCGCAGGTGTTAGTTGTCCTGAGTACATGTGTTAGTGTGCTCACTTTGCTGTGCACTTATGTTAATGTGTTCACTGCCATTTTTATATGTGTTAGCGTGTTCACTTCCCTGATTATGAGTTAGTAGATGTGTTAATGTGTTCACAGGGACGTGTTAACATGTTCACTGCCCTGAGTATATATGTTAGCATGTTCACTGCCTTGAGCACATATTAGACTGTTCATTTGCCTGTGCACGTGTTAGCATGTCCACTGCCCTGAGTATATGTGTTAGCATGTTCACTGCCGAGTACACGTATTAATGTGTCCACTTCTCTGTACACAGGTGTTTGTGAGTTCATTGTCATGTCTACATGTATTAGCATATTCACTTCCCTGAGCATGTGTTAGCGTGTTCACTGCCCTCAGTACAAGTGCTCATGTTCACTGCTCTGAGTGTTGGAGTGTAGCACCCTATACAATCCCCATCACTGATCGCAGTGGTGCTTGTCCGAGCGTGATTTGCCCACTCTGCGCGATGGTTGGTATAACGTGGCTGCCTTAATAAAGTGAAAAATCATTTCTGTTACAGTTTTAAAGACTGCCAGAGAGATGACATTTAAAACTCACATTATAGCACATTTGACATAATGGCAACGTCGATCAAAATTAAAACACTGCGGGAACACAGCAGGTCAAGGCAGCAAAGGACAGATGAGTTCATGTTTCAGATGACTCTACATCTGCACATTACAAACTTTATTGCACAGAACAAAGATTCAACAAGTGTTTACTTTTATATTCAGTGCATTTAAATGAGATGTGATCTTGTCTGTAAGCACGGCTGTTAAGGCGAGAACTTTAGACATTATAGTCGGCAACTTTAAAATTGGCAATGATGGAAATGGGTAATGGTTAGTGCTTTTTGGTTGATGTAAGTGATTGCCCGTTTGAGGCAAGGATGTTTCAAGTAGTGGGGTATATTCTACCATCCCAGCTAAGAGCTACTGATTCAACCCATCAGGGTGCCAATCTGGTGTCTCCCTGTCCTGATGCCCCAGTGTATACTTGTGTGTGTATTTGTGAACTTTTACCCCAGGTTCAGAGTTTCACTCAAGGTTTCAAATCAAAGAGTGGACATAACTGTGGCCAATTTCCTAAGTGTTGGCCAGAAAAATCAAGAGTGCCACAAGTCCCCATTCTCCAATCTGCATTCTTGGCGTGGAACCTAGCAATTTGAGAACTGGCACAATTCTTTTGACAACCCAAAAGCAGAGAGTTGCTCAAAACATTTTTACTTTAAGCAGGAAGAAAACATATTTGGCCTAATTGTTTTTTGAAATCTCACCCAAGAAATCTAATGAATCCTTTAATGTTTTGCAGAGAAGAAAGTCCCGCTATTCAGACCTGGATTTTGAAGTAAGTTTACAGGATGTGAAAATGCAATTAACCTTTAGCATTTGACGTTGTATTCATTTTTCCTGCATGCAATTGCCAGACAACTCCAGGCTCTCACCAAGATTTCTTTCAGTTGATGAGTCTGAGAATGTGACATGGATAAAACAGCTTTAATGTCTAGCTCTCAGTGACTGTTTCGAGAGCATCCTTCACCTTCTCGTAAATTCTCAGCAGCCTCTCCCAGTCATTTTCCCACTGGAATTTGAGAGGTCAGAAGATTTCCTGTTGAGAGATAACTTATTCTCCAATTTCTGTCTTGTAATGTCATTCCAAAAGCATATATGGTTTGGAGAAACTAAGACGTAACCCAAGAGATCTTGTGATTTATAAGATTCATATATTTGTAGTTTGCTTACTAAAAGTCCATGTGCGACCTTTAATTTTCATTAACTTGTTCCTAACGCCGACCATTATTGGAATCTCTAATTTTACAGTCACGATCCTAAAGAAAGTTGAAGAGACTCACTGTTTTATGTTTTAGCTGGCAAGCTGATTTCTTTCATCGAATATACTTAGCTGATTTGAGTAAGTTCATGTGAGACAATAGAGTAGAAGGTTTATTGTGTCATGTTTTTGATTTACAGAAGGTCATGCACACAAGAAAGCGACATATGGAACTATTTCAAGAATTAAATCAAAAATTCCAGACTTTGGACAGGTTCCGTGAGCCCCCAAATACAGGCAGTGTAGTAAGTACAAATTCAACTTCAACTGGACATGTAAAAAAAGGCTTTCACTGCCGAGAGTGTGCTACAATCCATAATGTGCAGCTGTACTTACCAGCTTCTTCTATTTGTTTCTAAAGAATGAAAAAACATGGACCGTCTCAGCAACAGGGTATGAGAGGGGTAGTGCAAGTGTAAGTACATCGGCTTCATTGAATGTATGTGCTCGTCACAACTACATCCACATCTACCTTATCTCACTGTACCACTTCATAGCTCTGTTTCGTAACTCTGTGCTCCAGAGGTTTCAACACTCGATGCAGAAACCTAGGTGAAGAATTAGGTCAGGACGCCATCATGGGTAATAAGAGGGTAGGAGATGTGACTTAGATCAAGGTGAAGATATCAGCAGAAAGGGAGAGAATAAAGAAAGGAGTTTGTCATTAATAACTTTCATATTTTAAAGTACCTTTTTAAGGTAGTAAAATTTCCTTCCAAGATCCTTCACAGAAGTGTTAACAACCAAATTTTAACACCAAGACACACGGGGAGATAGTAGGACTGGTGGTCAAAAGCTTGGTCAAAAAGGTGGATTTTAAGGAGCATCTTCGAGAAGGAGAGAGCCAGAGAGATTTAGGAAAGGGAATTCCAGAGCTTAGGGCCCAGGCAGCTGAAGGCACAGCCAGAAGTGGTAGAGTGTTTAAAATTGGGGATGCTCAAGAGGTTAGAACTGATACCTCAGAGGGTTGTGGGGCTGGAGGAGATTACAGAGATAGGGAGGACTGAGGCCATGGAAGGATTTGAAAATAAGGCTAAGAATTTTAATTTTAATTTCAGGACATTGGAATATTCTTTAAGATTTTAGCAGTACATTTAATATATTAGGTTTAGCAGGATATTAGCATATTAAGTCAGCCACTTACATAGTTATATTGTAAGCATAAGTCATTGCTGTGACTTCTTCATCCTTATTCCTTGAGGTGAGACTGTTGAAGGGCTCCATATACTCTCCCAGTGAGTGATAATCAGACATCCTGTGAAACAATGTATCTCAGTCCCCATGAGATGATAGGAAGATTACACTGATTTCAAACAATGTATTTGACTGGTCACCAGTGGGTTTTGGAAGGAACAACTGATGCAGTTCATAGAGCTTATTTATGAATTGGAGACTGTTAGCAGTGACGAGGAGTGGAGTTCCTCAATGTGGGACAAATTGTCATCTGTAATTTTTGTTAGGCATGGTTATTAGGGGGTTACCGAACCAAGGTGGAGAGTTTTTTTTAATTCATTCATGGGATGTGGGCTTCGCTGGCTGGGCCAGCATTTATTGCCCATCCCCAGTTGCCCTCAAGAAGGTGGTGGTGAGCTGCCTTCTTGAACCGCTGCAGTCCATGTGGTGTAGGTACACCCACAGTGCTGTTAGGAAGGGAGTTCCAAAATTTTGACCCAGCAACAATGAAGGAACGGGGATATGTTTCCCAGTCAGGATGGTGAGTGGCTTGGAGGGGAACTTCCAGGTGGTGGTGTTCCTATCTATCTGCTGCCTTGGTCCTTCTAGATGGTGGTCGTGGGTTTGGAAGGTGCTGTCTAAGGAGCCATGGTGAATTCCTGCAGTGCATCTTGTAGATGGTACACACTGCTGCCACTGTGCATCGGTGGTGGAGGGAGTGAATGTTTGTGGATGTGGTGCTAATCAAGCGGACTGCTTTCACCTGGATGATGTCCCGCTTCTTGAGTGTTGTGGGAGCTGCACTCATCCAGGCAAATGGGGAGCATTCCATCACACTCCTGACTTGTGCCCTGTAGATGGTGGACAGGCTTTGGGCAGTCAGGAGGCGAGTCACTCATCGCACGATTCCTAGCCTCTGACCTGCTCTTGTAGCCACAGTATTTATATGGCTGGTGCAGTTCAGTTTCTGGCCAATGGTAACCTCCAGGATGTAGTTAAGATACAGCTCAGCTATGATCTATTTGAATAAGGGCACAATTATAGTGTTTACATTACTAGACTAGTAACTCAGAGGCCTGGGCTGGTGATCTTATTGAGTTCAAGCCCCATCATGGCAACTACGGAATTTCAATTCAATTAATTCAATAAATCTCAAATTAAAATCAGTAATGAAACTACTGGATTGCTGTAAAAACCCATCTGCCTCACTAATGCCCCTCAGGGGAGGAAATCTGCCATCCTTACCTAGTCTGGCCTACATGTGACTCCAGACCCACAGCAATGTGGTTGACTCTTAACTGCCCTCTGAAATGACCTAGCAAGTCACTTGGTTATATTCAAGAAGGTGGCTCACCACCGCCACCTCAAGGGCAATGAGGAATGGCCATTAAATGCTGACCTTACCAGCTTTGCTCACATCCTGTGAATACGCTAAGAAATGCACGTCAGAGTAGTTTGAAGGGGCAGAATGGCCTTCCTCCTGTTCCTAAATTGGTCCCTGGAGCAACAGTTCAGGAAAGAAGGCCTGACAATAGCAGTTGTTGGACACCAAACCCTCTACACTGTCCGCTTTATTTTAACCCAGCTTGATCGAGGCGAAGCCTTTATCAGTTCTGTGTTAGAAATTAAAGAACATTCCAAGGCTGCACCATGTTGCCACACTGACTGAGCTGATTCTCTCCTAGTGTTGATTTTCCTCCAGTCCAAGGAGTGCAATCCCTTCCCCTCCCATTTAAATTTCTCATCATGAGCCCCAGGTTCCACACCCAATTGTAGAGGAGGCTGGATGGTCAGTTCCGTAACTTTAGCTCTCAAGACCAGTGTCACTTGACCTAATTGAAAATTCATAGGCTGGAATTGTCCACTCTCATTGGCGGCAGGCATGTTTGGTTGGCATGAGTGGACAATATGGCGAGAAGACCAAAAATCGGTTTTACGCTGTCATGAAACCAGTTTGCAATCTTCTGCCCCACCCGTTAATAGCGGGCTGTCAATGTCAGGAACCTAATTTTAATGCATTTGCATCTCATCATTGTGCCCGCATGCCGGAATCATCCCCCCACATCAAATCTACCACACACATCGGCGTGACTTCAGAACGGCGTGATTTACTACTGCCTTTAAAAGTTGTGCACCTGGCAACCTGAACTTCGAGGGGAACTCAGAGGTGAGTGCACACAACCTTGCGCAGTGCTCGATAGGATCACCCGTAGGGCATCAAGGAAGAGGCACTGCGCATTCGAGAGGGGGCACAGGCAAGATGCTTTTTTCCAGCCTGCTTTCAGTGCAGTACCAGAGCGAGGGCTCCAGTGCGGCTGGGCCCGATGGCGGGGGTGGGGGGTTTGGAGTGGTTAGGGAAGTGGCCATGTACTTGGAAAAGCCTGTCAAAAGGAGCATTCCTCCGCAGCTGAGACCGTTCAGCAGCAGTTCCATTGACATGCTTGGAGTCGGGCCTCTGAAGCATTTCTGCCCACTCAAGCAATGCAAAAGCTTGAAAGTGCCACCTAATGCTCCAGAACCTTTCACCCTTTGGGCACAGACTGCAAATTAATATGCATTTCAGGGGGCAGCAAAGCGATTGGCTGACTGGGCAAGTTGTAGAATCCCTTTGCGAAGGGTGGCCATGGCACAGTCACTGGTGGAGGAGCTCACAGCTGTATCTTTATTAAAGTTTGGACCAATATCCATCATGGTTCAAGCTAACAGTGCAGCCTTGCAGTGTGGGTTAGGAGAATGCCTGTGCCTGAGCTGAGAGCACAGCATGCAGTCCAATGGGCAAAGCTGTCGCCAATCGGTCAGGTGGAGGTGGGTGGGGTTTCGGACAGCCCATGAAGTGCACTATACACTGGTCATCCAAGTGGCGGCCAGCACTCTCTGGCATGTGTGAAGGGGCCTTGAGATGCAGCCGGACGCTTAATCAAGAGAAGTCCTTGGGACACTTGCTAACCCACGTGTCTCTCTCTTTGATCTTGCAGGAGTATAATATCAGGATCATGGAGCCTGGTGATGTAGCGGTATTCCTCATGGCTTACAGGGAGCAGAGAACAAAGAACAAAGAAAAGTACAGCACAGGAACAGGCCCTTCGGCCCTCCAAGCCTGCGCCGATCATATTGTCCGGGGTCCTCACTGCCCACTGCGTAAAAGACTTGCCCCGCACATCTCCTCTATAGTTTTCTCCTCTCACATTAAATCTATGTCCCCTAGTAATTGACTCTTCCACCCTGGGAAAAAGCTTCTGACTATCCACTCTGTCCATGCCACTCATAATTTTGTAAAGGAGAAAGAGATTGCGATGGCGAGCCTGGCTCGCCACTCGGAGGAACACCACTCTCAATATGAGAGTGAGGCAGGGCCTCCTGCGCACACAGCTGTAGATCCACAGTGAGCTGTCACACGTGGACAACTTGCTAGACCCAGGGTCCATGGATGATGCTTGTCATTCCTGCAGATGACCAAGAACCAGTGTTGCCAAGTGAACTAGTCAGTCACTTATGCCACCTGCTGCAGGATTTGGTCAAGTGGACATAGAAGGCATCCACTGCCAGTGGCCGTGAAAGTGACCACGATGCTTAATTTTTACGCCTTTGGTTCCTTCCAGGTGACCTGTGCAGGATCTCGTAAGCCTCCATGCACAGGTATATCCAGATGTTCATGGACACCATCTTCACAAAGACACAGAACTTTGTGCATTTCACCCGAGACCAGGAAAGCCAGGAAGCAAGAGCGCAGGGATTTGCGCAGATCTCAGGTTTTCCACGGGTGCAGGGGGCCATCAACTGCACTCAGGTGGCACCTAAATCTCCATGGCAACAAGCAGTCAACCACATCAACCACAAGGGCTTCCACTCGCTGAATGTTCAGCTGGTGTGTGACCACCTCAAATGCATCCTACAGGTTGGCGCACGATTCCCAGGGAGTTTCCACAACTCCTATATTCTCAGTCAGTCTCAGATCCCTGACATCTTCCAGTGCCCACAGAGGCTGCAGGTTGGCTCCTCGGGGATAAGGGCTGGTCACAGAGGACACGGCTGATGATGCGAGTGCAGCAGCCTCATACTGCAGCAAAGTGACGGTATAATGAGGCTCATGCCGCAACCTGGAATTTGGTGGAGCAAACAATAGGCATTTTTAAAATGAGGTTCCGATGCCGCGACAGGCTGGTGGAGCTTTGCAATACTGTCCCCAGAGGGTGTCACGCATCATTGTCACTTGCTGCACACTCCACAACCTGGCACTGCAACAGGAAGGAGGACCTGGCTGAGGAGGAGGTGGAAGAGCTGCACGTTTCCTCCAATGAGGAGGACGTCGAACGGGATGACGATGATGAGGTCCTCGAAGGCGAGGATGCCGGTGATGAGGCCATCACACTGGTCAGACGAGGCAGGCGTGCTCGTGAGGCCCTGATAGCTGTAAGATTTGTGGAGGATGATGACGAGATGCAGTGAGAGCAGTTCTGACATCCTCACCTTGCATCTGTGAACACTTGACTCCTGTGTGGCCGAGGGCTACTCACTTGTGCTCTGTGATCAGGGTCATATCATGGCGACGCAGCAGTGAAACTTTAAATGCACCTGATCCTTTGTCAACCTTCAGGAGCACACCATCACCAGTCATAAATGCTGAAGAGATGGGAGCCACCCCCACCTTAAAGGTGCGGAGAGCACGCAGAGAGAGTAAGAGAACTCTATGACACCTGCCCATGACATTCTGGCAGCAATGACAAGCACCATTGAGGTGCAGGCATCAGTAATGTGTCCAGTGAATCTGAAGCCAAACCATCATTTTGCTCTGAAGGTTACACAGAGCATAGGGAAGAGGTCCTGGACTGAGACACCTGCCTTTATCTTGTGCAGGAACCAAGATTTCACACCTGAGTGACACGAACACTGCTCATCAGAACAAGGAGCCGTAGGCCAGGAGACATTCTTGAGAGTTTATTTTCAATAGTGAACATCATGTACAAGTGATTAACACCCATGCCCAGGCTGTGCAATTACATCTTCTTAGCCTTCCTAACCCTGCTGCTCCGTCTTGGTGCTCCCCAGACATCCACAGCGGAGGTGGGGGCTGACTGGTACATCCTGTCTGTGATGAGCTTGGTGGGTGTTCTCTGGAGGGCCGAGAGCTGGAGGGCCCGGCCTGCTTTCGGGGTCCTGCTGTGGGCCAGATGCACCCTCCTCAGCCTGATGACCTGGAGCTGCTGGGGTGACGGGAAGAGGGGACTTGGATCAGTCAGATATTCCCAGAGTCACCTGGGTGGGTGGCCCCAGGGTGTTGAGCTGCTGATCCTCCTCCCTATGGGTGGCCGCCGCACTCGCATCATCAGCCATATCCTCTGTGGCTAGCCCAGGCTGACTCCTTGAAGAGAAGGGGAAGCTGGAGTGAGATCGAGCTGCCCGCACCCCTCTCGCATTGACACTATTGGAGGCCAAATATGGCATCAGCAATGGAGTTCAGCCTGCGCAGCAGTGCAGGAGTGATGTCCTGAACCAAGGTCTCCATGGCAGCCACCATCCTACCAGTGTTGACCTGGTTGAGTTGGCATGACAGCGCTATCACCTCAGACTGAAGGCAGATGGACTCCTCCATCGTGCCTTGCAACCTGAGGAGTGCACCAGACATTCCTTCCTGTTGTTCCCGTGATTGTCTTTGCAGCTCCAACAGCTGATTGAAGACTGAGTCCAGAGGCTCGTAATCTGACTCAGACTCAGCAGACTCCTTGCTTCCAGTAGTCCTCTGAGTGACAGCGACCTCAGCTGTCCATGCCTCAACCTGCTGTGGAACAGATTGTGTGCTGTGCTCACCAGATTATGATCCCGAGTCTGCTGTACATCCAGGTCCCACCAAGGTGTGTGTCACTGTGCTGGTGGAGGGTGTGGGTGAGCGCTGTGACCGGTCTTCAATGGTGCTGCCCTCAGGGTCCTCATGGAGTAGGGGTCAAGGATGCCTGAGGGTGATGTGGCAGATGTTCCTAGGAGAGAAAGTGGAGATTATTAGTGCTTGGCAGCCGCGGGAAGCATGATTGGGAAATTTGCAGATGACACAAAAATTGGTCGTGTAGTTGATGGTGAAGAGGATAGCTGTCGACTTCAGAGTGATATCAATGGTTTGGTTGAGTGGGTGGAGAAGTGGCAAATGGAATTCAATCCAGAAAACTGAGAGGTAATGTATTTGGGGAGGGCAAACAAAGCAAGGGAATACTCGGTAAATGGGAAGTTAGAGGGGTTGAGGAACTGAGAGTCCTTGGAGTGTATGTCCACAAGTCCTTGAAGGTGGCAGGACAGGTGGATAAGATGGCCCAGAAAGCATGTGGAATGTTTTCCTTTATTGGACAAGGTATTGAATACAAAAGCAGGGATGTAATGATGGAACTATATAAAATGCTGGTTAGGCCACAGCTGGAATTTTGTGTACAGTTCTGGTTACATTACAGGAAGGACATAATTGCTCAGGAGAGGGTGCAGAGCAGATTTACAAAAATGTTGCTAGGGCTTGAAAGTTGCAGCTATGAGGAGAGATTGGATAGGTTAGGTTTGTTTTCCTTAGAACAGAAGAGGCTGAGGGGTAACCTAATTGAGGTTTACAAAATGATGAGGGGCCTAGATAGGGTAGACAGGAAAGACTTGTTTCCCCTAGCTAAGGGGTAAGTTACCAGAGGACATAGATTTAAGGTGATTGCCAGAAGGATTAGAGGAACATGAGGAAAAACCTTTCCACCCAGAAGGTGGTGAGCATCTGGAATTCACTGCCTGAATTGGGGTTGAGGCTGAAACGCTCAACTCATTTAAAAGGTTCCTGGATCTGCATCTGAAGCGCTGTAACCTGCAAGGCTACAGACCAGGTGCTGGAAAGTGGGATTAAAATGAACGGCTAGTTTCTTTTTTTCTCTTTTAGGCCGGCACAGATACAATGGTCTGAACGGCCTCTTTCTGCACCATAGCTTTTCTATGGTTCAATGGAACAGTGGGCTCAGAGTATCGTTGACAGAGGGATGGTCCGGTGCAGGGATCCTCACGTGGACGCTTGCCGCCAGCCTCACCGTCGCTGCAGGAATGGTCCATGTCCTCTCCGGCCAGCTCCAACGCGCAACTCACATTGAGGACCTTTACGTCCAGCACTCTACCCCTGGCCTGGGACCTCTCCCGTTGATTGTGTGTGAACTTGTCCTGCACAAAGACAGATAGAGAGAGTATGAGCAAGCCGCATGCCAGGCCAAATGAGAAGGACGCCAGGCGTGTGTGTGCTGTGTGGAGCCATGGACGGGCTGAGAAGGCAGTCTCCAGAAGAGACGAGGCCAGATGGAGACATGAGGGTGTCTGTGAGAGAATGGGTGGTGATGTTCCTTGAGCTGGCAGTGAGTGAGATAGAACAAAGAAAAGTACAGCACAGGAACAGGCCCTTCGGCCCTCCAAGCCTGAGCCGATCATATTCACTGTCAACTAAAACATTTTGCACTTCAGGGGTCCGTATCCCTCTATTCCTATCCTATTCATGTATTTGTCAAGCTGCCTCTTAAACACCACTATCGTACCTGCTTCCACCACCTCCTCTGGCAGCGAATTCCAGACACACTACCCTCTGCGTAAAAAACTTGCCCCGCACATCTCCTCTATAGTTTTCTCCTCTCACCTTAAATCTATGTCCCCTAGTAATTGACTCTTCCACCCTGGGAAAAAGCTTCTGACTATCTACTCTGTCCATGCCACTCATAATTTTGTAAACTTCTATCAAGTCGCCCTTCAATCTCCGTCGCTCTAGTGAGAACAATCCGAGTTTCTCCAACCTCTCCTCATAGCTAATAACCTCCAGACCAGGCAGCATCCTGGTAAACCTCCTCTGCACCCTCTCCAATGCCTCCATATCCTTCTGGTAATGTGGCGACCAGAATTGCACGCAATATTCCAAGTGTGGCCTAACCAAGGTTCTATACCAGTGGTTAGATGCCAGTGAATGTGTGACAGGCTTGTGAGTGGATGAGTTGAGAGTGATGAGATGGTTGACTTGCCCTGGCGGCGCAGATGAGATTATTCATCCTTTTTCTGCATTTGATAGAGGACATTGTGACAGGCCTCCACAGGCGTCACTGAATCGGGGGGCTTGAACTCTTCTTGCCTTCACCAGAGCAGTCCTTGGCTGCAAGTATTGAGAAGTGTGCACACAGCTGCAGTTTAAATATGGCGCCCGGAGTGAGGAAATGGCGAGGTAACAGCATGGTTAGGCAAACCAGAAGCCGCCTGCCAGCAAGATGGTGTTTCCCGTGACTACATAATTTATGAGGCGGGAAGGGGATGATGGCGCGAAAGTCTGCCATTGCAGCCGATGGGTAAAGCACCACTTTTCATGCCTGCTACCGCACTCAATGTCCGCCCATAAACTTACATTTTTGATGATCTACAATTCTCTCAGCTCTCTCCAAGTTGGTTTGTTTGTACTTAGTGCAGTTGGTGAAACAAGAACTTTACTTTTGCAGCCACCAGGACTCCTCAAATATAAAAGGACTTTGTTACCCTCTCAAGGGCAATCACATTAGGCAACCCCAACTGCAGGTGTTCCACCAGGTGATGTCTAACTGAATACAACAACAGCTTTCATTTATATAGCTCCTTTAACATAAAACATCCCTAGGCACTTCACAGGAGCATTATGAGGCAAAATATGATACCGAGCACAAACAGTGCCATTTTTATATGAAAATATCACATCTTTGTTATTGCAACCTTTACACACACGCAAATAGTTTTCTTGGCTGAAAAATGTGTATAAAATATTTGAAATGTTGTATAGTGTAAATATTTTTTGTCTACACGTTGGTTTCATCTATTTCTTATTGGGGCAGGATTGATCAAAGAAATTGGTTTTAAGGAGTACGTTAAAGTGTGAAAGGAGATGAGAGAGAGATAGAGAGGTGGAAATGTTTAGGAAGGGAATTCGGGAGCTTAGGTCCTTGGTACCTGATGACAGCCATCAATGGTGGAGTGATTAAAATTGGGCCAGAATTGCAGGGGGTGGGAGGGGGGCAGTGGGGAGTGGGGACTCAAAGAGCTTCATAAGGTTAGAGAGATAAGAAAGCAGAAACTTAAAAACAAGGATGACAGAAAGAATTGGATTTTTTTTCATTCATACACAGTCTCTTTGAAATTGTGCCCTTTTAGTGTTTGAGTGTACTTAATAAATCTCCATCCAGCAATGTGCAGAGGTTTCAAACTGTAAGCAAAGTCTATACCTAACGCTGGGTTAATCTGTTCCCACAGGACAACCCAACACCCAGCAAGCATGAGTGGGATGTTTACAAGAACCCCGGTGACTACCAACACTATTCACCAATGAATGTATTGGATGCAGAAGCAAAAGAGGCATTAGAATTACGACAAGCAGAATGGGAGAAGTGTCTCTCTATGCCCTTAGACGTGCAGGAAGGGGATTTTCAAACTGAAGTTTAAATTCAAGTCGATCACAAGTAAAATCTCTTGCACTTCAAAAATTTTTACAAAAGCCTGGTCTATATGTCTGGACTCTCTTAGAGTAATTTAGGGACTTTATGCACCAGGGAAAAGATGTCCATGTCTTTAACATTTCTCACTATCTTATTTAGTGAGATACAAGATGTACAATTATTACCATCATGTGTTGTACGTTAATGTGGAATGAATTGTAAGGTAATCTTTATAGATAAACCTCAAGCAAAGATACATGTTGTAATAGCTTCATTTGGTTTAGTTTTAAAAAGAAAACTTCACCATGAAGCACAATGTATATATTTATGCAGTTTTTAAGATTTATAACAGTCTGTTTGGCCATTACTACACTTTTTACTTTATAATATAAAAGCAAACAATTTTCTGTCATTTAAATGAATGGTTGTTGAGCTATGTTCTTCATTGCTTTCAATGCAATAAAGTAATACTCTCACTTTTATATGAATAATATATTTCACATCTTTATTATTGCAGATTTCACACGAAAGCACAGAAATAGCTTTCTTGGCTGCAAACGTGTACAAAATATTTAAAATGTTGTATGGTGTAAATAAATTTTTGTCTACATATTAGTTTCATCTACTTTCTACATTTTGTAGATTATTAAGAGTCTGCATTCGACAACTGTAGTTCACAGTCGGTTCACAATTATAACTATGCCCTTGAAGCTGGATAGTGCACACTAAGTTAAAAAGATTGCACTTCAAATAAAAGGAAAGCTCAAGACCCCCAACACCCACAGATTTCCATCAGTGCATGAGGTTTCTCAATGCCCTAGTGTTCAAATTGGTTGCCATGTTTCCTTTTTACGAGTGACTGCACTTCAAATAGTATTTCATTGGCTGTAGAGCATCAAGATGTAATGAGGTTGTGCCCGGCACTATATAAATCCAAGCTCTTCCTTAGTGAGTAAAGGTAATGCTCAATATTGGTCTGACTTCTACGAATCAGTATGACTGCTGATTTAATTTCCCCCCTTTTCCCTGGGTTGACAGTATTTAGTTTTATGCAAACTAAATAAAGTCTTTTACTTTCAAAACAACCCTTTGATTTTGTGAACCATAAGGCATATGAAATCGAATTTTGGAACAAGGCTCAAAGTTTCAAGGCTCCTGGGGAAGGATGGGAAGGATTAGCAAGGATTCCCACTCCCAATTGTTATCTGCCGCTTCCTGATGGACAGTGGCTATTGTACACAGACAGAATCAGTCTAAATCTATGGCATCCACCCATGGTTGTTTACTGGGCCAACACTCGCTGTCTCGGTTCAGACAAGGTGAAATACTGGAGGCTGCTCTTACACCAGGCCAGCAAAATCCCTTTGAGCCTCAGCACCTGCAGCAACGCAGGAATGGAAATTTCACCCTTTACAGTGGACTTTCTACACTCTACTGCCACATTCGCTTCATTCCTCTCAATGCTGCGCCTCGTTCTCCATGGCCAAATCTGAAGCTCCAGGATCATTCTTAAGAGCAGAGGTAACCGCAAACACTCTTACCCGAACCTCCTCTACCTATTCATCTCCACCTCCAATGTGTTTATGGATTTTTCATTTCCTAAACCTGGCACTGTTCATTGTAACTGCTATTCTTCCTCATCACAGCTCCCCATGACTCCTCAATACTTTGTGACTTCTCTTTCATCTTCTGTCACATCATCACCAGACTCACTTCTTTCTCGAGATGTACTTCCCACTCATTGTATTCCATGTCCACTCAATTCCTGACTACTCCACCACCATTCTTTGCCTCAGAGCTCATAAATGTCATCCATTTCCTTCAACATTGCCATCATCATGTCATCTTCAAAATGCCTACTGTCCACCCTAACCACTGACCCCTCTCCAATCATCCTTTCCTATTCTACAACAACAACATGCATTTATATAGTGCCTTTAACATACTAACACGTTCCAAGGCTCTTCACAGGAGTGTTACCAAACACTGGCACCAAACCCCACAAAGAGATATTAGGAGAATGTTTGGTCAAAGAGGTAGCTATTTAAGGAGTGCCTTAAAGGAGGAGAGGAACCTAGCAAAGAAGAAAGGGTTAGGAAGAGAATTTCAGAGCTTAGTGCCTCCACAGGTGTAGGCACAACTGACAATGTCTTTCAGTTCATCGATACCACCTTCCTCCTTGCTCATTTCTCCCTCAATTCTTTGAATCCCTTCAGTCTGACACCTGCTCCCACACTAATTGAGACTGTCCTGATCAAAGTCACCAAAGACATCCTTTCACAGTGCAACACTAGACCGCTATTCCTCCTCATCACTGTAGTATACAGGACTGTTAAACACTCTATCCCACTGCTTCTACTCAAGGATGCTCCTTCATAAAACTGCCTTCACATTGTTCCATTCTTCACCTGTCTTAACACAGAGACTACATCTCCAGCATTAGCTTGTTCTCTGATATTCCAATATTCTGTGTTGGGTCTGCTCCTTTATATGTGCCCATCCGTGACATTATCCACAGTCTGGGGGACCGTCTCTTTTTATATGCTGATGGCCCCCAGCTCCACCTTACCACCATCCACCTTTGACTCTACAGTCACCTCTGTGCTGTTGGCTGATTTTCCTCCAATTGAACTTTGGGATGACTGAGGCCATGTTATTTAGCTCCTGGCAAAATTGTCCTTGTTATTACCTTCCATCTGCCTCTCAGCTAGCCACTTGAGCTCAGCCATAGGTTATGCAATCTTAAGTATCTTGTTCAACCCTGAACTCATAAGATCATAAAAAAATAGGAGCAGAGATAGGCAATTCTGCCCCTTGAGCCTCCTCTGCCATTCAATAAGATCATAGCTAATCTGATTGTGGTCTTAACTCCTCTTTCCTACCTGCCCCAATAACCTTGTACTCTCTTATAGATCAAAAATCAGTATAACTCAATCTTGAAAATATTCAATGACCCAGCTTTCATTGCTCTCTGTGGAAGACAATGCCAATGCTTCTGGGAGAAGAATTTCCTCATCATCTCCAAATGGGAGACCCAATATTTTTAAACTATTCCCCCTAATTTTAGATGTCCCCATGAGGGGCAGCACCCTCTCAGCAACTACTTTGTCAAGCCCCCTCAGAATCTTATACTCTTCTAAACTCCAATCAGTATAGGCCCAAAATGCTTAATCTTTCCTTGTAAGACAACTCCTTCATCCCAGGAATTAGCCTAGTGAACCCTCTCTGAACTGCTTCCAATGCAAGTATACACTTCCTTAAATAAAACCAAAACTGAACACAGTTACTCTAGGTGCAGTCTCATTAATGCTCTGTACAGTTGTAGCAAGACTTCCCTAATTTATGCTCCACCCTCCTTGCAATAAAGGCCAACATTTCCATTTTCCAATGACATTGCTATACTTGCATGCTAACCTTTTATGATTCCTGTAACCAGGCCACCCAGATCCCTCCATACTGCAGCCTTTTGCAATCTCTCCCTTTAAATAATATTCTGCTTTTCTATTCTTCCTACCAAAGTGGACAATCTCACAATTACCCACATTATATTCCAAGTGCCAATTTTTTGCCCACTCACTTCACCTATCTATAATCCCTTTGCAGACTCTTTGTATCCTCCTCACAACTTTTTTTCTTACCCATCTTTGTATTGATAGCAACTTTGGCTGCAATGCATTCAATCCCTTCAGCTTTGTCATTGTTATTTTTTTCCATTTCATATATTTGTAGAAGCTTTTACTTTGTTTTTATATTTCTTGCTAGTTTTCTCTCATACTCTAATTTCTCATCCTATATTTTTTTTAGTCATCCTTTGCTAGTTTCTAAAACTTTCATCTGGCCTGCCACTACTCTTTACACCATTTTACATCTTTTTTTTCAATTTGATACCATCTTTAACTTCCTTAGTTCACTACAGATGATGCCTCCTATTCATAGAGTCTTTATTCCTCAATGGACCTTTGTTGAGAATCTCCTTAAATGTCTGCCATTGCTACTCCATCAACTGACCTTTTAACATATTTGCCCTGTCCACTTTATCCAACTTTAGCTTCATACCTTGAAATTAACTTAAGTTTAAGACACTAGTTTTAGACCCACATTTCTTACCTTCAAATTGAATGAGAAATTATATCACATTATGATCACTCTTGCCTAGAGGATCCTTTATTATAAGGTCATTAATTTATCCTGCTGAGATTTGGACCCCCATATTTTTTCAATATCATTAAGATTGCTTTCTTTTCTCTCTGTAACATTCCCCAACTCTGCCTGCCACTTACTCCTACTGCTGCTGAAATTGCCTGCATATTCTTTTGTTACTGCTAAAGCTGTATTTCTCCAATGCCCACCCTACAGCTTCCAATAAGATTCTGAAACACAAACTCCAAATGTTTCAAAATGCTGCCACCAAATCCTGGTTCATTTTAATGTCTTTTGCCCACCTGTACTGACTGCTGTGACATTCCCTGACTCCCAGTGCATCCACTTCAAAATGTTCATCCTTATCTATAATTTCCTCTCATTCCATTTCATCTCCACAACCTTCCTCTCCCTCAATGGACCTTTGTTTCTCCAAATTTGCCTTTCACAAATCATTTCCTTTGCTGCACCATAGATGGCGAAAACTTTAGCTGTGTCATTCCTATTCAGGAAGACACTCCCTAAATTTGTCTATCTTGATACTTGTGTCCCTATCTATAAGAGCATTCATCAAACAAACCATTTTACCTCCTCATTCTCTCTTAACTCTCAGTGCCACCTGCAGCCCATTCTCTTCTGTGAAGCCCTTGGAATATTCTCTATGTTAAAGACAGCTGGATAAATGCATTCTGCTTCCTCTGTGCCATAGGCAAAGTTGAGAGTTCATTTGAAAATTTGCTCATCAGCAGTACAGGATGGGCAAAGTAATTGGCAGATGTATTTATTGTCCAGAATCTTTTGGATTCTGACTGAATGGAACAGGTCTGAATAACACCTTGAAGTCAAAACGCCTGCTTCATATAATTACTCATTTCAGTTTGCATCTGAGGCAGCTTTGCACTGTATTATGGCAATGTCCAAATATTGTATCAAAAAACAACTTAACATACCAAACAAAAAACTACTGCGGATGCTGGAAATCCAAAACAAAAACAGAATTACCTGGAAAAACTCAGCAGGTCTGGCAGCATCGGTGGAGAAGAAAAGAGTCGACGTTTCGAGTCCACATGACCCTTCAACAGAACTTAACATACCAGCCTAAATAACTATGCCACATCATCAACTAATTGTAGAATTATGCCAGATGGCTAATCTCTATCCCCATCTGCTCTTCCAACTCTTTTTGAAATCATTGGCTAACACTTATAAGGACATCTTCATCCGCAGATCAATGATTAAGGGGAATGAACAATCTATAAGCAATTGATGTATGAATACTGCATGTCTCACTCAGGAAGACAACTACACAGGATAATAGAATTCTCTCTTCCAGAAAGCTATTGAGGATGGGTCAATTGAAAATTTAAAAGTGGAAACATATTTTTTTAAGTCAAGGGTATTAAGGAACCAAGGCAGATAATTGGAGTGAAGGAACAAATCAGGCATGATCGAACTGAATGGTGGAACGGGCTGGAGGGGTTGAATAGCTTCCTGCTGTTTTTATGTTCCTTCTTCCATGCTCACACATTATTCCAGACATTTCCAGGCTGTATATATTCTGGTAATAAATACATTTCATTTTTTTTTTCTTTTCAGGGTCACAATTTGTGTTCCAAGTATTCTCCATCTCATCCCAGGTTCATGTTTCTCCTTGTCACTCCCTATCAAGGCAAAGAGCTACCTTGAATAATTCAACAGACTGGTAGTAATTGATGCTACTGCTCTCGTAAAGAGATCATGCTTTAAAAGAAAAGCAAAATTGCTGGAGACTTGAAGTAAAAGCAGAAAATGGTAGAAACATTGAGATTTGATTGGGTCAATTTAGCAATGGCAAACATGGTCTTACCGATCACGCTTCTGCCAAATTTAATGTGGTGTGCAATTTATTAATGGGACTGTTATATTAAATGAATGATCCAATTTATAATGACTTTAGGTTCTTCAGGTCAGAATCAAATAAATTAAAAGTTCACGAGAACCAAAGCAAAATATTGCAAATGCTGGAAACACAGCAACTGTGAAGAGGGAAAGAGTTATCATTTCAGGTTGTTAATGTTTCTTCATTTAAATCAGGTTTGGTTTGCTATTTATGAACCTTGTAAGTGTATCTCTTGGTTCTGTTCAATGCAAGGAGGAACTTTCACTCCATTTCCAAAGTCTTTGGTTTCTGACCATACAGCAAGACCAAGCACAAAGTAACATTTGCCTCAGGTGGGTGCAACCAGTGGATCTTTCTGGGAACATCCTGGTAAAGGAGTAAAGAACTCATTGTAAAAATCAACTGAGGCTGGGATTTTCCGCTCCCTCCGTCGTCATGACGGGCATGAGTGGAAAATATCAGGAGAAGCCAAAAATCAGTTTACCGCTGTCAAAGAAGCAGACCGGGATCATCCGCTCCAGCCATCAATGGAGGGCCGTGTTTCCCACTGCAGCACGTCAGGAACATCATTTTAATACATTTGCATCTCATGATAAGGGCTGCTTGCTGGAATCATTCCCCCATGTTGGATCAAGAGTCGGCATCCAATTCGATGGACGTGTTTCACAGCAGTATATAAGCGATGTGCACCTGACAACCTGCACTTCGCTTGCGACTTTGAGGTTTGTTCGCCCACCCACACTGCTTTGCACAGTGCTCACGGCAACTCGGACTCAGTCTCAGGCTTCACAGGCAGCACCACATCACTTTCAGGGGAGTGTGAGAGGCAAGTTTCTACCTACCAGACCAATGATAAGCCAGGGGTGGCTTTTAATGTGCTGCAGGATAAGGCCTCCATTGGGAAAGGGGGGAAACCTGGCTTGAGGCATGGGAAGGGGCTGAAGGGTAAGGCCTCTGGCCTCCACTTGGGGGGCGCGAGGAGGAGTGGGGAAGGTTGCATTGACACACATGACTGGAGGGGTGGCGGGGGGCACACAGTGGGGAAGTGTCCTCAGTGCCAGGATAGTGAGAGAATCAGTTACAGAATGACATAAGTGACTTTTGGCCAGAATGGGAGGATCACTGAGTGAAGAAGTGCTTCAATGTTGAACTTGCAATGACTGTCCTTGTCCCAGACCAGGTAGGGGAGAGGGCATGTCAGTCTAGTCTCAGCCGTGCCCAGGATGTTGTGCACAGGGCATTGTTGTGACATCATGTGCCTCAGTCCAGGGGGTTTCTGGCATCATACTGGGCCGCAGAAGGCACATTCAGTCAGGGGAGGCATCTGCAGCCTACAGATGGGGAAAAGGTATTGTGGGGGCATCCGAAGGTGTGTCGGAGGTTGGGGGGGGGGGGCACAATATATGTTTAACAGTGCCTCAAGATGGGGAGGGGTGAGGTCCACATAGGGCATAGGCACATCCACCTCACCATGTTCAGGGGGTAACAAAGGGATACCCACCACAATCATGATGGGATTAAGGAGTACAGGGGGAGAATTGAGAGGTTCTTGAAGGGAGGGAAATCTGAACATTAAGGTCCTCCAGGACAATGGGACAGATTTCTACACTCACATAGAGAGAGTCCAAGCTGGTCTGGTGAGGAGAGCTCAGGACCACCGTCTTCCAACCTGCACTGACGCACAGTACAAAATTAAAGTGAGGAGATACTCTGCTGGTGAGGGCTCTGAAGGCCAATTGGAGGGCAGGTACATGCACTGGGGTGGGGGGGTGGGGGTGGGGGAGGAATTAAAGGAGCACTCAACTGAACTGTTCATTCTCGAATAAGGAGAGAGGCACAGCTGAGGCATGAACCTTTCAATGACAATGCAGGGAATTCAGCAAAGTAAAGCCCTGATGTGCATCTATGCGAGGCTAATCCCACAAAGTGACACTAATTGATCTCCTTGTATTAACCCCTTGCTCAAAATGTGGAGATACCCCAGAGAAGTAATATACTCCAGAGCAAATGGTCAAGCTTCAGATGTATGCTAAAATGGTGGCACCGGCAGCTTCACAGAAGAGAAGCTTCAGGTCCCCCTCAAATAATCTCAGTTCCTGACCAAACATTTTCCCTCATGTGTATTCCAAAGTATGGTATTAGAGAGCAGTGATGAGGATCCAAGTACCTGGGCTGAAAGGAGCACATCCAAGCACCTGGCCAAAGCAATCTCATAGCAGTCGATAATGTAAAGCGGAGGTGGGGGTGGTGGGGAGGGTGGGTTATTGCTGGTGCACTGGCTTGGATTTTTAGGGGGATTAGTTTCCGCCACTGGAACAAAGCCCTTGATCCCACATTGACCAACGAGTCAGTGACAGAAATAGGACACTTGCAGGCCTGATGCTGACTCATGTCTGTTTCTCATTGATGCTGCAGAGAGGAGACCATCAGGAAGATGGAGTCTGGGTTAATTGCTGGCTGCGTAATCGCATATAGGCTAGGGGGGAGGAGGAGGAGGGGATTGCAACGGAGACACCAGGCTCATCAAAAGGAGGAGCTAAAACCTCAAGACCAAGGGGCAGCAAGGCCCCTTGGCACATTGTGCGTTGGTGCCTCGCAAGACCTCGCATGTACAAACCTCGCATGTCTTATCTGCAGATGAGCAAGAGACAATGTCACTGACGCCTCCGCAGGTCCAGAGATCTGGTGACTCACATTTTCCACATTCTCCAGGAATTGGCGCTACAGGACTGGGAGGGCATCCATTGCCCCTGGCTGTGAAAGTAACCACTGCAATGAATTTCTACATGAGTGGCTCCTTCCAGGGCTCCACTGAGGACCTCTGCGGGGTCTCTCAAGCATCCACTCACAAATGCATACATGAGGTGGCAGACACCCTTTTTGCCAAGGCCAAAACCCCTGATTACCCTCAGGGATGTCCCTGCCTCCACCTGCTGTGGAGTAGATTGTGTGCGGTGCTCACCAGATTGTGACCCTGAGGCTGTTCTAGAACTAAGTCCCACTTAGTGTGTGGCTCTGTTATGCTGGAGGATATGGGTAAGCGCTGTGATGGGTCAGTGGTGCTCTCCTCTGGTTCCTCAGCTGAGATGCCGTCATGGCTGGAGCTGAGGTCCTGGCTTGTGGATGCACTTGGGTGCATTCCAGAGGTGCCTATGAAACACAGGAGAGATAATTAGTGCATGGCAGGCGACACTAAAACAGGACAAAGCACTCTCAGTACTGTCTGAGGGATGAGTTGGTGCAGGATTCTCAATTGGGTGTACACCTGCCTACTTTATCGTTGCTGCATGCATGGTTCACGTCCTCTTTGGCCAGTTCAATGGTTCGATTCTCGTAGGAAGTGAGGACCTTGATTTCAGCCACTCTGTTCTCAGCCTGAGATCTCTTCCTCCAATTGTGTGCAAGCTTGTCCTGCATAAAGGCAGATGGAGAGGGTGTGCGGGATGCATGCCAGGGCAGATGATAAGGATGCCTGCCATGCTTGGGTGGTGAGTGGGACCATGGGTGGGATGAGGACGTGAACTGCAGAGGATATGACGTGGACGGAGATGTGAGGGTGTGTATGAGAGAGTGAGTGGCGATGTCCCTTGGGCTAGCAGTGAGTGAGATGCCAGTGAATGTGTGATGGGCTTGTGAGTGTGAGAGTTGAGAGTGATGAGATGGTTGACTTACCCTGGCGGAGCAGATGAGATTATTCATCCTCTTTCTGCACTGGATGCCTGAGCTCTTCTGTGCAGGGTTGGCACTGATCACCATTGCCACCGCCCCCCCAAGCTGGAGTGGTGAGGTTGGTGGACCTCCTCCAGCCATCACAGGGGCAGAGGACATCGCAGCGGGCCTCGAAGGGCATTCCAGGGAGGCGTTGCTGAATTTGGGTACAGCTATCTTCTTCCCTTTTGGGGCAATCTCTCTCATCTATCACAGTCCTGGGCTGCAGACACTGAAAAAGCTGTGCACGGGTGCCATTTAAATATGGCGCCCAGATGAGGAATCAGTGAGCTGACAGCAGAGCAGGCACATCAGTGGCCACCCACCTGGGATCCGACTTGTTTCCTGTGCGTGCATAATTAATGAGGCGGGAGGCAGACGATACGACGCGAAAACCCGCCATTGCGGTCGGCGGGTCAAGCTCTGATTTTCACATCCGCCGCCGCACTTTATGCACAGAGGGAAAAATCCCACCCAGAACTTTGAGATTGTCGCCCACTTACTCCACCAGTTTTCCCTGTTAAATTATTCTGAGCATTCATCAGCCTATAAGTAAAAAGATTTTTTCTAAATTTATTCTTCAGTGGTTGAGATTTAAGACGCTTTGTCTTGTGCTGACATGTTGACTCTGAAGAAGGGTCATACGGACTCAAAATGTTAACTCTGTTTCCCTCTCCACAGTCGCTGCCAGGCCTGCTGAGTTTTTTCCAGCATTTTCTGTTTTATGCTGCAGCAAATAAATATTTTGGCTTCACCAAATTTAGCTTGTACAAGGTGTCAGTTGTTGTTCAACAGTAACAGTCTTGCCTCCATATCATAAGGTTGTGGGTTCAACTAAAGGAAGATAGATTTGCATTTATAGAGCATCTTCCACAACCATTGGGCAAGCTCAGACACTTTCCAGCCAATATAGCTTTGAAATGCAGTCACAGGGCAATGGGCTCATGAGGTCCAAAGAAAAGTGTAAGTTGGAGTCAAAATTGGCTCCATGACAAAAAGACAAGGCTATTGGTTGGTGGATGTTTCTGTGATGTTTGGTGACTGTTTCCAGTGCGATTCTGCAGAACTCAGTCCCTAGCTCTTCATGATATACATCAATGATTTAGACTTAAATGCTTGGGGGCATGATTAAGAGGTTTGCAAAAGATACGAAAATTGGCCATGTGGTTAATAACGAGGAGAAAAGCTGTGGACTGCAGGAATATATCAATGGGCTGGTCAGATGGTCTAAAAAATGGCAAAAGGAATTCCACCTAGAGAAGTGAGAGGTAATGCATTTGGGAAGGGCAAACAAGACAAATGGTAGGATACTGAGAGGCAGAGCGGATCAGAGGGATTTGTTAGTATGTGTCCACATGTCCCTTAGGTAGCAGGACAGTTGGATAAGATGGTCAAGAAGACAAACAGGTTGCATTTCTTTATTGGCAGAGGCCTCAACCATAAAAGCAGGGAGGTTATGCTAGAACTGAATAAAACACTAGTTAGCTCAGTGAGTAAAGTTCTGGTCACTGCATTACAGGAGTGATGTGATCCCACGTAGACAGATTGCAGGGGAGATTTATGAGCATGTTGTCAGAAGTGGAGAATTTTAGCGATGAGGAAAGATTGGATAGGCTGACATTGTTAGAGAAGGAGACCGAGGGGAGATTTAATTGAGGTGTATAAAGTTATGATGGAGCAGGATAGAGTGGATAGGCCCTATTTCCATTAGTAGAGAGGTCACTAGCCAGGAAGTATTAGTTATGGGCAGAAGGATTAGGAGGCAGTCGAGGAGTAATTGTATCACCCAGAGGGTGTTGAGGGTCTGCAACTCGCTGCCTGAAAGAATGGTAAAGGCAGAAACCCTCATGGCATTTACTTCATTGGCTGTAAAGTGCTCTGAGATGTGCAATGACCGTGAACAGTACTATATAAATACATGACTTTCTTTCTTTAAAGAACACTTGGGCATGAACGTGAGATGTCATAATCTACAGGGCTACAGGTCAAGAGCTGGGAGGCAGGATTAGATTGGATCGCTCTTTCATGGCCAGAGTAGACATGATGGACCAAATGAATCACAGAATCACAGAAGTGTTACAGCACAGAAGGAGGCCATTCAGCCCATTGTGTCTGTGTTGGCTCTCCGAATGAGCAATCGCCTTAGTGCCACTCATCCGCCTTCTCCACCTAGCCCTTTTCAGATAACAGTCTACTTCTCTTTTGAATGCTTAGATTGAACCTGCCTCCACCACACTCTCGGTCAATACATTCCAGACCTTAACCACTGGCTGTGTGAAAAAGTTTTTTCTCATATCACTTGTGTTTCTTTTGCCAATTACTTTAAATATGTGCCTATTTATGTGCCATAAATCTTTCAATGTAGGAAATGCGGCAGCTACCTTTGCGCACTCCCACAAACAGCAATGTGATAATGATTAGTTAAGGTGTTTTTTAAGGTGACGTTGATTGAGAGATAAATATTGGCCAGGACACTGGGGAGAACTCCCAGATAGTGTACCATGGGACCTTTTGGACAGATGGGGTCTCATTTTAACACCACAGCTGAAATACAACGTCCGCATTAATTTTTGTCCTCAATTGCTGGGCTGGACCCAACTGAGCATGATTGACACAGAGACATAAGAAGATAAAGTACAACTTTTGTGTAGCATTCAGGGAATGCTGTTTTTCAGGCACAATATTAAACCTGAGGCCCTATTTGCAATTGCCGGTGAATATAAAAGATGTCATGGCACAATTTTGAAGAAGAGGGGAGCGCTCCCCAATGCCCTGGCCAATATTTATTCTGTCTACCAGTCACTAAAACAGATTATCTGGTTATTAATCTCAGTGCTGCCTATGGAATTGTGCTGTATGCAAATTGGCTGCTTTGTTTCCAACATTACAACAGCAATTAGACTTCAAAAATACTTATTGAGCTATAAGTTCCAGTGGGTGTGAAAGGTGCTACAAAATATAAATTCTGTCGCCATTATTTGTTACTTTCATGGGATTCCCCGGTAAGCTTATCATGAGGCTGTAGGGTTTAATATTTTCTAATGTCTCAATTTCATCTCTTCTGTGTGGTTCACTGTGGATTATTCTTCTTGTGTTTTACATTCATCTACCCATTTAAAGTTTGAAGATCAGAATAACAAAGTATTTACAGCACAGAAACAGGCCATTTGCTGATGTTAATGCCCCACACGATACCCCTCCCAGCCTACTTCAGCTCACCCAATCAACATAGCCTTCTATTCCTTTCTCCCTCATGCGTTTATCTAGCTGCCTCTTAAATATATCTATACTATTTGCCTCAATTATTTCACGTGCTAGAGAACTCCAAACGCTCCTGGCTAAAGAAGTTTCTCTCCTGAATTCCTTATTGGATTTATTAGCGACTATCTTAGGATTGTACACTACCCCTAAGTGATGCCTGTTAAGTGCATTATAAAATCTCAGTGTTTGCTCTGTAGCCAGGTAAACAACTGCTTTGACCATGAATGCCAACCTTCCACTGGCTTTAACTTCATCTCCAACTTGGTCAGAATTTTGTCAACAACGAAAGCACCTTAGCTAAAACGGTGTCAGAGCCCAGATTCTAGGAATCACACCCATGAATGCGGCACCCGCCATTTTCGCAGGGGGCGGGCTGGCGGGGAACAGGGATGTTTCGTATTT
The DNA here is from genome assembly GCF_964194155.1 of Cetorhinus maximus. Lineage (NCBI taxonomy): Eukaryota > Metazoa > Chordata > Chondrichthyes > Lamniformes > Cetorhinidae > Cetorhinus > Cetorhinus maximus. The sequence continues at coordinate 47,666,947 of NC_135883.1, forward strand.
TGAACATGCGCAGTTCATGGAGGATGCAGCACATTTAAACGTGCAGCTCCTTCAGTGAGAAGTGATTTCTGTCACCCAGCTTTCAAAATTATAACTCATGGGATTCACACCTTGCAGGAGAAGGCCTAAACCTACCAGAGTTCTTTGGAGAGCTCAGGTAGCCTGTTGGAGAGCTCAAGTAACCTATTGGAGAACTCAGGTAGCCTGTTGGAGAGCTCAGGTACCCTATTGGAGAGCCTAGGTAGCCTATTGGAGAGCTCAGATACCCTATTGGAGAGCTCAGGTAGCCTATTGGAGAGCTCAGATACCCTATTGAGAGCTCAGGTAGCCTATTGGAGAGCTCAGGTCCTTACTGGAGAGATAAAACTTTCATCAAATGCCACAGAACTTCACCACGTTTGATCACAGGTCTGTGTCTATCACCTAAGGGGGTTGGAGGATGAGGACGGTGGCCTGTGAAGGGCAGATATTTTTGCCCCTTGTGACTCGAGCACCCAGGTGGCAGAAAGGAGAGTGTGCCAGGGAAGGGAGCAGCGCACATTATGGAAAAGAAGTTGCAAAATGGGGATGGCACCTTTGCATCTTTGTCCCATAGAGGAACGTGAACATGATCAATGTGAGGCCAGATAGAGGGGACCAGGCCGGGAGTTAGAAGCAGCGCAGCGCTGACCAGGGAGGAGGAGGGAAACCAGGTTTTACCCTAAGGTAGAAGTCTATTGACTGCAAAGGTCATATCTCAAAATGACTGAGAACCAATGCAGAAGGCAGCTCAAGTTAACCTGGGAATTGGTCACCTATGTATGTACCAGATCCAACAACATCTCAAACACAGTCAGCCGATACTCATGCCCTGCCAATGGCTCTCAAGGTCACTGTTGCTCTGAATTTTTATGCAGCTGGCTGTTTCCAGGGCTCAGCAGAAGGGCTCTGAGAAATCTCATAGTCAGCCACACACGGCTATGTCATGGCAGTCACTGATTCCCTCTTTGCTTGGATGAGGCGGGAGGGGGTGACACATTAACTTGCCGATGGATGTGGCCTCTCAGACACAGAGGGCCACAGGGCTTGCAAGCTTCCCTCAAATGTACGGGGCTATGAACTGCACACACATTGTCTTAAGGGAATCAACTCATCAAACTGACATCTTCATAAATAGGGAATCCTTCCTATCACTGAATGTACAGGTGGTGTCTGCCCACACCAAGGTGTTCCTGCACATCTACGCACAGTATCCTGGATGCTGTCATGACTCATTCATCCTAAGGAATTCACAACTACCACTGATTTTCTCAAATACTGGCACTGGGCTGTGGTTGGCTTCTCGGGCACAAGGCGTACCCATGAAGAGGTGGCTGATGACCCCCACTTTAGGCTGCTGCAAACGCAGCCTGAGCAGCGCTATAGCAATAGCCACGTGGTGACCCACAGTACAATAGGGCAGGTCATTGGCATTCTCAAAATGCGCTTCAGGTTCCTTGATCACTCAGGAGGAGCTCTGCATTATTCCCCTGCGAGGATCTCCCAAATAGTAGTGGTGTGCTGCATTCTATACAATATGACACAGCGGAAGGGCCTACAACTAGAGGGACAGAAGCCAGGCCCATATCATCTGAGGAGGAGGATGATGAGGAAGGTGAGGAGCAGGAGGAGTAGGCCCCCGTCCAGGCTCATGGATCTGACACAGAGGAGGAGGAAGAGGGTGGCAATGGGAGGCCAGCTGAGGGGCACGCCCATGTAGCCATGGCTGATTCTTTGCAGGAGGAGATCATCGCCAGAAGCCTGCTAATTCAAATTAGATTCATCTAAGCTCTTGAAAGCTCACAATTCACATCAGCCAGCTCCCAATGAGCAGCTTCCACAAGGAAGCCACACACCTTCAGTGAAATGTCCATCCCCAAGAAGTTCAGTGCCATTAACATGCCTGAAACAATGACCTTCATAACCTTTGGCCTCTACATAGTGCACAAATAGACCTTGAGAAACCCTGCACCCGGGCCCTTCGTATATCTGCCTGACCACCAATGGGCCAGTGAAGACGCCACCCTGTGCCTACTCAAAACATGCCCACCATGCTGAGAATGACCATTGGAAGCGGGACTTTGCACCTATGACCTACAGATATTATTGTATGTGCTAACAGTGCTGCTGCTAATGTGCATTTTGCAGGGTGAGGCCACAACTGTGTTAGAATACACTTTTCCAGTTTGAACCTAGTAGATTGTGCCCCTTCATTACAATGTGAATCGTCAGCAACAATGATTATATTTTCCCAAGGAAAGACCATGATGAACTATCTGTTCCAGTGATAGCAACCAGTTGGACAACTCTCAACAGTTCGCACTCACCTGACGGCTCAATGCCATCTCCTCCTCTGAAAGCGGGACCTCTATCCACTTCCTGCCTCACAGCAGGACCCCCTTCGCAGCCCTTGTCTACAACCGAGTCACGCGCCCCATGCTGGGCCCACCTCCACCTCTCCACTGCTTCCAGAGCCTACGGTGCCAACTCCCTTTAGCCCCTCACGTCCCTGAAGAGAAAATCGGAGCATGCCAGGCACTTTCTCTTGAGTAGGATTTGCAAGTTTGGGAGTGTTCCCGACTTGGGAGTGAAAATTTGGCGCCTTGTATCAACGTCAAAAGTGACAAACCCGCTGTTTCTGTCTCCCTGCTCCAATTACATTCCTTTCACTGAACATTCCTGTTTGCATTTTTCACTAACACAAAATGATTTGCTTTTGTCCAGATTAAATTGACAGCTGTGACCCTCTGCAAACTAATCGCAACATCCCATACAGAATCACAGAATCACAGTGCAGAAGAAGTCCTTCGGTCCATCAGCACCGACACATGAGAAACACCTGACCGACCTACCTAATCCCATTTACCAGCACTTGGCCCATGGCCTTGAATGTTATGATGTGCCAAGTGCTTATCCAGGTACTTCTTAAAGGATGTGAGGCAACCCGCCTCCACCACCCTCCCAGGCAGTGCATTCCAGACCGTCACCACCCTCTGGGTAAAAATGTTTTTCCTCACATTCCCCCTAAGCTTCCTGCCCCTCACCTTGACCTTGTGTCACCTCGTGACTGACCCTTCAACTAAGGGGAACAGCTGTTCCCTATCCACCCTGTCCATGCCCCTCAGTCTTCTCTGCTCCAGCATAAACAACCCAAGCCTATCCAACCTCTCTACATAACTTAAATGTTTCATCCCAGGCAACATCCTGGTGAATCTCCTCTGCACCCCCTCCAATGCAATCACATCCTTCCTATAATGTGGCGACCAGAACTGCACACAATACTCCAGCTGTGGCCTAACCAAGGTTCTATACAACTCCAACATAACCTCCCTACTTTTGTAATCTATGTCTCAATTGATAAAGGCAAGTGTCCCATATGCTTTTTTCACCACCCCACTAACATGCCCCTCTGCCTTCAGAGATCTATGGACACACACACCAAGGTCCCTTTGTTCCTCAGAACTTCCTAGGGTCATGCCGTTCACTGAATACTTCCTTGTCAAATCACTCCTTCCAAAGTGTATCGCCTCAGACTTTTCAGGGTTAAATTCCATCTGCCACTTATCTGCCCATTTGACCATCCCGTCTATATCTTCTTGTAGCCCAAGACACTCAACCTCACTGTTAACCACCTGGCCAATCTTTGTGTCATCCGCAAACTTACTAATCCTACCCCCCACATAGTCACCTATGTCGTTTATATAAATGACAAATTAGGGGACCCAGGACAGATCCCTGTGGTACATCACTGGACACTGGCTTCCAGTCACTAAAGCATCCTTCTGTTATCACCCTCTGTCTCCTACAAGTAAGCCAATTTTGAATCCACCCTATCAAATTATCCAGTGTCCCATGTGCATTTGCCTTCTTTATAAGTCTCCCATGTGGGACCTTGTCAAAGGCTTTGCTGAAATCCATATAAACGACATCAACTGCCCTACCCTCATCTACACATCTGGTCACCTCCTCAAAAAATTCAATCAGATTTGTTAGGCATGACCTCCCTCTGACAAAGCCATGCTGACTATCCCTGATCAAACCTTACCTCTCCAAGTGGAGATAGATTCTCTCCTTCAGAATTTTCGCTATTAGTTTCCCTACCACTGACGTGAGACTCACTGGTCTGTAGTTCCCTGGTTTACCTCTACAGCCCTTCTTAAATAGTGGAACCACATTAGCTGTTCTCCAGTCCCCTGGCACCTCCCCCGTGGCCAGAGAGGAATTCAAAATTTGGGTCAGAGCCCCTGCGATCTCCTCCCTTGCCTCCCTCAGCAGTCTGGGACACAAATCATCCGGACCTGGAGATTTGCCAACTTTTAAGCCTGCCAATACCTCCAATACCTTGTCATTCCCTGTATCAATTTGCTTAAGGACCTTGCAGTCTCTCTCCCTGAGTTCGACACCTTCATCCTCATTCTCTTGAGTGAAGACGGGTGTGAAGTATTAATTCAACACTCTAGCGATGTCCTCTGGCTCCACCCATAGATTGCCCCCTTGGTCTCTTATGAGCCCTACTCTTTCCCTGGTTATCCTCTTCCCATTGATATACTTATAGAATATCTTGGCATTTTCCCTACTTTTACCAGCCAGAGCTTTCTCATATCCCCCATTTGTTCTCCTAATTGCTTTCTTAAGCTCCACCCTGCACTTTCTGTACTCCACTAATGCCTCCGCTGATTTGCTTCCCTTGTACCTGCTAAAAGCCTCTCTTTTCCTTCTCATCGTAACCTGAATATCTCCGGTCATCCATGGTTCTCTGGGCTTGTTACTCCTTCCTATCACCCTAGAGGGAACATGTTGAGCCTGGACCCTCCCCATTTCCTTTTTGAATGCCCTCCACTGCTCTTCCGTAGATTTCCCCACAAGTAGCTGTTCCCAGTCTACCTTGGCCAGATCCTGCTGTATTTTACTAAAATCCACTCTCCCCCAATCCAAAACACTGTTTTGCAACTTGTCGACTTCTTTGTCCAGAACAAACTTAAACTGTACCATGTTGTGGTCGCTATCAATAAAATGCTCCCCCACCACCACCTCAGCCACCTACCCGGCTTCATTCCCCAGAATTAGGTCCAGCACCCCTTACTACAACTCGCTGTTTTGATCCAATAGGCTATCTAATGCTAACACTGCTGCTTCCTGATACCTGAGCCTTGTACAAATGGCTGCAACCAGAAGATTGGCAAGTTCCTCTTCTCAGTCACCATCCCGCTAGCTGGAACACCTGGTTGGAGCCAGCTGCATAAGCAATTGGGCATTGGAAAACCCCCTGTTGGCACCCAGCATGGGAGTGTCATTGTCAAAAATCATCTACAACCACACAAGTGTGTCCTACATCGGGTTCATTTATTCCAATATAAATCTAAATGACTGATCTTAGAGTTCCCAATTCTCCGAAATGCTCTGGAATTGAAGATTAGCCTCCAGGGTACTGATGTGAGCAAATTAGCGAAGGGACATTACAGGGATAGGAAAATAAATTGATCTTTAACCCTTCTCTTCAATAATTATTAAAGATGATGGAATTGGAAAAGGAAATTTAACTGATAGTGAAGAATCATCCAATCATGTCCAATTGGCAAGGGGAGATGGTGGATCGTGCAATTGGGCATATTTGGTGACTAATAGTGGGGGCTGTGGGGGTGGGTCAGTTGGAAGGAGATGGTCATTTGATGAGACCTCCAGGAATATGCCCACTAAGAGTTAAAAACTCCAATTATTATGAGTACGAAAGGAAATGTTCAAACTTCTTTTAAAAAGTTCCAAAGTTTATTCTAACTCTATGATATTGAACAAAAGTGCAGATAGATCTATCTGGTGTCAATGGGCAGTCCCTGGAGTTGCTGCAAGAACATTGGAAATTTAGATCTGCTGCATCAGCTATTTGAATAAGTGCCACTTCATTCAAGATTTACACTGCAGTAACCAAGGGAAATGACATTGAACACTTCACCAAGGCTAGGGTTTCATCTTGCTCAAGTGTAGCCAATTGCTCTATAAAAGTTCAGGGTGATGGATTTATTGATGCTGAAGTCAACTGCAGATTTAGCACAGCCACTGAGCAGAGCAATGCAAGTTTGTCAAAACTGTCTCCTGCAACTAGGCCTGAAACACGAGGCAGGGGAGCAGCAGCCTGACTCACGAATGTTAAAAGAATTTTAGGCAAGCTCGCAAGCAAAGTCTGCCTGAATGACACAAAGTCCAATAAGTGGTATTTTATTTTATTGATGGCATCAAGCTAGGATGCTCAATTGGGAGTTAGAATTATTCACATCTGTCTCCTAATGATTGAGAACGTGTCTTCAGACAGTGCCATGTTTTACAAAGGCTCTTTATTTTCAGGAAACAAACCAAAGAAATCCCTGTGGAAATAAATTGACTCAACAAACCAAGGAAGGACAAAAACAGGTGCAGGCCATCATTTCACAAATTACGTAGGATTGCCATTGATTATTAACCTCAAATTGATGCCAAAGAATAAAGTGGGATTTAATTTCCACAACAGTAAAATGAAGCCACAAGCTGTGTACAAATCCCACCCGTGAACACATAAACAGTAACTGCTGCCTGAGGAAGATCGTGTAGATGCATTGTGGTTCATGTGAAATAATCCATGCTCCGTGTCAGAAAGTGATGGCCTTAATTCCCATTCCAGAGACTTGAGCACATAAGCCAGAATGATATTTGGTACACAAATCAGAAAGAGTGAGTTTCTTCTTTTGGGTGAAAGTTAAGCTGTGGCACTTCAAACAAAATCTACCTCATTGGCCTTAAAACATCCTGGGGAAATCCTGAGGTCAGTAAGCCCCCACTTAAGGTTGCGGTTGTGTTCCTGAAAATCGTGACTTTAAGTGAAACAACTTTATATGGATCTTGGGTTCCCATAGGAATCAATGTTAAAGCTGGAGTTTGGTTCCTTTGGATGTTTCTTGCCTGGAAAAACCAATGTACAAGTTGAAATACTGTACCATACATGTGCAGCACTGTGCATTCCTAGCTGGAATAACTTTAAAAATATAATAAATCACTGAATATAACAGAAATACTGGATAAATTCAAATTAGATAACAGTAAATCACCCACTAAATCCCCGAGTAGTACCCACAGCATTTCCAAAACTCAGCTCAGCTTTTTTGCATGCATTACTTTCCCACTCTGACTCTCTCTCCGTCTGTGTGTGTGTGTGTGTGTGTATGTCTCTCATTCTCTCTCTTCTTTCCCACTGTCTCTCTCTCTCACCTTTCTCTCGCTCTCTCCCACTATGTCTCTCTTTCCTTTCGTAATCTGTCTCTGTCCCTCTCTCTCTCCTTTCTCACTCTGTCTCTCTGTCTCTCCTTTTCCACTCTGTCTCTCTCTCTCTCCCTTCACATTCTGTCTTGTTCTCTCTCTGTCTCCTTTCCCATTTCTATATGTCTCTCTCTCTTTCTCTCCTTTCCCACTCTGTTTCTGTCTGTCTGTCTCTCTCTCCTTTCCTCCTCTGTTTCTGTCTGTCTGTCTCTCTCCTTTCCCACCCTGTATCTGTCTCTCTCCTTTCCTCCTCTGTTTCTGTCTCTCTCCTTTCCCACTCTGTTTCTCTCTCTCTCTCTTTCCAGAGCCTGGACCCCTTCCTGACAGTCTGCAAGGGCAAGGCCCCTGTCCCAGGGGGACTGCAGAAAGACCCATTGGAGCTGCGGAAGGGAATCAGGGAAAGGGCCACACTCCCTCTTCACCGCCACCCTGAGTTACTCACATTTCACCACCCAATCGGTGATCAGAAGATTCCCAGCCCTGCCCTACACTCCTGCTCCTGGATCTTGGACCTTGCTCTCTCCGCACAGCCTGGGCTTCTTGCTAACTGAAGCACTGGCCCAGAGTTCAGAACAGGGGGTGGGGCCAGAGTGCAAGTGATGTAAAACCAAAAGTGGCACGCAAATTGAGAAAAGGCCCTAAAGAATAAATGACATTAAAGCGAAATGACTTTAAGCAGCATGACTTAAAGTGTAAATTCAAGTATTCCTTTTCTCTCAGGTGGATGTAAAGATTCCATGGGCTGGATTTTATAGGGCAAAATCAGTCAAATCTGAATACCAATACTGTTCAATGCAGAGAAGCACTTTCTCCATTGGATAATGTACTCTAATGCATGTAAATGCTTTTATACTTTCACAGTGCTGGTCAATTTATTGGTCACTTACCTTTTAAGAACAAAACTCTGTCATTAATTAAGGTGTTGGAAACATGTTTAAATTATTATACAGCGTTACATTATGACATGTGAAGTTGTCAACACCTTTTGAATTTACCTATCAGAAGGTTCCAACTCCAGCCAAGAATTCCCTTGTGGTTCATGACACCTCTGAGCTGCTGGGAACCACATCATCTTTGGAAGCCATGATAATTGTGGGAGGTCTAAAATTCACCACTCTCCCACCACCGACCCCCCGACACCGCAATGGAGTTGGTAAGGGCGGAGGTACTGCGTCCTGGCTCTCGACCTGCCCAGTCAAAATAGCCGGTAACAGGACCTGCACACCTCTGCTTCCATCCATCTGATGAGGGTTTTCCCCATTGTCAGGTCTGGTAAATCCAGTCCCTGGAGGGAAACGTGAACCCACAACCTTCTGACACAAAGATGAGAGTGTGGCTAACCGACCCATGGCTGACACCGTGCACGTCATTAGCAATGCAGGGGGAATCTTGAACTGCACAGTTTGCAACTGATACACTATTTCCTTTATGTAAACATCACTCTTGTACCTATAGCCCAACTTAATGCATTCGGAATAATGAACAGAGTCATTTCACATTCCACAGTGCCAGCCAAGCTGATTACTATTATGGTGCAATGTTTTCTCTGAGACAGTTTGTCAAATGTTCAAATACAATTTCAATTATATTGACTTTATCTGGGTGGGAAAGAAGGAGGCTTGTTCTTACTAGAATGGTTGAGTATGTCATACAATAATGTAGATTTACAATGTAGCATTCATGACCTCCCCTCATAAAAATTAACTCAATTGCTTTTGTTGACCCAGAAATCTGGTGAGGGCCTGACCTAGATAATATGGGGAAAGCAGGAGCAACAAAGACGGAGAGTGAGATTTTAACTCATTCAAAGCTCAAAGTTAAAATTGAGCTCATGTAGGCTGGACTGAATTAGATGGCCTCCAATGAGTAAGGATTGTTAGGGATTGGAAAAGGAAGGGGATTCAGCCCTGGCTGTTTCCCAGTGATCGCTTCTGGCATCCTGTGCGTGTAGATGTTGGGCAAGGATGGGATCTGGCCCCCACAGGAAAGCTGCCTGACGCTGACTACCAATGCTCATTCATGATTAATGGCCAATTGGCCAGGGTACTGGAGAATAGCTGGTGACTCAGGAGGAGCAAAGGCTCAATGAGGACTAAGATAAAAGCAAAATACTGCGGATGCTGGAAATCTGAAATCAGAGCTCTGAAGAAGACTCATACGGAGTTGAAACATTAACGTTGTTTCTCTTTCCACAGATGCTGTCAGACCTGCTGAGTTTTCCCAGCATTTTCTGTTTTTAATCTCATTGAGGACTATGTTCCTTTCAGACTCGACGGAGAAACTGACGATTGCAATGGAGCCAAAAGGAAGGAAAGTCAGGCCCAATGTATAATGGACAGCTGATTGCAACTACTAAGTCTTCCTCTCACCTGCAAAAGGAAAATAATCCCAAAACCTTCAGGAGAAGAAGAGGAGGGGAGAAAATTGGGGGAAATAATACAACCACCCTTAGCAGTTAAACACCATCTTGTGTCAAAGGATTAAAAATTAAATCTGAAACAATTGCCTAAAATAATTGTCACCTTGCATCAATCAACTCAATGCAATTCAAAAGCATTAAAATGAAGCCCCTCTCATTTGCATAAGGCTATATGCATTTTGTGCCTTGACATCAATGCATCAGTTCCATTTGCACACTTTAACAGCAGTGTCGACAGAATTTTAATTAAAGTAGAAAGCACTCTCTCTTATGTTAGCAATGTTTTACAATCTATCACGGAATGAATTTTACTAACAACACAACATAATGGCTGACACATTTATAGAGTTCAGCTGACACAATTAAAATGAAATAGAGTTTTTTATTCATAGTTGGTAATAACAGGGTCTTAAATAGGATCATGAAAACCTGGAACTCTCCTCCTAAAAAGCTGTTGAGGCTGAGGGTTATTTGAAAATTTCAGAACTCAGAAAATTTCGACAGTTGGTAGATTTTTGTGAGCCAAGGGTTATGGAACCAAAGCTGGTAGATGGAGTTTAGATACAGAGCAGCCATGAAATGGTAAAAGCGGCTCGAGGGGCTGAATGGCCTCCACCTGTTCCTATGTCCATATGATTCTGAAAGAAAAAGCTGGTAAATCTAACAGCTAAATTTCCAATTTCTAATTCCTCAGTTTTCTAGGGCTCCATTGTCACATGTTCAACCAACTACGAGACCAACTAATGATGCTGCATTTGTGGATATCATAGATACAGCAAGCAGGGGGTCCATCATTATTATGGTGGTGTACTCTGCAGGGAAGCTTCAAAGCGATCAATAGTGCTTTTCACAGATGTGTTGGCCTCTGAAGAAGGGAGAGAAGGAGGGTTGTTATCTTTGATGCAGTTCTAAACTAGCATGGTAGGCAGAACTTAGGATAATTGACAGCAACAGTATGTAAACTAAATATAGCATTGGGCTTGTGAATAATCCAATAAATGCTTGATATTTTTTTGAGCCATTCATAAGCAGGATCTTATACTTACTCCTTTCTCACTGCAGCCTCAATATCAACTGCACAGTTTTGAAAATGACCTATTTCAATTCTGATAGAAGGGCAAAACTTAAACCAAGGTTTTGGAGCCTTGGCTCAATTTGTAATCCTCTCACCGCTGCTGTGTGTTCCATTCCAATTGAGCACATAATCCAGGATCTCACTCCCAGTGCAGTACTGAGGGAGTGCTGAAATGTCAGAGGTACCATCTTTTTGATGAGGCGTTAAGGCAAGACCTTGTCTGTCTTCTAAGGTGGATGTAAAAGATCCCATGGCACTATTCAAAGAAGAGCAAGGAAGTTCTCGCCAGAGTCCTGGACCAATAAGTATCCCTCAATCAACATCACAAGAACAGTTATCCAGCCATTATCACATTTTTTTGGGGAGAGGTTGCTGTGTGTAAATTGTCTGTGAGCCTCTTAAACACAATGGAAAATAATCAACCAAATAATTTCACTACAAAATTGTATGTAGTGCCACATTCACAGATTCAACTCATGACTTTGGCTAATAAAAATATAAATGCCATAAGTACCTTGGGTATTCAGTTGTCACTCAACTCTTATAAAATATGGATACATTTTTAAACTCCAAAAACCCAAAATACATAGCTGAATAATCTTTCCTGTTTTCCTTTTATTTCATTTTATAAACTTATAAAATTGGATATTGCAGAACTAAAGATCCAATGGAAATAGAATTTAATAACTCCCTTTCAACTAATACTGATATAACTAAATACTGGTATAAATAAATATGGGCATAAATAACCACTGGTATACATAAATGCTGGTATACATAAATACTGGTATATATAAATACTGGTATAAATGTATACTGGTATAGATAAATACTGGTATTTATAAATACTGGTATAAATTAATACTGGTATTGATAAATACTGGTATACATAAATACAGGTATAGATAAATACTGGTATATATAAATACTGGTATATATAAATACTGGTATAAATGAATATTGGTGTAGGTAAGTACTGGTATACAAAATTACTGGCATAGATAAACACTGGTATACATAAATACCGTTGTATATAAATATTGGTGTATTTGGGGTTTACTATAGGCCTCCCAATTGCCGGCGGGAGATTGAGAAACAGTTATGTAGGCAGATTTTGGAAAGATGTGAAAGCAATAAGGTTGTTGGGGTGGGTGATTTTAACTTTCCCTATATTGACTGGGAATCACTTAGTGCTAGGGGTTTGAATGGTGCAGAATTTGTAAGGTGCATCCAGGAGGGCTTCCTGAGACAATATGTAGATAGTCCAACGAGGGAAGGGGCAATACTGGACCTGCTATTAGGGAATGAACCCAGCCAGGTGGTCGAAGTTTCAGTAGGGGAGCATTTCGGGAAAAGTGACCATAATTCAGTAAGTTTCAAGGTACTGGTGGATAAGGATAACAGGAGTCCTCGGGTTAAGGTGCTTAATTAGGGGAAGGCTAATTATAACAATATTAGGCAGGAACTGAGGAATCTAGACTGGAGGCGGATGTTTGTGGGCAAATCAACAACTGACATGTGGGGGGCTTTCAAATGTCAGTTGATAAGAATTCAGGACCAGCATCTTCCTGCTAGGATGAAGGATAAGCATGGCAAGTTTCAGGAACCTTGGATAACGAAGGATATTGTGAGATTAGTCAAAAAGAAAAGGGAAGCATTCGTAAGGGCTAGAAGGCTGGGAACAGATGAAGCCCGTGGAGAATATAAAGAAAGTAGGAAGAAACTTAAGCAAGGAGTCAGGAGGGCTAAAAGGGGTCATGAAAAGTCATTGGCAACCAGGATTAAGGAAAATCCCAAGGCCTTTTATACATATGTAAAAAGCAAGAGGGTAGCCAGGGAAAGGGTAGGCCCACTCAGGGACAGAGGTGGGAATCTGTGTGTGGAGCCAGAAGAAATGGGGGAGATACTAAATGAGTACTTCTCATCAGTATTCACCAAAGAGAAGGACTTAGCGGTCGATTTGTCTAGGGAAGAGTGTGTAGATAGCCTGGATCATGTTGAGATCAAAAAAGAGGTGTTGGGCGTCTTGAAGAATATTAAGGTGGATAAGTCCCCAGGGCCAGATGGGATCTACCCCAGCGTACTGAGGGAGGCAAGGGAGGAGATTGCTGGGGCCTTGACAGAAATCTTTGTATCCTCACTGGCTACGGGTGAGGTCCCAGAGGACTGGAGAATGGCTAATGTGGTTCCATTGTTTAAGAAGGGTAGCAGGGATAATCCAGGAAATTACAGGCCGGTGAGCCTTATGTCAGTGGTAGGGAAATTATTGGAGAAGATTTTTTGTGACAGGATTTACTACAATTTGGAAGCAAATGGGCGTATTAGTGAGAGTCAGCATGGTTTTGTGAAGGGGAGGTCGTGTATCACTAACTTGATCGAGTTTTTCGAGGAAGTGACAAAGATGATCGATGATGGAAGGGCAGTGGATGTTATATACATGGATTTCAGTAAGGCCTTTGACAAGGTCCCTCATGGCAGACTGGTACAGAAGGTAAAGTCGCATGGGATCAGAGGTGAGCTGACAAGATGGATACAGAATTGACTTGGTCATAGAAGACAGAGGGTAACGGTGGAAAGGTACTTTTCTGAATGGAGAGCTGTGACTAGTGGTGTTCTGCAGGGATCAGTGCTGGGACCTTTGCTGTTTGTAGTATACATAAATGTAACTGGGCTAATTAGTAAGGTTGCAGACAACACTAAGGTTGGAGGAGTTGCAGATAGTGAAGAGGATTGTCAAAGGATACAATGGGATATAGATCGATTGGAGACTTGGGCGGAGAAATGGCAGATGGAGTTTAATCTGGACAAATGCGAGGTAATGCATTTTGGAAGGTCTAATACAGGCAGGAATTATACAGTAAATGGCAGAACCCTTAATTGTATCAATGGGCAGAGGGATCTGGGTGTACAGGTCCACAGGTCACTGAAAGTGGCAACGCAGGTGGATAAGGTAGTCAGGAAGGCATATGGCATGCTTGTCTTCATTGGCAGGGGTATTGAGTATAAAAGCTGGGAAGTCATGCTGCAGCTGTATAGAACCTTGGTTAGGCCACACTTGGATTATTGCGTGCAATTCTGGTTGCCACATTACCAGAAGGATATGGAGGCGTTGGAGAGGGTGCAGAGGAGGTTTACCAGGATGCTGCCTGGTCTGGAGGTTATTCGCTATGAGGAGAGGTTGGAGAAATTCGGATTGTTCTCACTAGAGTGACGGAAATTGAGGGGCAACTTGATAGAAGTTTACAAAATTATGAGTGGCATGGACAGAGTAGATAGTCAGAAGCTTTTTCCCAGGGTGGAAGAGTCAATTACTATGGGACATAGATTTAAGGTGAGAGGAGAAAACTATAGAGGAGATGTGCGGGGCAAGTTTTTTACGCAGAGGGTAGTGAGTGTCTGGAATTCGCTGCCAGAGGAGGTGGTGGAAGCAGGTATGATAGTGGTGTTTAAGAGGCAGCTTGACAAATGCATGAATAGGATGGGAATAGAGGGATACGGACCCCGGAAGTGCAAAATGTTTTAGTTGACGGGCAATATGATCGGCGCAGGCTTGGAGGGCCGAAGGGCCTGTTCCTGTGCTGTACTTTTCTTTGTTCTTTGTTCTAAATACTGGTATATGTAAACACTGGTATAGATAATTACTGGTATATATAAATACTGGTATATTTAAATATTGGTACACATAAATACTGGTATAGATAATTACTGGTATATATAAATCCTGGTATATTTAAATATTGGTATACATAAATACTGGTATAGGTAATTACTGGTGTATATAAATACTGATATATATAAATATTGGTATACATAAATACTGGTATATGTAATTACTGGTATATATGAATACTGTTTCCCTCAATACTGGTATACATAAATACTGGCATACAGAAATACCGGTATACATAAATACTGGTATACATACGTATGTTCAGTTCAGCTGAAAAGCTTTAAAATCTTCAACATTTAAGAAAAATCAAAGTTACATTAATTTTCTAGACTTTTATTCCATTGCTCCCTTTTTGTTCTAAAAATATTGATTTGTCATGGGATTAAGTCCCAGAGGTTCTAACTTGTACTGGAATGCGATCCTACAGTTGCTAACGCATGCTTCTGCGGGTTTCAGTTCCACAGGAGCTAGGTTGTGGTAGGGCATGGTCCCACAGGTGCTAACTTGTCCTGGGATCATGCTCCATAAAGGCCTGGTTAGACTGCACCTGGAATTACTGTGAGCAATTCTGGAAACTGCACCTTAGGGAGGATGTATTGGCCTTGGAGGCAGTGCAGTGTAGATTTACCAGAATGATACCTGGGCTCCAACTGCAAACTAAGGTTGTATTGCCTGGAATTTTGAAAGTGAAAGGGTGATTTGACAGACGTTTTTGAAATATTAAGGGGAACTGATAGGATGAACAGAGAGAAATTATTTCCCCTGGTTGAGCAATCTAGGACGAGGGGGCATTGTCTAAAAATGAGAACTAAACCTTTCAGGAGTGAAATTAAGCAACACTCCTAATAGTTTGGAACTCTCTTCCATAAACAGCAGTTGATGCTAGATCGCTAAGGATTTAACCTAGCTAATGAAAACTTTGTATCTTTGCCAAGAACAGAGAGAGACAACATTATACACAAATGCAGAAAATGTTAAGACTGCTTTTCCAGCAAAGGCATGGAACATGTTTACAACAAGCTGGAAAACACCTGCACACACACACGTACATACATATTTACACACACACACACACACACGTACACACGTACACACACACACACACAAAACTCCCTAAGAATATGTTACATCAATGGTTATTTTATTCTTAAAGCAATAGATTTTCTTAAAATTCAGCTCTTAGATAAGAGATTCAGTTATAACTACTGACCCGAGAGTATAGATAAGATCTCCTCACAGCTGAGACAAGACAATAACTATGCTTTATACTTTGATTGTGAATATAAACTTAGTATGTTATTTGATTCAATATCCTCCATTCATTTTTAACTCTTTAGGTGGATTTGTATCTTCTGCATTTATATTTAGGTAGATTTGTTATCTTGTATTTATATTTCAGCTGGATTAGTTTATTTTACTTACTTTACACTTCGTAATATTGCAACCATTAATATAATGTAATTCAGGATTTAATCTTAATAATAAAAATTATTAAGCAGCCGTTAAAAAAGATGTAGACTCATTCTTCATACCTCAGGACTCTAATGTCTCTAGACTTTTACAATGGGGAATTCTATGTACTGGCATAGGAGTTATTTCTCACAGGAGTTATTTCTGCTATATTATACCTGTTATAGTGTGGCCTTGTCACCTATTTGTAATAGAGTTGATCTGCAGACAACTTTCTAAGTGGAAATATTAGGTTTATTTACAAAACAGCCAACAGGAGCTCCACATGTGTATTCAGCTCTATCTCTACACTGACTGTGGAGGTAGCCTGTGCTGCTAACACATTGGTTTACACAGATATTTCATCACAGGACTATTCTTAACAAAACCATAATTACCACATTCCTCCCCCTTTAACATTGCTGTACATTTTGTATTTATAAGTACATTTATCTTGTGACATTATAATATTTACACAGGTCATGATATTTACAAGTTCAGCCTGTCAGGTGGTTTCCTGATTCATATGGAATGTCGCAGCTCCACAACTTCCAATTATTTATCAGGAACCACATTCTCTGGAACTGCATGATCATCAGGTACCTCGGTGGGCAATTGCAGCTCACTGCCTTCCGCTCTGATAGAGGCATCAGGCATGTTAGTTCTTGGTTGAGCATCTTCAACAGGAAACACTGGTTCAGTAATGGTACAGGTGACCATATCTTGCTGTGGTATCTCTTTTTTTCTTAAATGGCCCACATGCTTACAGGTGATCCCGGCCTTCCACTTCCACGTGGTATGATAATGGTCTGGTCAGTGAACTTACTTTACCCAGTAACCACTTCGGTCCCCCACTGAAATTCTTTGCATATACTGCTTCTCCAACAATAAGTTATCTTCCATGATTATGCAAGTCATGCATAGCTTTTTGGTTTCCTTGACTCTTCTCCACCTCCACTTCCAAATTTGGAAATGTTAGGCTCAGTCTTGTCCTAAGATGGCGTCTCATCAACAATTCTGCAGATGTCGTGTGGGGGGTCGTTCTGTAGTGAAAAAGAAAATGTGCAAGCTTGGGCTCCGACATATCACCTGATAACCTCTTCATATTTATCCACAGCATCTAAAATTCTTTCCAGAGAAGGCCTTGGAAGTAACTTGTACCTCTTTGATTTTATCTTCAGCATCATCATCCAGCAAACCAATGTGAGGGACTGGAATAATATCAAAGTAGGCACAGTTTGATAATTTGTTTATTGCCTCCTTTGAGTGTTTATAGGTGCTATCAGCGACAATTTTATTGTCTTTCTGGAACCTTCTTCCTTTTTGTCTTCTTCGTTCTACCACAGAGTTTAGTCTCGGCCTTCATTTTGACTTCACTGTCGGCCCGACTTCTCTCAGGTGAAACCTCAACTTGTCTTAGTTCAGTAGCTGAGTCTCCCAAAAGTTCATTATCTGCTCGCCTCTTGGAAAGCTCTTCGATTTTTGTTTCCAAGCCTCTTTGGCTTCATTTAGCTGATTCTTCAGCTCTTCTGTCTCTTTTTTGTATTTGTTGGCTGCCTCCTGAACATTGATGTGCCTTCTCTGCCAACTGGTTCTTCAGTTTGTTCAGAGAGGTGCTGAATTCTTTCTGTTTCTCTTCATACATTTCCAAAGGCACAAACTTTGACTTGAGGGAATCTTTTCATATGTGAAAGTCCTTCAACAGGTTTTCCTTTTCTTTGTGAAGGTTACTCACTTCATCTTGAAATCTGAAACAAAAACAAAAATAGCTGGAAAACTCAGCAGGTCTGACAGCATTTGCGGAGAGGAACACAGTTAACGTTTCGAGTCCGTATGACTCTGATGAAGTTCTGACGAAGAGTCATATGGACGCGAAATGTTAACTGTGTTCGTCTCCACAAATGCTGTCAGACCTGCTGATTCTTTCCAGTTACTTTTGTTTTTGTTTCAGATTTCCAGCGTCTGCAGTATTTTGCTTTTGTCTTGAACTCTGTCATTCAGCAGGGTCTCCTTGTGTTTCTTCTGCTGTTCTTCCATGTTTTTGTTTGAAATAGACTGCATTTCTTCAGGTTGTCAAGCCTTATATATTCCTTTTTCAATCTGTCACAGCCCTTGGACTCTCCAGGCTCTTTCTGCTATACTCTGTCTTGTTCCTTTTTCAATAGTGTAGTAATAGTGGGGGATTTCAACTTCCCCAACATTAACTGGCTTAATCATAGTGTGATAGGTTTAGAGGGAGCAGAATTTTTAAAATGTATCCAGGAGAGCTTTTTAAGCCAGTATGTAGAAGGTCCTACAAGAGAGGGGGCAGTCCTGGACTTAATTTTAGGGAATGAATCTAGGCAAGTGGTAGAGGTATCAGTGAGGGAGCATTTTGCAGATAGTGATCATAACTCCATTAGATTCAAGCTTGTTATGGAAAAAGACAAGGATGGGCCAGAAATCAGAGTTATAAATTGGGGGAAGGCCAATTTTAATAAGATCAGATACGATTTGGCCAGAGTGGACTGGGAGCAGCTACTTTTAGGTAAATCTGCGCCAGAGATGTGGGACTCATTCAAGAAGGAAATAGGGAGAGTATAGGGCCAACATATTCCAGTAAAGATAAAGGGTAGGACCAACAAATCCAAGGAACCCTGGATGTCGAGGGATATACAGGATTGGATAAAGAGAAAAAGGGAGGCTTATGGCAGATACCAAGGACTCAAAACAGCGGAAGCCCAAGAGGAGTATAGAATGTTGGGGGAACTCAAAAAAGAAATTAGGAGAGCAAAAAGGGGGCACGAAAAAACATTGGCAGGTAAAATAAAGGAAAATCCAAAGTTATTTTACAAGTACATTCAGAGTAAGAGGATAACTAGGGAAAGAGTAGGGTCCATTAAGGACCATAGTGGTAATTTGTGTGTGGAGCTGGAAGACGTAGGTAGGGTTCTAAATGAGTACTTTGTGTTGGTGTTCACAAGTGAGAGGGACGTCGTGGATATAGAAATCAGGCAGAAGGACTGTGATATAATTAAAGAAATTAGCATAGAAAGGGGGGAGGTTCTAAGTGGCCTTGCAGGCTTAAAAGTAGATAAATCTCCAGGCCCGGATGAAATGTATCCCAGGCTGTTGAGTGAGGCAAGGGAGGAAATAGCAGGGGCACTGGCAATAATTTTCAATACCTCTCTGGCCACAGGAGAGATGCCAGAGGACTGGAGGAAAGCCAATGTGGTACCATTTTTCAAGAAGGGAGGAAGGGATAAGCCAGGGAACTACAAGCCAGTCAGTCTAACCTCAGTGGTGGGGAAACTATTGGAAGCAATTTTGAGGGTCAGAATTAATCTACACTTGGAGAGGCAGGGATCAATCAAGGACAATCAGCATGGTTTTGTTAAGGGGACATCATGTCTGACCAATTTGATTGAATTTTTCGAAGAGGTGACCAGGTGTGTAGATGAGGGCGCTGCATTTGACGTAACCTACTTGGACTTCAACAAGGCTTTTGATAAGGTCCCACATGGGAGACTGATAATGAAGGTAAGAGCCCATGGGATCCAAGGCAATTTGGCAAATTGGATCCAGAATTGGCTAAGCGGCAGGAAGCAGAGGGTGATGGTCGAAGGGTGTTTTTGTGACTGGATGCCTGTGTCCAGTGGGGTTCCACAGGGATCGGTGTTGGGCCCCTTGCTGTTTGTAGTATATATAAACGATTTAGGCTTGAATGTAGGAGGGTTGATCAGTAAGTTCGCGGATGACACGAAAATTGGCAGGGTGGTAAATAGTGAGGAAGAGAGCTTTAGATTACAGGAGGATATAGAAGGGCTGGTCATATGGGCTGATCAATGGCAAATGGAATTTAATCCAGATAAGTGTGAGGTAATGCACTTGGGCAGGACAAACAAGGCATGGGAATACAGGATGAATGGTAGGACTCTGGGAAGTACCAAGGATCAGAGGTACCTTGGTGTGCATGTCCACCGGTTCCTTAAGGTAGATAAGGTGTTTAAGGAGGCATATAGGATACTTGCTTTTATTAGCTGAGGCATAGAATATAAGAGCGGGGAGGTTATGCTGGAACTATATAAAATGCTGGTTAGGCCACAGCTAGAGTATTGTGTGCAGTTCTGGAATCCCCATTGTAGGAAAGATGTGATTGCACTAGAGGGAGTGCAGAGGAGATTTACCAGGATGTTGCCTGGGCTGGAGTGTTATAGTTATGAGGAATGATTGGATAGACTGGGGTTATTTTCCCTGGAGCAGAGGAGATTGAGGGGGTACATGATTGAGGTGTATAAAATTATGAGGGGCATAGATAAGGTAGACAGGAAGGGATTTTTCCCCTTGGTGGAGGGATCAATAACTAGGGGGCATAGATTTAAGGTAAGGGGCAGGAGGTTTAGAGGGGATGTGAGGAAGAATTTTTTCACTCAGAGGGTGGTGGGAATCTGGAACTCACCGGCAAAAAGGGTTATAGAAGCAGAAACCCTCATAACATTTAAGAAGTGTTTGGATGTGTGATTAGAATAGTTAGGTACTTGTTTGACTGGCGCAGACTCGATGGGCCGAAGGGCATTTTTCTATGCTGTAGACCTCTATGGCTCTATGACTCCATTACCCTAATGTATGAACTCTTCCACTTTCCTTTTTGAAATCTCACTAGCTCATCAAGGCTGATTTCCCTTAATCAGTTTCACCCGAGAAGACTTGGTCCTCTGCCTCTCAATACCATCACAGGCAGCTGTGCCAATTGGTTTCTATAAATGTACAAGTGCTCTGCTGATACCTTTTACTTGGATTTCTTCACATGTTTTCAACTTGGCAGATGTTTGTTCCAAATTTAATTGATGTTCACCATTATTTAAATATATGAAAGTGTGTTCTCCAATTACAGTAGTGGAAGCTCCCCGTCTGCCCACCCCCTTTCTGATCCCCCTTTTTTCCCCAATAATTTATATAGATTTTTCTTTTCCCACCTAGTTCCATTATTTTTAAATGTATTTCCATCCATTATTTTACCTCTACCTTATAGCCTATTTTGATCCCTTCCCTTCACCCCACCCCCACTAGGGCTATCTGTACCTTGCCTGTCCTGCTTTCTACCCTTAATTAGCAGATTCCTTAGATAATATCACCACTTTCAACACCTCTTTGTCCTTTTGTCTATGACATCTTTGGCAATCTCTTCTTTGCTTCCAACCATCACTGGCCCTCTATCCAGCTCTACCCCCACCCGCCCCCCACCCCCCCCACCCCCTCCACCCCCTTAAACCAGCTTATATTTCACCCCTTTTCTATTTTTCCTTAGTTCTGTTGAAGAGTCATACGGACTCGAAACGTCAACTGTGCTCTTCTCCGCAGATGCTGCCAGACCTGCTGAGTTTTTTCAGGTATTTTTAATTTTGTTTTTAATTCCATTTTTACTGGTTTACCATTCACTTATACTGGCCTGAATTTTCCCGTCGGAGATTTGGGGGCGGGTCCCACTCACTGACGGGAAAATGACGTGGGATGACGTCGGGAGGAACCCCCAACATCATCCCAGTCCCTTTAAATTTTTAGGAAGGCGGGCGGACAGCGAAATCAGCTGTCCGCCCGCCGATCTGTCAATGGCCAATTAAGGCCATTGACAGGCTAATTAAGATAATTAAAGACCTGCCCGTCCAACCTTAAGGCTGGCGGGCAGGCCAGGAGCCCCAGCGATCTCCTGGTAATACATGAAACCTCATCCACTGGCAGGTGTGACATTGTCTCATGAGGGGGACATGTTAATAATTTTTTAATTTTTCTATTTTTGGACTTTTCTTACGTGTCACTAATGTCCCTGAGACAGGACTTTGCCTCAGGGAGCAGTGCGCTCTTTCGCGCGCATGAGACAAAGAGCGCACTTTGACAGATGGGGAATCCCTCCCCCCACCCCGCCAAGGAAGCGCATAGCGCTTCCTGTCGGGCAGGCCGCTGGGTGGGCCTTAATTGGCCCACCCACTCAAAATGGCGGTGGGCCCTGTTTTGGTGGCGGGGGTCGGCTGTCCGCCTGCCGCTGAGCCGATGGGGCCCGCACGCCCACCAAGGGCAAAATTCTGCCCACTGTAACAAATATTGGTTCTGTCTTCACAACTTTCATGTTAAATAATGAATAAAGGTCAGAATTTGTTGTTTCAGGTTCTTCTACGCTGTAGATTTCATTGAGAGCTTCTTCTGTTGTTTGCAAGCCTGTTTAATCTTTCTTTGCGCTGCCTCATTATATGTCCACTTCTGTGACAGAAGTAACGTTCTACTTTTTTAAACTGCTAATCACTAAAAGACTACTTGTTTCCACATCGACTAAAGTTGTTCTCCGATTTAGCTGCTAAATTATTTCTTCTTATTTTTCGGTTAGTGGGGGCTGTTTCCCGCTTCGCGATGGAGTTTTGCTTTCTCGTGCCACTTTTGGCTGACTGTTCCCGCTCGATTTGGAGTACGGTGCCATTTTGCCCCCCTTGTATTGCTTGTGAATCTCTTACGGCGCTTTCCATGGTCAGTGCTGTTTCTAACGCCTTCTTAAACTCAAGATTCACTTCAGCCAGAAATCTTCTCTGAATAGTGTCTTCTTTCACACCACACACTAGCATGTCATTCAGAGTCCCACCAAACTCACAATGTTGCTTCAAATTCACCACGTAGCTAGCAATTGTCGCACCCGAGGTTCTATTTCGCAAATTGAACCAGAACTTCTGCATCATGACCGAGGGCTTGGGTTGAAAATGTCCCTTCACCAGGTCCCACCAATTCTCCGAAACATTTCGAGTCTGCAGCACTAGGTGCCATCAAATTTTGAACCAATCTGTAGGTTTTTTTCCCAAAGTGCTCGAGAGGATTGCTTGCCTCTTCTCTTCTCCTGTGATTTTGTTCGCTTGAAAGAAGAATGCAAGGCATTCTATATACTTAGACCAATCTGCTGTCTCAAAGGGATCGATTCTATCAAATTGTTGCATTTTGAGCGAGTATATCTTCTGTTATTTTAGATGGACGTTGATACTCATAATCGCTGGGCGAGGTACAGTACCTATTCCAATTTAACTTGACTTATCCTGATTTATCCTCATCGCCAGTTTGTTGTAGTGTGGCCTTGTCACCTAATTGTCGTAGAGTTGATCTGCAGACAACTTTCTAAGTGGAAACATTAGCTTATTTACAATACAGCTAGCAGCACTTCACATGTGCTTTCAACTGCATCTCTGTCTCTACACTGCCCGTGGAGGTAGCCCAATGCTAACACATTGGTTTACACAGATCATGTGATCTTACATCACAGGACTATTCTTAAAGGTCCAACATTTAACAAAACAATAATTACTACAATACCTGTTAAGTATATTTTATTCTGAAATACCTTTGTTTAGCCTAATACTCCTGGAAAGGAGGATATTTTGTTTTAAAACCAAGAATATAACTGGTATATTGACAAAGCTCTTATGCCGATTTAAAATCTCTTCCAGTCAAGGATTAAGACTGACAATAAGTTTAACTAAATAAACTTACCTTGCCTAGGGGTAGAGATAGTAGAACCCTAACAAGATCAATTGTTAATTTTAAGTCAAAGATTGATAGATTTTTGTTAACCAAAGGTATTAAGGGATATGGGGCAAAGGCAGTATATGGCATATGGAGTCAGGTCGCAGATTTGGAACTACCTTCCTAACAGCACTGTGGGTGTGCCTACACTGCATGGACTGGCAGTGGCTCAAGAAGGCAGGTCACTGCCATCTTCTCAAGGGCAATAAGGGTCAGGCAATAAATGCTGGCCTAGCCAGCGATGCTCACATCCCGTGAACAAATTTTTAAAAATGTATCTGTGACAATCCCATAAAGCGAAACAGGCTGCGGGGCTGAATGGCTTAATCCTGTTTTTATGTTCCCACAGATTCTAATGCAAAATTGGGATATAATCCCACTGCAACAAACTCATGTAGGGATGCAGTCCCACAGGAGCTAACATCTGCTGGGATATAGTCTCACAGGTTCTAACTCATGCTGGGGTTTAGTCCCACTGGGGCTAACTCGTGCTGTTTTTCAGTCTCACATTTCTCAAGTACATTTTCTTTCCTTGAATCACAAGCTAAAAATATCAATCCATTTGCAGTAGAGTGTGAAGGTGCTTAATTATGTTTAATAGCTGACAGATTTGTGCTACTAAAATTTAAACTCCAGAAATATTTATTCTTGACATTTTTATAGAGGATTTTACATAAATTAAAAGATAATTTGATAGGAGAAAAAAAGACGTTGTTCCACTTTCGAGCTTATGAAGTAAATTTTGATTTTATTGTCAAGAAAGTTCTTGCATCCAGGAATTACCAGCTAGCACCCACTGAGACTACCCTCCTAACCCCTTCAACTAACCCGCAATCCCCAACTACCCTTTTAACCCAGACCTTGCTTTTAAATTTCTCATCCTTGTTTTCAAAGCTTTCACTGGCCCCGCTCCTCCCTATCTCTGTAATCCCCTCTAGCTCTATGATCCTCTGATATCGCTGCGTGCCTCCAATTCTTGTCTCCTCTACATTCCCAATTTTATTGCTCTACCATGCTTTCAGCTGCCTAGACGCCAAGCTCTGGAATTCCCACCCCAAACCTTTCTGTCTCTCTACTGCTCTCTCTCCTCCTTTAAGAAGCTCCTCAAAGCCTACCCCTTTGACAAGGCACATGGTCAAATCTTCAAATATCATGTTATGTGGGCTCAGTGAAGATTTTGTTTGCTAGCCACTCCTATGCAGGACTTTGGGACGTTTTGCTATGGACTGGATTTTACGTACCCCCACTGGGCAGGTTTTGGGGTGGGTGGGGTGGGTGCGGTAGGGTTGGTGGTCCACATAAAGTAGGGCAGTTGCCCAATACATCACCTTCCCACCCAATCCTGAGCTCGCCCCTATAACATGATAGGTGGGCGGGTGCTACAATTGGCAGCCCATCCGCGATATTTAAATAAATAATCAAGGGTCAGCTGAGCTTGTTACGGTTGGCGTGGGCAGTCAGGTGGGAGTGGGCAGGCTGTTTTTGTTTAAAAGTTTTTAAAAGGGTGATAAGGAAGGGAGTCCTATCTTCAGGAGTGTGCTTTGTGCATCGGGGGTGGCAGACCACCCCCTAAGGCACTACCCCCACTTCTTCCTACCTGCCTGCTTTCTAAAACCCATCACTCCCACCCCCCCAACCCGCCCACCCCTCCCTAAGTTGGCCAAACCCTTCCCGCCATTTATCCCAGACTTACCTCACTCTCGGATCCTTTGGGCCTTCTTCTTAGGCCTGGTTGCAATCCTGGCAGTGCCCATTAATGAGATTTTGGCACTGCCAGGACTGTTGCAGGTGCTGGTCAACCCGATTGGCTGGCAGCTCCCATGAGCAGGACTTCCTTCCCAGTGAGGGACAGAAGTCCCCCTTTCAGGCAATTTAGCCTGCCTGCAGCTCATTATGGCTGTGGTGGGGTGATGGTATGGAGTGAGACAGGTCTACACTGACTTTGCTTCTGGTTGTGGGGGGGAGGTAAGCAATCTGCTTCCCTCCCCTGTAATATGCAGCCCTATGTTAAAGTGCTATTATGAATGCAAGTTGGTGTGTTTATCTTGACAACTAAAACTGGGAATTAATCTAGCCACTCTCCACTGCACCCTTTCTAAAGCCTCAATATCGCCCACCCTGTGAGGAAACCGAAACTGGACACAGTATTCCAATTGCAGCCTGACCAAGGTTTTGTACAAGGACAAAATAGTACATATCATCTTGTATAAGTGCAGCCCAACAGCTTATTTACTTTAGCTACCTCTTCACTGCATTGTTCATGAACCTTTCGAGACCTATGCACTAGGATGACAATGTCTTTTTCTTTCTCCACCTGCTTTAATGCTTTTCCCTGAAGGGTGTATGCCCGTCTCAGCATTCGCCCTGCTCACATGCATAACACTGCCCGCTGCCAAGTTAAACATCGTTTACCAGTCTTTGGTCCAATCCCCCAAAACATCAAAGGCCCCCAGAGTGCTTTAGTGAGATCTTTTGATTTCCTGATTTTAGGGAAAGGCCTCAGTATTCAGATGGGGTGAGGCCTGTTTCCTTCTGTACTTCACTTTGTGACTCTTCCTGAAATAAGACAGCACGGTGTGACTTCAGCCCTAGCTAAAGCATCCTTCTCCATTGAATATGTTCTCTTCTGTGCTTCCTGAACTGATTCACTCGTGTACTTCTTAACAGCCTTTTTCCAGGGATCTTCATTTCACTTCGATCCATTAGTCGAATTCTATCAACAGTTAGCAGGGTCATTTAACAGGATAAATATGTAAATATGGAAACATATGTAAAATATATATATTATTTCATACTTTGACTCAAGGACTCAGGTTTTGTCTCAGTGGTGAGATTGGCAGTTGACAGACAGAATCTCAGTGTCTCACATGTTGAGCTCGCTATTGGTAACATTGGAAGATGCCACAGTGAAAATAATGGCCAAGGAGATACTCAGGGCTGAGTTTTGGGCTGTGAAGCAGGAGCCGTGACTATTTCCGGGTGCTGAACCCACCGCCGGGTGAAGCAGTCACTCTTTTGGGTTTTCACAGAGGCTATTGGCCTAGAGGCATGTTCCCTGTCAAATTAAGGGCAGCAGGTGGTCTAGTCAAGCTGGAGGATTCATCAGAGGCCTTCCAGCTTGAGAGGACCAGCAGGTGCCAGGAATGGGTAACTGAGAGGGCACTTCAACATGGAGGTGCCGTCTCACCAACTTTTTTAAAAAAATGCTTAAGTAAAAAACAAAAAAAATCTGCCCTGGCCACCATTGTGTTGGGGAGGGGATGGTGGAGCCTCTCTACAGGGCTGACTTTGGCTGCACCTCTGACCAGGTAGGCAGGGGTAGCCTGTAGGCCTACCTGGAGCCCTGGCATCCTTGCCCCTCACTGAATGAGCTCATCCAGGCAGCTCAACTTCCTCCCATCGCCCTGGGAAACTGGGAGCAGGCAGCCTTACCAGCCCTTCGACCCGAGGCTTCAACCCCAAAATGCCCATGCCAGGAATGGTGTTGGAAAACTGGCACACCAACCACAGCAGGATTTTTGAACACCGTCCACCATCATTCCTGACCTTGGTGGGGTGGAAAGATCCTGCCCCAAGTGTTAGCACATTCACCATCAGGAACCAGGATGAGCGGGAGGGAGCGGTCTCAGTGAACAAGAGAGCAGCTTCTTAAATAAACTTTATTCTGCCGTTATTTGATGCCACAATGTCCCTCCAGCTTAAGACACTTACAGCTTGGACGTACTCAAATAATGAGGAGTCTACCGCCAAAATGAGCTCAGCAACGTCTAACTTACTGGGAAGTTTTGCATTTGAGAGAGACTGAAGACCCTTTTTCTTACTATTCATTCACGGGATGTGGGCTTCGCTGGCTAGGCCAGCATTTATTGCCCATCCCTAATTGCCCTTGAGAAGATGGTGGTGAGCTGCCTTCTTGAACTGCTGCAGTCCATGTGGTGTAGGTACATCCACAGTGCTGTTAGGGAGGGCAGCAGGTGGTCTCTTGAAGCTGGAGCTGAAGCATATCTTCATGGCCAGCAAAGAATTATTAGGAAGGGCACATTTGTAGTGTCAATGGCTTTAGTGAGGCTGAACACTCTGGAAAACAGAAAGGATTCATTTAAATTCTGGAAGCAATCTCTAAATGTGAATGGGTTCCAGATATATAAACATGGCAATGTTAAAATTGCCAACCCCAGGTGCAGGAAGTGGAGACTCAAGATCCCAGTTGTTTAATATTTTGCAACATGTTTAGCAATTTAATCTAGGAGCAATAAATAACTCTCCTTATTTTTCAGTCTAAATGGCATTGATTGTGAAAACTGACTTAAATACAAGAAAATTCTGGTCGCCTGGGTTAGATTGGGGCTGCAGTCTTATGATAATGAACCTTCACCTTGTTTACAGCTTGGGTAACAGTGGAACAGCATAAAGGACCCAGGAAAATTAAGAATGGTGTAATTAATGGCACACGTCACTTACTCCATCATTTCCTCTTTCTTTTACACCACTCGAGTGTCCCTTAGATGTAGATGCAATGCTGCAAGACCCCAGAAAAATGTGGGCTGAGGAAGCCTCAGATATTTTGTCTGATCAATACCATGTATTATTCAGTATGCCTAATGCTATTCTCATTGTTCTAAACATAAGGGCTCTGCTCTTTGAGCCCAACTTTCAGTCATGTGCAGACAGCAGCTAGAGCTTATCTCTGCTGAGTGAACACGTTCTCTGTGCTGTACATGTTTTAACTCTTGGACAGGGCGGTAATGATAAGTGGGTAGTGCCCTTCAGCAATGACCTTCACTCTGGCAGATTAATAGAAGTCCACATCCTGCACCATGATAGCCTTCCTGCTCACACCTCTGGTCCTTTTATTTTGTTTTTCCACGCTCCATTCCCACTCTCCAGGGCTTACTTAAATTGTCTTTCCTCCGATGATTCTGTTTTTCTAAGTTCTGCTCCTGTATTTATTTCAGTCTCATTTCTCAGATTTCTGGACTGGTTCTTTGTGTTGCTTCCAGCTGTTTTTGGGTATAACTATTTTTTTTTAAACTCTTACATTCGCGCTCTCCTTTCTAAGCTAAAACTTACTATTTATTGTTTGCTAAACTCTCTAATTTCTTTGATTGGCACCAACTTCTAATGTTTGTGTTTTGAACCATTTTTTTAATTCACTCATTGGATGTGGGCATTGCTGGCCAGGCCAGCATTTGTTGCCCATCCCTAATTGCCCTTGAACTGACTGGCTTGCCACACCATTGCAGAGGTCATTTAAGAGTCAACCACATTACTATGGATCTGGAGTCACATGTAGACCAGACATGGTAAGGACGGCAGATTTCCTTCCCTAAAGGACATTAGTCTGCGATGTTCCTTTCACATTCCACTCCTAGCACTGTGGGATGTTGGTTACACCTTGGTTGGTTTGATGAAGTCATCATAGTCTTTAGCAGGTGAAATCTTTATTGACTCTCAGAACTATTTACAAATATACAGTAAAGGGTACAAACTAGGAGCTGTCCCCATGCTTAGGTCTGTGTGTGGCTCTGTCAACACCATGCTGACTCTGGGTGTGGCTCTCTTACATCATTATGTGGGCAGTACTGTACTCAGTCCCACATTAACCCTGTATGTACCAGGCCCTTACACTAGACCCGGTATTTTGTTTTCTTTTCATCTCATTGTCAATCCTCAGTATCAGTTTTACTCTTCCTCATGTTTTAATTTTTCAGTCACACTCCTGCATCGTAGCGTCATACAGCACAGCACACTCAAGAAGCTCGGCACAATCCAGGACAAAGCAGCCTGCTTGACTGGAACCCCATCCAGTGCCTTCAACATTCACTCCCTCCACCACCAATGCACAGTAACAGCAATGTGTACCATCTACAAGATGCACTGCAGGAATTCACCAAGGCTCCTTAGACAGCACTTTCCAAACCCACAACCACTACCATCTAGAAGGACAAGGGCAGCAGACACATGGGAACACCACCACCTGGAAGTTCCCCTCCAAGCCACTCACCATCCTGACTGGGAAATATATTGCCGTTCTTTCACTGTTGCTGGGTCAAAATCCTGGAACTCCTTTCCTAACAGCACTGTGGGTGTACCCACACCACATGGACTGCAGCGGTTCAAGAAGGCAGCTCACCACCACCTTCTCAAGGGCAACTAGGGATGGGCAATAAAATGCTGACCTTGCTGGCGATGCCCACATCCTGTGAACAAATTTAAAAATAGGAAGGCAGCCCCCTTGACTCCCATTTCAGTTAAAATTCCCCCACAACTGCTTGATTTCACAGGTACAATGGGCAAACGACTAGTAATAAATTAAAAATCAACAGTTACTTTTTCTATTGTAAGTTTCTATGTCCAGATTCATAATGGAAACTTTTTATACTGTCAAGACCTTCTCTCCCTTCCCTCCCCAAAGGTACTGCAGCACTTCCAGGTTACACAGGCAGTTTCCATTATGAATGTGGAGCTAGGATTTAAGATAGAAATATGCAAGTAAAGTCAAAACACTTAACTTTAACATAGCAACTGAACTCTGTCTTCACATCCCTGATTCAATTAACCCCCGACCTCCAACTCCTACCTACCGATGACTACACTTGATTCCTATTATGCAGCAACATAACGTCATTTATATTTATTGTCTGATTGACAATAAAACATTAAGGATAGCGTTTGATGCCCTCCCCTGTGGCAAGTTTGGTGGGGAGGGGATAATTTAATTAGCCAAGATGGTGACAGGTGAGGACCCCTTCCTGCCACTGCTCTGATTAAGTCCATGGTGGGAAGGCCTTCCTGATCTGCTGCCAATTGACGCCCTCACATGGGCAATTAATGCCCACTTAGAGGCCTCATCCTGCCGCCACTGGTATTTACCTTGGGGCAGGTGGAGGACTCACCATGCTAGAAGCCCCAAAAATAAACCCATGCCCGATCGAGGGACCTGGTATCAGGAAAGAGAGGCCCACTGAGAGCCACACCCCTGTCCTAGCTGCCGACTACATCCCCCCAGTGACCCCCAGCCCATGACCCTGCTTCTGCCATCACCCCTTGCCTGGGTCCAGCAGTGACCCTGGGCCTTGCGTGGGTGTCACCTCTGATTGGCCCCTTATTTTAAAACTACCACCTTCTATGTTGTCACGGGGGCATGCAGGGCCAGACTTTCACAGAGTTGTGGTGACTCCATGGACCTTTGAAAATGGAAGATGGGACGTGGATCCGGGAGCCTCACTCCCAATTCCTACAGCCCCATTTTTGCTGGTAGGGGAAAGGGAAGGCAGGTGTGACTCACACAAAGTGGGAAACCTGAAACCAGCAGGGCCATTTGAACTCAGTGCTGAGTTCAAACTGAGCCCATCTTCACTGTAGCAAGGGCCTTAAACCCACAGTGTTGGAGTCACAAATTAATGGAGCAGATGTAAATGCTTATGAAGGGCGGATAAGATACATAGAACAATCAAGTTGTCAAGTTATTTAAATCCCCAGCCCTTCAAAAGTTAAAAACACAGCCTGCCTGGGTCAGGAAGAGTTAAAAATATACCCAAGCTGTGATGTTATTTTAATCCCCCAGACATTTAAAAGTTTGAAAAATGCCTGCCCCCCCCGTATCAATGAGAGTTGAAAAAATCTGTTCCATTAGTTACAATAGCTGGTTGTCGACACCACACTAAGGGCTAAGGTTGCACCATTATTAATGAAAGACTGATTTCCACAACCTACAAATTATCCCATTGAGGAGCTGTAAATTCACAGTTTGATTGACAGCTCAAAGAGGTCATTAAAGGATTCGTTGTCTTTGGTTTGGGGCTATGGATACAAGTCTGTTTTGATAATGGATTAAGTACTTGAGGAGCTTATAAAGTTTTGAATGTGCTTCTGTGAATGGGAGTGTTTTTCATTATAGTAAGAGCTGTCATAGATATTTAGAGCTTGATTTTGTTTTATCTCAACATGGTTCCTGAGGTCAGTCCATGGTGGATACTGGATGAGTTTGCATTGAGGGTGTAATGGCAAAGGGTAGTGGGTGGGAGTCATGGGTTGGTATGAGTTGGCATTAAGCTTCACAGAGGCTAAAAGGGGCCATGGGGCATGAGCTGACATGGAGGGTAGGGGGGCCATGGGGGTGGATGGGGGCATGAATTGGCATGGATGTGACATGGGAACTGAGGGTCTAATCGGCGTGAGGGGTGAGAGCTAGAGGGCCAAATATTTAACACAACAGTGGTGCAAAGTCACATAGAACTAAGGTGAGTATTTTAAACAGCCTGCCTTGGCACTCAAAAGCCCCCGTGCCCGCCTTCGATCTACGTCTGGTGACAGTAGGCCCGACTCTATCCTGGACCTGCACCAACTACTCAACCCCCACTGCGCCCCCTACCCCCGAGTGAAAATTGCTGCACTCGGGATATGTTTTCTTGAGGTAGAAGCGCTGAGCCAGAAATTTCCTGACTTGAACTACCCACCTTGGGAGTGAAAATCCAGTCCGTAGTCTTCAATTCTTCCATGATTTCCAGACTGTGGGTGGGGGGGGGTGACTGTTTTTAAGCGCTTGGGGTGGAATTTTCCATGTCCGCTGGCATCAGGCGTGTGCGCCGGTGTGAGTAGACAATATGGCGAGAAGACCAAAAATTGGTTTCTCGACATCGTGAAATCAGTTTGCGATCGTCCGCTCAGCCCATCAATGGCGGTCCGCGTTTCCCGCTGTAGGATGTTGGGAACTTCGTTGTAATACATCTGCATATCATTATAAGGCCAGCCCGCAGGAATCATCCCTCCACGCTGGATCATCCGAGCACATTGGTGTGATAATACGCCGATGTGTTTCACAACAGCATATATAAGGTGTGCACTTGGCAAGCTGCGCTTCAAGGGGAACTCGGAGTTGAGTGCACAGTAATGTTATGCAACGCTTGCGAGGGTCGCCCGTTAGACTTCAAGGTTGAGGCGAGTGGGGGCGCTGGCAAGGGCTGCCCTGCAGTTGAGGCAACTTGCGGGGGATTGAGAGTGATGAGAAGAGCGACTTACCCTGGCGGAACGGAGGAGATCATTCATCCTTTTTTGGCATTGGGTTGCTGTCCTCGTTTGTAGCGTATTGGTGCTGGCCTCCGCTACCAATGCCTTCCAAGCCCAACTGGTGATGTTGTTGCCCAACCTGCGGCCAGAGCAGGGGTAGAGGGCATTCCGATGGGCCTCCATGGCATCCAAAAGGCATTCGAAGGACGTGTCACTAAACCTGGGTGCTGCAGTCTTCTTGCCTTTCGGGGCCATGGCTTCTGTGCGGCAGTTCCGGGCTGGGAGCACAGAGAAGTGTGCGCCCGGCTTCACTTTAAATATGGTGGCCAGTGTGAGGAAGCGGCGAGGTGATGGTATGGTGGGCGAATGAGAGTCCGCCCACCATCGAAACAGCGGGAATGCATAATTAATACGGTGAGATTGGAACAATATGGTGTGAGAAGCTGCCATTGCAGTCGGTGGGTAAAATGTTGTTTCTCATGCCCGCTACTGCACTTAGTGTAAATCTGGGACGATTCCACCCTTGGTCATCTTCTGGATGACCACCACTGGCATGTTCTCGATGGACTAGTACACACACAGGGAGACTACATGTAAGATATCTTGATGACAAGATCAGCCGAACACAGGAGCTTCTGTATGCCACAGAAGTCAGTGCTCACACTGCCTTTTCACAGCATCTAAGCAGGGTCTTTTACCCTACACCAAATCCCACAGGTTTATCAATGTCAACGATAGCATTGCTGACAAAGACATCAACACTAGATGGAGTGAGTACATTGCTCACAAGTGTGCTGGGTAAGTGGAATAGTGGAATGCTGCTTCTGGTCATCATATACTGACAACACCCAGTCCTCCCTCGACACCACCTCTCTCGATCCCTCCACTATCTCTAAGTTGCCAGCCTCTTATCCAACATCCAGTACTGGATGAGCAGAAATTTACTCCAATTAAATATTGGGAAGACTGAAGCCATTGTTTTTGGCCCCACCACAAACACCGCTCCCTTGCCACCAACTCAATCGGTCTCCCTGGCAACCGTATGAGGCTGAACCAGGCTGTTCAAACCTAACCCCAAGATGATTTTTCAATCATGCATCTGTGTCTTCACTAACCCTGCCTATTTCCGCCTGTGTAATGTTGCCCCAGTCCATCCCTGCCTCAGATCTTCTGCTGCTGAAATCCTCGGCCTTGCTTTTGCTACCTCCAGACTTGACTATTCCAACAGACCACTGTCTGGCATCCCATAATTTACAGTCCATAAACTTGAGGTTATATGAAACTCTGCTACACATGTCCTAACTTGCACCAAATCCCGTTCGCCCATCACCCTGTGCTCACTGACCAACATTGGTGCCTGGCTAAGCAGTGTCAATTTTAACATTCTTATCCTTGTTTTCAAATCCCTTCATGGCCTCATGCCTTCCTGTCTCTGTGATCTCCTTCAGCCCCACAACCCCCTGAGAGCTCTGTGCTCCTCTCATTCTGGCCTCTTGAGCATCCCTGATTTTAATCACTCCCCCGTTGGTGGCCATGCCTCAGCTTCCTAGGCCCAAGCCATCCATCCCATAATTCCATCCGTTTGGCTAGTGGCTGATACCAACTGCCTGAATATTGACTGCTGTTCCCCAGAATGGCTGGTGCAATTTGAAATGCTTTCAGGGCAGGTGTTTCAAGTCTTTGTGAATGGAGAGATTAGTGTTGCTCATGACTTTTTCTATTTTGTGGAACGCAATGGCTTTGCAGTGAATGGCAGCTAGGGCAATACAAGGCAGCACCAAAAGCCACTGGATTACACTTAAGCATTCCTGACATAATCCTCAGTGGCATTTAGCTGCACACCCGCAATCTTTGTGTGTGGTAGCTGTAGGAGCATGAGGCAGAACAGCATTTTGCAGTAGAGTAGACTAGGGCCGCTGTTTCAGTGCAAAGTGTTCCACCTGTGATCTCTCCATGATGTTCTAGCAAGTTTCTGCATCAGGCTGACAGGTTGACCCTGCTTTTTGTTATTTGGCCAGTGTTGGTGAGATGCAGCAGTGTGTACCATCTACAAGATGCACTGCAGCAACTCACCAAGGCTCCTTAGACAGCACCTTCCAAACCCACAACCACTACCACCTAGAAGGACAAGGGCAGCGGATACCTGGGAACACCACCACCTGGAAGTTCCCCTCCAAGTCACTCACCATCCTGACTTGGAAATATATCACTATTCCTTCACTGTCGCTGGGTCAAAATCCTGGAACTCCCTCCCTAACAGCACTGTGTTTGTACCTACACCACATGGACTGCAGCGGTTCAAGAAGGCAGCTCACTACCACCTTCTCATGGGCAATTAGGGATGGGCAATAAATGCTGGCCCAGCCAGCGACGCCCACATCCCATAAATGAATAAAAAAAGGCGAGGTTAATAGTGGAGAGTCCTGTCCAAGGTGGCACCCAGGTGTTTTGGGGGTTCATGGGTAAGTTGCCACCCACTGTAGGAAATGTTGAATTCTTTCCCAAGGGTGTTACTGTTCAGATGAAACACCAACACAATTAACTTCCCTGAATTGGGGCAGAGGTGTCAAAAACACCAACAGCAACAATGATGATAGCAACTTGTATTTATATAGTGTCTTCAACCTCATAAAATGTCCCAGAAAACGTCACAAGAGCATTAAAAAATTAAGTATGAGCCAATCCATATAAGGGGATATTAGGTCAGGTGACCAAAAGCTTGGTCAAGGAGGTAGGTTTTAAGGAGTTTCTTAAAGGAGGAAAGCAAGGTAGGGAGGTGGAGAGGAGTAGGGAGGGAATTCCTACAGCCGGATGCAGAAACTTGCTGGAACATCATGAAGAGATCACAGGAGGAACACTTTGCACTGAAACAGCGGCCCTAGTCCACTCTGCTGCAAAATGCTGTTCTGCCTCATGCTCCGACAGTTACCACACACAAAGATTGCGGGTGTGCAGCTAAATGCCACTGAGGATTATGTCGAGAATACTTGAGTGTAATCCAGTGGCTTTTGGCGCTGCCTCGTATTGCCCTAACTGCCATTCACTGCAAAGCCATTGCGTTCCACAAAATAGAAAATGTCATGAGCAACACTAATCTCTCCATTCACAAAGACTTGAAACACCTGCCCAGGAAGCACTTCAAATCGCACCAGCCATTCTGGGGAACAGCAGTCAATATTCAGGCAGTTGGTATGGATGGAATTATGGGTGCATGCAGCCTAGAGCACAAACACCTCGTAACGGATCCAACAACGGAGGTCCCTGGCTTCAACCTCTCTCAATGAACTCGCTCGACTAAATCCACACTGGACTTGGAGCATGCAGCCACCTGCTGGATAAGTGGAAGATGAGGGACGACTCAAAGTGCAGTTGTGACCAGGAATCCTAATGCACCCAGCATCAGGAGGCCATTAAATGGCAAACCAGGCATCTTGCTATACACAAGCAGTAAGTAGTAATCTTCACTGTGGTACACACATATATGCTGTTGCGTTTTATTTTTTCCTATGCTTACTGAATAGATTAATATCAAGACACCAATCACACATAAGGGATTGGTTAACAACAAAATGAATAGGTTCCATTAGTATTTGAGAAGTTGGTAGCAGTATTACACAGTTGGAGAGCTTGTACAGATGTCTAACTTGGTCACTTCCTCAGTCTGAATCACATGATACATTACAACATTTCACCCTCTTGTATACAGAAAACATAACA
Organism: Cetorhinus maximus; assembly: GCF_964194155.1. Classification (NCBI taxonomy): domain Eukaryota; kingdom Metazoa; phylum Chordata; class Chondrichthyes; order Lamniformes; family Cetorhinidae; genus Cetorhinus; species Cetorhinus maximus. The sequence goes on from NC_135883.1 coordinate 47,703,121, forward strand.
ACACCCATTTATAGGTGTACCACATCATACCCACACTCACAGGTTTTACAGGAAGGTTCAAACTTCAAGTTGAGAATCCTGCTAGGAGTCTAATTCATTCTGGAAAACTCCTCACTCAAATATCAGGCATCCCCTTGTGAATTTCATTGTTATCCTTGGGCAGTAAAAGTCAATTCCAGGCACGCTAATTGCCAGGATGGTCTTGCTGGATTTTGGATAGATATGCATATAGCCCAAGGTGAGATCTCTTCTCTTGACCAATCTTCAGGGTGGCTGCTCAAGAAGACTCCTAGAGCGAAGATGAGAATCTGGGGTTCTGAGGAGATACTTGGGATACTTCAAATCTTTGGGCTATTTCCGCTGTGGCAGAGAAGGTCAAGACAAAATTTAATAGTGGTTTTTGAAATTCAGAAATGTTTTGATAGCTCTATGGGCAAAACTATTTCCATTGCTTGGGGATTCAGTGATGATAGGGAGAAAATCCTGTACATAGGAAGTTATTAGAACAATGAAAGGTTTGTTACAGTGAGTAGGCAGAGTCTACTGCATCTTTGAGGAGAGGTGTAGACAAACATTTGATGCAGAACGATACGGGGCTAAAAAGGGAGAACAGAGCAGTAGAATTAGTTTTGAATTACTCCAAAAAAAGAGCCACCACCACCATGCTGGGTCAAATGGCCTCTTTCTCTGCTGTAAAATGCGCCAGTGGAACTAAGCTGCAATGTTGAGCTATAGTTACAAATGCATGACCTGATCTAACCTTGTTCCATTGGGCCAATTGACCAACATCCAGTTAATCATTTTTAGTGGTGGACTTCCGTTTAAAAGCTTTCAGATTGACAAACCCTGTGACAGGTAGATAAGGTGGTTAAGAAGGCATATGGGATACTTGCCTTTATTAGCTGAGGCATTGAATATAAGAGCAGGGGGGTTATGCTGGAACTGTATAAAACGTTGGTTAGGCCACAGCTAGCGTATTGGGTGCAGTTCTGGAATCCGCATTATAGAAAGGATGTGATTGCACTAGAGAGAGTGCAGAGGAGATTTACCAGGATGTTGCCTGGGCTGGAGAGTTTTAGTTATGAGAAGAGATTGAATAGACTGGGGTTATTTTCCTCGGAGCAGAGGAGATTGAGGGGGGACATAATTGAGGTGTATAAAATTATGAGGGGCATAGATAGGGTTGACAGGAAGGAACTTTTCCCCTTGGCGGAGGGATCAATAACCAGGGGGCATAGATTTAAGGTAAGGGGCAGGGGGTTTAGAGGGGATGTGAGGAAGAATTTTTTCACCCAGAGGGTGGTGGGAATCTGGAACTCACTGCCTGAAAGGGTGGTAGAGGCAGATACCCTCATAACATTTAAGAAGTATTTGGATGTGCACTTGCGTTGCCATTGCATACAAGGCTATGGGCCTAGTGCTGGAAAATGGGATTAGAATAGTTAGGTACATATTAGACTGGTGCAGACTCGATGAGCCGAAGGGCCTTTTTCTGTGCTGTAGACCTCTATGACTGTATGACTCTGTGTCCATTAATATTCAGAAAAACAACAGTAACTTGCTTATTTTATCAGAAAACATAAAAATCTCAATGCATTGCGATCTATTCAATGTTTTCCTATAGCCATTAATGTTTATCGATGAAGAGAGTTGATTTATTTTATTGATGTTTGTGGAATCATGTTGGCAAAAATTGTCTACTGCATGTTAACAGTGCTTACACTTCAAAAGTACTTCATTGACTATAAAGAGCTTCAGAATATCTGGGTTCATGAAAGGCACTAAATAAATGCAACTTATTTCTTTCTCCTTACTCTTTGAATGAGGCAATCACATGTTCTTGTGTTCTTTGGGAACTGGGCTGACCGATCCTTTATCCCCTTCACTGTCAGGTCGGACGGCCTGAACATGCTGGGATGTGGTTTGGAGGGAGCGGGGCATGTGTTAGCAACTGGAAGGAGCGATTGGCTATGGTGAAAAGAAAACTGGGCATGTGGGAGCGACGCTCCCTCTCCATTTCGGGTAAGAGCCTGGTCATCAGGTGAGGCACTCTCGCTGTTGCTATATGTAGCGCAGGTCTGGCCCATTCCTCACTCCTGTGCTGTGGCAATTACCTGAGCCATCTCCCGCTTTATCTGAAGTCCTAAATGGACCATGTTCACAGGGATGCAATGTACAAGCCTCTAGATAAAAGGGGAAAAAACGTGCCCAACATCGCCCTCATCCTGATGGCCACCTTTGTGTGCGGCTGCATCAAACTGTGCGTAGACCCTTGGGGCGCAAACATCAAGTGTCACTACGTGCTGAGGTTCTACCTGTCCCCGGTGCTGCGAAGGATGGGTCTGGCCACGCTGCCGCGGAACACTCCAAGTAGTTGGACCACCTGTCCCTCATGGAAAAATTTATACAGAGAAACACCTTTGACCACAAGTCTATCAGGCAGTGGTTAGCACATAATGCCCTAGAGGCCCTGCGAGTAAAGGAGATGGTGGGCCCTGTTGGGTGGTTCCCCAAGCAGACTGTCAAAGTCATTTGGCAGAATGCCCCATCGGCAGAACTTTCCAACAAGCACCAAGACATAGCTTGGCTGGTGGTGAGAAAGGCCCTCCCCATCAGATCCTTCCAACATGCCTGGAGCCTCACCCCCTCTGCACGTTGCCCTCGAGATGGCTGTGGTGGGGAAGAGAGCGTTGTTCACCTCCTGAGGAAGGATACTCTTGCTATAGAGGAAGTGCAGTGAAGGTTTACCAGACTGATTCCTGGTGGGACTGACATCTGAGGAGAGATTGAGTTGGTTAGGATTATATTCGCTGGAGTTCAGGAGAATGAGGGGGGACCTCACAGAAACCTATAAAATTCTAACTGGAATAGACAGGCCAAATGCAGGAAGGATGTTCCCGATGGTGTACCCAATATATCTTAAATATTACATGCATCACAATTGTGCTGAAGCACCTCAGAGTGCAACATGATCTATGTAGACAACTTAAACACCATTGCACCGTCTGACTGTCTGTTATGACTATTATGAAATGTCTGTAATGTTACTTGATTGTATTGAAGCACCTCAGGGTGCGACTTGATCTATATGGAAAACTGGAATATGATTGCACTTTTTGTGATGGCCATTTTGAAATGTTTTGTAATGTACTTTCAGATATTTTATGAATAAAGTATATTTTTGCAACAAAAAATCAAGTGGTCTTAGGTAAATAGTATGTGTGAGCCTCAGCTCAGTGTTAGTATTCTCATCTGTGAAATAAGCTATATTAATGCAAATTAACAGAAAATAGCAACATGTAACTGGCTTTCCAAACACATTTGTGAAATTCCACAAGGAAACAGAAGCAACCAATTCATTTATGCTTCATAGGAATTGTTCAATGAAGGTTAAGCCCCCATCGAGCTTTCCCTCTACCTATCCTGGTGATGCGATGGTAATGGAGTTGTTCATGAATCTCCCTCAATGAATCTACAACAGACCCAGACATGAGGTGAGAAAATTACCAGTATTGGAGAGTTTTGTCATCCGAATAAACATTACGGTGTCTTTACAATAGTCAAATTAAAGTCATACAAGCCAGGCACTATATACATCACTACATACAGTAAAATCCCAATGGATTGATACCCAAGGGATCCGCCCACAAATGTGTGTTAAGTGGAGCTTTGTGATAGACGAGGAGGCCCCATTCCCCCAGGAGTGCATGTCCAAGTAACCCGATATGTCAACAAACATGGTCTATCTCAAAAACAACAGATTCGGCAAATTAAAACACAGTAAAGCAGAAAGTGTACAAAAAAGTCTTTATTCAATTTGGTCACACCTTACAATGGCCTAATCTTGTAAAAGGCCGGAGCTCTGCATCAGAAAATGTTAAGAGTTAGCTCAGGAAAAGCTCTGTAATCTTTTTCTGCTTAGTGTGCTGTTTTTGGAAGTGTGTGATAAGAGTCCGCCACGTTGTCAATGCAGTCAAACATGTTTTTGGTATTTTCGTGCTGCAGTGTGAAATCCCAGAGCATCTCTGGAGCCTTTGCAGCATCGGCTAGGGGAACAGACGGGTGAGTGGACGGGCAAGCAGGAGAATGTGCGGGCGAGTGAGCTGGCGAACTGGTGCGGGCAGGCGAGCTGGCAGGTGAGTGAGCAAGCTAGGAGGCAAGCTGCGGGGGGGAGCGAGCATTCATCAGTGTCTTCAGGATCATCAGCTTCCTTGGCTTCATGATTTCATGCTCTTGTGTAGTCTAACTCAACTCTGATTGGTCAGTGCCATCATGTGACAAGCTTAAACAAGTTTTGGCTAATCCAGAGTTACCAGTTAGGAAATTCTGATTACCATGGGCATAATTCTACGGGATTTGACATTCCGCCGATGGGAATGATTGACGACTTCGACATTACTGGAATTTTGTGTCATCTGAGTTTGACTCATCGCAATTGCACTTGAACAAATATAAGGAAACTATACATCACAATCACTAGAAAGACCATTTAGCTCATTCCTTAGAAAAGGGAACGTTGAGAGGCAATTTGATAGAGGTGTTCAAAATGGTGAAGGGTCTGCACAGAGTAGATAAAGAGAAATTGTTCCCATTGGCGGAAGACAAGAGAACCAGAGGGCATGATTTAAGGTCTTTGTCAAAAGAACCAGAGGTGACATGAGAAAAAGTCTTTTTTACTCAGCGAGTGGTATGGATCTGGATGCTCTGCTTGAGCGTTGGTGAAGTCAGAGTCAATCATAGCTTTCAAAAGGGAATTGGATAATCATCTGAAGAAAATACATTTTCAGGGTTACAGATAAGACGGGGTTGTGAGACTAGCTGAGTAGCTCTTACTGAGAGATAACATGGATACGCTGGGCAGAATGGCCTCCTGCTGTGCTTCAGCCATCCTGGCACTCATCTTTTTCGCATTTTAACTCATCTATCCCAGCAAGCTGCCACATTTTGAATATCACTAGTACTTTAATCTTTATTACATCATTTGGTGGATGACTTCAGATATTTATTGCCCATTGAATAGATTATTTTATACGTGTCAATAAATATCCCAGCTAGTTTATTTCAAGGCCATAGGCTGTTGAAAAAATAAGCTTGTCTAAGATCATTTAATGGGCCAATAGAGCACCCGGGGTGTTACTGAATCTCACACAACAGCATCTTCAACCATTGGTCTGTGGCAAGTTAGCTGATCTTATAGGTGAAGCAGAATTTGGAGTGCTTCAGTTCACTCCAATTCCCCTGGGCTAAAAAGAGATGTGTAAATGAGCGTTAACACAAGCAAGAAGCAGGGAGGTACATATTGCCAGAATCCACTCACTCTCTATACTGCATCTCATCAGCTTGGAGCAGAGGTGGAACAATCAGCCACACCAGTCAGCATTCCCGAATCACATTGTTCCCAATTTGCCAGTTGTTAACATTTATTTTATTGACCGGAATAATCAGGAGCACTCACCACTGTAATAAAAACAGAAAATGCTGGAAAAACTCAGCAGGTCTGGCAGCATCTGTGGAGAGGGAAACAGAGTTAACGTGTCAAGTCTGTATGACTCTTCTTCAGAGCTGCTCATCCCTCTGTGCCTGGTCCTATGACTGGGCTCCTCATGAGAGAACCACTGGGAGTCCTTTCCAAAAACTTCCAATTCCCTTTTGAATTCCTACTGAATCTGCTTCCACCGCCCTTTCAGGCTGCACATTGCAGAACACAACAACCAGCTGTGTAAAAGAAATTAACCTTATGCCCCCATACTCCCAGCTCTTTCACCAACTACCTTCAATCTATGCCCTCTGGTTACAGATCCCACAACACCAGTGAAAATGATTATTTACTCTGTTAAAGCCCTTTGTAATTTTGAAAGCTGCTGTTAACAACCAGAGGCTGCAGCTGTAGTTGAATCTTTATACTTGTGCTCGGCTGTGCTGAAATGGGGAGTGAGGCAATTAACCACGCTTCAGGCTTGACAGAAATTTAATGAAATGCAGTTGCTGGTGATGCCAAATTGGTTGGGGCAGTGCCCAGATGTTACAGAGTGATTTGGGCAAAATAGCATGGTAAATAACAGTGAAAACAGACAAACGCAAAATAATGCACATGGGATGAAAAGACAGTTAACACATGTAAGTTCTGTACCCCAGAGGGCTGTGGGAGCTCAGTCATTGAGTATGTTTGAAGTAGAGATTGACAGATTTCTAAATGCCAAGACATATGGGGATAGTGTGGGGAAAAGACATTGAAGTGATCGTATTCAATGGTAGAGCAGACTCAATGGGCTGAATGGCCTACTCCTGCTCCTATGTTCCTATGTTGTGTGGATGATGTTGAAAGAGCTGAGGATGAATAGAAAGTGACCTGAGAGTCAGGGTAGGCTCAACACTATATCTGCACAACCAAAACTGAACAGCAATGAATAAATAATATCAAACTCCACATCAAAAATAATAGGCTACAAGAGGCAGTGATCAGATTGAACAGTGCTCTGGCAGGCTGTGCTGGTCACCTGAAAACAGAGCTATTCAACTGCTGGAGACAGAGCCCCAAGACTGCTGCCCTGTGTCAGGATAGAACTCAGGCATTTTAACCTGGTAAGACAGCAATTGAGTCTTAGCCCTATGGAGGCACATAAGATAAAAAAGTAGAAAGGGCTTGTATTTATATATCACCTGTCACAACCTCAAGACTTCCCAATGTACTCTACAGCCAATGAAGTAATTGTTAAAGTGTAGTCACTGTGCCCTGGAATCAGTTACAGAACAATTTTGTAATGCAATGAGAGGATTGTAGGATTCTTCAGGAAGGGTCCATTAACACAGGCCAAATGGTCTTCCTCATTTCCATGTATCTTACCATCTAGTGAACCTTCTGGAAATCATGTGGAGATCAGCTGAGGGCATCACTTGGCTCAGCTGCTATCTTTCAAATGACTCAAATAAGCTGGTAAACACACACTGTCCCAATGGGCATCTAGGTCAAATCTGTAAGGGCTTCTGTGGAAGCAGAATCTGACATAAATCAGGAGAGGAGAATGAAAGAGAAAATGAGAAAATAGATTGGCTAGGCCAGCATTTATTGCCCATCTCTAATTGCCCTTGAGAAGGTGGTGGTGAGCTGCCTTCTTGAACTGCTGCAGTCCATGTGGTGTAGGTACACCCACAGCACTGTTAGGGAGGTAGTTCCAGGATTTTGACCCAGCGACAGTGAAGGAACGGTGATATATTTCCAAGTCAGGATGGCGAGTGACTTGGAGATGAGCTTGCAGGAGGTGGTGCTCCCATGCATCTCATTCCATCACACTCCTGACTTGTGCCTTGTAGATGATGGTCAGGTTTTGAGGAGTCAGGAGGTGAGTTACTGACTGCAGAATTCCCAGCCTCTGACCTGCTCTAAACATACCTGTGTCACTAAGTATCACTGTTGAAAGTAGTATTATGCAGTCTTTTATGTCCACCTGTTCCCAAGAGAGTACTCGGTTTAACATTTCAGCTGAAAAATGGCTCTTCAGACAGTGCAGCGCTCCTTCAGTACTGCACTGGAGTATTAGTCTTGATTTTTGCCCTCGAGTCTCTGGAGTGGGACTTGGACTCTTCACCTTCTGATGTGAGACTGCTACCAACTGAGCCAGGGGGAACTGAGCATCTGCTCCTGATTTAAGTCCCTTATGAAAGGTCCATCATCATTCTTTGAACAAGAAAGCAAATGAACCAGTTGTAGTTAAACAATTTTGGTCCTGAGGTCAAACAAGGTCATTGGAAAAATATACACTGGTGAAAAGTGGTAAGCCATATGAATTATCATTTTGATGCCCTTCATTCAAAGAAAGCCATGTAAAAATCTCTGACAAAATCCTGCTCATCCCAGTTTCAGCACCATAGACTGTTGCCTGAGTGAAATCAGCTTACTCTGAACTGACTGGGAATCAAACTCCAAGCCTTTCACCTATAACGTGGAGAAAGAGCACAATCTAAATCCTGTGTAATAACAATCTATAATCATGCACCAGTCTTAATGATTACAAAACTCTCACTCTTTTGCACACCACTGAAATTCCATTAAAGCTCTCTGTCACTCAACTGAAGGGCTGTTTTCCTGCAACAAACACATCAAAACAGATTAAAAAGTCCCTAAGCGCCACTTGTAACATCTTTCATCCCCATTAAAACAAATTGAGTTGTAACTGTTTTGCATTCCAGTGATGTGTACAGGCTAATGGGGGTGGTGGCACTTCCCACGAGTTGTTCAACTATGGTTCAAAAATATGTTGTCCCCAGGAACACTGGGCACAGTCCTTGAGAAGATGCAACCTTAAGAGATAAAATTTCATAGAGTAAGATGTTCAATGACAATAAAATAAATAAAACATGAATGATTGTCACTTTTCAAAGGCAGAATAAGCGATGTTGATTTGAATGCAGAGAGGGTCTGTACCTGGGAGTTGGGGGTGGGGGGTGCAGCGGTAGGGGTGGCATGTAGAACACTCAAAGGTCTCGGGGTGTTTTTTTTAATTCCTTCATGGGTTATGGGCAATGCTGGTTGGGCCAGCATTAATTGCCCATCCCTAATTGCCCTTGAGAAGGTGGTGGTGAGCTGCCTTCTTGAACCGCTGCAGTCCATGTGGTGTAGGTACACCCACAGTGCTGTTAGGAAGGGAGTTCCAGGATTTTGACCCAGCTACAGTGAAGGAATGGCGATATGTTTCCAAGTCAGGATGGCGAGTGACTTGGAGGTGGTGGTGTTCCCATGTATCTGCTGCCCTTGTCCTTCTAGATGGTAGTGGTGGTAGGTTTGTAAGGTGCTGTTGAAGGAGGCTTGGTGATTTCCTGCAGTGCATCTTGTAAATGGTACACACAGCTGTTACTATGCATTGGTGATGGAGGGAGTGAATGTTTAAGTTGATGGGCGATGTGCCAATCAAGCCGGCTGTTTTATCCTGATGGTGTCAAGCTTCTTGAGTGTTGTGGGAGCTGCACTCGTCCAGAGAAGTGGGGAGCATTCCATCACACTCCTGACTTGTGCCTTGTAGATGGTCGACAGGCTATGGGGAGTTAGGAGGTGAGTTAGTCACTGCAACATTTCATACTTATGTCCAGCTTTCAATGCTGTATGTTTTGGGCTTGTCTAACAGATCTTTCCGGAATGCTTCCATGGGAGTGGATGTTAGCTCTGCATTTGAAAAATCACAGTACATACCCTTTTTTCTGCATCTGCTGACAAAGTGGCCTATGGATTCTGTAGGCTGTTGTCAAAATGACATGAACTGTAGTTGATGAATATGGAAATTCAACCTGATTCTGAACCGGTCTTCCAATGTGGTCCATATCTTTTGGGGATCCTTCAGATCTTCTTCTGTTAATCCTGACACGTTTAGTCTGTGTATACGTTCATTCCCAATTACTAGGTGAATTTTTATGGCTTGCTTGTCTGGTTCAGACACACCTGAATCAAGCAACCAGAGCTCTGTATGGTGTTTAAACATTCTGAATCTGGATAGTAGGTCAGCTGTGTCCCAATTCAAACTGGGGAATTTTGTGGACATTCTGACAATTTGACCTTCCTTCCCCTAGAGTACCTGGGATGAGTGTTGCTGTAGACACTTTTACATGCTTTTCTGGAGCTCCGCGCACAAAGACAAGTTGTGCAGGAATGCATCACGGAGTAATGGCGTCTTGCCTTTCATTCAATTTGTTGTTCAACAACTCCCAAAGACGATCATTATAATCGCAACTTTCTCCAGCCCAGTTTTTATGAGTTTTTTGATTTTTTTTTGATTCTCCCTTGCTAGCTATCAATCCAGCCCACACCCTGGTCACTCGCTTTTTCTGACAGAGCTAACCTGGTGCTGCTCCTCTCAACGCGCTGTCCCAATCACAGAAATGGCAGGCTATTCACTGAAAGCTTATCACAAGGGATCGGTTTGCTTACCAGCTCTTTACTCAAGCACTAGCTCGGTTATGTGGCCCTAAAGTTTTTCTTCACAGTCACCATGCTGTGTTTGCAACACTCTCAAACCCTGTGTGGTCTGACCAAGCCATTGAGGCCAGTCTCATGCCATGGAGCATGATCTAAGGCTGATCATCATGTCGTTCCTGTACTTAACCTTGCTGTCACCTGTTTCACGACCGCTGATCACCATGTCATGTTATTACAATAATATAATACTTCGGGCTTACTTACTGTACAAGTCACTCATAAGGAACTAATCACACATAAGGGATTGGGTAAATATGTTGTGGGTTCATTTATTAAGACTTGGCACATGAGAACAGTTGTATGTGGGTATAAAGCTTGAAGACATCAGAGCTGTGTGTGTGCTCTGCTCAAAGCAAAAGTGAAGCTAAGACTAGATCACATGACACATCTCCATTCTAGTGATGCCATGTTGATATCCCTTAAAGACATATTATGCAAAAAGGTAGAACAGTAGAGACGCAGCGGCAGACTTTTAAGGAGTTATTTAATAACTCTCAACAAAGATTTTTCCCAGTGAGAAAGAAAGATTCTCTGAGAAAGATGCAACATCCACATCTAAATATGGGAGTTAAGAATAGTATCAAATTGAAAGAAACACTGCAAAAACCTGCAAAGATTAGTGGTAGGTCAGATGTTGGTCAAATTTCAAGAGCCAGCAAAGAATGACTATAAAAAAAGAATGTTCCGGACAGGGGAGAGAAGCAAACTGAACTCATACTTTCTCGCCATCTTTCCATAAGTGTTTCAATTTTTGAAATGTGATTTACAGCAAACTTTCTTTAGGGTTAAAGCAAAAGCATTGTTTATTCATACATTCAAATCCGGGGTGGGGTGGTTGCTGCAACAACGCACGCACACAGGCACGCACACACATGCACGCACGCACGCATACAAGAAGAAGAAAGGAAAGAAAAGAGTTTCACAACAAGGAATAACTTAAAAAAACAAAGAAAGGAATATTAATTCATGTGAATGCTAGAGTCCTGAATGTCAGAGTCAAGTGAGGGTTCTTTCATGTAGGAGTTAAAGTTCAGGCAGGTTCAGCTAGCTGAAAGCAGGAGTTGCCGTATTCCTTCAGTTGGTAATGACGCAGCAAGATGGGATTGGTATATAGAGACTTGGTTCACTCTACAGGCATTACCAGGAATCTTCCAGACCACCAGGCTTCAAGGACTTGAGGAAGGCTTTGTTTTCAGCCTGGAGTCCAGCTTTGATGTTGATAGGCTGGACCTTAGTAGCAGGCTGCCCTGGGTGTCCAGAGGTGTAACATTAAAACTTTCCAAAGGCCAATGTAGCTTAGGTCATGTGGTGTTGCCCATTAATGAGTCAATTTCAGGTTAACAATCAGGTCTTATGTCTCTGGTCAAAATCCATTGTTCACCTTAGGAGATAGATGGTGGCTATTAGCGCCTCCGCAGGTATAAAAAGTTTTGATGACTCTCTATTTGTTATAAGTCCAGGCTGGGGAGACAGACGATCTGTTGCACTCTTGTTTCATTGATTATAATGCATCCACACAAGGATAGGTATGAGATTCCACAAGGTTGAGGGTTGAGATTTGTCCTGTAATTACTGTTGTAAGTTTCGAGAACTGTAGCCAACTTGCAAATCATGTGACCTGTGGCAGCCATTTTTTGTCCAGTGAAGTCCATTTTAAAATAAGCAGAAAGTAAGGTTTGATTTATACAGTTTATGATCTCTTTCATGTCTTATCAATATAACAAGAGAAACAAAGAGTATGAGATAAAGCTAGCTAGTAATATAAAAACAGATAGTAAGAGTTTCTGCAGGTATTTAAACAGGAAAAGAATAACTAAAGCTAGTGTTGGTCTTCTAGAGAGAGAGTCTGGGGAATTAATAATGGAAAACAAGGAAATTGCAGAAGCATTGAACAGGTATTTTGTGTCTGTCTTCACTGTAGAAGACTTAGAAAACTTCCTGAAAACCAAGATGTGAATGGGAGGGAGGAAATTAAAGCAATCATCATTACAGGGAAACAGTGCTCGGAAATCTTTTAGACCTAAAGGCTGACAAATACGCTGGACCAGATGGCCTGCATCCTAGGATCTTAAAAGAAGTGGCTGTGGTGATAATGGATGCATTGGTCATAATCTTCCAAAACTCCTTAGACTTTGGAAGGGTCCCAGTGGATTGAAAATAGCTAATTTAACATCTTTATTCAAGAAAAGAGGGAGGCACAAAGCAGGAAACTACAGGCCAGGTGGCCTAACATCTGTCATAGGGAAATTGCTAGAATCCATTATCAAGGAGGTTATAACAGGGCACTTAGAAAAATCATAGTTTGATCAGGCAGAGCCAACATAGGTTTGTGAAAGAGAAATTGTGTTTTACCAATTTATTAGACTTTTTTTGTGGAGGTAACAAGCAAGGTGGATAAAGGGGAACCTGTAGATGTGGTGTACTTGGATTTCCAAAAGACATTCAATAAGGTGCCACATCAAAGTTTACTGCACAAACAAGAGCTCATGGTGTAGGGGCTAACATATTAGCACGGAGAAAGGATTGGTTAGCTAACAGGAAGCAGAGAGTAGTGATAAATGTTTTTTTTTCTGGATTGGCAAGCTCTAACTAATGGAATGCCACAGGGATCAGTGTTAGGGCCTCAACTACTTGCAATCTATGTCAATGATTTGGATGAAGGGACCAAATGTATGTTTGCTAAATTTGCCAATGACATCAAGATTGGTAGGAAAGTAAGCTGTCAAGAGGAGGTAAAGAGTCTGCAAAGGGATATCAACAGGTTAAGCGAGTGGTCAAAAATCTGGAAGATGGAGTATAATGTGAGAAAATGTGAACTTGTTCACTTTGGCAGGAAAAATAGAAAAGCAGCAAACTATTTAAATGGAAAGAGATTGCAGAACATTGTGGTACAGAGGGATCTGAGTGTATTGGTATATGAATCGCATAAAGTTAGTATGCAGGCACAGCAAGTGATTAGGAAGGCTAATGGAATGTTAGCATTTATTGCAAGGGGAATGGGATATTAAAGTAGAGAAGTTTTACTGCAGTTGTACAGGGTGTGACCACATCTGGAGTACTGTGTACAGTTTTGGTCTCCTTATTTGAAAAGATATATAGAAGCAGTTCAGTGAAGGTTCACTCGACTCATTCCTGGACTTATCTCATGAGGAAAGGAAAGGTTGAACAGGTTGGGCCTATACCCATTGGCATTTGGAAGAAAGAAAGGTGATCTTACTGAAACATATTGGATCATGAGAGGATTTGATAGGGTGGATATTGGGAGGATGTTTCTACTTTTGGGGGAGACCAGAACCAGGGGACACCATTTCAGAATAAGAGGTCTATGTTTAAGACAGAGATGAGGAATTTTTTTTTCAAAGGGTCATTAGTCTGTGGAATTCTCTTCCCCTGAAAACAGTGGAGGCTGGGTCATTGAATTTATTCAAGGCTGAGTTAGACAGATTTTTGATAGACAGACTCAAGGGTTATGTGGGGCAAAAGGAAAGTGGAGTTGAGACCACAACTGGATCAACCATGATTTTACTGAATGTTAGAGCAGGCTCGAAGGGCTGAATGGCCTATTCCTGCTCCTAAGTCCTATGTCCCTATGTTCCTCACCACCAGCTGCAGGCCCAGTTTAACAGAATAATCCTTCAGAGCTTAGTCAGCTCGGTCTGTAGTGGTGCTACTGAGCCACTCTTGGTGGTGGACATTGAAGTTCCCCATCCAGAGTACATTCCGAGCCATTGCCACCCTCAGTGCTTCCTCCAAGTGGTGTTCAACATGGAGGAGCCCTGATTCATCAGCTGAGGGAGGGCAGAACGTGGTAATCAGCAGGAGGTTTCCTTGCCCATGTTTGACCTGATGCCATGAGACTTCATGGTGTCCAGAGTTGATGTTGTGGACTCTCAGGGAAACTCCCTCCCGACTGTATACTACTGTGCCTCCACCTCTGCTGGGTCTGTCCTGCCGGTGGGACAGGATATACCCAGGGATAGTTTTGGTGGTGTCTGGGACAATGGCTGTAAGCTACGATTTGGTGAGTATGACAATATCCAGCTGTTGCTTGACTGGTCTGTGAGACAGCTTTCCCAATTTTGACACAAGCCCCCAGATGTTTGAAGGAAGACTTTATAGGGTCAACAGGGCTGGTTGTGCCGTTGTTATTTCCGGTGTCAAGGTTGATACCGGGTGGTCAGTCCAGTTTTATTCTTATTCTACTTTTCTGTAGTAGTTTGATACAACTGATTGGCTTGCTGGGATATTGCAGAGGGCATTTAAAGATCAACCACATTATTGAGAGTTTGGAGTCACATGTAAGCCTGGGTAAGGATGGCAGGTTTCCTTCCCTGAAGAGATATTTGTAAACCAGATGGGCTTTTACAACAATCGATAGTTTCATGCTCACCATTTCTGAGGTGAGATTTTTATTTCAGATTTATTGAATTATATTTAAATTCCCTAGCTACTATAGTGGGGTTTGAACTCGTGTCTCTGGATCAGGCCTGTAGATTACTAGTCCAGTACTATAATTACGATGCTACCATTATCAGAAAGGAAGCACGACTATGGTGATTTGAACATTTTACATCCCTTTCCTGCCCAAAGTTTGTGGGAATGATGTCAAGGTGGATGGACAAGAAATGGCATTGGGGCAGAAGCTGGATGTGTCTGAAGATCCAGGGGAATGATCCTTGGCCTCATCTGGTTGCTCTGCTGCCTCCTCCCAGGCTCCTCTTTCGACAGATGTGCTTTTCCTACGAGTTCTCATCATTACAGCATTATGGCACTGCTAATTTCCGCAGTGCCTGACTTTTACGTACCAACTATGCCCCCTGCCACCCAACCCCACCCTGTCCCTGGAGCAGGAGCTCATCCAACTGGAAACTTCAGACTAGAAAAGAATGGCGCCAAGTGGGAATGGAGAGACTCGGCCTGTAAGTCAACTCATCTACCGTTTACCCCTCACATGTACCGTTCTTACCTGATGGTGGGTGGAAGGCGGGAGGTCGGAAGAGCTGGTGGTAAAGATTGCCTCCTTTGAAGCTGAAGCCTTTCCAAATGTATAAGTCTTGTCTTTTCTTTCATCCATCTTCATTCTGAGGGCTGGCCGCACAATGAACAATTTCTCTATACCTATTTCTATTCTCCACTGCCCCCACTGCCTGTCCCAGAGAGAGGCAGTCTATGTTCTGATACTATCCATGCCATCTTGACTCTTTCTTGTTACATTTCCCAGGTGCTTTTCCTTGCATTACCTCTTTTTTCAAACACTCCCCTCCTGTTCACATCATGTGTCCAAAATCTGTGAGCTTCCGCGATATCACTGCCTCAAACAAGTTCCTCTTCACACCAGCTTTCTCCAGCAACCAATTGTTTGTCTGCTTGTCTGTCCATGACACACATAAATATCCATCTCAGTCCTTTCATTTCAAATGCCCTACGCTTGAGCATAGTGATTATATTATGGGGCTAGTAATCTATGAGGCAATGCTAATGATTCAGAGACACACAACATGAATAAGAGCATTTGAAATGAAAGGTACAAGCAAAAGTGTAATTATTTTTCAACTCAGATACAATGCCAATTTGGCAGGTCAGGTAAATTAATCCAATATCCCATATTTGCCTTCTGCAGTTGGAAGCTATTCCTTCGGCCTGTGCCGAGGAAGTCAGGCACTCTCTCCCTTCCCTTCTCCTTCTCTGCTTTCAAACCCCAACTAAACACTTTAATTTTCAACAGCCCCATCAGTCCTTCGCACAAAGTTCCATTCAGCTTCTGCCTGGGGCCCTCTTTCGCCTGTGAAACGCTCGGAGGTGCCTTTCCAGCGTGAAGAACTTCCACAGGCACCAAGTGCTAAGAAAGCTGGAGCTGCAAGTGATTTTTCTTACTTCTGAGCCTGGATTATTTTTGCTCAGCGTTGGTAAACTGTACGTTGAAAATGTTTTGCCTCGTGCAAATTAAATAGTGACAATATGTTGCATCTTGCACAGTGTGAAATATCAAATTATGCTAATATTGTTGGTGTATGTTTAGCTCAAGTGTTGTACTTGATGTCTGCGGTGTTTGCTTCTGACGCAATCGAAAATGAGCTAACAAGACTACAAAACAGAAAACAGAGAATGGAAGTTAAAGGTAGTTACTCAAATTGGCAAAAGGTGGAAAGTGGTGCTCCACAAGGATTGGTGCATTTAAATAGCACTTTTCACACAAATACCAGATGTCTCAAAGTGCTTTACAGCCAATCTGCACACAGCAAGCTCCCAGGAAGGTGATAGTGATCAGATAATTTGTTTCACTGATATCAATTGAGGGATAAACATTGGCCAGGACACTGGGGGTATCTCTCCTACTCTTCTTCGAAATAGTGCCATAGGGTCTATTACATCCATCCAAGCAGGTAGATGGGGCCTCAGTTTATGAAAGATGGCATTGCCGACAGTGCAGCCCTGCCTCAGTACTGCAGTGAAGTGAGAGCTTTGAATTTTGTACTGGAATGGGACTTGAAGCTGGAACCTTGTGACACAGAGATGAAATGGCTACTTAAGGGCCTCTTCCCACTGTCACAGGTATTTTACCCATGTCAGGCCGAGGCCAATGCCATGTGGGAAACCCAGCAGCTTAGCAGGCCTCCTGAGTCCATTGGAGGCACCAACCCCAAGGTCATTCCCCTTTTTAGAATAGAAAAGAGAAGATGGAAGGGTCACTTGTTAGGGATCTTCAAGATTATGAATGTGTTTGATAAGATCAAGGCAGAGATGTTTCCATTTGCAGGTGAGACCAGAGCTAGTGGCTACAATGATAAGATAGTCACTAATTGATCCATTTGGGAACTAAGGTGAAACTTCTTTACTCAGACAGTGGCCAGAGTGTGGAACTCACCGCCACAGAGAGTACTGAGGCAAATAATGTGAGCATGTACAAGGGGAAGCTTGATAAGCACACAGGGGCGGGGGGGAGAAAGGAATAAGAGGATATTGTGATGGTGTTTGTTGAAGTAGGATATGGGCCAAGTCTTGTCTGGAGCATTAGCACTGGCATGGACCTGTTAGACTGAATGATCTGTCCCTGTGGTGTAGATTCCCATGGTCCATGGTCGCCCATGCCCTCTTAGGCCATGTGCCTGAAGAGAGAGAGAGGTTCTAAGTAATAATTTGTAATACCTTGTAATGAAACAACAAACACTTAGCTATTGCTAAAAAAAGAGAGATATTATCAAAGCTCTTCAAAATGTATTCATCAGACAAACACAAGAATGGCAAAGTTCAAAGGGAATAACAATTTTTTTTCCCTTTGAGATTTGACATTCTTGCATCTGTCCGATGAGCTTAGTCAAAGAGGTAGGTTTTAAGGACTGTCTTAAAAGAGGAAAGGGAGGTAGAGAGACAGGGAGGTGGAGGGAGGGAGTTCCAGAGCTCAGAGCCTTAGCAACTGAAAGCATGGCCACCAATGGTGGGGCAGTTAAAATTGGGGAATGTTCAAGTGGCCAGAGTTAAAGGATCATGGATATCTCAGAGGGTCATGGAGATGGAGGAAATTACAGAAATAGGAGGAGTGAGGGCATGGAGAGATTTGAAAACAAGGAAGATAGTTTTAAAATCAAGATGTTGCTTAGCCACTGAGCACAAGGATGATTGAGGAACGGGGCTTGCTGTGAGTTAAGGCATGGACAGCTGAGTTTAGGATGATCTCAACTTTACAGAGTGTGGAAGACCAGGAAGAACATATTAAAATAGTCAAGTCTAGAGGTAGCAAAGGCATAGCTGAGGGTTTCAGCAGCACATGAGCTGAGACAGGGGTGAAGTTGGACGATGTTATGGAGGTGGGAATAGGCGATCTTAGTGATGGTGTGAATATGAGGTCAGTATGTGACAGAATGCCCTAGCTTGCTTCCTGCAGCCCTGCCCTGGTCTTATCTGAGCAGGAATACTGTATGCTGGTATTATGTGTAAAATTCAATCAAGAACTAATGGAATATTGACTTTTATCTCGAGAGAGCTGGAAAACTATGGAAAGGAAGTTAAGCTTCAGTTGTATGGAGACTTGGTCGGACCCCATCGGAAGTACTGTGCTCAGTTCTGGGCGATGAACCTCAGGAAGCAGATACTGGCCTTGACATAAATGCAGCAAATTCAATGATACTAGGACTCAGGGAATTAAATTATGAGGCCAGGTAGCATAAACTTGGCTTGTGTTCTAGTGAATTTAGGAGATTGAGAGGTGATCTGATTAAATGTTTAACGGATTTGATAGGGCAAATAGAGAGAAAACTATTTCCTTTGGTGGGTGAATCAACAGTGTGGAGGGATATAGATTGGAGAAGTTGGGACTGTTTTGCTGGGAGAAGAGAAGGCTGAGAGGAGATTTGATAGAGGTTTCCCAAGTCAGGCTCTGGACAGAGTAGGCAGAGAGAAACTGTTCCCACTTACGAAAGGATCGAGAACAAGAGGGCACAGACTGAAAGTAATTTGAAAAAGAAGCAATGCGACAAGAGGAAAAACCTTTTCATGCAGCAAGTGGTTAGGGCCTGGAATGCACTGCCTGGGAGTGTGGTGGAGGCAGGTTCAATCAAGGCATTCAGGAGGGAATTAGACTGTTATCTGAAGATATCTAATGTCCTTTAGGGAAGGAAATCTGCTGTCCTCACCTGGTCTGGCCTACATGTGACTCCAGACCCACAGAGATGCGGTTGACTCTTAAAAATGCCCTCTGAATAAGGGCAATTAGAGATGGGTAATAAATGCAGACCTAGGCAGCGACGCCTACCATAGAACCATAGAAATGTTATAGCACAGAAGGAGGTCATTCGGCCCATCTTGTCCATGCCAGCCCAAGGACGCCCAGGTGCCCTTTCTAATCCCACCTTCCTGCACCTGGCCCATAGCCCTGCAGCTTACAGCATTTTAGGTGCAGATCCAGGTACTTTTTTAAAAAGTTTAAAGTTTCTGCCTCTACCACCAACTTGGGCAGCATATTCCAGACACCCACTACCCTCTGCGTAAAAAAGTTCTTCCTCATGTCCCCCCCTACACCTTCTGCCACTTATCTTGAATCTATGTCCCCTGGTTCTAGAATTCTCCATCAAGGGAAACAATTTTATCCTGTCCACTCTAACTATTCCCCTCATAATTTTGTACACTACATCCCACGAAATAAAAAAAAGGAAGAATGTACAGGGTTACGGGGAGAAGAGGGGAGAATGGCACTCAGGGAACTGTTCATTCAGAGAGTCAGTGCAGACATGACAGGTCGAATGACCTCCTTCTGCGCTGTAACAATTCTGTGATTCTGAATAATGTTAAGATGAGAACCAGGTCACTCAGGAACAAAACCAGGAAGCACTTTTTCACACAAAGGGTAGTAAAAAGTACGGCTCCAACAACACTCAAGAAGCTTGACACCATCCAGGACAAAGCAGTCAACTTGACTGGCACCCCATCCACCGTCTTAAACATTCACTCCCTCCATCATCGACACACAGTGGCAGCAGTGTGTACCATCTACAAGGTGCACCACAGCAAATCCCCAAGGTTCCTTAGACAGCACCTTCCAAACCCGCGACGTCCACCATCTAGAAGGGCAAAGACAACAGATGTCTGGGAGTACCACCACCTGAAAGGTCCCCTCCAAGTCGCTCACCATCCTGACTTGGAAATATATTGCTATTCCTTCACTGTCGCTGGGTCAAAATCCTGGAACTCCCTTCCTAACCGCACTGTGGGTGTGTCTACACCACATGGACGGCAGCGGTTCAAGAAGGCAGCTCACCGCCACCTTCTCAAGGGCAACTAGGGATGGGCAATAAACACTGGTCCAGCCAGCGATGCCCATACCCTAAGAATGAATAAAAAAAGCAAAGTCGGAATTCTCCCCCCAGAATGGCTGTGGCTGCCGGTCCAATTAGAGCTTTCAAGACTGAGATGGGTAGATTTATTATTGAGTTAGTGGAACAGGGGATATGGAGCAAAGGTGGGAAGATTTAATTGATGTATGGAGCAGCCACAATCTAACTGAATGTTGGAGCAATCCCAAAGGGCTGAATGGTCAACTCATGTTCTTAACTAAGAGATCCGTTATCCAGTACTGACATTTTAATGAGCAGTGAGAAAGGAGACAAGGAAATAGCAATGGCTGTTCATAGTCACAGGTATTTACAACTCAACCAGAGAGACACTGTGGGTGAAATCGTCCCAGATTTGCACTAAGTGCGTTAGCAGGTGGGTAAAACGACATTTTACACGTCAGCCACAATGACAGCTTCTCACGTTGTGTCATACCGAACCTGCTGCATTAATCATACATTCCCGGGAAACATGCAGTTTCCATGATGGACGGGCTCTCATTCGCCCACCACGCCATCACCTCGTCGCTTCATCACGCTGGGCGCCATATTTAAAGACCAGTCATGCGCACACATCTAAGTGCTTCCAGTCCAGGACTGCTGCAGGGAAGATGTTCAAGAAAAGCAAAAAGACTACAGCCCCCAGGTTTAGTGACCCATCACTGGATTGACATCTGGATGCCATGGAGGCCCTTCGTGAGGTCCTGTACCCCTGCTCTGGCCACAGGAGGTTCATTGGCATCACCAATCCAGCATGGTAGACATTCATAGAGCGCCAATGCTGCACAGAAAAGGTTGGCCATCCAGTACAGAAAGAGGGTGAATGATTTCATCCATGCCACCAGGGTATGCAGCCATTTCATCACTCTAAACTCTCACTCTCAAGCCCATCACACTTTCACTGGCACCTCACTCACTGCCAGCTCAAGGGACATCACCAGTCAGTCTTTGACACATACCCTCACATCTCCATCTGGCCTCATCTCCTCTGGAGACTGCCTCCTCAACCCTCACCATCTTGAGGCCACTTGCACAGATCAACATGTGCCCCCACACACACCCTGGGATACTCCCTGCAGCCATTGAAAAGCCTTACGGCTGGTCTAGTAGGAGACCTGGCTGTGAGCCCCCCTGTCAGTGATGTGGTGCTGTCTGTGAAGCCTGGCACTGTTGACCACGAATGCTGCCTGAAGCAAGGTAGGCAAACAAACTTCGAAGTGCCCAGCGAAGTGCAGCTCGCCAGGTGCACATCACTTACGTACTGTTGTGAAACACATCGGTGTGTTTTCCCGCCGGTGTGGGCAGACGATCCAGCGTGGTGGGGAGGGGGACGATTCCGGCGGGCTGGCCTAATAACGATATGCTGATGTATTACAATGAGGTTCTCCACGTCTGATGGCAGGAAACGCAGCCTGCCATTGATGGACTGAGTGGACGATCGCAAACTGTCTTCACGTCATTGCGAAGCTGATCGCTCCATATTGTCCGCTCACGCCTCCAGACATGCCCAACACTGGCGGCCACGGGAAATCCCGGCAAAAGACTTTCTTTAGAGAGCTGACATCAAGTTATCTCAATGGGATTTTACACCATTAGTCCCTGAGCCCCTGGAGTTAATGCATTTATTCTGGAATATCTGATTCAAAAACAATTAGCATTACAGAGTGAGACAGCTTTAAAATGGGAATTCCAAGTCATTGAAATGATCTTGATGGCATGATTCAGTGCTTAAATAAGGAACATAAAATGTCAAGCTGTCAGTGATAAACATTAGCGTTGACATTCATACAGTGGACATTAACTATTACTACACTTGATATGAAATATTCCTTCCGATTCAGGTGGCCAATTCTGCTTGGGCCTATTCCTGGAGGCAATGCCACACGCCCTTCCTGTACCTGCCCGCACACTCCCAGCTTTGCTCACACGACACTACCATCATGGTGGAGAACTGCCATTGCCAATCAGAAAGGGCCTGGTTGATTGGTTGTTAGTTAGCAATGCCCCCCTGCACCCATGCCCCTGCTCCCCGCCGCCCAACACCCCTCACACACACACACACATTTTTATAACTAAGAAATGGAAATGTCCAAAGATTTTTTTCTTTTAAAAGAAAAACACATTTCTCGCATTTTCTCCATGGTTTCAGGAAGCAGTATCTGGCAACTCCCAGACAACCCTGGAGGATTGGTAACCCCAATTCACCTCTTGTATTTTTGTTTATTGACTTAAAAAGCAAATAGCACCAAATATGCTCCTTATACTTCAAAGATTTTTCCCCTCCATTTGCACCCCCCACCCCTCCCACTCAGCATCCTGCCTTGGTCTCTAAGACAGTGGGGGAACTTAGTTCCAGAACCGTTCTCACCCTACTGTGAAGGTGACCACTCTGAATTAAATGAGAGTGATTGAGGTTCATAGGATTATAACGCAGTGGTAGAGACCATATGTTGAATCTATGAGGTCTTGTATTCTTGTGATATCTCCAACACCAAGATGGTTGGCAAAGCAAATAGTGCAGCTGTGAGAAGAAAGTTGCAAAGTTGAACACCAACTGGAAGAAGCACTGAGGGTGGCAAGGGCACAGAATGTACTCTGGGTGAGGGACTTCAATGTCCATCACCAAGAGAAGCTCCAGAGCACCACTACAGACCGAGCTGACTGTGTCCTCCTAAATTTGGCCTCACCCTCACCAATCTACCTGTTGCGGATGCATCTGCCCATGACAGCGTTGGAAGGAGTGACCATTACACAATCCTTGTGGAGAGGAAGTCCCGCCTTCATATTGAGGGTACCCTCCATTGTGTTGTGTGGCACTTTTTCAGTTCTTTGCCCAAAGGCGAGTCCAAGCATCGCAATCTCCAGCATTAATAGGGCAAGGAGGAAGGTCCCAACTCCATCCCAGCCGGAATAGGAGTTGGCACCAGCCTTACCCCCACCAGCGTCCAGCCAACTGAGCCAACTGACCCTCCAAAGAATGCGAGTTACTGAAGACTTGTGCTCCAGGATTAGCTGCGCCCCTAGCCAAGCAGTTCCAGTACAGCTACAACACTGGCATCTACCCGGCTATCTGGAAAATTGCCCAGGTATGTCCTGTTCACAAAAAGCAAGTCAAATCCAACCCATCAGTCTACCATTGACCATCAGCAATGCGATGGAAGGTGTTGTCAACAGTGCTATTAACCGGCACTTAATCACCAATAACCTGCTCACTGATGCCTAGTTTGGGTTCCACCAGGGCCACTCAGCTCCTGGGCGTATTAAAGCCTTGGTTCAAACATGTACAAAAGAGCTGAACTCCCACGGGAGTGACTGCCCTTGACACCAATGCATCATTTGACTGAGTGTGACATCAAGGAGCCCTAGCAAAACTGGAGCCAATGGGAATCAGGGGATTGTTGGGGACCAATCATCTAAGCCTAAGGAAGTTGCTGCAGGAGTTCCTCAGGGTAGTGCCGTAGCCCCAAACATCTTCAGTTACTTCATCAATGACCTTCTCTCCAGAATTGTGAATGTTCACTTACGATTGCACAGTGTTCAGTACTATTCATGACTCCATGTCCACTGCAGCAGTCTACACGCATCAAGACCTAGACAATATTCAGGCTTGGGCTGATAAGTGGCAAGCCACATTCAAACCACACACATGCCAGGCAATAACCATCTCCCCTTGACATTCATTACTGAATCCCCGCACTATCAACATCTTGGGGGTTACCATTGACCAAAGTCTGAACTGTACCAGACATATAAATACTGTGGCAGGTCAGAGACTGGGAATTCTGCAACAAATAACTCACCCCTGACTCCCCAAAGCCTGTCCACCATCTACAAGGCAAAAGTATTTTTTCTATCATGAAATGTGGATGTCACTGGCAAGGCCAACATTTATTATCCATCCCTAATTGCCCTTGAACTGAATGTCTTGCTAGGCCATTTCAGAGGGCAGTAAATAGTTAACCACATTATTCTGGGTCTGGAGTCATATGTAGGGTAAGGACAGCAGATTTCCTTCCCTAAAGGACATTAGTGAACCAGATGGGCGTTTTACAACAATCAATGATAGTTTCATGGTCACCATTACTGAGACTAGTTTTACATTCCAGATTTATTAACTGAATTTAAATTCCAACAGCTGCCATGGTGGGATTTAAACCCATGTCCCCAGAGCATTAGCCTGGACCGCTGGATTACTAGCCCAGGAATATAGCCACTATGCCATTGTCTCCCCATTGTCATAAGTATGATGAAGTACTCTCCCCATGCATGGGTGTGAGTGCAGCTTACTCAAGAAGCTCACCACCATGCAGGACAAAGCAGCCGGCTTATCTGGCATCCCATTCACCACCTTAAACATTCACTCCCTCCAGCACTGACGCACAGTGGCAGCAGTGTGTCTCATCTAAAAGATGCACTGCAGCAACTCACCAAACCACCTTTGGCAGAATCTTCAAAACTTTGGAACTCCACTACCTCTAGATGAACATGAGCAGCAGACATATAGGAACACCACCATCTGGAAGTTCCCCTCCAAGTCACTCACCATCCTGACTTGGAAATATATCGCCGTTCCTTCACTGTTGTTGGGTCAAAATCCTGGAACTCCCTCCCTAACAGCACTGTGGGTGTACCTACACCACATGGGCTGCAGCGGTTCAAGAAGGCAGCTCACCACCACCTTCTCAAGGGCAACTAGGGATGCGCAATAAATGCTGATCTAGCCAGCGATGCCCAAATCCCATGAAAGAATATAAAAAACACCACAGTGATGGATTAAGTGGGTGGGCAATATGGTGGCATATGGAGTACAATGTGGGAAAATGTCCATTTTGGTTCTACACAAATAGATCAGATTATTTTCTAAATGTTGAGAAGCTAGGGACTGTGGAGCAGCAGGGAGGTTTAGGGATCCAAGTATAGAAATCACCAAAAACTAGTAGACAAGTACAAAGCATAATTAAAAAGGCTAACGGAATGTTGTCCCTTTGGGTGGTGATGAACATGAACTGAGTGTTTGTAACTCACTTCAGATGTTTTTCCAGGAGGTTTATACTTCACTATATCAATATGACAGTTATAAAGGGGTCAATATATTGCCATGACATTGCAAACATTGTCTGGACTACAGACTTTCCTGGAAAGTGAAACCCATGAGAATCTGTTGAGAAGATCAATCTGACACAGCATTCCATAGTTTCTTGGATAGAGGATTGGCTAACCAACAGAAAGCAGAGAGTCGGGATAAATGGGTCTTTTTCTGGATGGCAAGCTGTAACTAGTGGGGTGCCACAGGGTTCGGTCCTTGGGCCCCAACTATTTACAATCTATATTAATGAATTGGATTCAGGGATAGAAGGTTATATAGCTAAATTTGCAGATGACACCAAAATAGGTGGGAAAGTAAATTGCAGTGAAGAAATAAGAAATTTACAAATGGATATGGACAGGTTAGATGAATGGGCCAAAATTTCGCAGATGGAGTTTAACGTGGATAAGTGTGAGGTTATCCATTTTGGTTGGAAGAATAAAAAGGCGACTTATTATTTAAATGGAGAGAAACTTCAGAATGCTTCAGTGCAGAGGGATCTGGGTGTCCTCATGCATGAATCGCTGAAAGCTAGTATGTAGGTACAGCAGGTAATAAGGAAGGCAAATGGAATTTTGGCATTTGTTGCTAAAGGAATAGATTATAAAAATAGGGAAGTGTTGTTGCAACTGTACAAGGCATTGGTGAGACCGCACCTGGAGTACTGTGCACAGTTTTGGTCCCCTTACTTGAGGAAGGATGTAGTTGCACTGGAGGAGGTTCAGAGGAGGTTCACTAGATTGATTCCAGGGATGCGGGGCTTGTCTTATGAGGAGAAATTGAGCAGTTTAGGCCTATACTCACTAGAGTTTAGAAGGATGAGAGGAGATCCAATTGAGGTATATAAAATGCTAAAGGGGATAGACAAAGTAGACGTGGAGTGGATGTTTCCCCTTGTGGGGCATTCTGGAACGAGAGGCCATAGTTTTAGGCTAAGGGGTGGTAGATTTAAATTAGAGATGAGGAGGAATTACTTTTCTCAAAGGGTCGTGAATCTTTGGAATTCACTACCTCAGAATGCAGTGGATGCCGGGACGCTGAATAAATTTAAGCAGGAAATAGACAGATTTTTAATTAGTAATGGGCTGAAAGGTTATGGGGAGAGGACGGGAAATTGGAGTTGAGGCCGAAATGAGATCAGCCATGATCGTAATGAATGGCGGGGCAGGCTCGAGGGGCTGAATTGCCTACTCCTGCTCCTAGTTCTTATGTTCTTATGTTCTTTGAGAATTTCCTATGATTTTCCTCCTGAGTCCTTCACAGCAGGAGTCAGTTTAATCACCCTCAGGATTAGGGATCCTAGCTTACCTGAATGAGAGGACTAGGGACCATCACAAGTCACTAATAAATCCAGAAGGGAATTCAGGAGAGACTTCTTCACTCAGAGAGCGCTGAGAATGTGCAACTTGCTACCATGGGGAGTAGTTGAGGCCAATAGTATAGATGCATTTCAGGGGAAACTAGACAAACATATATTTTCTTTATTTATTCTTTCATGGGATGTGGGTGTCACTGGGAAGATCAGCATTTGTTGCCCATCCCTAATTACTCTAGAACTAAGTGGCTTGTATTTTAGAGGTCAGTTAAGAGTCAACCACATTGCTGTGGGTCTGGAGTCACATGTAGGCCAGACCAGGTAAAGACGGCAGATTTTCTTCCCTAACGGACATTTTTTTTTAACTTAAAATGTATTTTTATTTAGGAATGCATGATTTACATCCAAGCACAATTACACAAATAACATTTATTAATTCCGTGATTGAGACACGCAAAGCCATGTCGGAACATTAGGAATCCTAGTCACTGTCATTGCCATCAGAATGCTTCAACTTCTTGACCTGATTCTTGTGACGTTTTATCTCATTCTGTAAACACTATATTAGTGAACCAGATGGATTTTCACAACAATCGATGGTAGTTTCATGGTCACCATTACTGAGGCTAGCTTTATATTCCAGATTTTGTTAACTAAATTTAAATTCCACCAGCTGCCACGGTGGGATTTGAACCCGTGCCCCCAGAGCACTAGTTTCTGGATTATTAACCCCGAGACATTACCACTACGTCAAAGTCTCCCTGCATATGAGGGAGAAAAGAACAGAAGATTTTGTGGAAATAAAAACAGAAAATGCTGGAAATACTCAGCAGGTGTGGAGAGACAAACAGAGTTAATAGGCAGAAGCTTCTGCCCTTAGGTTATGAGTGTGAGTTGGGACCATTTCCAGATCCTGATCCCACAGAGCTCTGACTCCACAAGGCAGCCAATTACGTTGCCTGCCTCCATATTCATTGTCCAATTAAGGGTAGTGGTTAGTCTCAGGAGGCCAGGCAATGAGTAAGGATGGTGAATTTAAAGGTGGCCAGCAAGTCTGCTGTGCAGCTGCAGTAGGTATGGCACTGGTGACTTGGAAGGAGAAACATCACAGAGGAAAGGAGGCCCAGGCCTGCTCCAAAACCTTCTGACTCTCTTCAGATTGTGGGGGAGGAGGTGAGGTCATGCTGCTGCATCCTTTTTCAGGAGAGCGTCTGGAAATATCCAGGTCAGTCATGAACCAGGCTTGGTTGGACATTGCAGGGAACATCCCTAGCCACAGTGTAATCAGAAGGACCTGGATACAATGCTGGAAATGCTTCAATGACCTTCAAAGAGGTCTGGAGTGGTGAGTGTCCTCAAGACCACCAGTGATAGAAGAAAGGGTCTTATGGGCTCTGCTCAGCTGTACACCCTGAATGATCAGCTGTCACGAGCCCCAGCAATACGGAGCCTTGTGGATCCTGGGCCAGGCAGTGAACATAGGAGGGCATTGGCAGCACAGCCTCCCATGGAAGATGTGAGGGTGGTATCATGACAGAGGAAAGATGCAAGGTGTTCTTTTGCACGATAATACCTCAGAGGTTAGCCTTGAGATTCATGAAAATTGCCAGGGCAATGGTTGAGTGGGACTTGGTGCAGGTTAGGAACTGGGCAGCAGAGTTTTGGATGAGCTTAAATATAGAATCTGATCTTATTTTGGGAAGACCTGAGGTGAGCAAGGTATTGTAAATCAAATATACTTTTGGCAGAAATGGGTTGAAATGTGGAATCATCTATCACCCAATGCATTAAATAGCAAGAGGCTAACCTAAAAAAAAACTGAATAAAATTATGGAGCGGCTGAAGGATACAGTCACTGTATGAGAGATAGAATAACAGGTATTTGACTAGACTTGATACTGCCTAAAAATTGCAATCGTTCGATTGTTGAGTTTCAGATGGTCAGCTATACATTTCATGCCTCTCCAGATGACATGGTTTCTCCTTTATGTTCATCCTCACCATCACAATCTGTTAGTAGATCCTAAAAAACAAAATGGATACTTATTCCACTAATTTCTCTTCTTTAAGCACCATCTTCATTGTTCTAAGTGTGACCATTTAGTGTTGGACATGGTGATTATTATCTCTGTTTGTGACACTAACAGTGGCAGAAATGAGCCAAAGAGAGAGAAGCCTGGTGCTCACCTTCAGACATACTTCCACATATTACTCCCTCTATGAGAACATTAGTACAGGCTCACAAATTTAACTATAAAAAAGGAAGACTTGCAGTTATATCACAACTTTCTCAAGTCGAGGGCATTTCAAAACACTTTCCTATTCTTTCTATCAAAGTGAATAACCTCACACTTCCCCACATTATACTCCATCTGCCACCTTGTTGACCACTCACTTGACCTGTCTGTATCTCTTTGTAGCCTCTCTGTGTCATCCCCACAGTTTACCTTCCCGCCGAGCTTTATATCATCAGTAAACTTGGATACATTACTCTGTCTCTTCATCTAAGTCATTAATATAGATTGCAAATAGCTGAGACCCCAGCACAGATCCTTACAGCACTCCACTAGACACAACTGAAATGCCCCACTTATCCTTACTCTTTGGTTCCTGTTTGTTAGGCATTCCTCAATCCATGCTAATATTTTACTGTATCCCCAACTCCAGGAGACCGTATCTTGTGTATTAACCTTTTGCGTAGTACAAATGGTGCTCTTCCAACAACCTGAGAGGGCAAAACAAAAACAAAAATACCTGGAAAAACTCAGCAGATCTGGCAGCATCTGTGGAGAGGAACATAGTTAACGTTTCGAGTCCGAATGACCCTTCAACAGAACTAAGTAAAAATAGAAAAGAGTTGAAATATAAGTTGGTTTAAGGGGGGTGGGGTGGGACAAGAAGGGCTGGATAGAGGGCCAGTGATAGGTGGAGATAACCAAAAGATGTCACAGACAAAAGGACAAAGAGGTGTTGAAGGTGGTGATATTATCTAAAGGAATGTGCTAATTAAGGGTAACACCAAGCCTCCACATCTGCTTGATGGATGGTGACCTTCTGATGTAGAAGCAATCCTCTGGGATCTTAATGGATAGGCAACAGAATCCCCAAATCTGCTATTGGACAGCTCAAATGATCTCTTTTGACAGAGTAATGTCAACAATAAAAGATTTACCATTCATCTGCAAATTGGAAACTCACTCAGTTATTTTTAATGATTTCTCAGGCTGTGTGCGTCACTGACATGGCTGACGTTTAATACCTATGCCTACCTACCATCAGGATGTTAGTGGAGGGCCACCTTCTTCAACTGCTACAGTATTCACTGAGGTAGTTTGATACTGAGCAGCTCACTAGGCCACTTCAGAAGATAGTTAAGATATTTTTTATCTGTTATGGGGTTGTGGGCATCGCTGGCTGGGCCAGCATTTATTGCCCATCCCTAGTTGCCCTTGAGAAGGTGGTGGTGAGCTGCCTTCTTGAACTGCTGAGACCCAGGTACGCCCACAGTGCTGTTAGGGAGGGAGTTCCAGGATTTTGACCCAATGACAGTGAAGAAACAGCAATATATTTCCAAGTCAGGATGGCGAGTGCTTGGAGGGGAACTTCCAGATGGTGGTGTTCCTATGTATCTGCTGCCATTGTCTTTCTAGATAGTAGTCATCGTGGGTTTGGAAGGTGCTGTCGAATGAGCCTTGGTGAATTCCTACAGTGTGACTTGTAGATGATACATACTGCTGACACTGTGCATCAGTGGTGGAGGGAGTGAATGTTTGTGGATGTGGTGCCAATCAAGCGGGCTGCTTTGTCCTGGATGGTGTCAAGCTTCTTGAGTGTTGTGGGAGCTGCACTCATCCAGGCAAGTGGGGAGTATTCCATCACACTCCTGACTTGTGCCTTATAGATGGTGGACAGGCTTTGGGGAGTCAGGAGGTGAGTTACTCTCTGCAGAATTCCCAGTCTCTGACCTCTTGTAGCCATAGTATTTATATGGCTAGCCCAGTTCTGTTTCTGGTCAATGGTAACTACCAGGATATTGATTGTGGGGATTCAGTGATGGTAATGCCATTAAATGTCATGGAGCAATGGTTAGGTTGTCCATTGTTGGAGATGGCAATTGCCTGGCACTTGTGTGGTGTGAATATTACTTGCAACTTGTCAGCCCAAGCCTGGATATTGTCCAGGTCTTGCTGCATATCAACATGGACTGCTTCAGTATCTGAGGAGTCACAAAGGGTGCTGAACATTGTGCAATCATCAGTGAACATCCCCACTTCTGACCTTATGATGGAAGGAAGGTCATTGATGAAGCAGGGCCGAGGTTGGGCCGAAGACACTATCCCGGGAAGTATTCAACCATGTAGCTGTGGAACTGGAGTTCCAGAGACACCAGACAGCTAAGGACAGCAGGGTTCATTCACCACAAGACACTAGTGACCAAATAGGTTTTCACAATAACCTGACAACTTCATGTTATAGATTTTGAGACCCGCAAGAAATCACCCCCACCCCCATTTAAGGACAGTGCTGAAGTTCCCAGCAGATCAGGCACTTTTAGACTCAGAATGAGCAATACTTATAGCTGAGGGGCTGAGGAGAGGAATGGGGCTTGTGACCATGAGATCAGGGATTGTGACAGCACCGGTTAATGAGCAGGGAGTAGAGGGTGGGGTGGGGAGGGGGGGGAGGGAGGTTGGTAAGCATGAGAGCTGGGAGGAGTTTCAACATGAAAGGATGTGGGGAGTGCAATTTTGAGACAATAATAGCAAGGGGGAAGGGTGGTTAAAATCAACTAAAACTTACAAATTATCTTGTGGAGTCACAACATTATCATCTCTCTGCTGGCTGACTCATTTACTTGCAGTCCCACTCGAATCTCCAGGTCTGGATGATTTGTGTCCCAGACTGCTGAGGGAGGCAAGGGAGGGGCTCTGGCCCAAATTTTTAATTCCTCTCTGGCCACAGGGTAGGTGCCAGAGGACTGGAGAACAGCTAATGTGGTTCCGCTATTTAAGAAGTGTTGTAGAGGTAAGCCAGGGAACTACAGGCCAGTGAGTCTCACGTCAGTGGTAGGGAAACTATTGGAGAAAATTCTGAAGGGGAGGACCTATCTCCACTTGGAGAGGCAAGGTTTGATCAGGGATAGTCAGCATGGCTTTGTCAGAGGGAGGTCATGCCTAAGAAATTTGATTGAATTTTTTGAGAAGATGACCAGGTGTGTAGATGAGGGTAGTGTAGTTGATGTAGTTTATATGGATTTCAGCAAAGCCTTTGATAAGGTCCCACATGGGACACTTATAAAGAAGGCAAATGCACATGGGATACAGGCTAATTTGATAAGGTGGATTCAAAATTGGCTTAGTTGTAGGAGACAGAAGGTGATGACAGAAGGATGCTTTAGTAACTGGAAGCCAGTGTCCAGTGGCGTACCACAGGGATCTGTGCTGGGTCCACTATTATTTGTCATTTATATAAATGACATAGATGACTATGTGGAGGGTGGGATTCGTAAGTTTGCGGATGACAGAAATATTGGCTGGGTGGTTAACAGTGAGGTTGAGTGTCTTGGGCTACAGGAAGATATAGATGGGATGGTCAAATGGGCAGATAAGTGGCAGATGGAATTTAACCCTGAAAAGTGTGAGGTGATACACTTTGGAAGGAGTAATTTGACAAGGAAGTATTCAATGAACGACATGACACTAGGAAGTTCTGAGGAACAAAGGGACCATGGTGTGTGTGTCCATAGATCTCTGAAGGCGGAGGGGCATGTTAATGGGGTGGTGAAAAAGGCAAATGGGACACTTGCCTTTATCAATCGAGGCATAGATTACAAAAGTAGGGAGCTCATGTTGGAGTTGTATAGAACCTTGGTGAGGCCACAGCTGGAGTACTGTGTGCCGTTCTGGTCGCCACAATATAGGAAGGATGTGATTGCACTGGAGGGGGTGCAGAGGAGATTCACCAGGATGTTGCCTGGGATGAAACATTTAAGTTATGAAGAGAGGTCGGATAGACTTGGGTTGTTTTTGTTGGAGCAGAGAAGACTGAGGGGCGACCTGATCAAGGTGTACAAGATTATGAGGGGCATGGACAGAGTGGATAGGGAGCAGCTGTTCCCCTTAGTTGAAGGGTCAGTCACAAGGGGACATAAGTTCAAGGTGAGGGGCAGGAGGTTTAGCGGGGGATGTGAGGAAAAACTTTTTTACCCAGAGGGTGGTGATGGTCTGGAATGCGCTTTCTGGGAGGGTGGTGGAGGCGGGTTGCCTCACATCCTTTAAAAAGTACCTGGATGAGCACTTGGCATGTCATGACATTCAAGTCTATGGGCCAAGTGCTAGTAAATGGGATTAGGTAGGTAGGTCAGGTGTTTCTCATGTGTCAGTGCAGACTCGATGGGCCGAAGGGCCTCTACTGCACTGTGTGATTCTGTGAATCACTCAAACGCACCCTGGAGACTCCCAGGATCAGCCTCCCACAGGCTGTCCTCAAAAATGCAGGGGAAAAGGCATGCCTTAAGGGATATGGGACAAACCATTAAAAAAGGGACAATCCCTTAAAATGTGGGACGGTTGGGCACCCTGGTTAGACTTAATTTAGAGATATAGTTTAAAGAGAAAGAAAAGTCAGTTGTTATTGTGCTAGGTGTGAATATTCATAGAGATTTGTTCATTTGTTTTTGAAGTTATATAGTTTGTGTACCAGTAAATAGTTTATTGCACTGTTCCCTCTTTTAATTTTTTTGAAGTATTTATGTTATGATCATGCCCAGTGCATGACGATGAAATTAAACATGTGACCTGACCATCTTGGTGTTGGTCTTCCTTTACCAGTTCTTCCCAATATGTAACAGATTTTAGTGATGAGGTTGGGATTAAAGTACAAAAATATTTGCGTCAAATGGCATAGGGACTGTGGCGAACAAAATAATCTAGCTCCCAGTGAGTTAGCAATGATTTTAGCTGGGTTATGCAAGGCCTGAGCTTCAAACTGTCTCCTCAGTAAATGCAAAGTTGCAAGGTCCTATTGCCCATCTGATTCAAGCACTGGCTACACTGGCTTTGACAAATACGACCTATGATCCCACAGACCCCCACTCGGGGCAGGTGCAGTGATTTTTATTACTAGATTTTGAAATAAAAACTAAATTCCAATTCTCAAGCTGTTATGAATAACTGATTTTCTCTGGATTACTAGTCCTGGTCTTTGGAATACTAGACCAAGCACATAACCATTCGACTACCACACCCACTATCTGACTGGACGTCAAAGTCACACAACATGTGAGTTGTCAATTCTCCAATATAGGATCCACTGTCAGCATCTCTATGTGGTGACAGTTACATGCCCTATCTCCAGGTAGATAAATAGAGAGCATGGCAAGTGGAGAAAGATACAGATCGTATTCTTATGGGAGAAGGGCATTTTTCTTTGATAGGTCTTGCTGAATTCAGAATGCTCCAACATATCCATATGCTGATGGGTTGCATCCTAGGATATTAAAGGAAGTAGCTACAGAGATAGTGGATGCACTGATAGTGATCTTCCAAGAATCCTTAGATTCTGGAAAAGTCCCGGAGGATTGGAGAATGGCCAGTGTAACACCCTTATTCAAAAAGGGAGGGAGACAAAAAGTCAGTTAGCTTAACATCTGTCATTGGGAAAATGTTGGAATCTATTATAAAGGATGTTATTGCAGAGCATTTAGAAATATATAATCTAATGAAACAGAGTCAGCATGGCTTCATGAAATCATGCCTGACAAATGTATTAGAATTCTTTGAGGAGGTAGCAAGCAGGATAGATAAAGGGGAACCAGTAGATGTAATATATTTGGATTTCCAAAAGGTATTTGATAAGGTACCGCACATAAGGCTACATAATAAGATAAGAGCCCATGGTGTTGGGGGTAGTATATTAGCATGGATAGAGGATTGGCTAACTGATAGAAGACAGAGTTGGGATAAGGGGGGCATTTTCAGGATGGCAACCTGTAACTAGTGGAGTGCCACAGGGATCAGTGCTGGGGCCACAATTATTTACAATATATATAAATGACTTGGATGAGGGAAATGAGTGTACTATCGTCAAGTTTGCAGATGACACAAAAATAGATGGGAAGGCAAGTGGTGAGGATGACACAAAGAGTCTACAGAGGGAAAGAGACAGGTTAGAGGTGCACAAGATTCTGACAGGTTTGGAAAGGGTAGACAAAGAAAAGCTGTTTCCATTGGCTGATGGTACAAGGATTAGGGTGACACAGATTTAAAGATTAGGGCAAGAGATTCAGGAGAGATGTGTGGAAGTATTGTTTTACGCGATGAGTGGCAATGACTTGGAACTCGCTGCCTACGAAGGGAGTGGAAACAGAGGTGATCAATGATTTCAAAAGGAAATTGGATGGGCACTTGAAGGAAATAAACCCATAAAGCTATAGGGATAGAGCTGGGGAATGGGACTGAAAGGATTGCTCTACAGAGAGCCAGCATGGATTTGATGGGCCAAGTGGCCTCCTTCTGTGCTAGAATAACTCTGTGACTCATCTCCTCTGAGCTGCCTGTCCAAGAAAGAAAGGATAGAGCTTTAGATAAGAGCTGAGGTCATTTTTAGAGCCATTTTATTCACCAGATGTTCGTGCACGCTCTGAAAATGTACCAATAGCTCCTGGAAAACTGATCATTTGAATTTGGAATTGTGATGCTGAGATCTGAAACTGGATTGTTTCTGCCTTCCACGAATTAAATTCTGGGAGCTCTTTCTGAATTAGAGAATACTGCCATCTGTTCTAACCTCTGTCAGCTGTTACTTTGTCGTTTACTAAATGCTAATTATTGTAGAATGCCCAATAGGATACAGGTTGTATTTGGGCATCAAACAGGATAGATCGACATCCAAGTCAAGTATATATCCAGTTCACTTTTGAAAGTTACTGATCAGTCAGCTTCCACTACACTTTCAGGCAGTGTACCTCTGTGGCTCTGTGATAAGAACTCACTGCATTAAAAAAAGCTTCATGAATTTTTTTGCCACTTATTCTAAATCCAATGATATTGACCCTCCTGCCAGTGGAAACAATTTCTTTTTATTTACTCTATCAAGCCCCTTCACAGTTTTGAACACCTTTATTAAATCACCCCTTTACCTTTTCTACTCGAACAATCTCTGCTTCTCACATAACTGAAGTTCCGCACCCCTGGTACTATTCTAGTCAATCTCGTCTGTGCCCTGTCTAAGACCTTGGGCACCATTCGGAAGGCTTGGTGCCTGTTATTGAACACAATAGTTCAGCTGAGACTTAACCAGTGATTTAAAATGGTTGAATATAACTACCTTGCTTTTCTACTCTGTACCTCTATTTATAAAGCCTGCAATCCTGTTGTGCTTTTTAATAGCCTTATCCACTTGCCATGCCACCTTTAAAGATATGTGAGCATACACCCCCAGGTCTCTCTGATCCTGCATTCCTGATAAAATTACACCATTTTGTTTATATTGCCTCTGCTCATCCTTCCTTACAAAATGTGTCACTTCACCTATTTCTGCATTAAAGTTTAACTGCCATGTGTATGACCATTTCTCCAATCTGTCTATGCCCTCCTGATATTTCTTACTATCTTTCTCACTGTTTACTACACTTCCAGGCTTTGGGTCAACTATAAACTTTGACATTATGCTTCCTATACCAAAGTCAAGGTCCAACCATACATCAAAAAGAGCAGTGGTCCTAATACCAACCCCTGGCGGACCTTACTGGATGGAGAGTCATGTTCAGATATTTTCAAATGTCCCGATTGCTGGTTTGGCTTGACAAAATCATCAAAGGTTTTGTTACTGTCAACTTTTCCTTCCATAATCTGCAACCATCACTTAGAACTCAGCACAACCTGCTGTATACAACCCTTTCCATGTAACCTGTGCTACACTCAACATACTCATTCTCTCATATACCATTTTGTTTGATGATACAGTGGATTAAACACTGATCCAGATCTTCCTGAACCAAAAAAAATCAGCGATGTATTTAGTAAATTTTTGGGATCTCGGATGCTAATCTCACAGTTGATAAATCCCTCCTTATTTTCCTGGTTGTCTAATTGGAACATACTGCATTGTAGCAACATCATGCTACTCAGTCACTGTGCCCATTTCTTAGCTGTGACTATCAGTTCATCTTAAGATATTGAAAATATATGTGGTCTCCACCGAGTCTCCACCTGAGAAAGTAAAATAATCTGGATATGTGTCTTGTAAAAACAATTTGTTTCCTTTGTCACATGTAATGCTGGCTCTGTCATTACATTAAACTTCATCGTCCAGTCCTGTTAGCAGCGGGCAGCATGGCGGGCAAGGGGGGGACAATTCGGTGTGAGGGGCAGAAATCGGGTTCACACCGACATGAAAGCACAGTGGGATCATCCGATGGTGTCCGCCATGGCAGAACGCGAATCCTGCTGGAGGCCGGCATCAACCCGATTTAAATCCCGGTAATGGGATGCAAACCAGAATCATCCCCTCAAACCCGATTTACCGTTACGGCAGTGGGAAAACACAGCTGGTGGACGTGGCAGAAGGGAATGGTGAGTGTGAGAGGGGCAGAGAGGCAAAAGGGTGGGAGGGTGAAGGTGTGACGGTAGCGCTGGAAGGAACAGTGAAGGGAGTTGGTAGGGATTCAGAGGCATACACAGATCCTGTGGATGGGAAGGAGGAGGTCGGGGAGGTCAATGTGGATGGGGGTGGGATTCTCAGGAAGGTAGGGAATGTACACGTTTACCGGGACATCCTGGAAAGACAAGGGTTCAGGTTGGTAGGTGACAGTGGGGAGGTGGAAGGTGATGCCAGGGGGGGTCGACAGTGATGGGGGAAAGGACATGGGTGACTGAGGGAGGGAAAGGACAGGGGGAGCTGACGATTGTCTTGATAACTACCATTTTGCAGAAATCGAAAGTGAGTGGAGCCTCGTGTTGGACGGGCGCAGGTGCTGCATGGGAGTGTGATCAGTGGGTGGGCGGAGATGCTGGTCAGCTCAGATGGACAATTGAAAGAGAACCTCAGCAGACAGCATTGAAAATGTTCAGGACAGTGGGATGATTGTGATGGATGAAGGATCTGTGTGCATGGGAGAATGCCTGTACGAGGCTCTGAAAGGCCCTGTCACACACACACACACACACACACACTGCTCCCTCCAGAATCACTCGTGGTCCAGCTGTGCACAGCTGAACTGCTAGTTGGGCGAGGGGTGGTGGGGGGTGGGTGGTGGAAGCAGTGGGGGACTCGTGAAGCCCGTCAATGAAGCTGAAAGACAACATTACACATTATTTAGTGAAAGTGAATATATTTTCAGGTTATAAAGTGACAGAAGGTGTTCACCTGTGCAGCCACTTGTGATCAGAATTTCTTAACTTTTCTAGGCCTAACACTTCTTCTAAGTGCTGCCCTGACATCCGCATTAGGGGTGGAGACAGCCTGTGCAATGGTTGGCCCTGTTGCCTCTGATGACTTCAGCGTGGGTCCCCTGGAGAGCCGAGGCCTTGGGGCATTGGCTTGCTTTAGCTGTCTACCTGTGGGACGGCTGCTCCCTCTGCGGTGACAGAGGACGAGGCTGAGGGGGTCACAGGCAAAAGAGGCTCGGTTGGAGCAGACAGCCTCTGAGATTCCTGGGTGGATGACCCAGGAGTGTCCAGCTGCTGCTCATCCTCCCTTCGGGTGCCCTGGGGCCCGGCCTGACTCCTTGAGGGAAAGGGGTACCTGGGGGAACGTCGAGGTACCCCATTTCCCTCTCACGTTGCCACTGCAGGAACTCACTCCTGGCTCCCGCGATGGAGTGCAGGTCTGCGCGCATCTCCGCATTCTGCTGGACCAGGGTCTCCATGGCATCCGCCATCCCTTCCATGGAGACCTCCATATACACACATGTGGGCACCACTTAATCAGAGAGCAGGTGGACACACTCTTCCGACTCGCATGTCACTCTGTTGAAGGTTTCCAACAGCTCTGCGTGATGTTCCCCCCCTCCTGCTGACTCTCCAGGATGAGTTGAAAGGCCGAATCCAGAGGGTCATCATCTGACTCAGATCTCACAAATGCCTCTTCCCCAGCAGTCCTCCGAGTGCCAGGGAGCTCGGCTGAACCTGCCTCCTCCTGCTGCGGACAGGTGTCCATGTGGTGACCACCAGATTGTGAACCCGAGCCTGCTCTAGATCGAGGTCCCACTGAGGTGTGTGTCTCTGCGCTGGTGCAGGGTGTGGGTAAGCACTGTGACAGGTCTTCCAGGCTGCTTATTTCCAGCTCTTCAATGGAGGAGGGGTCCTCTTGGCTGCAGGTGAGGACATGGATGGACTGAGGGACTGGCTGGCTGAGGATGTTGGTTGCTTGGCAGAGATCCCTGTGAATCAAAGTACAGATAATTGGTGCATGGCAAAAGAGTCAAAAGCAAGAGAGAGAGCTTTGCTTTGAGAGAGGGATAATGTGGTGCAGGATCCTCACATGGGTGTTCGCTGCCGACCTCACCATCACCGCAGGCACGGTCCACATCCTCACCAGTCAGTGCGATGGCACACTCCTCAAAGTGAATGAGGGGCCTAATGTGGGCCACTCCACCCCTGGTCTGGGACCTCTCCGAACTGATGTGAGTCAGCTTCTCCTGCATGAAAACAGACGGAGAGAGTGTGAGCAGGACACATGACACTGCGTGGAATGTCTGTGTGGTGAGCAGAGCCAAGGATGGGATGAGGACGTGAGCTCGAAAGGATATGAGCCTGATGGAGATGTGAGGGTGTGTGTGAGAGTTAGTGATGTTGTCCCTTGAGGGGTGAGATCCCTGTGGGTGTGTGATGGGTTTGTGAGTGTGAGAGTTGAGAGTGATGAGGTGGTTGACTTACCCTAGCGGAACGGATGAGAGGATTCATCCTCTTCCTGCACTGGATAGTTGACCTCCTCTGTGCTCCGGTGGTGCTGATCGCCATTGCCACCGCCTTCCAGGCTGGATTGGTGATTCTGGTGGACCTCCTGCAGCCAGAGTGGGGGTAGGGGACATCGCGACGGCCTTCCACTGTGTCCAGCAGGCGCCCCAGAGAGAAGTCACTAAATTTGGGGGCTGCCATCTTCTTTGCTTTTGGGGCCATCTGTCACCTGGAGCAGTCCTGGTCTGTAGACATGGAGTAGGCTGTGTTCTGGTGTGCTTTAAATATAATGCCCAGAGTGAGGAAGTGCTGGGTTCACAGCGAGGCAGGCAAATCCGAGTCTGCCTGCCAGTGATGGGGATTGTTTTTTGTGAATGCATTATTAGTGAGACAGGACGTGCCCAGGATGGGATGATGTGCCGCAAAAACCGGCCATTGCGGCCAATGGGTAAAACGACTTTTTCATGCCCGTTACCGCACTTAGTGCAAATCTGGGACGATTCCGCCCCATATCAGTCTAGTCAGAACTTCGGTTTCCAATTCAAAATTTCTGATGGACAAAGATGTAAAGCTAAAGAAAATAGGAAAGTTAGGAATAAGAATCTCAGTGCAACCAAAAGTTTCAAGCAATTCATCAGCAATCCTATCCCTTTTACTACCAGTCACCCTGATTCTCAACTCAAAGCATTAGTGTTTTAGCAACACATTGTGTTTCCAACTTCTGCAATTATTTTATCAGAGATTTGTTTCTACATTTTCATCTTTCATTAGGTGATCTTCCATTGTTCCCTCAACACTTGCAGCTTCCTTTCCACTTTTAAGTGGGTTAAGGCTTGTTTCTTTGATCCTCATTCATCTCTTGAAAGCCCGTTCTTCTTTGAGTTCTGCCTGAGTTCTGAGTTCTCGGAGTTCACTGCCCTCCTTCGCTCCTTCCATGACAAACTCACCTATCCATAAGCATTCATTGTGGTCAACTGATAAGCAACTCACTGTCAGATGTAGTTGGATGGTATAAAGGACTACCAGGTCCTGCTTGCCTCTGCCAAACTGTTCATTATTCTGTGATCATCCTGGAATGCCAAGATAACCCTTGATTTTTCCACTATCAGCTATCTTCATAAACCCATCTTTCCTGCCTCCTCCATCCTTGCTTCCAACATCAAGATTGAGACTATCTGACCAGCTGCCTATGTCACTTCCCTCCCTTCCACTAGTCCACCAGGTCAAACGTCCTCTGAAGTTCCCCTTTGCCCTGAACTCACATCTCTCTCTACTCTCTCTCCTATCTCCCTTTGTCACCTCTGCAAGCTCAGCTTGTCCATGAAACCCACCCTCCTGCTTCCTTGACCTTTTACCCACTAAACTGCTGATCAACCAACCTCCCTTCCTGACCCCCACGTTAGCTGACATTGTGAACAGCTCTCTGCTTTCAGGTATTGTCCCCCTTCTCTTCAAACATACTATCATTGGCCCCCTTCTCTTGACTCCTTTTTCTTTGCAACCTGCAGCCTCATCTCCAACCTCCCTTTCCTCTCTGAAGCCCTTGAATATGTTTCCGCCTCCCAGATCCATGCCTGGCTTTCTTGGAACTTCTGGTTTAGATCCTTACAATTAGTTTTGTGCCCCACCACAGTACTGAAATGGCTCTTATCAAGTTCACCAAAGGATAACCTACGTCGCTGTAATTGTGGTAAACTTTTCCTCCTCGCCCTTCTCGACCTCTCTGCAGCCTTTGACATGGTTGACCACACCATCCTCCACCAGTGCCTCTCCACTGTCATCCAGCTGGGTGGGGTTCCATTATCTATCTCATCAGAGGATCAACAGCAATGATTTCTCTTTGCACTCCTGTGCTGTTACCTCTGGTGTCTGCCAAAGATCTACCCTTTACCCCCTCCTATTGCAGCCCCTCAGCAGCATAAGATCATAAGACATAGGAGCAGAAATTAGGCCAATCAGCCCATCGAGTCTGCTCCACCATTCAATCATGGCTGATAAGTTTCTCAACCCCATTCTCCCGCCTTCTCCCCGTAACCTTTGATCCCCTTACCAATCAAGAACCTATCTATCTCGGTCTTAAATACACTCAATGACCTGGCCTCCACAGCCTTCTGTGGCAATGAATTCCATAGATTCACCACTCTCTGGCTAAAGAAGTTTCTCCTCATCTCTGTTCTAAAAGGTCTTCTCTTTACTCTGAGGCTGTGCCCTCGGGTCCTAGTCTCTCCTACTAATGGAAACATCTTCCCCACGTCCACTCTATCCAGGCCTTTCAGTATTCTGTAAGTTTAAATCAGATCTCCCCTCATCCTTCTAAACTCCATCGAGTATAGACCCAGAGTCCTCAAACGTTCCTCATATGTTAAGCCTTTCATTCCTAGGATCATTCTCGTGAACCTCCACTGGACCCTTTCCAGGGCCAGCACATCCTTCCTGAGATATGGGGCCCAAAATTGCTCACAATATTCTCCTAACCTGTCCAAATCCTTCTACAGCCTCGCCGCCTCCTCAATACTACCTGTCCCTCCACCTATCTTTGTATCATCTGCAAACTTAGTCAGGATGCCCTCAGTTCCTTCATCTAGATCATTAATGTATAAAGTGAAAAGTTGTGGTCCCAACACTGACCCCTGCGGAACTCCACTAGTCACCGGCCGCCATCCTGAGAAGGACCCCCTTATCCCCACTCTACCTCCTGCCAGACAGCCAATCTTCTATCCATGCTAATACCTTGCCTCTAACACCATGGGCTCTTATCTTACTGTGCAGCCTCCTGTGC
This sequence comes from Cetorhinus maximus, assembly GCF_964194155.1. NCBI lineage: Eukaryota > Metazoa > Chordata > Chondrichthyes > Lamniformes > Cetorhinidae > Cetorhinus > Cetorhinus maximus. Next base: position 47,744,988 of record NC_135883.1, read on the forward strand.
GGCACCTTGTCAAAGGCCTTCTGGAAGTCCAAGTAGATAGCATCCATTGGCTCTCCATTGTCTAACCTACTCGTTACCTCCTCAAAGAATTCTAACAGATTTGTCAGGCATGACCTCCCCTTGATGAAACCATGCTGACTTTGCCCAATTTTACCATGCACTTCCAAGTATTCTGAAATCTCATCCTTAATAATGGACTCTAAAATCTTACCAACGACCGAGGTCAGGCTAATTGGCCTGTAATTTCCCGTCTTTTGCCTCACTCCCTTCTTAAACAGGGGGGTTACATTAGCGATTTTCCAGTCCTCTGGGACCCTCCCTGACTCCAGTGATTCCTGAAAGATCACCACTAACATCTCCATTATCTCTTCAGCTATCTCCTTCAGAACTCTGGGGTGTATTCCATCTGGTCCAGGTGATTTATCCACCTTCAGACCTTTCAGTTTTCCTAGCACCTTCTCCTTGGTAATGGCCACCATACTCACCTCTGCCCCCCGACTCTCTTGAACTTTGGGGATGTCACTCGTGTCTTCCACTGTGAAGACTGACGCAAAGTATCTATTCAGTTCCTCCGCCGTTTCTTTGTTCCCCACTAATACTTCTCCAGCGTAATTTGGCCCAATGTCCACTTTTGACTCTCTCTTACCCTTTATATATCTAAAAAAACTCTTGCAATCTTCTTTTATATTACTGGCTAGTTTACCCTCATATTTAATCTTCTCCTTCCTTATTTCTTTTTTAGTTGTCCTCTGTTGGTCTTTGTAGGCTTCCCAATCCCCTGGTTTCCCACTGCTCTTCGCCGCATTGTATGCTTTCTCTTTAGCTTTTATGTAGTCCCTGACTTCCCTTGTCAGCCATGGTTGCATCGTCCTCCCTTTAGTATGCTTCTTCTTCCTAGGGATGAATTTTTGCTGTGTCTTCCAAATTACTCCCAGAAACTCCTGCCATTGCTGTTCCACTGTCTTTCCTTCTAGGCTCATCTCCCAGTCAATTCTGTCCAGCTCCTCCCTCATGCCTCTGTAGTTGCCTTTATTCAACTGTAATACCGTTACATCTGATTCCAGCTTTTTCCTCTCAAATTGCAGGGTAAATTCTATCACATTATGGTCACTTCCTCTTAAGGGTTCCTTCACCTTAAGCTCCCTTATCAAATCTGCCTCATTACACATCACTAAATCTAGAATTGCCTGTTCCCTAGTGGGCTCCACCACAAGCTGCTCCAAAAAGCCATCTCGTTTTTCTTGGGATCTACTACCAACCTGATTTTCCCAGTCTACCTGCATATTGAAATCCCCCATGATCACTGTAACCTTGCCTTTCTTACACACCTTTTCTATCTCCTGGTGTATCTTGTGCCCCACATCCTGTTCGGAGGCCTGTACATAACTGCCATTATGGTTTTTTCACCTTTGCGGTTCCTCAACTCTACCCACATAGATTCTACATCATCTGACCCTATGTCGTTTCTTGCCATCGATTTAATTTCATTTTTACTAACAAAGCAACCCCACCCCCTCTGCCAACCTGCCTATCTTTTCGATAGGATGTATATCCTTGGATATTTAGCTCCCATGCCTGATCCCCCTGCAGCCATGTCTCCGTAATGCCCACCACACCATACCTGCCAATTTCAATTTGCACCACAAGCTCATTTACCTTATTTTGTATACTGCGTGCATTCAGATACAACACCTTCAGTCCTGTATTTCCCACCCCCTTTCTCATTGTCATCCCTTTATCTGTTTTGCTTGAAGTTAGATTCCTAGCCCTTTCCAAACACTCTGTCCTATTTTGTGTTCTGGAGACTTTAATAGCTTCTCCTGGGCTCTCCTTTCTTTTCAGTTTTTTCATAATTTTCCATGAAGTTGAATCCACCCCCCCACACGCTAACCTGCTGCTTTGTTTCCCATTAGTCATGCTTCTTGGAGTTTTACCCTTCCCTCTCCCACCCTCCCCACTTTCTAGTTTAAAGTCCTGTTGACCACCCTATTTAACCTTTTCGCTAGAACATTGGTCCCAGATCGGTTCAGGTTGAGACCGTCCCAACGGTACAGATCCCTCCTGTTCCAATACTGATGCCAGTGCCCCATGAAATGGAACCCCTCTTTCCCGCACCACTCCTTTAGCCACGTGTTTACTTCCCTTATTCTCGCGTCCCTATGCCAATTTGCACGTGGCTCGGGTAGTAATCCGGAGATTATAACCCTTGAGGACCTGTTCTTTAATTTAGTCCCTAGTTCCTGATAATCCCCAAACAGGTCCTCTTTCCTAGTCTTACCTATGTTATTTGTCCCGACGTGGACAACAACAACGGGATCCTCCCCCTCCCTCTCCAATATCCTTTCAAGCCGGTCAGAGATGTCCCTCACCCTGGCACCGGGCAGGCAACATACCATGCGGGACTCTCGATCCTGCTTACAAAGGAAGATATCAATTCCCCTAATTATAGAATCCCCTAAAACTACCACTTGTCTTTTTGCTCCCCCTCGTGAATGGCCTCCTGTGCCATGATGCCGTGGTCAGCTGGCTCATCCTCCCTACAGCCCTCTTCCTCATCCACACAGGGAGCAAGTACCTCGTACCTGTTGGACAAGGTCAAGAGCTGAGGCTCCTCTGTTCCTGAACACAGGATCCCTCTACCTGCCTCACTTGCAGTCACACCCTGCTGACCCTGACCACTGACCGGACGTGAGGTACTTAATCTACTAGGTGTGACCGCCTCCTGATACAAAGCGTCCAGGTAACTCTCCCCCTCTTGGATGTGCTGCAGCGTCCGGAGCTCGGACTCCAGCTCATCAATTCTGAGCCGGAGTTCCTCCAGCAACCAACACTTGCTGCAGATGTGGTCACTGCAGCTTGCAATGGGATCTGCCAGCTCCCACATCATACAGCTACAGCACATCACCTGCCCAGCTATCTCTACTTAGATAATTAATTTATTAATTAGCTTTGCAGTGTATTTTTTTCAAATTTGGTGCAGATTTCCTACCAATTAATCAGGTCACAGCTTTCCTGGAACGTCGCTTTTTCAGTTTTGGCTTCAGTTACTCTGTGCCCCGAGGTCACCGCTCCAGTGTTCCTCCCTCCGAGTCTGCTCCCTAGAGACAAGGCCACGAATCCCCGAGGTAAGCTAGATTTATACTCACCGCTCCGGTGCTCCTCCCTCCGAGTCTGCTCCCAGGATTACTCACCAATCAGCTACTTTTTCTTTAAAATACACTTTCAGAAGCGTGTCCCTCGCAGGTCTGGTGCACTCCTGAAGGCATTGCCTCTTCCTGTCTCTTTTTTTTTAGGTTTGAGGAGGAGGGAGGGATGGAAACACTACAGCAATGTAATGTTTGGGGCTATTCCGTTCTTTGACAGTGGGTCCTCCTCGGTTCCCTCCTGAGTCGCGGTGGCTGCGATGACTTCTCCCAGAATGCTTCAGTCACTTCTCACCAGCGCCCTCTGTTGGATGCCCTTACTCCTGTTGAGTGCAAGAGTCCTTCTCCTCGGTTCCCTCCTGAGTTGCGGTGGCTGCGATGACTTCTCCCAGAACGCTTCAGTCACTTCTCACCAGCGCCCTCTGTTGGATGCCCTTACTCCTGTTGAGTGCAAGAGTCCTTCTCCTCGGTTCCCTCCTGAGTCGCGGTGGCTGCGATGACTTCTCCCAGAATGCTTCAGTCACTTCTCACCAGCGCCCTCTGTTGGATCATCTGAAAGCTCATTGTTAGTTTCCATATGTATATCAATGACACCCAGATTTACATTACAACCATCCCCCTGGACTCTTCTGCTGCCTTTGATTGATCACATTGCTTGGTCCAACATCCTACATTAAACAAACAGAATCTTCTCCAGTTAAATATTGAGAAATAAGAAGCCAACGTCTTCAGCCTCCACCACAAACTCCATCTCCCAGCCACCGAGTCCATTGCCTTCCCTGGCCATTGCCTAAGGTTGACTGTTTGCAACCTTACTGTCATAGTTGGCCCTCAGCTGAGCTTCTAACCCTATATTGGTCACCAAGACTATCCTCTTCCTCAGACTCTTCCTCTTACCTCTGCCCACTGGCTGTTGAATCCCTCATCCATGCTTTTAGCTTCTCCAGGCTCGACTATTCCAATGCTCTCCTGCCTGGTCTCCCAATCTTCCCTATCTCTAAAGTTGATCTGTATGCTTTTAGCTAGCAAAACCCCATGAGTGCCCCTTTGCCCACTACCCCAACCCTTGCCTCTACCAACTTGTACCCAAGTTTTCTGGACTTGGCTGAGTGTGATGTTGTTCCACAGAGAGAGATGTGCTCTCCATATCAGACAAACGGAAACCTTACAGGCGGGGGTAGATTTCACAGTGGCTTGATTTGATGATAGGCTAACATGGAGTGGCAGAATTAATGGTAAAGTCACTTACTCCAAGATTTCCTTTCTCTTGTGGCATCAAGTGTTCCTACACCATTGATGCGCTAATACAATGGCACTAGTCCTGAGGAAAATCTGGGCCATTGGATTGCCACCTCTGAGCTAATGTTACAAGGATCTTCCATGTCTGTAGTGTTCTGTCCCAAAATAAATTTGGGAATCTCAGGTCACTTTCCAGTGGGCTTGGACCCACAGCACAAACTGGCAGTAAATTGCCCAACTCACTCAGACAGGTTAGCCAACAGGATAACTCGTGTGGGAAATGGAATGAGATATTACACTAGTAGACAATGCAGAGCATCAGGGAGAGGGAGAGTTACTTGGACACTTTGTTCCAGGAGGCAGTATCAACCCTTAGTTTAAGTAGAACTTTAAAGTTGGTCAATGGTCAGAGACGGGAGGGTGTGAGTGTGAATCAGGCAGGTATGGTGATTCAACATCTAGTGATAGAGGAACCTCAGCCCTTGACTTTGATCAACAAGAACAAAGTAATTGCTAACTGTGTGGATGAGAACAAGGACAGCAGTGTGGGTGAGCAAATTGACCATGGCAGTATGATGCAGGAGGGGGGAGCAAAAAGGGATGTACTACAGGGGACAGTATAGTCAGTATAGACACTGTTCTCTGCAGCCATGACTGGGTGCTCCAAAGGTTGTATTGCCAGCCCAGTGTCAGGGTTAAGAATTGCTCCTCACACCTGGAGACAAACTTGGAGTGGGAGCGGGAGGATCCAGGTATCCTGGTCCATATAGGAACTAACAACATAGGCATAACTAGGAGTTATGCTGAGAGAGTTTGAAGAGTTAGGATCTAAATTAAAATGCAGAATTTCAAAGGCAATAATCTTTGGTTTGTTACCTGAGCCATGGTGCCAATTAGTCAAGCAGATTAGAGAATTAAATATATGGCTCAAAGAGTGGTCTAGGAAGAAGGGATTTTGATTCATGGAACACTGGCACCAGTACTCAGGTAGGAGGGAGCTATTCCATTGGGATGGGTTCTACTTAAACCAGACTGGGATCAATGTGGTGGCGAATTATATAACTAGGACTGTAGATAGGGCTTTAAACTAAAGGGGTTGGGGTGGGTTGTGGGGCGGGGAGGTGGGGGGTCGTTTGGTGGTGAGTGAGGGTTCAGGTGAAGAAAGACTTAGAAATCTGAAGAGACAAGTGGAGATGAAAGAACATTATATCGATTTGGATAAAGACAAGCAGAGTTGGGCATGAAGGGATATAGAATCTAATGGTGATAGTGCATTAGTGAGTAATGTCCATACAAAGAATAGTAATAAAGAAAATTAAATTAAAAGCTCTTTATCTGAATGTGCGAACATCCTCAATAAGATAGATGAACTAGAGGCCAAATATAGATAAATGGTTTAGATTGAGTCACCATCAAAGAGGCGTGGTTGACCAAAGTTGGGAAATAAATAGTCCAGAGCACATTTTGAAAAGGCAGACAGAATGGAAAAGGGGGAGGAGGAGTAAACCTCATAATGAAGAATGACATAAGGACATGAGTGAGAAAGGATCGTGGCTCAAAAAATCAGAAAGTAGAATCAGTACGGCTGGAGATTGGGAATGGCAAGGGGCAGAAAATGCTGGTGGGAGTAGTTAATGGCTCAATAATGGTCATTATACCATTGGACAGAGCATTAACCAAAGAATAATTGAAGCTTTTAATCAAAGGCAATGTAATAATTGTGAGGGATGTTAATCTTCATAGGGGCTGGGCAATCAAATTGGCAAAGGTAGTCTGGAAGATGAGTTTGAAGAGCACTTTTGTGACAATTTCCTGGAGCAATATGTTGTGGAACCAACTGGGAATAAAGCTATTTTAGGCCTAGCATTGTGAAATGAGGCAGGTTGAATTAGTGATGTCATAGTAAAAGATCCACTGGGAAATAATGGTCATAGCACAACTAAATTCCACATTAAGTTTGAAAGTGGCATATCCAGTCCCAAGCATGAATTTTAAACTTAAACAAAGCCAATTACATAGGTATGAGAGGAGACTCACTGGTTTACGGCAGCAGGTGCTGTAAAAAGGGGTGTGGCTTTGCTTCCCTCATAGGTGATGCTCGACAATGGAAGGAGATCAGAGTTGCTGCACTGCACATTTCCCACCAAATTGGCCAAGAAATGTGCAGCTCCTGATCTGGGTAAGTAAAAAGGAGTGGAGTGGCAATCTGATGGCGATTGCCACACCATGGAAGTTCTGGCCCATAATGTTGCAAAGAATAGCAGTATGTCTGAAGATTTGGACTGTTTTAGAAACTGAAAAGGTAATAAAAAGTGAACAAAATAGATTATGAGGGTGAACTTGCCAGGAATATAAAAACAGTCTATAAGAGCTTTTACAAGTATATAAAAAGGAGGAGAGTAGCTAAAGTAAATGTTAGTCCCTTAGAAGAAGAGGCAGGAGAAATGGCAGAAAGTTTGAACATATATTTTGTGTCTGTCTTTACTGGGTTAATTCATAGGAGATCATGGCGGTGATTTATACCCATTCTGTCTCTCTCACTCTACCTCCATGACCTCTATAAATTAGCCTCAGTAATCCCTATAAATTACTCCCAGTAACTTCTATCAATTATTCCCTTACCTCCTATAAATTACCCCAGCACAAGACAAAAAAAACCCTGTGACTTCCAGAAATTACCACCAACACCATTACCACTGATTAATTCACAATCATATCATGCTCAAAGTCGCCTTCCCCTTCAGAGTGTTTTTTCCCCCCACAGCTAATTTTCTAAATGCATACAGTTTGGTAAAAGGCAATTTCTTCTGAACCTCCATTATACACACCACATGAGTATGAAAGCATATTTGAACTGCCTTCTCACCAGCGTGTTCCTCAAATCCCTCATTAGCCAATTGGAGCGTTCTGATGGAATGGTCAATCAGGGCAGCGAAAAGCTGTCCAATTGCAAACTATTTTAAGAAAGAAACATTTGTGGCTTGGTTGCAGCTCACTCCTACCTGGTGACTCACCACGTGCAGATGCCAACTCTATACTAGCCTCCAGGGTACGTGCAGTGCCAGCCTCTGAGCTGATGGCTGGGAATGTCAGATCAAATGATGGGGTCTCTTCAACTGTGCTGTGCTGCTGCTCTTTCTCTCTCTCTCTCTCTCTCTCTCTTCGACTGGGGATTGCGTGGCTGGGAAGGTAGCAGTTCCTGGGTGTCTGAAAACAGGAAATCAGAAAGAGGAGCTTGGGGTGAGGACAGAGCTGTTGAATGGAAAGTTGGAGGACTATGGTCACATAATCAGCAGCTTGCTCATCATGCCAGTTAGCAGGAGGAGGGTGATCTGGGAGTTGAGAAGAGGCAGAAGGCAGGAATATGTCATCATTCTATGGTGCCGGATGGGACATGCTCGGTCACAGTCAACCCCATGATACAGGGACCTGTCTGCTCCAAAGGGCTCAGGAGATGCAGGCATCCTTGTTCCCCATTGGTTCGGCTCTGGTCCCTCCTGTTGAGTGCTACCTTGTCCTGCAAGAGAGAGGGCAGAATGTCAGTGATTGTGTTCCACTGTGTTTGGGTAACATACCTGTGATGGCTGAAGATTTGGGGTTATGTGGAAGCAGCAAGAGGTGCGTATGAAGCTGACAATATTGGTAGGTGTGTGAGAGTGAGGTGGAGTATTTGGATATTAAGCATGAGTGCCAGGGAGTGTTGCTGGGTGAGTGTGAGAAGTTGGTGGTGTGCTGGGTAGGAGATGTCACATCAAATTGCATTCACTGACCTTGACAACCCACGTGAGGTCATTAGACGTCTTGTGGCAATGCTGGCAGGTCCTCAAGTACAGACTCCAAGAGTTGACCTCCCTGGTCATCTGCTCCGCTCCCTTCTAAGGATAGTCCGTGAGGGTCTCCTAGCCCCTCCCTCCACTCCCCGTAAGATTATGATATCTCTCCTCCTGCTCACCTGCACCACTAACGCCTCCAATGCTATATCTGTTAGTCTGGCTCCCTCTTTCTTCCCTGTTATTCAGCTTGCAAGAATTTCCATTGCAGAAATCAATTTGTAGAGCTTCCTCTTAAGAAGCAGCCTGCCTTTAAGAATGAGCAGGCAGCCTCTACCACATGGTCTGCAGCAACACTGCTCGGGCCTCCTGCTGTAGCAGAGATCGCGAGCAGTGTTAAGGAGAGAGTAGCTGTGGAGACATATCACTTAGTATCAAAATCATTCAGGTGAGATGGGTGAGTGAATTTTGTATCTTACCAATCTTGATATGAACAGGCAAGTGCCAAATTGCAGACCCTGCACCCAAAAATTGGGGCACATATATTTCGGGCCCATGTACCGGGTTTTGGTGAGACCACAGCTGGAGTACTGTGTGCAGTTTTGGTCTCCACATTTAAAGAATGATATAATTCCATTGGAGGCAGTAGAGCAAAGATTCACTTGATTGTTCCCTGGGATGAGAGGGTTGTCCTATGATGAGAGGCTGGAGTTAAGAATGAGAGGTGATCTCTTTGAAACTTACAAAATTCTGGAAGGGCTTGATTGGGTATATTGTTTCCACTGGTCGGGAGATCTAAAACACGGGGCACAGTTTCAGGATAAGAGGCCAATCATTTAGGTCTGAGATGAGGAGAAATTACTTCCCTCAAAGGGTTGTGAATCTTTGGCATTCTCTACCCCAGAGTGTTGTGGATGCTCCATCATTGAACATATTTAAGGCTGGGATAGATAGACTTTTGGTCTCTCAGAGAATCAAGGGATATGGGGATTGGCAGGAAAGTGGAGTTGAAGCTCAAGATCAGCCATGACAGTATTGAATGGCAGGCTCGACAGACTGTGCGGTCTACCCCAGCTCCTATTTCTTATGTTCTTGTATATGAGATTTGGCAGGGGTCAGTGACTGCTGGAATTAGTTAGACAGGGGTATTAAGGGTCACAGAATGAAAGCACCTAAACAGAGTTAAGATATAGATCAGCCATGATCTAATTAAATAGTGGAACAGGCTCAGAGCCATGAAATTTGAAATGGTAGGAATTAGTGCAGAACGCTACATGGCCTCCTCAGAGCTGTATGGTGGAGCCGCTGTTGTCTAGAAGCATCTCCATCTCCCCCTAGTTCACACCTTACTTTTCATCAGCATCCAATTGAAAGACTCACCAGACACTCTTGTGTAAATTCAGCCAACTTTGGGAAATTTACCACATAGAGCTGGATTTTCCTGTGGGCTTCAGCACTCTAACGTCGGGACCAAATGTGGATCCCAAGTCCGCCCTGTCCAACAGCACCCAACAGCACTATCGTCCAGGAGTTGGCCTCCACGTTTTCCATCCTACAAAGTAAAATGGGCGTATTCTCGATGCTGCTGGCAGCAATTAGAATGCCAGGGGTTCTGGAGTCTCAGCAGCTCCGATAGGAAGCGGGTGCTGCTGAGGCAGGTTGGGGACTGTGAGGGCGCCTCACCATGGAAGTGTCCTCACTGGGCTTCACAGCAGTGAGTAAATAAATAGAATCTAGGCTGAAAGGTCCATATGGAGGGGAAATGCCTCATTGGATTGGACTCAGCTGCGATTGAGGCCTTTCATCCCTGTAAGCGCATCAATGGGACATGGAGCTTCAGGCTCCGATGGCGCCCCCAGGCTGCTGGAGGGAGGCTGCCTCTGTGTGTGCTGCAAGGTGGGGGAATGCTCCGCTGATGGCAAAATGCCAGAATGCTACAAAATTGAGGAGACGGTGGTGGAGTAGTTTTGTCACTGGACGGCTGGTAATCCAGAGACCCAGGGTAATGCTCCAGGGACCAAGGTTTGAATTCCATCATGGCATGCGGTGGAATTTGAATTCAATTAAAGTTCTGGAATTAAAAATCTAATGGTGACCATGAAACCATTGTCAACTGTTGTAAAAACCCATCTGGTTCACTAATGTCCTTTAGGGAAGGAAATCTGCCATCTTTACCTGGTCTGGCCTACATGTGACTCCAGACCCACAGCAATGTGGTTGATTCTCAAATGCCCTCTGAACAAGAGCAATTAGGGATGGGCAATAAATGCTGGCCTAGCCAGTGACATCCACGTCCCATGCACGAATATAAAAAAAGAAATTGCCCCTACTTAGGGTCTGAATCACCTTAATTGGCTGCCCACTTGCCCCTGGGAAACTTCCCCCAATGCATCAGGGAATCATCCCAATGCGACGCTCCACCCACCCCACCCCACCCACCCAGGCTCTCCGTCTGCCCCCTACCCTCTCTCCAATGGGACGGGAAAATCCAGCCCATAGCGATTTAAAGCTGGGATCCACCAGTGCTACAATTTTAATGAGGTGAGATTCTCCAATTTATTCTTGGGTTATATTATATCAAAAGTAGTCTGCATTTGTGGGAGAATAAATGAAAAGTCTAGATCAGAACAAATCTATTGTGATGAGAGTTGGATAAACCTCTGCAGGTCCTGGAGAATCCTCATGCCTTCCTCCTGACCTTAGTTAAAATCCCCAGTCTTTGTATTCTGTTCTGAGTGTGCAACAACCATCCACTGACAATTGTCAGCCAAAAGACAAAAGAAACACACTTGATTAAAGTAGCCGCCCAACAGCATAAATTTCTTATATAGGGACAGTTCCCCATTTTTTTATCTTGTAAGATCAGCACACCTTCCATTTGTTGATGCAAGTTGAACAAAGAAGGAATGCAATAAAAAACACTCACACGTTTCCATTATGCCGGTGACAACTTTTATTTAAGTGCAAATTGAAAATCAGGTATTTGAATCCAATAAACCAAACCTAAAAAAGACTCTGAAAAAAAAAGCCACATCTCTGCACCATCAACATGGAGCAGAAGCAAGACTTGCAGCCTGTTGCACCAGTCCACGGCCTGGTTCTCCTTTATATCAGGTGAAAAAAAAAATTTAAAAATGAGAAACACGGAGGAACGATGGGGAAGGTGCAGGTTTACAATGTTGTGATGCTGGATGACCCATTGCCATTTGTTGACCCTTTTCAGTTGGAGATCACATTCTTGTACATCAAAGATCTGACCTAGGATTTGAATTGGAAAATCAGTTATGTCCCTGATCAGTCCCTGATGTCAAGGATGTGACCAAGTCTTGGACTCCATACGAGAGGGACCAATTCTTCCTGCAGGACGCATGTTGATGCAGAAATTCCTTCTCCCAGATGTGGATGCAGTTAGAGGAGCTGTCGCTTTAATGACCTGATCTTAGTGAGGTCAAGAATTTATCAGGGTTGTGTATTATGTAAGTAATGAATGCTCCAATCTAGTAAATACCCCTGTGAAAGATTCCAGATTTCTATAAGCACCAGCAAAATGCTTCACCATCAAATTCACAAGTCACAATATTCTGTATCAATGATTTTTTTGGATTCTGAATACAGAATGACAGAATCACAGTGCAGAAGAAGCCCTTCAGCCCATCGAGTCTGCACCGACATGTGAGAAACACCAAACCGACCTACCTAATCCCATTTACCAGCACTTGGCCCATAGCCTTGAATGTTATGGTGTGCCAAGTGCTGATCCAGGTACTTTTTAAAGGATGTGAGGCAACCCGCCTCCACCACCCTCCCAGGCAGCGCATTCCGGACAGTCACCACCCTCTAGGTAAAAATGTTTTTCCTCATATCCCCCCTAAACCTCCTGCCCCTCATCTTGAACTTATGTCCCCTTGTGACTGACCCTTCACCTAAGGGGAACAGCTGTTCCCTATCCATCCTGTCCGTGCCCCTCATAATCTTCTACACCTCGATCAGGTCGCACCTCAGTCTCCTCTGCTCCAACGCAAACAACCCAAGTCTATCCAACCTCTCTTCACAACTTAAATGTTTCATCCCAGGCAACATCCTGGTGAATCCCCTCTGCACCCCCTCCAGTGCAATTACATCCTTCCTATAATGTGGCGACCAGAACTGCACACAATACTCCAGCTGTGGCCTCACCAAGGTTCTATACAATTCCAACATGATCTCCCTCCTTTTGTAATCTATGCCTCGATTGATAAAGGCAAGTGTCCCATATGCCTTTTTCACCACCCTACTAATATGCCCCTCCACCTTCAGAGATCTATGGACACACACGCCAAGGTCCTTTTGTTCCTCAGAACTTCCTACTGTCATGCCGTTCAGTGAATACTTCCTTGTCAAATTACTCCTTCCAAAGTGTATCACCTCACGCTTTTCAGGGTTAAATTCCACCTGCCACTTATCTGCCCATTTGAGCATCCCGTCTATATCTTCCTGTAGCCCAAGACACTCAACCTCACTGTTAACCACCCGGCCAATCTTTGTGTCACCCGCAAACTTACTAATCCTACACTGCACATAGTCATCTATGTCGTTTATATAAATGACAAATAATTGGGGACCCAGCACAGATCCCTGTGGTACGCCACTGGATACCGGCTTGCAGTCACTAAAGCATCCTACTGTCATCACCCTCTGTCTCCTACAACTAAGGCAATTTTGAATCCACCTTATTGAATTACCCTGTATCCCATGTGCATTTGCTTTCTTTATAAGTCTCCCAAGTGGGACCTTGTCAAAGGCTTTGCTGAAATCCATATAAACTACATCAACTGCAGTACCCTCATCTACACACCTGGTCACCTTCTCAAAAAATTCAATCAAATTTGTTAGGCATGACCTCCCTCTAACAAAGCCATGCTGACTATCCCTGATCAAACCTTGCCTCTCCAAGTGGAGATAGATACTCTCCTTCAGAATTTTCTCCATTAGTTTCCCTACCACTGATGTGAGACTCACTGGCCTGTAGTTTCCTGGCTTATCTCTACAACACTTCTTAAATAGTGGAACCATATTAGCTGTTCTCCAGTCCTCTGGCACCTCCCCGTGGCCAGAGAGGAATTCAAAATTTGGGTCAAAGCCCCTGTGATCCCTCAGCAGTCTGGGACACAAATCATCCGGACCAGGAGATTTGTCCACTTGTAAGCCTGCCAACACCTCCAATACCTTGTCACTCCTTATATCAATTTGCCCCAGAACCTCGCAGTCTCTCTCTCCGAGTTCGATACATTCACCCTCATTCTCTTGGGTGAAGACAGATGTGAAGTATTCTTTCAACACTCTACTGATGTCCTCTGGCTCCACCCATAGGTTGCCCCCTTGATCCCTAATGGGCCCTACTCTTTCCCTAGTTATCCTCTTCCCATTGATATACTTATAGAATATTTTGGGATTTTCCCTACTTTTACCAGCCAGAGCTTTCTCATATCCCCTCTTTGCTCTCCTAATTGCTTTCCTAAGCTCCACCCTGCACTTTCTGTACTCCACTAATGCTTCCACTAATGCCTCCACTGATTTGCTCGCCTTGTACCTGCTAAAAGCCTCTCTTTTCCTTCTCATCGTAACCTGAATATCTCTGGTCATCCATGGTTCTCTGGGCTTGTTACTTCTTCCTATCACCCTAGAGGGAACATGTTGAGCCTGGATCCTCCCCATTCCCTTTTTAAACCCCCCCCCACTGCTCCTCTGTAGATTTCCCCACAAGTAACTGTTCCCAGTCTACCTTGGCCAGACCCTGCCTTATTTTACTGAAATCCACTCTCCCCCAATCCAAAACATTTTTTTGCAACTTGTCGATTTCTTTGTCCAATACGTTAGTTCTATTCAGCTATCTGTTCTTTCCTTTGGTTGTCTTCAGCTTCAAAGGTCTTCACGGTGTAATCAGGGAAAAATGCTGAAGCTAAAGGCATTATATGCAAATATGCAAAACATCTACAGCAAAATTGAAATAGTACAGATAGATACTAGTGGGTTTTATCTAATATGTATTACGGTGATGTGTCTTCAGGGTTACCAAGTTGGGAACTAAATATTCTGGGTTACTTGACTTTTGGAAGAGATAGGCAAAATGGAAGAGGTGTAGGGGCTGAGTAACCCTGATAATAAAGGATAGTATAAAGGTGGTAGAGAGCAAGGGTCCTAACTCAGAAAATCAAGATGAAGAATCAGTTTGGGTGTAGCCAAGAACCAGCCAGGGGAAGAAAACATTGGTGTGAGTAATTTATCGGTCGACAAAACAGCAGTACTGGCGTAAAATAGGGTATCAAACAGGAAATTAGAGGTGCTTGTGAAAAGGGGTAATGCAGTTATGCAATCTGTTAGAATCATATCTCTCAAGGCTGAATTTTTCTTTTACAAAATGGAAGGACTTGGCATTATCTGTACATTTGGATGCTGACCTGGGATGTTTTTTAAAAGGTCATAAGTTCACCTTGGAACTGTCAAAAAGCAGGTTCTTCCAAGAAATCACCTGACCTTTATGGTATTTGAGGGAGATCTGGTTGTTTGCTTTGAACAGCAATCACTTCAATTGATGGAGAAAAAACTGAAGTAAAGCAAAAGTTGGTAACTTGCTGGAAATCACATGGGATAGAGAAAAAAAACTGAACTTGTGAACCTGCTGGTTTTGAAGGCAGTCTTGTTAGGGAACAAGCTGAAGAAAGAAGGCTACCCTAACTGGCCCTCTCTCGCTCTCTACCTTGCCTAAAATTTTGTGTGGCTAACAACCTGTAGCCAGAGAACCCTCATCAGAGTGTAACTGGTCTGGATTTGGACCTGCAAAACTGAGACCAGTTGGTGAGAACTTCCAGAAGTCCAGTGGGGCTAGCGGCCCATCTTCACACAACTCCATTTCAACAGCTTCGAGACCCTATGACCTTTATTGTTTATTTTATAACGCCCATCCTCTAAAGTCCATTTCTGCAGAGAGACTTATCTGTTTGTCCTTTGTTTTTCTGTGTGCGCGCTGGGGAAATTCTTTAGGGAGAGATAGATAGTTATACTTCCTGATTGCAATTGTGTGTTAACCAGTACTTGCAACTTGTTGGAAGAAGTTTCATTTTATAATAAACAACCGTTCTGAGTTTATTGAAAGAAGCTTGGTTGAGGACTCTCTTATTCTGGGCACATGTAGGGGAAATAGACGATTGCCTATTTTGGTGACAAAATTAAACATTTAAATTAATGGTACGGCCTGCAGAGTAGTGGGGCTGGATAATACACGCACTCCTCCCATCCCAGTCGTAACAAATCATAGGGGAATATAATTTTCATAGAGGCTGGACAAACCAAATTTGTAATAAGAGTGTGGAGGATGAGCTCATGGAATGCATACAAGATAGATTTCTAGACTTTTATGTTGGAATATTAATTAAGGGATAGGTTACCTGAAATCTAACATAGTGCAATAAAAAGGGTTAGTTAATAACTCTCTCGCAGAGGATCTTTATTAGAGGAGTCTTTTGGGTGATAACATGAGCAAATTTTATCTTGAATTTGAGTGATTTAGTTGAGTCCAAGTCTTAAAACTGAATAAAGCAAACCAAGTATTGTTGCCGTTTATTTTATATAGTCTCTCCATGTTCATCCTACCAAAATGAATCACTTCACATTTCTCCACATTGAACTTCATCTGACAGGTGGCAGATTATTACAAAGGGATTAGAGTATAGGAGTGCAGCAGCTTTACAATGCAATTGTGATTAGGCCTTGATGAGATGGAACCTGGAGGTACCGTGCACAGTTTTAGTATCTTTACCAAAGGAAGAAGGGAGTGCAGCCAAGGTTGCATCACTAGACTGATTCCAGGGATGACGGGATTGTCCTGTGATGTGTGTTCAAGTATACTGGGACTATATTTCCTGGGATCTAAAAAAATGAGAGCTGATCTCATTGAAACATATTAGCCCAGAACTTCCGATCTGGATCAGAATCCCCATTTCCAACATAAACCTGGCAAAAAATTACCTATTTATCTTCCTACGATTTTCCAGGCCCGTCTTCTGATGGAGGATCCTTCCAACTTCAGGCGGTGCAGGGATCCTCACAGGGAGCAGTGGAGAGGATTTTTACGGCACTAGCTTCTGTATTCCGGTAAGCAGAGAGTTTAAACGTCCCAAAGCCACTTTGAGAAGCTATGGTGAGAAGGGTCGGGGTGGCAGGTGGGTGAGGGGGTAGGGTGGCAGGGTAGCAGGTGGGTGAGTAGGTAGAATGGCAGGTAAGTTGCTGAGGGGGCATGGTGGCAGGTGATTGGGTGAGAAGGTAGGGTGGCAGATAAGAGGGTGATGGTGTAGGGTGGCAGGTAAGTGGGTAAGGGTGTAGGGTGGAGTGGGCTGGGTGAGGGGTTAGGGTGGCAGGTGGGTGGGTGAGGTGGTAGGGTGGCAGGTAAATGGGTTAGGGAGTAGGGTGGCAGGAAAGTGGGTGTGGGGATTTTTTTTTATTCATTCATTCATAGGGTGTGGGCTTTGCTGGCTAGGCCAGCGTTTATTGCCCATCCCTAGTTGCCCTTGAGAAGGTGGTGGTGAGCTGCCTTCTTGAACTGCTGCAGTCCATGTGGTGTAGGTACACCCACAGTGCTGTTAGGAAGGGAGTTCCACGATTTTGGCCCAGCGACAGTGAAGGAATGCTGATATATTTCCAAGTCAGGCTGGTGCGTGACTTGGAGGGGAACTTCCAAGTGGTGGTGTTCCCATCCATCTGCTGCCCTTGTCCTTCTAGATGGTAGAGGTCATGGGTTTGGAAGGTGCTGTTGAACGAGTCTTGGTGAATTCCTGCAGTGCATCTTGTAGATGGTACACATTGCTGCTACTGTGCATCGGTGGCAGAGGGAGTGAATGTTTGTTGATGTGGTGCCAATCAAGCGGGTTGCTTTGTCATGGACGGTATCCAGCTTCTTGCGTGTTGTTGGAGCTGCACTCATCCAGGCAAATGGAGAGTATTCCATCACACTCTTGACTTGTGCCTTGTAGATGGTGGACAAGCTTTGGGGAGTTACTTGTCACAGAATTCCTAGCCTCTGACCTGCTTTAGTAGCCACAATATTTATATGGCTAGTCCAGTTCAGTTCCTGGTCAATGGTAACTCCCAGGATGTTGATAGTGGGGGATTCAGCAATGGTAATGCCTTTGAATGTCAAGGGGTGATTGTTGGATTCTCTCTTGTTGGAGATGGTCATTGCCTGGCACTTGTCAGGATAGCCTGGAGGGAAAGTGGGTGAGGGGGCAGGGTGGCAGGTGGTTTGGTGAGGGGGCAGGGAGGCAGGTAAGTGGATGAGGGGGCAGAGTGGCAGGTGGGTGAGATGGTAGGATGTCGGGTGGGTGGGTGAGAGGGAGGATAGGGTGACAGGTAATGGGTGAGGGGTAGGTTGGCAGGTAAGAGGGTGAGGGTTAGGGTGGCAGACAAGTGGGAGAGGGGCTAGAGTGGCAGGTAAGCCTGTGTGGGGGTAGGGTGGCAGGTAACTTGGTTGGGGGTAGGGCGGCAGGTGGGTGAGTGAGGGGGTAGGAGAGTAGTTGGGTGAGTGAAGTGGTAGGGGGCAGGTTATTGGGTGAGGGTATAGGAGGGAAGGTGGGTGAGTGAAGGGGTAGGGGGCAAGTAAGTGGGTGGGGGGAGTAGGGGCAGTTTAGTGGGTGAGGGGGTAAGGGGGCACGTGGGTGAGTGAAGGGGTAGGGTGGCAGCTAAGTGGGTGAGGAGGTAGGGTGGGAGTCAGTGAGTCGGGACCATCTGAAGTCTCTGACTTTAACTCAGAGTTGGAGGCTTTTTGGTCTAAAGTTGAGAAGTCCAAACTTCCTGGGCAATTCCCGTGTAGTCGGTGCATCTGGACTTCTGAGGGTTCCGCTAGTGCATCATGAAGGGTACCTCTGGGTTATGACCATCCGGAGATCGGACGTTCTGGAGTATAAAATTCTTAAGGGGCTTGATTGGGTAGGTGCTGGGAGGCTGTTTCTCCCGGTCGGGTAGAAATAGGAGTCACAGTCTCAGAATAAAGGGTTGGCTATTTAGGACCAAGATGAGGAGAAATTTCTTCACCCAAAGATTTGTGAACATTTGAAATTCTCTATTGCAGAGGGCTTTGGATACTTAGTCATTGAGTATCTTGAAGACAGAGATCCATAGATTTTTGGACAGTAAAGGAATAAGTGATATGGAGATATTGCGCCAAAGTGGAGTTGAGGGAGAAGATCATCCATGAAGGGCAGAATGGCCTACCCTTGCTCCTATTTCTTAAGTTCTTATATAATTTTTTTGGTTGAAAACTTCCAAAGAATTTAGCAAATTCATAATGCGTGCAGAAATGGTCTTGCTCATAATTCTGAGGCATTCTGTAAAGTTGCAATGCAAAGTATAATAATTGAGAATCATTTTCCTGAAGAGTCTTGGCAGATGTCAAACGAGATTCTTATTATTTTGAATTGCAAAGGATCAGCAGGTGGTGTAAAAGGAAAGCACCTTGACAAGGTTTTTTTTTCTTTTATACAAGTCTAATTTGAAAAAGAGCTGCTTTTCTTCCTCCTCCAGGAGGGTATTAAGCACATCATAAATGTCAGTAAAATAACATGTAATTTCAAGCTTTTTCTTCAAAAATCACAACTTTTGAGTCTACAAGAGATGTACCTCCAATGCAAATCAGCATTTGTATTTTCTAGGTGGTGTCAAGCACACATTGATGTAATCCACAATTACAGCTTTGATATTTGGGAATAGCAAAGCACTAGCCTGCATAAGGGATGCTTGAGGAGCCAGGTTATAATTCAGCAAGTTCCTAAGCCTCCTTTCCTTCAGCTCGTTGGTTTTCTCCAGTTTAACTGGAAGAACCACCAATATGCTATCAACCATTATTTATGAAGCATCTTCTGAAATCTCATACACCGTCCTCCAGTTTCTACATAATTTGTAGAAACAATTGTTGCTTAATAAAAACCAAATTGCGTCACATACACAAACAATTATACATAATACATTTAAACGATGCAATCGCTCTTCTGCTAAAAGCATAAGTGTTTAAAAACATAATTCAAGAAATGCATCAACATGATGTTCCTGAAGTGTGCAATGCACTGTGACTGACAAACAACTACCAAGCAAAGACTGAATAGAGGACTTTAGTTTGAATCTAAATGAGTTTTCTCTTGCTGTAGCAGTCCTGTAGACTGGTTAAGCTTTTGAAAGATGTCCGTTATATTGGATGATACTTGGACAGGATTTTAAAGGTGATATGGATAAGTATTTTTGCAATGCTATTGAAATTAACCAATTTCAGAGACATTCCATGACAGATGCTTCAACTTGAAGTTATAAATGTTTGCATTTCTAAAGTGTTTTCTCACATTGAAGCATCGCGCTATGCTTCGTGCGATAAATTACTTTGAACTTTGGCAAATGTTGCAGAATGGTTTCGATAGGGTGGATACAGGGAGAATCTTTCCTCTTGTGGGGAAGAGCATGACTAGAGGCCGTCAATATAAGATAGTCACCAAGAAATCCAATAGTGAATTCAGAAGAAACATCTTTACCCAGAGAGTGGTGAGAATGCGGAACGCGCTACCACAGGGTGTGGTTGAAGTGGATAGTATAGATGCATTTAAAGGGAAGGTAGACAAGTATTTAGGGAGAAGGGAGCAGATAGTTATGGTGGTAGATTTAAATGAGAAAAAATGGGAGGAGTCTTGAGTGGAGCATAAACACCGGCATGGGTTGGTTCGGTTGAATGGCCTGTTATCCCATGTAATCATATTTAATGGTAGCATTTATCATAGGAATCCCCTACAAACAGCAGAAATAAATGCACAGCTAATTACAATTTTTGGTGGCATTAAGGGACAAATGTTGGCCAGAACACTAACGGAATTATTTGTTGAGGATTATTGGATGCTTCACCCTCCATCACAACCACCAGAAAAGGGAAATTGGATCTCAGCTTAATGTCTCATCCACTGGATGCTGTCTACAGCTTTGCAGCACTTCAGTACTGAGCTCAGTCCCTGACAAGGAGTTCAAATCCACAACCGTATGAACTTAAGTTAAAAATGATCCTAGCTGAGCCAAATTGAAGTCAACAGAGTTGAAGACATCTGAAAATACTCAAGTATCTCACTACAGTGCAGCTTGATTGAATAATAAGGATATTTTTAATGGAAAAGGATCATCTGCGATACAATAGTTCTCATCATCAAATATGATGCATCATTATTTAAAACTGTAAGCAGATCATTCATTCCTGGTGTTAGTCTACTTAAATGATGGAACCAGCCTGTGGCAAGTCTAAATAGGAAAAGCTATTGAGGAATTGAATATTGAATATCACTGAAAAGGAAGAGATTTTGCTGAAGCTTTTTGCCTTGTAGACGTTTTGTTTTGGGTTTTGGAAGCGCGGGCTGATTGAGTACAGTCTGTACTCCACTTATTACAAACAGCCAGAGGAATACGTTGTGATCCTAAACAAAACATCTACTTTTAGATGTGATTCTGTGATTGGGCAGCATTTGCTGAACAATCCTAAGTGCGCTAACAGCTACACTAACAACCAGTTTTGATAATCAGTCGAGCTCATCACGTGGCTCATTTACACTTGCTAGAAATGACATACATTCATACGTGGGGACCTGTTCTCTGCAAACAAAAAGAACCTGTTCAAGCTTTGCGCCTTTTTTGAATTATCTGGGAGTTTGGGGAGCCTATAATTCCCCACTGCTTTCTTCATGGCAACACCTCCGCCAATCAGGGACAATTTGCCAACTGATCAGCACCCTTTTCTCCTTTGGATAAATTGTGATAGTCTGAAATTTGGTATTCTTGTGTTTGTCCTGATGAGTGCAAGACAAAAAGCTTCAGAAATATGCGTCTCTTCCAGCAATATTCAAGTTCTGTACTAGCAAGTGAATGTCTCAATAAAGGAATGTTTTGTCTTCAAACACCACTCTTCCCCTCGCAAAAATAAGTTCCACGGCGCAAATTACTGTGATTGTGGATTCAAAGGTGCCAAGAGTTGCACAGGTAGGTGAAGCAGAAGAATACATAACAACAACTTGCATTTATATAGCAATTTTAACAAAGTAAAATATTCTAAGGCACTTCAATAAAGTGCAGTTAGATAAAATTTGATAGAGTTACGCTACAGCTACACAAAGCCCTGGTTAGACCACATCTGGAGTACTGTGTACAGTTCTGGGGACAACATGCTAGAAAGAATGTGTTGCTTGTGGAAGAAAAGCAGATTGCAAGTGTATTACCAGAGCCCCAGAGGTTGAATGATGAGGAGAGATTACATAGCCTAAGCTTGCATTCCCTAGAATACAGGTTAAAGATTTTGAAAAGAATTTATAGAGTACAGATAATATTTCTCCGCTGATGTTGAGTTTTGGATGGAGGACATAAATAATAGCTAGGCCATTAAAGAGAGAGGTTAGAAAATATTTCTTCATGTATAAGGTGATAAAAGTGTGGAACCCCCTCTATCTCAAAAAGCAGTGTGCGCTAGTTCAATAAATAATTTTAAATCTGAGATTGATAAATTTTTGCCAGTCAAGGCTGTAAAAGGAGATGGAGCCAAGGCAGGTGGATGGATTAAGATTGACCAGGTTGGCCATGAGCTCATCGAATTGCAGAACAGGCTTGAGGGGCTGAATGGCCTATGCCTGTTCCTTTGAGTTTAGGCAGCTGAAGGCACAACCACCAATGGTGGAATGATGAAAATCGGGGATGCAAAACAGGCCAGGATTGGAGGAGCTCTTTGGCCTTGGATGGTTGCAGAAGTGACAAAGAAGTGAAGATGTTGATTTGTTTCACCAGACTTTCTCTTATGAAGTAATTTTATTCTTTTGTTCTTCCATATTTTAGTAGTGCTCCTGAATTTGTCTTAGGCCTGTGACTTTCACTGCCATGTTTTGAGGAAGCTGTAGACAGATACAGGGCCCGGGAGAGGTGGGTGCAGCCAGTGTCAAGCACCGGGACCCAGGGGGAGCTCAGGTTCAGCTTTTTAAATGGAGTTTCTCGTTGTCCCTCAGACGAGCTACAGAAAAAAAAAGCTTTAAAAAAAATTGGAACCATCAGCTGGACAGTTCTGATTTTACTTTTTAAAGCCGGTCTGTCAGTGTCAGGTCAATTACACTGAGTTACTGTGCTGCTGCTTCCGACCTTCGGGCAGCTTTGTGATTCCAAATTTTTTTGAAAAGCCCGCCAGAAAACCACGGAGCTACCCGAAGATTGGAAGCAACAGTTCCTATTTGCAGGTATTGTCACGAGCGATCTTGGCCGAATATCTGCTTAAAAAACGGTAAGTCGAATTCCTGTAATTATTTTAAAGCAAATTTGATGTTGGGTGACGGGGGTGGTGGGGTGAGGGGAGGCGGGAGGTTGATGGGGTAGAAGGGTGAAAAGGGTAGGAGGGTGATGGGGGATGAGGGGAGGAGTTTGGGGGGTCAATTATAAGGTTTAGTACCTCAAAATTCTCTTTGAATTTAAACTAGCATATAAGTAGCTGTCTAAATTTTCATTATGCCCTAAAATAGGTAGGCACAATTCTGATGACATTGTGTGTTGATGTACCAGAGACCTCATCAAAATAAATGTAAGAAACTAAAAACCAGAAGTGATACAAAACAGGGTGTTGACTCACTATCACCCATTTTATTACTCCTGCAAAGTCTGAGAATGAAATCTCTATTTGCCACTAGGCTTTACAAATCTGTACTCCTTCCTAGGTTCATCCCAGATAGTTTGTAAACTCAGTGTACAACACAACCTTGTATGGCAACTTCTTGGGGAAGGCAAACAATCCAGTTCTTGAGTTAAGGCTGTTATGAATTTTTGTACCATGTATCATTCTTAGAAAAAAAATCAGATCGACAATTCAATCTATATTTTTCCTGAGCTGCTGGTAGATGTGTGATTGACAAATCCCGGGCATAGTGTGATTAGCATACAAGGGATAGATGCCTATTATGGTATATTGTGGGTTGGTACCAGAGGAGTCAGAATGGTACGGTTGTATTAGCTACAGAGTTGAATTGATTTTGTAAATGTAGTGATTTCTTTGTAGCCACTTACCCTACATCAGTTGATTGCTCTGATTAATTATCCTTAGCACAGGCCTCTAATTTCACCATTGCTACAGTCACTCTGCCTACTGCATGCAGGTGCAATGAAAGAAAGACAATACAGAAATTTATAAGCGCTTTTCATGATGACCCAAATCACTTTACAGCCATTCAGTACTTCTGAGTCACTGATCTAATGTAGGCAATGCTATCAAATGGTGGAGCAGGCTCAAAGGAGCCGAATGGCCTACTCCTGCTCCTAATACGCATGTTTGTGTGTCATTCCGGATGGATGAGTTGGGCTGGATGACTTTTGTCATTCATAATTATCTTGCGAACAGAGGTGGTTTCATGGCTGAAGATCTGTTTATTTTGTTGCTAATGAAAGTTTACTGTGAGCGGGCTTTGTGGGGTGTGATTGCCAGGGCAGTGAGTGCATAATTGATTCATAGTGAATCATTAACCTGTTTTACCCTGCACATGATTCTCTAGAGTCCTTTCTATTGACTTCAATATTGTCCTTTTGTCTACTTACTCTATCTTGGTGCTTTTGTGAGGTATTGAAATATCGTGATAAAGTTGCATAGTAGATATTGAAAATATATTGTAGTGAGCAGAAGTCAGCAGAGTCTTCAGAATTACTGATCAAAAAAAAGATACAATTGTAAACCATTCAGTCTTTGTCCTCTGGCCTCTTAAAAATTATGTCAGACAGTGACACCTGAGGGCTTCAACGCTTCTCACTAACAGTGAAGACCTACGTTGTTCAATCATTCACTTTGTTGCTCAGGAGTCATTTGATCTTTCTACCCTGTGAGATTACTGATAAAATAAAATCCAATTACACCCCTTGAATGAAATAAGAATGCTGAATATCATCATGCACCCAAGCAGGAAAAAGTCTTCTACTTCTACAGAATGGAAAATATCTTGTGCAGTTTATCTGGGTTGCAAGTATTGAATCTTTCCCCCAAATATGGCGCAATATGCAGATAATTGTGTTATAAATAACTAATGGGATATTTTCCTGTCAAATTAACAATTGTACTCAATGCTGTTAAAGCAAAATTTGTACATTCTGGCTTGTTTAATAGTCACGTTGGGATCACCATTAGGGTGTGCACAAGCTAACACTGCATTATATCATTGCTGCTCTTAGTATTAATGACCTATGCTGCTTATATCAGATAATATTTGTAACCAAGTGCCAACAACGAGCATTATCATTTTACCAGGACCTTTCTGTGATTGTTTGGGGAACTGATTAGTGAATCTTGAAAAGGGAAAAAATATGCATGATTGAGGGGAGGGTCAAAGGAGGAGCAGGGGTGATGGAACTAACGGGCCCAGAAACAGGAGAAGCACCAGGGCCCATGATTTCTCTCCCAGGCCATGGACTGATATGGTAATGCAAAGAGGAGAATTCCAGGAGTGAAATAACACTATAGCTGAAGGTTCTGCCACAGATGAAGGGAGGGGGAGAAAATAGGAATGTAGAGTTGGCCAAAAGGGGAAGAGTCAAAGGTGTAAAGTTCAGTAATCTTTAGGAGGTGCAGTGAGACAGTGGAGAAATGTATAGACTAGTATCTAGACTTGACAATGCCTTCCCTGCCTCCCATCCTAAAACTACATCAGCTTATCAAAAACTCTGCTGCTCAGATCCAGGTTCAGAAAAATATATTGCATCTGGCTATTCAATTTAAAGTGTCTCTGTATAAGAGAAATACGAGATTTGTCATTTTGAATTATAGTTATTTATAATGTAAACATTTCCATTTATTTAGCCAACGAGCTAAAATAGAACTGAACAGTCACCTTCTTTGATTGTGAAACATTTGTTGTATTAAAGAGCTTCCAGTTTTTGATGTTTTTAATATGGAAGCTGTGAGATATTTTCATTTCAATAACTTTAAACAAGCAGTATCTTCACCGAAGCTGGGCAGTGACAGTTATAAGATGCTTAAGAAATTTTGTTTAATATGTTTACCGGTTAAGCAAAACCTTACCACACAAATTACATGCAAATTATTTCAAAAGATCAACTTATTGATTTAACTGCCCTTCTGATGTATTACCACAGAGCTTAAGTAGAGAATTTCAACATTATCTTTTACTGACTTCTCCACAGCACAACTGGTACATTTCAACAGCTGTGGATGGTTAAAGGTTGGGATCCTTTGTTGTCATACCTACTGTATAAATATTGATTTCATGAAGGTCTGTACTTTGTATCTATATTGACTGTTGTTTTACATGTTTGAAAGAGATCAGTGCCAAGACTGGCATTTTCTGGCCTCAGGTCAACTTGTCCTATTCATTTGAAGGGCATTGCTAGCTGCTTTGGAGTGGGGAATGAAAGACAAGAGAGGCCAAAGGCCTCATTTCTGGTATGTTTCTGGGGCATAGAATGAGGTCCATATTCTTAATGAATAGACTAACAAAATAGTAACAAAGGTGTAGATGGGGCACAGCTACGATGCCCTCCACAGTTGAATGGCCGGCTGGCACTCATGATGAATAACCAATGCCAATAGCATACTGGGAGGCTGCCAGTCCTGTGAAATTGCATCGATTTTCACGCAAAGGGAGAAGGACATGAAGCGGTGAGCCGCCTTCATGAATACAGCTGAATGCTTTGCTAGGCCTTGTCAGAGGGCAGTTGAGTCAACCACATTGTTGGAGTCATGTATGGGCCAGAATGGGTAAGGATAGTGTATTTCCTTTCCTACAGGACATAAGTGAACAAGATAGGTTATCACAACAATCTGGTAATTTTATGGTCAATACTAGCTTTTAATTTCAGATTTTATTTAGTTAATTGATTAGTTAAGAGCTCCTCACGGTAGTATCCTAGGCCCAACCATCTTCAGCTGCTTCATCAATGACCTTCCTTCCATATTAAGGTCAGAGGTGGGGATGTTTGCTGATGATTGCACAATGTTCAGCATCATTTGCGACTCCTCAGATACTGAAACAGTCCATGTCCACATGCAGCAAGACCTGGACAATATCCAGGCTTGGGCTGACAAGTGGCAAGTAACATTCGTGCCACACAAGTGCCAGGCAATGACCATCTCCAAAAAGAGAATCTAACCATTGACCATTGACATTCAACAGCATTTCCATTGCTGAGCCCCCACTATCAACATCCTGGGGGGTTACCATTGACCAGAAACTGAACCGGACTAACCATATAAATGCTGTGGCTACAAGAGCAGGTCAGAGGCTAGGAATTCTGTGGCGAGTAACTCGCCTCCTGACTCCCAAAAGCCTGTCCACCGTCTACAAGGCACAAGTCAGGAGTGTGACGGAATACTCTCCACTTACCTGGATGAGTGCAGCTTCCACAACACTCAAGAAGCTCGACACCATCCAGGACAAAGCAGCCTGTTTTATTGGCACCACATCCACAAACATTCACTCCCTCCACCACCGATGCACAGTAGCAGTAGCTTGTACCATCTCCAAGATGGACTGCAGGAACTCACCAAGGCTCCTTAGACAGCACCTTCCAAACCCTTAGATAAAAACAAAAAACTACTGCGGATGCTGGAAATCCAAAACAAAAACAAAATTACCTGGAAAAACTCAGCAGGTCTGGCAGCATCGGCGGAGAAGAAAAGAGTTGACGTTTCGAGTCCTCATGACCCTTCTACAGAACTGAGTAAAATTAGGAGGGGTGAAATATAAGCTGGTTTAAGGTGGGGGGCGGGGGTGGTGGTTGTAGCGACAAGCAAGCAGTGATAGGAGCAGATAATCAAAAGATGTCACAGACAAAGGAACAAAGAGGTGTTAAAGGTGGTGATATTATCTAAGAGAATGTGCTAATTAAGAATGGATGGCAGGACACTCAAGGTACAGCTCTAGTTGGGGTGGGGTGGAAAGACTGACAGGGCATTACAGGTATAGATTTAAAAATAATGGAAATAGGTGGGAAAAGAAAAATCTATATAAATTATTGGAAAAAACAAAAGGGAGGGGGAAGAAACGGAAAGTGGGTGGGGATGGAGGAGGGAGTTCAAGATCTAAAGTTGTTGAATTCAATATTCAGTCCAGAAGGCTGTAAAGTGCCTAGTCGGAAGATGAGGTGCTGGTCCTCCAGTTTGCGTTGGGCTTCACTGTAACAATGCAGCAAGCCAAAGACAGACATGTGGGCAAGAGAGCAGGGTGGATTGTTAAAATGGCAAGTGACAAGGAGGTTTGGGTCTTTCTTGCGGACAGACCGCAGGTGTTCTGCAAAGCGGTCGCCCAGTTTACGTTTGGTCTCTCCAATGTAGAGGAGACCGCATTGGGAGCAACGAATGCAGTAGACTAATGCTGCTTCACTTGAAAGGAGTGTTTGGGCCCTTGGATGGTGAGGAGAGAGGAAGTGAGGGGGCAGGTGTTGCATCTTCTGCGTGGGCATGGGGAGATGCCATAGGTGGGGGTTGAGGAGTAGGGGGTGATGGAGGAGTGGACCAGGGTGTCCCGGAGGGAACGATCCCTACGGAATGCCGCCGGGGGGGTGAAGGGAAGAAGTGTTTGGTGGTGGCATCATGCTGGAGTTGGCGGAAATGGCGGAGGATGATCCTTTGAATGCGGAGGCTGGTGGGGTGATAAGTGAGGACAAGGGGGACCCCATCATGTTTCTGGAAGGGAGGAGATGACGTGAGGGCGGATGCACGGGAGATGGGCCGGACACGGTTGAGGGCCCTGTCAACGACCGTGGGTGGAAAACCTCGGTTAAGGAAGAAGGAGGACATGTCAGAGGAACTGTTTTTGAAGGTAGCATCATCAGAACAGATGCGATGGAGGCGAAGGAACTGAGAGAATGGGATGGAGTCTTTACAGGAAGCGGGGTGTGAGGAGCTGTAGTCGAAGTAGCTGTGGGAGCCGGTAGGCTTGTAATGGATATTGGTGGACAGTCTATCACCAGAAATTGAGACAGAGAGGTCAAGGAAGTGTCAGAGATGGACCATGTGAAAATGATGGAGGGGTGGAGATTGGAAACAAAATTAATAAATTTTTCCAGGTCCCGACGAGAGCATGAAGCAGCGCCGAAGTAATCATCGATGTACTGGAGAAAGATTTGTGGGAGGGGGCCGGAGTAGGACTGGAACAAGGAATGTTCCACATACCACACAAAGAGACAGGCATAGCTGGGGCCCATGCGGGTACCCATAGCCACACCTTTTATTTGGAGGAAGTGAGAGGAGTTAAAAGAGAAATTGTTCAGTGTGAGAACAAATTCAGCCAGACGGAGGAGAGTAGTGGTGGATGGGGATTGTTCGGGCCTCTGTTCAAGGAAGAAGCTAAGGGCCCTCAGACCATCCTGGTGGGGGATGGAGGTGTAGAGGGATTGGACGTCCATGGTGAAGAGGAAGCGGTTGGGGCCAGGGAACTGGAAATTGTTGATGTGACGTAAGGTGTCAGAGGAATCACGGATGTAGGTGGGAAGGGACTGGACAAGGGGAGAGAGAAGGGAGTCAAGATAACGAGAAATGAGTTCCGTGGGGCAGGAACAGGCTGACTCTCTTCCACCCTGCTCTCTTGCCCACGTGTCTGTCCTTGGCTTGCTGCATTGTTCCAGTGAAGCCCAACGCAAACTGGAGGAACAGCAGCTCATCTTCCGACTAGGCACTTTACAGCCTTCCAGACTGAATATTGAATTCAACAACTTTAGATCTTGAACTCCCTCCTCCATCCCCACCCACTTTCCGTTTCTTCCCCCTCCCTTTTGTTTATTCCAATAATTTAAATAGACTTTTCTTTTCCCACCTATTTCCATTATTTTTAAATCTATAACTGTAATGCCCTGTCAGTCTTTCCACCCCACCCCCACCAGAGCTGTACCTTGAGTGTCCTGCCATCCATTCTTAATTAGCACATTCTCTTAGATAATATCACCACCTTTAACACCTCTTTGTTCCTTTGTCTGTGACATCTTTTGATTATCTGCTCCTATCACTGCTTGCTTGTTCGTACAATCACCCCCCCAACTTCTCTCCCCCCACCCCCCCCCAACTTCTCTCCCCCCCACCCCACCTTAAACCAGCTTATATTTCACCCCTCTCCTAATTTTACTCAGTTCTGTAGAAGGGTCATGAGGACTCGAAACGTCCACTCTTTTCTTCTCCTTCCAAACCCTTGACCACTACCACCCAGAAGGGCAAGGGCAGCAGATGCATGGGAACACCACCACCTGCAAGTTTCCCCCCAAGCCACTCACCACCCTGACTTGGAAATATATCGCCGTTCCTTCACTGTCATTGGGTCAAAATCCTGGAACTCCCTTCCTAACAGCACTGTGGGTGTACCTACACCACATGGACTGCAGTGGCTAAGGAGGTAGCTCACCACCACCTTCTCAAGGACAATTAGGGATGGGCAATAAATGCTGACCCAGCCAGCAACACCCACATCCCATGAATGAATAAAAAAAAGAATTTATATCCCCCATGGATGGACTTGACCTCGTCTTCGTATCATTAGTCTGGGTCTCTGGATCATTAGTCTCATAATGATACCACTATGCTATCATATCCCCCTTACTTGAAGAAAAAAACAAATACTCCATCCATGAATTTCTGTGGTTGTTTTTATTATAAAAGTAACTTACAGATGACAGTAGATTGCTTTTTTTAAACTGTGCAATTAAACTCGACAGTCAGTGATTACTTAGTGAAAAACACCATGAAAACAATTTTAACTAAACCATACAATACCCAGCTTAAATTCTGTGTGCAGCCACAAAATTAAAATTAGCAAATTTTCCAAGATTGCAATTTAATGTTAAGAGGCAAAAAACACTTATTGAATGTAATTTTAGAGATTACATGCAGTGATCTGCAAATTAGTCTGCTCCATTTAAAACCATTTAGAAAATTAGCAGCCGCTTCTAATGAATTTGGAAAAAAGATATTCAGCAGTATGCCTGAATTTAATACAATATATAGCATGGATTCAGTTTTTTCCCTTTTACAACTTCACGCATCTCCTGTACCCCTTCTTCAAAGTTTGCACTCAAAAGAGGAACAAAAGCAACCCCTTTTCTAGATCAGTTTAAACACGTCAGCGTAAATAGATTAGAGATCTTTTTTTCACCCCCACAGTGCGCAGAAGCTAAAGCTGAGGAACACAGCATAGATTTAAATGCGATGTCTCTCCATGAGATCGTCGTCACTTAAATCTGAATCGTCGTCATCTACCTCCCCCTCAATGACTGATCGTTTCCCTTTGCAGCAGGAGATAATTAGCCCAATTAGGAAGACCTGTGGACATAAAATAGTCCCATTAATGCAAAGCACGAATTGGAAAATTTGAAAAATTGACTTTTTAAACAAGAACTGTTTAGAGTTACAATATTGACTGAGACAGAGACAGAGCACTGTAGAAACTTGGACCACAGAAAATAAGTAAGCTGAATGACGGGCTAACATCAAACGCTCCCAGGCCTAGTCAGTTTCCTCTATTCATCACAGTTTAAGCTCAAACCTCTGAAGCACATTGCTGACTACAGTAATGTGGCATTTACATTCTCCGCAGGTTGCGACCTTTTACCCCAACGAGTGAGGCTACCACTTTAGCACCAAATTATGGGATGTTTTATATCCATTGTACTTAAAAAAAAAAATGAAGTGACTAAAATGAAAGCCTTGCACGTTCCACATATATTATTTTGGAAGTCATCATTTGCTAATGAAATGTAGCGCTTATGGGCACCTTTTCCCTCAACACTGCTCTCGAACTTGCTGCTAATGAAGAGGCTGTTGCATGCTCCAGGCAGCAATTCTCAGAACAGAAAGGGCCCCTCTGCCAATCCTCACTTGATACGAGATACAAACGCCACCATACGTATCAGATTTCCAAACCAGCCGAAAACATGGCAGGTGGACTTGAATCCCTGTTAATTCTGGAAGGAAGTTTTGGAAGAAGTGGGGGCAATTGGAGAGCCAGTGACTTGGGTTCTGCTGCCTTCCCCATCTTATTCCACTGGATTTACAGTGGCTTCCTGTGGAAAATCCAACCTCCGTGCTTTTCCCTCCAATACAAGTAAAAGAATGAGGTGTATACCTGTAGCTTAAAGTTGCAAAGCCAGGTATGTATGATTTAACTGGTCGGCCAATGCTTTGTAATGATCCAAGGTTTTCTGGTAAGTTTGAGAGATAATTTCAAAGATAAACACTCGTCAGCAGTTAAATTAAAATAGCAACAAAACAATATACTTACTGCAATGAATGCCCAGTTTCCAAAGTAGTACACAACATTGAAGAACCAGAATTTATGAAGAAAGAGAAATGTTCTTGTCACTGTGCACTGATCTAAAATTCAGAGTAAAGACAACAATCAAAGATCTGACATCAAAATATATTTTTAACAATTCACAAGTAAAAGAGAGTCCGGTCACAGCGGCAATTTAGTTATATTTCCTAAATTTGCTCTTGACACCAACGCCATTCCCTTGAGTACTGTACACAAGTGACCATTCAAGTTTATATGGTAGGCAACAAGCAGCAGCATCATAGCCATGTTCAAAGCTGTCTAAGCTGATGACTGATTGGACAGCGATTGTAGCCAGGAAACTGAATGGATTTCCTTCTCCTCCACACAGGGCGTCGGCATTTAGCTAATTCGGCAGGCTAGGAGTTAAACCTCGACCTCCCTGGTCTGTATATCTCAACCATGGTAATCAGCTGAACCAGCAGAGATCAACATCAGTGTTTTTCATTAAAAGGCATGCTTGTTTACTTTTTGTATTGACTTTCACCTGTTTTTTTTCTACAAAAAACTACTGCAGATGCTGGAAATCCAAAACAAAAACAGAATTACCTGGAAAAACTCAGCAGGTCTGGCAGCATCGGTGGAGAAGAAAAGAGTCGACGTTTCGAGTCCACATGACCCTTTCTTCTCCACCGATGCTGCCAGACCTGCTGAGTTTTTCCAGGTAATTCTGTTTTTGTTTTTTTTCTACATTTAGGATATGCACATGAATCTTTTAAACTACTGAATGCTTGTGTACTTAAAGGAAGAGCCTGGTGCAGACATAGCTCATTTATCTACCACACATTAAATGACAGCTGTTTCAGAAATGCAGCTCTGAATAACACTGCATAAGTACAGTGCTGAAGAAATGCAGCAACTATGCACTGCGTAAGCTTGCCTCTTAAACACACAGTTTACTAAATGTAGTGTGTGGCCTTATTTCAATCTGCCTAGTTACTGCAATTTGAAATTGGGCAAAAAGCTTTATCATATGAATTAAAGCTTCATGAAAACTTAATTGAAAAAGTAAGTTAAGGGTTACCTATCAAACATGTTACTTGAGTACTGCAATGGCACTTCCTGGCCAGCCCCCACCTTCTAAACTTCAGCTAATTGGATCAACTACTGTCTTCGCTAACTTAAATTGGCACCTGTCCCTTAACATATCTAATTTAAAATTAACATGTTTTAAACCCTTCATGGCTTTACACCCCTCTTTCCCTGTAACCTCCTCTCACCCCACCACCCTAATAACCCTAAACTCTCTATGAAGTCACCTCCAACACCCTATGATTGGTGACCATGCCTTTAGCCACCTATGCCCACACTCTTGCATTCCTTGTCGAATTTATCTGCCTTTCCAACTCTCTCTCCTTCTTTAAGTCCTTCCTTAAACACCACATCTTTCTGCTCCATTCTGGTACTTACGTGGAAGCTGACCGTGTGTGTGCAAATGATGTAACTGAGGGACGGCATGTGAATGAACAGGAGGGACCAAGGTTGGAATCCTGTAGTTCATTGGAAGTGGTTGTGAGGCCAAGGGAGGGTAAAGAGAGATCTTTACCAACACTAAAATCAATACAGGAAGGTCATAAAACAGATATTGTTTAAAAAAAGGACAAAAAACTGAGAATCTTTGACAATACACTTTTAAAGGCATTAGGGAAGGCGGACTTCTGTATACTGCCTCATTATGCCAGTGATAGTGTGTTAAAACTTAATGTATTAATTCTGTTGTGAAAGCAAATAGATTTTTTGAGGAATTGCATGTTAAAAAAGCAGTATTTTGCAAGTTACTATGTAAGAATACATATCATAACTACACCAGTGTCAAGTGAGAAGGGTATGAGCTCGGCACCTGGAAGGAATTTTGCAAAACTTGATTATGAGTGCACTTCAGAGTTAGTTTGGGGTATGGCTCCAGTCTCATATTGGCATTTTCATGCTGAAACAGAATTAATGCTTTTGAAATTAAATTAAAAGGACTAAAAAGGTAATTACATCAATTTTTCCATTTTTGTCCACAAATCTATATAAGATTTGCATCTAGCACCTATTCAAAAGGTGTGAGGAACTGTCTGACGACTGTATTTAACTTGTAAAGGATGCCAGTTAGCTTAATTTTCAAGGTCTAAAAAATGTACCTGAGTAAATCAGACTTGGCACACTCACAAAGTCGCTGTACATTTTGCACTCTCGAAAAACTATTTTCCTTGAACAAAATCACATCTCTGAAGAGAAAGTAAAGTGGCCTTCAGATGCCAGAACCGATTTTAATTTCCCCCTCAGTTCTCTTCCCTTCATTTTAGGGATTGGACTCCGCTCCTTCCTTTGCTCTCAGAATTCCTCATCCTACATCTAAATGTTTTGCCCTCTTCTCATTTTTGAACTCTGAATATATTCCCTGATATCGAGGCTACCATGCATGTAAAATCTCTCTATGGTCAAACATGCAGGATTTTTTTAAGTCATAATAAACTACCGCTTTGTTTTATTTGCCCCACCCTCCTTAGTTATTGGCACTTTTGATGACAGGATCAAGGCATTTTGGCTTGGCAGGAGATGAGATGACATGACAATCAAACTAGAATAAAAATAATTAACTGGCATGAGAAAATATAAAGATGGAGAAGGGAAACCAGTTATAGAAGGGGGAAAAAAATCTCAATAAATCAAAGGAAGAAGAAAAAAGCCAATGTGTTCAACAAAGAGAGATCTATAGATCAGCAAAGTAAGGAATGACAGTGTTAAGAATTAGTAATAGTAATGAGCAGTAGAGTGGGATGACATTAACATGGCTGCACTTAAACTGTCATTGTTCGGTCCCTGCTGAAACAACTTCAGCACGAAAGTGTCTATGACTCTGCAGCTATGTCCCAAACTGATTCTAAAATGCACTAACAATAAAGCTTTGCAAAATTCCTTCCAATTGCCCATCTTACATCATTTTCACTCAACACTGGGCAATCAGATCCTTTCATGACTTTGTTTCTTCCTCCTCATTGGCAAGTGCACATTCACTCAATCATACACTTACCCATTCACTAACATTCACACTGGATCTTAAACTTACCATGTGGCAGCTAATGCCATAAAAAGGGGGCATGTCTTGTCTTACCCCCGACGCCACAGCATTGCGATGGAGTTCTTCATGGGACTGTGCGCTCCACATTTCTGAAGAAGCCGTGCTCAGAGAATCTGGCCAGAAATGCAGAGCACGATCCAGGCCATTAAGTCAGAGCCAAGGTGTAGTATGTGATGTTGCAAAAACCACAAGCTGGCCTGAGAGAATTTGTGGCCAACGCCACTGGAGGTTTTCTGCTATTAAAACAAGAGCTATTTCTCACCAACTACTGGAGGATTCAAATTTGGTCTGTTTACAGTTAAATTACATTGTAATTTTTCAATGGTGACCACTGATGCATAGCACTGACAAGAGTACCCACTGAAGGAAATAAAATTATCTTGCCTTCAAAGACAGATGCAAATGGGAATTTAACCACAAGTTAGCTAATCAGCATTCTGGTCAGCTTTTATATTTCATAACTGTAACTTGGGACTCATAGGGAAATACATGCAGCTGATAACTAAAATTTAATATTTACATTATTTGGACATTGGAATCAAGCTTGTTTTATGGAACTCTTTTTTTTAAAAAAGAGTTTGCACATAGTAGGAAAGAGAGGTCAATTATTTTCAAGTTTTAAAATCCTCCATTTATTTCCCAACTTTTCACCGTTTAATTGTCAAAATTGGGAAAAATATTGTGAATATTCTGCTTCACATGTGTGCTGTAAAACTGGAACTGCAGCCTCCTGGTAAATAGCTGTTGTGCAATTCTGATATAGAAATGCATGCAGATTGAAAATCAACGTCAGACTGTATATATTCAGATACACGTCTTCCTGGACACACAATAATACATAAAAATGTATACAGCACGCACACATACATGTCAGCATCCATCCTGGCCACCCACCCACCACCAGCCCCAGTCTAAGAGGAGAGCAGCAAGAACACAGAAAATGCATCTTACAGAAGGAGGTCATTTGGTGTGTTGTGTCTGTGCCAGTCGAAAAACAGTTATTCAATTTAATCCCACTTTCCAGCTCATGGTTTAAAAGGCAAAGGAGGAGAAAGACATACACAGACAGATGGACCGACAGGCTTTTAAAAAAGCAAATCTTCCTTAAACTTATTTGATACCTTACGGCCATATAAGCTGATGTCAATCCTACAGGACAATTGCAGCAAAGTTATTCTGAAAAAATTTGATAGCAAATAGCTCAGAAGTTTGTTAAGTGCAGGCCAATGCCCAATGGAGAGAATAAGGACATCTCTTTACTGGTTTGGAAAGCTATCCCAGTTATTTACAAGACTCAATGGCACTATAAGATTGGAAAAGGAAAAAATAATAACGCTCCCTCTAACAACATTACACTGACTTTTTGGCACAGACATATGGGAAACAAGGATGGCACTTCTAACCTTTCCTGGTGATATTTTATTGGTAACATCTCAATTGTTATAACACAGGGTCACCCCGACTCACCCCGAGCAATGCCACAGGGGTTCTATAAACGAACACACAGTTCAAACTCAAACACCAAGCCCTGCCAGAGGCAGAATTAGAATTTCAAATAAGTGGGATTTTATTTTAATTAAATGGCTTAGCATTGAAGTGGAGATAGAAGTGTCCTGCATGGAACTTAGCAAGACTATTTGCTTTGCAGATACTAACGTGAGGAGCAGCCACTGATACACAAAGAGCCATTATTACAAATACAGGTCGAGTATCCTTCATCAGAAATCCTCGGGGCTGATTGAGTTTCGGATTTCAGGTAATTTCGGTTTTTGGATATCGCATATAGGCCTAGGCCTACTTACATTACAATGGTTGAAGCCTATGCTAGCTATAAAGTAAACAAAATGGCTAGAAAAGTAAGATGTACCGCTGAATAATAAAAACAGGGTACCTGTAATAAATTCCCACCCATGGTGCCATCTGTGATTCTGCTTGTAGGAGAGGGTTTGCAAGGTAAATAGTGCAGAAAAACAATAAGACTTCCCGTGCTAAAGGTCGGGTGTGGTTCACGAAGTTTGTGTCGGTCCAGGTCAGAGACCTCCCCTTCTAAAGGTTGGGTGCGGTTGGTGAGGTTCATGTTGGCTCGGGTCATAGACTACCTGTGCTAAATGTCAGGTGCGGTCAGCGAGGTTCGTGTCAACTCTGGTCATGATGGCTCGGGTCAAGAGACGTTCCGTGCTAAAGGTCGATGAGGTTCAAAAATAAGTGCGGGTTTGGGTTAATTTTAAAAAGCTTTCCTCATAACTTAAAGCCATTGTGGTGATACTCACCAATATGGTTTAGTGAGCCTCTCCCTGGATTATTCATTTAAATAACAGTCACTTTGAAGTATAATTGTACTACATTTGCTAATACAGTTGTTTCAAGTACCAAATGCTAAATGAATATATTTTTAGAAACTTTCCCTATTGCAAAGTGACCAATTTGAGTAATCTAATCAAGTGGTTATAATGATGGAATTTACTTTTGATATTAGTAATTAGATCTGTATATTACATTGTACTGGGGACTAAATACATTTAATCAGCTTGTTATAACTGATATTTTATGTGCTACTAGAGTTGCTGTCAGAACCTACTTTATGATCCTTTATTAATGATTAGTCATTTACCCCTGGGCTTGAACACTTTCCTTTCAGCTCGATGACTCATGCATACATGCCCCTGCTGTCGCAGCATTAAAATCTCAATGTATGCCACTATATTTTGAATTAAGTTACTTATCAGAGCATTTCTTACTGGGTGCCCTATATGTCTTGAATTTGTAAAAAAATTATTTGTGGGATGAAAGCATTGCTGGCAAAGCCAGCATTTACTGCCCATCCCTAATTGCCCTTGAGAAGGTAGTGGTGAGTTGCCTTCTTGAACCGCTGCAGTCCCTGTGGTGTAAGTACACCCACAGTGCTGTTAGGGAGGGAGTTCCAGGATTTTGACCTAGCGATAGTGAAGGAACGGCGATATATTTCCAAGTCTGGGTGGTGAGTGACTTGGAGGGGAACATGCAGGTGCTGGTGCTGTTTGGGAGGGCTGTCAAAGGAGCCTGGGCAAGTTGCTGTAGTGCACCTTGTAAATGGTACTGCTGCCGGAGTGTGCTGGTGGTGGAAGGAATAAATGTTTAAATTGGTGGATGGGGTGCTGATCAAGCAGGGTGCTTTGTCGACCTTCTTGAGTGTTGCTGGAGTCACACTCATCTAGGCAAGTGGAAAGTATTTCAACAAACTCCTGACTTGTGCCTGGTAGATGGTGAACAGGCTTTAAGGAGTTACGTGGTAAACTAATCGCTGATGAATTCCCAGCCTCTGAACTGCTCTTGTAGCCACAGTATTTATATGGCTGGTTGTAAATGTTTCAGCCTCGTCTTTTACACTAACAAGCTAGGTTCCCCCATCATTGAGAATGGGGATGTTTGTGGAGCCTCCTCTTCTGATTAAAGTGGCTATTACCATGACTGGATGTGGTAGGAATGCAAAGCTTTGATCAGATCCGATGTTGTGAGATCATTTAACTCTGTCCATAGCATGCTGCTCCCGCTGTTTAGCATGCAGGTAGTCCTGTGTTGTAGCATCATCAGGTTGGTGCCTCATTTTTAGATATGTCTGGTGCTGTTCCTGGCATGCCCTCCCACACTCTTCACTGAACTTCCTTGGCTTGATGGTGATGGTAGAGTGAGGGATATACTGGGCCATGTGGTTATAGATTGCATTTGAATACAATCCTGCTGCTGCTATCCATGGTACCTCACAGTTGCCCTGTTTTGAGCTATATCCCATTTAGCACAATGTTAGTGCCACACAATCCGATGGGTGGTGCCCTCAGTGTGAAGACTAGACCTCGCCTCCACAAGGACTGTGCAGTAGTTATTCCCATCGATACTGTCATGGACAGATGCTTCTGTTACTGGTACACTGGTGAGGGGGAGGTCAAATAGATTTTTCCCCTCGTTGGTTCCCTCACCACCTGCTGCAGGCCCAGTCTAGCAGATATATCCTTCAGGACTCGGCCAGCTCGGTCAGCAGTGGTACCACTCTTGGTGATGGACATTGAAGTTTCTCACCCAGGGTACATTCTGTGCCCTTGCTACCCTCAGTGCTTCCTCCAAGTAGTGTTCAACATGGAGGAGTATCAGCAGAAGGTT
Organism: Cetorhinus maximus; assembly: GCF_964194155.1. NCBI lineage: Eukaryota > Metazoa > Chordata > Chondrichthyes > Lamniformes > Cetorhinidae > Cetorhinus > Cetorhinus maximus. The sequence continues at coordinate 47,783,668 of NC_135883.1, forward strand.
TCTTTGCCTATTTCTGATCTGATGCCATGTGACTTCATGGGCTCCATGGTCAATTTTGAGGACCTGCAGAGCAGCTCCGTTTTGACTGTATACCACCATGTCACCATGCTTGTTAGGTCTGTCCTGCCAGTGGACAGGACATAGCCAGGGATGCAGGAGGCAATGGAGTAGTGGTATTGTCACTGGACTAGTAATCCAGATACCCTGGTTAATGCTCTGGGGACCTGGGTTCGAATCCTGCCATGGCAGATGGTGGAATTTGAAGTCTAATGACGATCATGAAACCATTGTCGATTGTTGTAAAAACCCATCTGGTTCACTAATGCCCTTTAGGGAAGGAAATCTGTCGTCCTTACCTAGTCTGGCCTACATGTGACTCCAGACCCACAGCTATGTGGTTGACTCTTAAACGCCCTAGCATGCAACTCAGTTGTAATAAACCGCTACAAAGTCACAAAAAAGGAATGAAACCAGATGGAACACCTGGTATCGACATAGGCACCAGAAATGACAACAGCAATCACATTGACCCTGCAAAGTTCTCCTTACTAACATCCGGGGGCTAGTGCCAAAATTGGGAGAGCAGAGACTAGTTTAGCAACAGCCTGACATAGTCATCCTCACGGAATCATATCTTACAGGTCATGTCCTGGACTCCACCATCACCATTCCTGGTTATGTCCTGTCCCACCGGCAGGACCGACCCAGCAGAGGTGATGGCACAGTGGTATACAGTCGAGGGGAGTTGCCCTGGGAGTCCTCAACAGTGACTCTGGACCCCATGGCATCAGGTCAAACATGGGCAAGGAAACGTCCTGCTGATTTCCACGTACCGCCCTACCTCAGCTGATGAATCAGTGTTTCTCCATGTTGAACATCACTTGGAGGAAGTACTAAGGGTGGCAAGGGCGCAGAATGTATTCTGGGTGGGGGACTTCAATGTCCATCACCAAGAGTGGCTCGGTAGCACCACTACTGACTGAGCTGGTCGAGTCCTAAATGACAGCTGCTAGACTGGGTCTGGGGCAGGTGGTGAGGGAAAAACTTACTTGACCTCATCCTCACCAACCTGCCAGCCGCAGATGCATCTGTCCATGACTGTATCGGTAGGAGTGACCACTGCACAGTCATTGTGGAGACAAAGCCCCATCTTCACATTGAGGATACCATCCATTGTGTTGTGTGGCAGTACCACCGTGCTAAATGGAATAGATTTTGAACAGATCTAGCAACTCAAGACTGGGCATCCATGAGGCGCTGTGGGCCATCAGCAGCACCAGAATTGCACTCAAACACAATCTGTAACCTCATGGCCCAGCATATCCCCCAATCCACCATTACCATCAAGCCAGGGGATCAACCCTGGTTCACTGAAGAGTGCAGGAGGGCATACCTAAAAGTGAGGTGTCAACCTGGTGAAGCTATAACACAGGGATACTTGCGTGCCAAACAGCATAAGCAGCAAGTGATAGAGCTAAGCGATTCCACAACCAATGGATCAAATCTAAGCTCTGCAGTCCTGCCACATCCAGTCGTGAATGGTGATGGACAATTAAACAACTCACTGGAGGAGGAGGCTCCACAAATATCCCCATCCTCAATAATGGAGGAGCCCAGCACAGCAGTGCAAAAGTTGAGGCTGAAACATTCGCAACAATCTTCAGCCAGAAGTGCCGAGTGGATGATCCATCTTGGCTTCCTCCAGGAGGACCCCAGCATCACAGATGCCAGTCTTCAGCCAATTCGATTCACTCCATGTGATATCAAGAAACAGCTGAAGGCACTGGATACTGCAAAGGCTATGGGCTCTGACAATATTCCAGCCATAGTACTGAAGACTTGTGCTCCAGAACTTGCTGCGCCCCTAGCCAAGCTGTTCCAGTACAGCTACAACACTGACATCTACCCAGGGATGCGCTGTACACAAAAAGCAGGGCAAAACCAGCGCAGCCAATTACCGCCCCATCAGTCTACTCTCCATCATCAGTAAAGTAATGGAAGGGGTCATCAACAGTGCTATCAAGTGGCACTTGCTTAGCAAAACTCTCCACTGGTTGGAGTCATACCTAGCATAAAGGAAAATGGTTATGGTTGTTGGAGTCTGTCATCTCAGCTCCAGGACATCACTGCAGGAGCTCCTCAGGGTAGTGTCCTAGGCCCAACCATCTTCAGTTGCTTCATCAATGACCTTCCTTCCATCATAAGGTCAGAAGTGGGGATGTTCGCTGATGATTGCCCAATGTTCAGCACAATTTGTGACTCCTCAGATACTGAAGCAGTCCATGTCCAAATGCAGCAAGACCTGGACAATATCCAGGCTTGGGCTGACAAGTGGCAAGTAATATTCATGCCACACAAGTGCCAGGCAATGACCATCTCCAATGAGAGAGAATCCAACCATTGCCCCTTGACATTCAATGGCATTACCATCATCGGGTCCCCCACTGTCAACATCCTGGGGGTTACTATTGACCAGAAACTGAACTGGACTAGCTATACTGTGGCTACAAGAGCAGGTGAGAGGCTAGGGATCGTGCGACGAGAAACTCACCTCCTGACTCCCCAAAGCCTGTCCACCATCTACAAGGCACAAGTCAGGAGTGTGGTGGAATAATCCCCAATTGCCTGGATGAGTGCAGCTCCAACAATACTCAATGACACCCCATACACAAACATTCACTCCCTCCGCCACCGACGCACAGTACCAGCAGTGTGTACCATCTACAAGATGCACTGATGGAATTCACCAAGGCTCCTTAGACAGCATCTTTCAAACCCATGACCACAACCACCTAGAAGGACAAGGGCAGCAGATAAATGGGAACACCAACACCTGGAGGTTTCCCTCCAAGTCACTCACCATCCTGACTTGGAAATATATCGCCGTTCCTTCACTGTCGCTGAGTCAAAATCCTGGAACTCCCTTCCTAACAGCATTGTGGGTGTACTTACACCACAGAGACTGCAGTGGTTCAAGAAGACAGCTCACCACCACCTTCTCAAGGGCAGCTAGGGATGGGCAATAAATGCTGGCCCAGCCAGCGAAGTCCACATCCTGTGAATTAATTTTTTTAAAATGGTAATGGAAGCATTTGGGACATTGAGAGTATGAGTATATCTGGCTGTTGTTTGACTAGTCTATGGGAGAACTCTCCCAATTTTGCCGCAAGTCCCCAGATATCAGCGAGGAGGATTTTGTAGGCTTGACGAAGCAGGTTATGCCCTTGTCATTTCCAGTGCCAAGGTTTGTCTGGTTTTACTTTTATTTGAACTTTCTGTAGGAGTTTGATACAACTGAATGACTCTTAAAAGCAAGCCAATCGCATTGTCGTGGGTCTGGAGTCACATAATGATAGCAGATTTCCTTCCCTAAAGGACACTAGTGAACCAAATGTGTTTTTCATAACAATCTGATAGGTTAATCATCATTACCTTTAGTCTAGATTTATGAATTAATTGAATTTAAGTTTCCAACTTTCTTGATGGGATTTGAACTCATGTCCAGAGCATTAGTCCAGGCCTCTGGTTTAATAGTCCAGTAACATTACCATTATGGTAGCATCACCTCAATAATCTGTACACAGAAGGTAGGGTATAAGCAAACAAAGTTTAAAAAGGGCAATTTACCATATGGGAACATACTTCAAAAAAACCCCAAACATTCATTCAGTCATGCAGGACCAACATTTTTCTTGCTTTCGGAAAGGTGGAGAATAGAAAAGATCTTCTGTAGTATATTGGAGAAAGGTAGAAATTACTAAATGAAGAAAACCAAGACCCAACAACTAATATTTATAGAGCACTTTTAACATAATAAAATGTCCCAAAGCGCCTCATAGGAGGATTATAAACCAAAATTAGACACTGAGCCACATAAGGAGATATTAGGGCAAATGGCCTAATGCTTGGTCAAAGATGTAGGTTTTAAGAAGTGTCTTCAAGGAAGAAAGAGGTAAAGATGCAGAGAGCTTAGCATATCTTTACTCAAGCTTGGCCTGTTGTCCTCCATCCTTCCTAGCACTACAAGCGGAAGACAAGCAGAAAGCAGTTGATTAATATAGCTTCAATTGTTAATACTGCACAGCCCGGACAGGGGAGAAAGAGGTGGTGATGATGGTGCTTTGTTTGGTGGCGGGGGGTGGAGATGGGGAGGCCTTCGTCTCACCAAGGCTTTATTAACATTGAACCAGTGTTCTTCAGTTCTGCGTGCCCAGAACAACTTGCTTATGTCACTCCACGCTTTTAACCCAATCTCATCTCAATATTCTCTTCAAAACTTTGATTGTGTGAGTGTTTCACAACAAAGCTCCAAGGCCTATCGTCTGTTATACAGTTGGTACAGCTGAGTTATTTAAAAATCCCAGAGGGAAACTTTAAACAACTGTCATAGCCTATAATTTTAAGTGTTACTTTTGAGATGCGACTCTAAACTCAGGAATTAGACCACCAGTTCTCGAGGTTTTACATTAAACTAAATGAAGCATTTTATTAATTTACACAGGTTAAAATATATACACACATGGCTACAAATTACTACTATCGTAACTTTTAACAAATTCCCAAACTAATCTCCATTAAGGCAACAGCAACTCATAGACTTAACCAAACACCAGACAAAGCATTTCACCTTACAAATTCAAAATGATGTTCTTTTCACTTTGGTTCCTGTGGATCAGCTGGAGGCCTTTTGATCTCACATTGCCTCTGCATTACAAACCCGAAAACTGAAGTTATACCTACCACCACCCAATTGTATCACCAGCCTCTTCTAACAATAAAACTTCTTTCATAGCACCAATTTTATTAGAAATATAAACAAATTGCTTGGTATCTTGCTAGATAGGTGTCAGTTTTCACCCCACTTATTGAATGCTCTATTCAAAAAATGCAAATGCACGCTAAATCAAAGCTAGTACACATCAAAGCACTCAGACTAGCTGGCTTTAATCCAGTTAAGACACACCCACAGACTAAACCTCTATTTTAAAAGAAAAATATTTTCCAATAATATTATGCATTAATAGCTTCATGACATCATCCTTTTGTGCTTCTCTTTGATGAATCAGTATCTTTTGAAGATGAGGTGTGCAAACCTACTCAATATTCAAGATATGGTTTTGCTGGTTGTCTATGCAGTAATACAAGCAAACTCTGACCCTTTGTCCATTTTCATTTCTGCTCATGCAAGTCTTCCAATGGAGATGGGCTACTGAATTTGTTTCTTGGAACCATTGCCAATGAAAATCAGCATATGCACTACTGCATAAGGAGGATGATTATTAATAAGGATTAACTATTTCTATTGCATCCTTTCACTACTAGGACTGGGAAGTTTGCTTAATTAGAATAAGGTGGACAGAGGGAGAGGAAAAAAAGAATTTTCATTTAATATGTAATCTTTGAAACATGAGATTGCTCCTTCAGTGCAATAACCCTCAAGGATGCAGCTGCCAAATACAATCAGGATAACTAGCTTGCATTTGGAAAGCAGAGCCAGCAACATTTGGATCAGTGAAATTGTCAACAATACAGAAGTGCTAAAAATATTTAAATGTGACTAGTTGCATAGACTGCAGATTCATTTAACTATATATGTACTCTAAACATTAATGGCAAATTACAAGAAGAGAGACTGTCACTCCTAATGGACACACTTGGTAAATGAGGCGAGCCATAGCAACTTAGCTAAAAATTAAATTCAAAATTCCTGAGAGGCCGGTTTCTCCTCTTATGCATTTAACTCTGCTCTTACGATATTTCTGTTTTCATAATTATTAAAATCGTTGAAATCAGGAATGAAGTTGTACATTAACATGAATTTAATGTGGATGTATACTTAAATCTTTTACAATGTTCACTGTTAAGTTAATGAGAATCAAATGCGTAATTACTTTATTATGCTCCCTAATTAAGACCTCCCCAAGGTTCAAGAGCCAGCCAGATAAACATAGATACAAAAACAGCATCCACTTTCCAGTGCAAAGCTGAGATCCCTTACCAAAAATGCAGCACGGGACCGCCACATGTTTAGAAAATATAACTATTAACTAAGCTATTTTTAAAGATATTATAGCAGGGTACTTAGAAAAATTCAAGGCAATCATGCAGAGTCAACATGGTTTTGTAAAAGGGAAACCATGTTTAACCAATTTATTGGAGTTCTTTGAAGGAGTCACACATATGCTGTGGATAAAGGAACCGGTGGATGTCCTCTAATTAGGATTCCAGAAGACATTTGATAAAGTGCCACATCAAAGGTTATTGCAGAAAATAAAAGCTCATGGTGTAGGAGGTAACATACTGGCATGGATAGAGATTGGCGAGCTAACAGGAAACAGAGTTGGCATAAATGGGAAACAAAAACAAAAATACCTAGAAAAACTCAGCAGGTCTGATAGCATCTGCGGAGAGGAATACAGTTAATGTTTCGAGTCCGAATGACTCTTCATCAGAACTAAGAAATATAGAAATGAGGTGGAATATAAGCTGGTTGAGGGGGGTGGGACAGGTAGAGCTAGGTAGAGGGCCAGTGATAGGTGGAGGCAAAGAAGAGATTGCCAAAAATGTCATAGACAAAAGGACAAAGGGGTGTTGACGGTGGTGATATTAGCTGAGGAATGTGCTAATGGTGACATTAAGGGTAGAAAGCAGGACGAGCAAGATAGCCCTAGTGGGGGTGGGGTGGTGGGGGAAGGGATCGAAATAGGCTAAAAGGTAGAGATAAAACAATGGATGGAAAACCATTTAAAAATAATGGAAATAGGTGGGAAAAGAAATATATATATATAAAAAAAATATATTAAAAATGATAAATTATTGGAAAAAGGGAGATCGGAAAGGGGGTGGGGATGGAGGAGAGAGTCCATGATCTAAAGTTGTTGAACTCAATATTAAGTCCGGAAGGCTGTAAAGTGCCTAGTCGGAAGATGAGGTGCTGTTCCTCCAGTTTGCGTTGAGCTTCACTGGAACATTGCAGCAGGCCAAGGGTCTTTTTTGGTTGCAGGATGTGACGAGCGGTGTGCCACAGGGTTCAGTGTTGGGGCCTCAACTTATACAATTACTTGGATGAAGGGACCAAAGGAATTGTTGCTAAATTTGCTGACGACAAAGATAGGTAAGAAAGTAAATTTGGGGAGGCAGTGGCATAGTGGTATTATCACTGGACTAGTACTCCAGAAACCCAGGGCAATGCTCTGGGGACATGGTTCGAATCCCACCAAGGAAGATGGTGAAGTTTGAATTCAATAAAAATCTGGAATTAAAAGTCTGATGATGACCATGAAACCATTGCCAGTTGTCGTAAAAACTCATCTGGTTCACTAATGTCCTTTAGGGAAGGGAATCTGCCATATTTCCCATGAACAAATAAAAAAAATTGTGAAGAGGATGTAAGGAGGTTACAAAGTAACATAGATAGGTTAAGTGAGTGGGTAAAGATCTGGCAAATGGAGTATATGGGCAAATGTGAAATCGTTCATTTTGGCAGGAAGAATAAAGAAGCTTATTATCTAAATGGTGAGAGATTGCAGAGCTCAGATTCAGAGGGATCTGGGTGTGGTACTGCATGAATCACAAAAGGTTAGTATGCAGGTGCAGCAAGTAATTAGGAAAACTAATAGAATGTTATCATTTATTGTGAAGGGAATTGATTACAAAAGTAGGGAGGTTACGCTTCAGTTGTACAAGGCATTGGTAAGACATCTGGAGTAGTGTGTTCAGTACTGGTCTCCTTATTTAAATAAAGATGTAAATATGTCAGAAGCAGTTCAGAGAAGGTTTACTAGACTAATACCAAGAATGGGTGTTCTCTTCTGAGGAAATGCTGGACAGGTCAGGCTTGTATCCACTGGAATTTAGAAGAGTAAGAGGCGACTTAATTGAAATCTTTAAGATCCTAAGGGGTCTTGACAGGGTGGATGTGGAAAGGATGTTTCCTCTTGTACTTCCTCTAGAAATAGGGGTCAATGTTTAAAAGTAAGTGGTTACTCATTTAAGACAGAGATGAAGAGAAATTTTTTCTCTGAGGGCTGAGAGTCTTTGGAACTCTCTTCCTCAAAAGGCAGTGGAAGCAGAGTCTTTGAATATTTTAAAGGCAGAGCTAGATAGATTCTTGATTAACAAGGGGCGAAAGGTTATTAGGGGTAGGCGGGAATGGGGGCGGTTGAGGTTACATTCAGATTAGACATAATCTAACTGAATGGCAGAGCAGGCTCGAGGGGTCAAGAGGCCTATTCCTGCTCCTAATTCGTATGTTCGTATTTTAATGATCCAGTTTAACTTCAAGACAGTTATAGTTTTCAAACCTATTTAACCATGTGTTGGATTATTAAAATACACCAAGAACAACACATCTTAAACCAAAGTACACATAGATAAAAACAAAAAACTGCGGATGCTGGAAATCCAAAACAAAAGCAGAATTACCTGGAAAAACTCAGCAGGTCTGGCAGCATCGGCGGAGAAGAACAGAGTTGACGTTTCGAGTCCTCATGACCCTTCTACAGAACTGAGTAATATTAGGAGAGGGGTGAAATATAAGATGGTTTAAGGTGGGGGGGGGGGTGTGGTTGTAGGGACAAGCAAGCAGTGATAGGAGCAGATAATCAAAAGATGTCACAAACAAAAGAACAAAGAGGTGTTGAAGGTGGTGATATTATCTAAATGAATGTGCTAATTAAGAATGGATGGCAGGACACTCAAGGTACAGCTCTAGTGGGGGTGGGGTGGAAAGACTAACAGGGCATAAAATCTATACCTTTTATGCCCTGTTAGTCTTTCCACCCCACCCCCACTAGAGCTGTACCTTGAGTGTCCTGCCATCCATTCTTAATTAGCACATTCGTTTAGATATCACCACCTTCAACACCTCTTTGTTCTTTTGTCTGTGACATCTTTTGATTATCTGCTCTTATCACTGCTTGCTTGTCTCTACAACACCCACCCCCCAGCTCCCCCACCCCCCGCCACCACTTCTCTTCCCCCCACCTCCCCAAACCAGCTTATATATTTCACCCCTCTCCTAATATTACTCAGTTCTGTTGAAGGGTCATGAGGACTCGAAAAGTCAACTCTTCTCTGCCGATGCTGCCAGACCTGCTGAGTTTTTCCAGGTAATTCTGTTTTTGTCAAAGTACACATAGGCCTGTTCTAAAGGGCAATGCCTGGTAAGTCCGATAAAGTCTTGTCAACCTCTCCAAAAATTAAAAGCTAGCCTAACAAAATGGTTGAGGCAGGACTCTATTTAACAAAATAAAGTACAATTCGAGATAATTATTTAGCATTATTAAGTCACAGTTTCAATCGTTGTGATGCTGAGTAAAGCTTATTTCTTAACCAGAATATCAGAAATCAACTTTAATGGGTCTTACTTGAGGATAGCTATTCAAGATTATGGGCCAGAACTTCCAAGGATTGATAATGACAGTCTGATTGCCACTCTGCTCCTTTTAACTTACACTGGAATGGAGCTGCACCTTTATCCTCTGGCCTTCCGACTCAAGCTGAGTGAGAATAGTGCAGTACAGCGGGTTCCTGAGTCCTTCAGTCAAAGGCAGCAGTCAGGGGAAAGGAAGCTACGCCGCCCACCGCCACCCCGCCCTTACAGCGCCAGTTGCCTTAAAGCAGGTCAGTTTAAAAGTCCCAGCCACTTTGAGACACCAGGGAATAGGCAAGTGGTAGGATGGGTGGTGGGTAAAATCAGATGGTGGGTTTGGTGGTCAGTTTCGGGGTGTCTGGAGGGTAGTCAGAGGGGGTCTTGAGGGTAGTCAGGGGGCTGGGTGGGGGGAGGTCAGGAAAGTAGTCAAGGGAATGATGGGTGGTCAGGGGGTTGGGAGGGTGATCAGAGGAGAGGGTCGGGTGGGGAGTGTCCAGTACCATGGTTACCCAGGAGTTTGAAGTGGTTTTAATTCTCCTAACTTTTCCTGTTAACTATTCTGTTCAGGCAGTTGGAACTATCCAAAGGCTGAGTTAATTCAGGGTAAAGGATGGTTCCCAGTGTAGGGCATTTTTCCAGCGGAAGTTTGAACTTCCTGGGCAATTCCCTGCAGTCCTTGTGTGGGGACCTCCTGGGTGTCCCCCAGTGCAACTTTTGGGGTACCTCCCAGGTATAACCACCCAGAGGTCGGAAATTATAGGCTTATATTTCTAGTTCCAAGTCAGCAGATGTGTGCAATACTAAAGAGGCTTTTATGTATTGCTTGTTGAGACTTTTCAACAAATCACTCGCTTTGCAATAGATCCAGCTACATCTTTAACGCTGCTTTTGTTCGTCTAGCTAGATTGGGTGATAATTTCTCATTAAAGGTAATCTACGCTACCATATGGACTGCAATAGCAGGGCTGAGATCGAAAGGTTTTACTACTGTGGTATCATGTTGCAGCTGGCTGTAAACCAAGCCAATCAAAATCTTACATTAATGTTCAGTAAATGTCATATCACTTACTCGGGCTCTTGCACACCCTCTCCGTAGCTCCCCAAACAAAATCAACATTAGTATATTAACAGTTAAAACTGTTGCTGCAAAAGTAGTTCAAGCTCACAATTAATGAAACAAACACACAGAGATGAAAAACAGCATTCCTCCCCATCTGCAGTTCCCCAGCTGCTCACCTGAATTACACTGCAGCTGAATACAATCCACAGATGGTTCACTATACTGGTCTCACTAACAAATCGTTGCAACAAAAAATAAACCTGACCTGCTTAACCTTCAAATGACAGAGCTTTATTGGACCATTACAAAGAAAATATTCACCCTTGCTTCATACTGATGGAATATACAGTTCAGTAAAAACAAAAAAATGATTACAAAAATGGCCACAAGTCCAAGTTAGAGGAAATGAAATGCCAACTGCATGAGATTGGCCTTTTAAAAACTTAATTGCAGAAAATTTCTAGTCAAAAAATTGTTGTTTAATTAAAGCAAGATTAATGGAATAATATTACAGAATGATGAAATGTGGAACTATGCACTTAAGTCTTGGAGTGGCCTTGAAAATGTATGAAACTGAAGATCAAACTACTTGTACTCTCCCTTTAAGGAGCAGTACTGTGTTAATTGCTACCCTACTTCAGAACTTTCAAGGGGACATGCAAGTGAAGTTTCTCAATTATTGGAACATTCTCAAAATCTTCTGTTGAAAACTATTAAGTAAAATGGATCTGATCAATTTCACATAGGCTGCTACATCATCTTCAATAACTTTAACGTTAGGTACAAAGTTCCTGCAATGTACATAAGAAATATGAGCAGGAATAGGTCATTTGGCCTTTCAAGTCTGCTCTACCATTCAATAAGATCATGGCTAACCTTCTATCTCATCTCCAATTTTCTGCACTATTCCCGTATCCCTTCATTCCCTTAGTATCCAAAAATCTAGCGATCTGAGTCTTGAATATACTCAGCAGCTGAAGAAATTTTTCCCCATCTCAATCCTAAATAGATGACCCCTTATTCTGAGGCTGATTCCTAATTCTAGATTCCCTAGCCTGGGCAAGGAAACATCCTTCTATTGTGTACCCTATCGAGTCCCTTAAGAATTTTATATTTCAATGAGATCACCTCTCATTCTTTTAGATTACAGGGAATACAGGCCCAGTCTACTTAAACTTTCCTCCTAAAACAATCTCCCCATCCCAGCAACAATCTGGTGACCTTTGTTGCACTCCCTCCAAGGCAAGAATGTCCTTCCTTGGGCAAGGAGAACAAAACTGTACACAGCATTCCTACAACACAAACTTTCTTGGCGAGACCTTGCACAAGAGGTTTGTCACTTATGAAACAATTCCAAAATATTCTTATGAAACCCAATTACTAAAATGAATCTATTCAATTTCTAGTACATATGTACTTAGATATAACGTAATATTTTAACGTGTGAAGGAATGAAGGATGCTAAAGACATATTGGTACAGGAAGAAACATTTTGCATAATATAATTGACAAATTGGGGAAACATAAGAATGGGAAGAAGAAAATTGGCATCCGCGATAAACGAATGTCAATCATAATATTCAAGAAATGTCATTAAATAAGTCCTATTACCCACCTCAGGGAACATAAATGGACCACCTTCAAACAAATTCAGAGCAGGACTAGATTGAATGGCCTACTTGAGCCTGCTTCGCCATTCAATAAGATCATGGCTGATCTGATTGTGGCCTCAACTCTACATTCTTGCCTACCCCCAGTAACGTTCGGCTCCCTTGTTCATCAACAATCTATCTACCACTGCCTTGAAAATATTCATTGACTCTGCCTCCACCGTGCTCCAGGGAAGAGAGCTCCAAAGAATTGTGACCCTCTGACAGAAAATATTTCTCCTCATCTCAGTCTTAAATGGACCTCTATTTTTAAACTGTGTCCCCTAGTTCTAGTCTCTCCCATAAGAGGTAACATCCTTTCAGTATCCACCCTGTCAAGTCCCCTCAGGATTTTATATGTTTCAATAAGATTACCTCTCATTCTTCTAAAATCCAAATGGGTACATGCCCAGCCTGTCTAACCCTTCCTCATAAGGTAACTCCCCCCCATCCCAGATATCAGCTGAGTGAAATTTCTCCGAACCGCTGGTATGCATTTATATCCTTTCTTAAATAAGGAGACCAAAATTGCACACAGTGCTCCAGATCTGGTCTCACTAATGCCCAGTACAACTGTAGCAAAACATCCCTACTTTTATATTACATTCCCCTTGCAATAAACGACAACATTCCATTTGTCTTCCTAATCATTTGCTGTAACTGCATACTAACTTTAATTCTGTTCTGGGATTGCACAGTTTGTGGCAATAACAAGGATGGTAAACACTCCATTACCTATATGGCACTGCATAGCTTCAGTTGAATGGATACTGTCAGTAATCTCCTATTCTTGCCAAGTTACCAACATAAGTACACACTCAAGGATGCCAAATTACAAACAGCTATTTATGACAATTTCTTATTCTCTCTCTCTCCCGCTTTCCAAATAATTGCTTCTACTAACTGCCATTTAATTCATTCAGAGGTTAAAAAGCACCCAATTGTTACGAACATACTGGAAGTTACAATACTGTAACATAATTACAAAGTTAATTGTGAGCTAAGATTCTCTAATGCTTGGGGAAAGAAAACTGGATGAACTTGTGCCTGCACATTATCCTACAAGTACTGATGGGAGATTTAACAGAAATCTGAACACAAATGATGATATTCCGATTAGGTTATGCAATTATTCAGGATGATTACGTTCTATGGGCCTGTTATATATTTTCTAATAATTTTATCTATTAATCACCTGAAATCTGCAGACAACTTATTCAGAAAATACAACAGAGTTATACATATCCACTCCCTCTTCTCTCTTTCTCTCGAAGTGACAATAAAGCATTCATTACATCACACAAAAGTAGTTACATCTGACATGAGGGATTGATTAACAATGTTTTGTCAGTGTTTTCTTAAGAACTCTAGACATAGGCATGAATGAACCAAAACCATTTGTCTCAGCAATCCTGTCCCTATCAATAGATAACGTACAATTTATACCAACATGGGCTCTTGCGAACTTAACTGTCCCTGAACAAAGTGAATGACTACAAGAAAACTGAACAAATAGTCATATTAGCAAAGGTCTATACAGGATTAAAGCAACATGTTTTGATCTACAACCAAAAACTTTTGGGATACATTCCAGTAGCTGAATAACACAAGCACATAATGGTCTTGCAATGATTACCCATTTCAATGACTGGCCAATCCGGATAATATCTTGTTTTATCTTTGCTAATGGGCAGCCATCATGCAGGTATTTCCTGTACCTCACCCAACATTGGTCTACACCAAAAGGGTAGTTTGCGAATATTTTTAGTTTTGCGAATGGAAAAAATGCCATTTTAGTCAGAATGCTGCGTAGATTTGATGTAACATTGCAGTTTCTGACTATTTCCACAATCCTAACCTGGATGGGTTAGGAAATGCTGAGTACCTGAAGATCTGAGAAACAGATCATCCCTGGCCAACTGTGTATTAACAGGCAACATGGCTGTAGAGGTTTGTCCCACAGACCATTAGCCACTGTCATTCATTCATTCTTTTGGTCCAAAAACAGTTTGAAGTCTTTTTCCACAGTCATCAACAAGTACAGAGGATTCAATAAAAGTAATGGAAGAAGTCATCAACAGTGCTATCAAGCAGCACTGCTTAGCAATAACCTGCTCACTGACTCTCAGTTTGGGTTCTGCCAGAGTCACTCAGCTCCTGACCTCATTACAGCCTTGGTTCAAACATGGATAAAAGAGCTGAACTCCAGACGTGAGGTGAGAGTGGTTGCTGCATTTGACCGAGAGTGACATCAAGGAGCCCTAGCCAAACTGGAGTTAATGCGATTCAGGGGAAAAACTCTCCACTGGTTGGAGTCATACCTAACACAAAGGAAGATGGTTGTGGTTGTTGGAGGCCAGTCATCTCAGCTCCAGGACATCACTGCAGGAGCTCCTCAAGGTAGTATCCTCGGCCCAACCATCTTCAGCTGCTTCATCAATGACCTTCCTACCATCATAAGGTCAGAAGTGGGGATGTTGCTGATAATTGCACAATATTCAGCACCATTTGCGACTCCTCAGATACTGAAGCAGTCCATGTCCAAATGCAGCAAGATCTGGACAATATCCAGGCTTGGGCTGACAAGTGGCAAGTAACATTCGCGCCACACAAGTGCCAGAGAATAATCATTTCCAACAAGAGAGAATCTGACCATCGCCCCGTGACATTCAATAGCATTACCATTGCTGAATTCCCCTATTATCAACATCCTGGGGGGGGGGTTACCATTGATTAGAAACTGAACTGGGCTAGCCATATTAATACTGTGGCTAGAAGAGCAGGTCAGAACGTAGGAATCCTGCGAGTAACTCACCTTCTGACTCCCCAAAACCTGTCCACCATCTACAAAGCACAAATCAGGAGTGTGATGGAATACTCTCCACTTGCCTGGATGAGGGCAGCTCCAACAACACTTGAGAAGCTTGACACTGTCCAGGATAAAGCAGCCCGCTTGATTGACACCCCATCCACAAATGTTTACTCCCTCCAGCACCAACGAACAGTGGCCGCAGTGTGTACCATTTACAAGATGCATTGCAAGAATTCACCAAGGCTCCTTAGACAGCACCTTCCACAACCGCTACCATCTAGAAGGGCAAGGGCAGCAGATACATGGGAACACCACCAACTCCAAGTTTCCCTCCAAGCCACTCACCATCCTGACTTGGAAATATGTCGCCATTCCTTCACTGTCGTTGGCTCAAAATCCTGGAATGTTTACCCCCCCCTCCCAAGCACTGTGGGTGTACCTACACCACATGGACTGCAGCAGTTCAAGAAGGCAGCTCACTACCACCATCTCAAGGGCAATTAGGGTGGGCAATAAATGCTGGCCTCACCAGCAAAGCCCATGCCCCTTGAATGAATAAAAAAAAATCTTTATTGCTTTAGCATTAAGATTTTGGGGGTATTAGCATTCCACAAAAAACCCCAATCTAGGCTGGAAGGAAACTAAAAGCTCCTATTCCCTCTTCACACTCCAAGCACACGTTGCGTGCGTCCGTGCCATTCAGCCTTCCCTCCTACCAACTTCTGCCTCAAGCAATATCAAGCACTTCCTTTCTCCATCTACTGTCTTTCCTGTCTTCACACTTCCCCTCTCCCTGCTGCCAGTTCTAAGTATTGACTGAATCCTCTCGCTAACTGGAAGTCATAACTGTTGTCAAATATCGTGGACTGTGGACCTGGTTCTCCTTCAGTTGTAGCTTCTATCGCACCTGTAATCCATTACCTGCCTGTTTCATTGCTGCCACTACTATCAAATGCTGCCTTTCCCTTTATATCACCTGCCACAAGACAAGGGTTGGGCAAGAAGAGCGAGGGAGAACAGAAAATAATAGAATTTATTTTTAAAAAAGAGAACGATAGGTGGACAAAAAAAAAAAATCAGAAGAGGTTGGCTGGGAGAGACTGAGCACCAGATAGGATCAGCAAGGACAACAGAAAGAGTAATGGAAAGAGAGAAAAAGTACACTGTATTCTGTGCAATTTTATTTTAAATTCACGTTTTATTTAACTTTGGACTATCTCCTGCTGCCTCAAGGCACCTCCTGGGCCTTCCACACCTCTCATTTGAGTTGATTAGGCCTCTTCTGCTTCTTGGCTCCAACTCTGATCATGCAGACTTTCCTCTCCCCTTCCTAATTTCCTGGCCCTGAACCTACTGCCCCCAGCCCCTTAATTTCTCTTCCTGGTTTTTGTGTCCTTGCTTTACTGAGGGCTCATCTGCCACCCTGACCCAACAACATCCTCTCCTGGGCCTGTCTTTTATTCCTGGGTATACTTCTTCTGAGTGGCTCCTAAATCTTTGCGATTTTCCAGAACTATACTAGGAAATCTGCATTTCCACTGTCAAAGCACTCCTAGCACTTTGAAAATACTGGGCAACTTAAAAATCTAAGGGGCAGTGGGGGAGATAAAGGCTGATCGCTACAAAAGCTCTAGGGCAACAAAGGAGGAGTAGAGAGGGCACAAGAGGCTGTAAGGGAAAGGGGTCAGGAATTTTAGGTGAGAAGCAGGAAGTTACACACATGCTGAGAGATGAGGAGGAGGACCCAGCAAAAGGAGAACAGAAGGGTACAGGAGGAGGGAAAAAAAGGGGTGGGAGTAAGTGAAAAGAAGGAAGGAAGGGAATAGGAGGACAGCAGGGAAGATACACAGGTCAAAAAACAGGACAAGGAGCAAGAGGTGCAGCCTGCAGTCTTCTGCACCTCATTTCCAGAAATACCACCCACTACCTCCCACCTAAAAAGAAAAGCTTCAATACAAAGGCAAAGGAGATAAAGAAGACAAACATAATGCCTTAGCTGCCTGCTATCTATCTAGTCCTCCCACTTTTGGTGATGATGTGACAAGAGTCACACATACTTGCACTTAGCTCATTATAACAAACAACTAAAACATACACCATTTGATATAAAATATCAAATTACACATATACTTAAAAGCTTTGGCCTCTTTTGTGATCCTCTTCAAAAAACTCAGTCATTGCTACTTTGTGAATAGTATGACTATTCCAGTAGTGATCTTTATGCCCATGTTAATCACATTTGGGAGTGGTGAATCATCAGTTATTGCCTTGAGCAGGGTCTGACACTGCACTTTCAAACAAGCTGTCATCAAATAACCCCCCATAAAAGCTACTTTCATGGCTGTCTCAAATTAGCTGTTTCAAACTGTTTTCTCTATGCCATAGTTGATAGCTCTCCTCTCACTTTTTCCAATCAATCTACAGTTCCCCGGGGCTCAGTTTTCACTCCAACATGTTCCTTGTTCACATCAATCACCTTCTCTACTCATTGATCGCATCCCTACAGTCATTTTCTGATTATTTTACTCCACAATAAATAGCTTTCAGACAACACACTGTTAATGCACACAATTTCCATTTGTCTCCTAATGCAGGGGCTAGTCAGTACATCATAATCTCCCCTCAATGCCATTGAAAGACATTGAAATTTTAATTTCTTCAGGTCTCTTGTAGTTGCAATCAATAGCTACCGCGACGTACCTTTAAGACTTTTTCAATGGACACCATCTGTTCTACTGTGTCTGACTTCAAATAGAACTGCCAGAGCTCCTGCATTGCTAAAGCTGCCTCTAAGACATTAAGACTCTTTTGTGCCAAAACATTTTTCCTCCTCAACTCAATCATTTGGATTACATTTAAAAGTGCGGGCTCAGCTAACAGAGGAGGTGGAGGTAATACCAAAAGCAAGGAGGTCTCCCAGTCTCCTGGGCAACATCCTTCTATCAAATATTACCACAGGGATAAATTAACTAGTCATATATCTAATTTTCTGCTTGTGGAAAATTGCTTTGCGCAATTTGATGCCCTGTATAACGACTATAATTCAGTAATTGAAGAAATTCATCAGCAGTGCCAAGATGATCCGAGGATGCGGCGAGGTGCTATAGAAATATAAGTTCTTTCTACATAACTCAGAATAAGAGAAAAAGTACAGGCACATTACAATGGACAGCAGTAACCATCTGCACCCCACTGCCCCCCCTCACCCCCGGCCCCAATCCCACCCTGCCAAAGTTTGGCAGCTCGATTAATAACATAAAGGGTCAAAGGACAACTGGGTTTGTTAAACAATGCTTTGGGTAAAACTATTACAGGTTATCAGGACGTGACCTACATAACAATTGGATTCTTTGCATCAAATTTTACAAAGGGGAACCAAGTCATAGCTGAAGAGACTAAATGAACTATAGTATATAAAGAACTTAGACATAAATGCAAGTTTTTTTCTTTACTATGTCAAGAATTAAATGCTCACAAAACTCATCTTAGAAACCTCAAGAAATTAACTGAGGTAATTAGAGATGCTTTGGTTGACTTTTCTCCCCACTGAAGTCCATAGAAATGATATTGCAAATTTTGTTGCAAGTTCAGTCGGATCTTCTCTTAGATATTCACTCAGATACAGGAGTGGCAGTCACTTCCATATGTGGTCTGAGCAACTTGTATTTAGGTCCATGCCATACTGCCCAAAATCTAACTACATAATAGCTGGAGCCAGGCATGTAGCAATAGTATTCCCATGATCTGAACAGCACAATCACAGTTATTGCACTTGTGCTGCTCAATCTCCCTAAAGGAGCACCAGGTGAGGAAAGGCCAGAGACTAATCACTAATCGCCTATAGTGAAACAGAGTAACAGTTATGATATTCACAGAGATTCAACTTGACTTTGCCTAACAATACAAAACAATGTACTATGCTTCCCCATTTCAATGGATACTTTGCTTGACTTAAACAAAATAATTTCTAAAGATGCCCCTGTATTTTAACCTCACTGCCTTTGCTGGACCTGACTGCTCATGGAGCCTCATGCTTAAAGCAGAGAGTAAGGGTTAAAGGTATTCACTCAGAATGGCGGAGGGTAGCAAGCGGTGTTCCATAGGGATCAGTGCTGGGAACACTGTTGCTCACCATTTACATAAGTGATTCGCACTAGGAATTGGGAGTACAATTTCACAATTTGAGAATGACGTCAAGGGCGGGATTTTCTGCACCCGCCCGCCGCCAGGATCGTGCGGTCCCGCCGCAAGTCAATGGACTTCTGGCTGGGGTGCCGCCTCGTCAGCAGCGGGTCCTGCCTGCGACAGGGCTGGAAAATCCTGGTCCAAGTTGTGTGATATAGTTAGTACTGAGGAAGAATGCAACAAAATACATGATGATGTGAATAAACTTACTGAATAGATTTTTTAAAAATACTTTCATGGGATGTGGGTGGCGCTGACAAGGCCAGCATTTGTTGTCCATCCCTGATTGCCCTTGAACTGAGTGGCTTGTAAGGTCATTTCAGATAGCAATTAGTCAACTACATTACTGTGACCACATTTCTCCAGACCTGCTGAGTTTTTCCAACATTTTCTGTTTTTGTTACATTACTGTGGGTCTGGAGACCGGGTAAGGATGACAGATTTCCTTCTCTAAAGGGCATTAGTGAACCAGATGGACTTTTACAATAGTTGGTGATAGTTCCATGATCACCATTATTGAAACTAGTTTTATATTCCAGATTTTAAAAAAATCTTTTTTGAAAAAAAAAGCTTTTCTGGTGGGATTTGAACCCATGCCTTCAGAGCATTAGCCTGGGCCTCTGGATTACTAGCCCAATGACATTACCACTACACCACCACCTCTCCACAACCGGTAAATGACAACTTAATTTCATTATAGATAAATGCAAGGTGGTGCATTTTGGTAGCAGCAATAAGGTGATGACAGATTCAGTAACACAGTTGGAAAATAGGAGTCCAAATGGGATCGAGGAAGCCATGGGATCGAGGATCGTGGCTGGCAAATCATTAAAAGTAACAATGCAGGTTAACAATGCAATGAAAAAGACACAAGAGGGATAAAATTGAAAACCTGAAAAGTTATATTCAACGTCAACCTTGTTTAGACCATACTTAGAATACTGTGCACAGTTCCACTCTCCACATTATATAAAAATATAGAGGCAATGGAGAAGGTGCAGAAATGATTTGTAATGATGATACCAGAACTGAGGGGTGATAACCATCAGGAAAGATTGAACAGGCTGGGACTCTTTTCCCTAGAAAACAGACAGCTCAGGGTGACCTAACAGTGGTGTTTAAGGCTTCAAAAGGGTTTAATGGAGTAGACAGAGAGATGCTTTCACTTGTGAGGAAATCCAAAACTAGAAGACTTTTATGTCTATGATTTATATATGTCTATTTTTATATCAGATAATCACTAATAAATCCAATAAAAAATTTAGAAGAAACTTCTTAAAGTTTCTTAAAGGTTAGACTGTGGAACTTACCAACACATGGAATTGTTGAGATGAATAGTATAGGTGCATTTAAAAGGAAGCTAGATGAGGGGGAAAGCTGTTAGCGCTAGACAAAGCAGGCTGGGGGTGGAGGGGGGGAGGCTTGTGTGGAACATAAAAACCAGCACAGATTGTTGGGCTAAATAACTAGGTTCTGTGCTATAAATTCTATTTAAACATCTTACTGACCTTGAAGCATTGCAGGAGCAAAGAAATTTAGTGTCCAGGTACAGAAATCACTAAAAGCTAGTCCACAGGTACAAGATGTAATCAAAAGGTTTTATAGAATGTTGGCCTTTATCTCCAGAGGGTTGGGATACAAAGAAAAGGAAGTTATGCTTTAGTTGTACAGAATCTTAGTCTGACTCCATCTGGAGTTTAGCCTTCAGTTATATCCACTGCACCATATGAAGTATACATTAGCCTTGGAGGAAGTACAATGTAAACTGACCAGAATGATACTGGGGCTTAAAGAGTTAAATTATACAGACAGGTTACATAAAACTTGGTTTGTATTCCCTTGAGTTTAAAAGGTTGAAGGGTGATCTAATTGAGGTGTTTAAAATAATAGAGGAATCAGATAGGGTAAATACAAATACATTATTTTCTCCAATGAGCTTCTTAAAACAATTGAAAACATTTGAATAGACCATTCAGGAGTGAAAACAGGAAGCATATTTTCACATAATAAGTATTGAAAATGTGTAAGTATTGAAAATGTGGAATTCCCTCTCCCTCCAAAAGGCTGTGGACTCTAGTTCAATTAAAATGTTCAAGATGGAGATCAGTGGATTTTGTTAACTAGGAGTAATATGGGATATGGAATAGAAGAGAGACACAGATCAGTTGTATGATGTGATTGAATGGTGAAACAGGCTCAAGGGGTTGAATAACCTACTCCTGAATTTGCGCCTTTTCTGGACCTGATTGGCATTCGGACTCTGTTTATTTTTACCCTTCTCTATTCACAGCAAGAAAGGAACCTAGGACTTCTTGTGTAATGAACAATGCCCAACAGATTAATGAATTGCTTATTATTTAGTCTATGGGCCAGCAATGTCAAAGCTAGTTATGAAAATTTTAACTATCTACTGTTCTTGTGCCCTTTTTAAAAAAAACTTGAAATTCACCATTGTTTAAAAAGTAACACATTTCCAAAACCTTTTCTGTGGAAAATTAAACTTCAAAACAGGACAAATGAATTATCAAGCGAAGAGTGGTGTCTGTGAAATAAATAAAGCTTGAACTTGCTAACTATTGTTAAGATGTCTACAGTAGGAAAAGTATTTCAGGGCATTACTTGGGATACTGTGAATGGTTATGATCCTAGACCAGACACCCAGGTTTTGGTAAGATTGGTTAGGGACTAATAAAATTTTGTTTAAAGTAAAAAAAGTCTGAGATTCAAGACACTTGCTAAGAGAATAAAGCCCAAGATTCCATGGGCTTTGAACAAACAAAAATAAACTTAATTGTACAAGGGCAAGAAGATAAAACAATTTACATTATCTATCTTACACTCTAACATTCAGGGTTAATATGAGGTACATGTGAATTACCAGGCAAATTGTAGTCGAACACATCATACTGCATAATAA
Source organism: Cetorhinus maximus (assembly GCF_964194155.1). Taxonomy (NCBI): domain Eukaryota; kingdom Metazoa; phylum Chordata; class Chondrichthyes; order Lamniformes; family Cetorhinidae; genus Cetorhinus; species Cetorhinus maximus. Next base: position 47,805,664 of record NC_135883.1, read on the forward strand.
ACAGTAAATGTGACCAAGATAGAACCCACAGGTTTCTCAGCAACCTAGTCAGACTTCAGTAAACACTGTGAGTCAACTAATCTCATTGAAACTCTGTCTCCCCCATGAGGGGCTCCAAACTTTTCACTTTCATAGATCAAACCTTTGGAGCTTGGTGAAATCCAGGGGCAGTGCCAACCCAGTGAAGCTAGCTGGCTATTAAAGAGCTGAAATTGTGCCAGGAAGTAGAGGCTGGAATGCAGACTTGGAAATCCACAGGAATGCAGTCTCGGGAGGTGAGATTGAAACCCTGGGAAGGGTACAGTCGTTGAGGCAGTCTGAGTTGGAGTGGCATTGAGAGAATTCAATTTCTCCAACTATAAGAAGCTATAAATGGCTCCTAGGGCTTCTCCTGAGCCCTAACCCTTTCCAGCATGGAGCCAATGACTTTCTGCCACCTTCTCAGCTCCCCAGAACTTCTTCTGAGCTCTGACTGCACAAAGCTATCAGGCGAATCCTGGGACTTCTCCTGAGTCCCAACTACACAGAGCCAGCTAACAGCAACACTTTTGCTGCCTGGAGCTTGCTAACCGAAGCACCTTTTCTGTACGGCCTTTTCCCTTACTGCAGAACATTCACTCCCCCAACAAACTCACAAATACATTGAAACCCTAGAACTTTCTTAAGCTCCACCCATCTCCATGATGACGTAGCCTTCCAGGGCTTACTAAATACTTTTAAATTAATTGTAGCTTTAACTCCCAAAACAAAACAACTCTCTGGACTGCATTTCTTTGCAAGCAGTGTCAACACTTCGTCTCCAATTCTCCAGCTAAGTAAACTCACCTGCTGTTTTATGATCTTACCTTTCTAGCTGTTAATTCCTTAATCAATATGACCACAATATTTTAAGCGTAATAGTCTTCAAGCTGCTTTAATAGCACTTCCCATTTTCCATAGTTAATTTTAATCTTCGCAGAACTAAAAATTACCTCTAAAATATTGCTATGACCCATGAACTAGATATTTATAACAAAATGTACGGTTAAAAGTACAGTCAACATGGTTTCAGATGCAATGCTACAGGTGTAGTGGTTCCAGGGCTCTACTAGCAACCCAGGGGTTGAGTATGCAAATTCCACCATGGCAAGCTGTGAAAATGAGTTCAATAATCTGGATAGTATCAAAAAAAATCAGGAACCATCAAGGCAGCATTCAACCGAGAATGACAAAGGTGCCTAATAAAATTGATGTCAGTCGAGATTAAAAGGAACCTTTCAGCAGCTGCAGTCATACCAACATTAAGGAGTACTGTCCCAGTTTTCAGAGGTCGATTACCACATTTACAGGACATCTCTGCAGGAGTTCCTTGCATAAATAGTTTTGGCCTAACCATTTTCAGCTGCTTCATCAATGGCCCCCTCCATCACAGGTTCAGAAGTAGGGCTGTTTGCTGCCTATTCTACAGTACTCAGCTCCAGCTTCAACTCCTATAATAATGAAGCACAGCATTGCAGCCTACAACAGGACTTGGGCAATATCCAGGCTGGGGCTGGCAAGCAATAGGTAGCATCTGTGCCACGTAAGTACCAGGTAACGACCACAAGCCCGAGCTTCAAATGGCACCACCACTCCTAAAAGCCCCATCACATAATCTGGTCACCACAAGTGACTAGAAGTTGAACTGGTCCATCATATGGGTACTATTACCAGAAGAACATGATAAAGGCTTGGTATTCTGCAACAAGTAGTTCACCTTCTGACCCCTCAAAACCACTCAACCTTCTACAAATTAAGAGCAAGGTGGAAAACTCACCACTCACCTGGATGAACAGAGCCCCTAAATTCAAGAAACCTGACACCATTTAGGAGAAAGCAGTTCAATTACCAGTCTCTGGACTCAATATCCACACTTCCATCACTGAAGCATTGTAGTCATAGAATATACTATCTGCACAATACACCGGTCATTCACTAGACTTACTTTGTTGGTCTCTCTGTCTATGTGGCCTCTACCACCAAAAAGGACGAGAGTAGCAATACCATGGAGACAGCTTTATCTTCAAATTCCACTCCAAATTACCACCATCCTGACTATGGCCAATGTTATCGTTCCTTCATCTGGTCCGAAATCCTGAAATTCCCAATTGAACAGCATTGTGGGAGTACCATCACTTTAAGGACTACAGTGGATTAAAGAGAAGGCCCACCAACACCTTCTCTGAAGAATAAAGATTGGCCATACCAGCACCCACACATTCCTAAGACAAATCATTTGACTATAGAATGAGATAGTGGTAATTTTCAAAATAAAATTGTTATCTGACTGCAGTCCTCCAATTCTCCACAATTTGCTTTACTCAGATCTCCCATATTTTAATTATGACTAGAATTCTTCTTCAAACAAAAATATGCACTTATAACTAAAATGAAAAAAACTTGCATCATGAAGGTGAATGCACCGAGGAGAGGACGATAAGAAATAGGATATACAGATACAGACATGCACCTTGTTATGGTTAACATTAAAGTAGTTATCTGATCAAAGGCTGTGATAACACTTTGGAAATCACTTAATGGTACATCAAACTGGTCAGTTTATAAACGTACCTACACCATTGCAGGTCACAATGAAATAATTTCTTACGCTTGGAAGACTAAGTTTGAGATTTTGAAAACAACTTCAATAAAAAGTGTGGCCATAGATATTTGTAACTGTTTTCTTTGGTCATGCTAACCCAGGCTAAAAACAGGATTTTTAAATTCCAATTTCTGTTAACTTAAATACATAGAACATATGTAAATGCCAAAAAGAGGAATGCTTCAACGATAAATACTTAACCTTAACATAGGGGAATTTAAAATGCAAATTAATTTTCTTTTTTTATCACAAGTAGTTGCAAGATTTGAGCATTAACATCAAACACTAAAAATAGCACATCTTCAGGAACATAAGCAGATTTGAGTTCTAAGATTCAATGTTGTCAAGATTATTCAGAAGAGGGCTCATTAAAGATGATACAGACAAAATTGTTCATTGTGGCAGTTTCAAATAGCAGATGACACAATTTAGAAAAGTAATTAAGAAGTTACAAGGAGGAAGGAATGTTGGACAGACGTTTGTATAATTTCTTCACAAAAATTACTTCTAAATGAAAAATACTACTGGTCACCACGGTGAATTATATAAATAGGTGAAGTGCTAAGCAGTTGTGCTTCTGGAGAAAGAAGAGGCTGAGGTGAAAAGCTGGGTAGTTCTGATAAGAGGTCCATCAACGCTTGGCAAATTTGTTGGGTTGAATTAATTTTGCCATTCCTAAAAGTTTTTCACCTCTTACTGGATTCATGCAAGCAATGTTTTATTCAGATTATAGGATTGAGGATCATATTCAGGGTAACTGAGGTCTAGATTCACCAAGATCTCAATTTATCAGATAATTCAATCACACATATTCTATATCAGTACTTAAAAGCTTCCATCGGAAATGAATATACTCAGCCTAATATTACTGACTAATAGAGATCCTGGCATTCCTATCAATGTGATAAAGTGATGTCGAGTTCTAGATCCACAAAAGGTTGAAATGTATTGCTCCTATCCTCCCTTTTGCCATATACGTGCTCTGCTTCAATTTCCTTATAAACTGCATAATTCCCCGTGAAGATAAATTACCAGTCAGTGCTCTTACAAAATAATAAAGCCACGCTGATGGGCAGTCTTGTCTCAGTACATGTAAAACGGTGGCCATCTGTGATTTGTGTTTACTGTGGATTTTTACAAATAAGATGGCTGTTATTGAGAAATTAGAGAAGGTAGAATAAATATATCAAGAGGTGAACAGTCTCCCACCTACATTTAAAGTGAGATCCTTGAAGTCATAAAATTTACTTTTGACCATATTATTGCAGTTCAACAAGTTTTAAAAAGGTTATTCTGTGGATAATGTAATTGCAGAGCACGGGTTTAGACAGTTAAAGGTCTTGGTCCCAATGGAGTTAGCTTTATGGGATATAGAGAGAGTTTAAAAAGATAGAGGTGAGCAAGGTCACGGGAAGAATAAGGATCTTAACCTGAGGCACTGGAGGCCAGGAGAGAATGTTGGTACAGTCAGTACAGATCTTTATGCAGACAGGATACAGACAGGGACAAATTGAAGTTTACAAGAATTCGAGGATAGGAAACCAGCCTGTAGGATCTTGGAACAGTTGAATCTGGAGGCTACAAAAGCATGGATGAGGGTTTCAATGGTAGATATGCTGAGTTAGGAGCTGAAGTTGCTGTTTCAGGGGTGAAAGTAGGAAGTCTTTTGTGTTGGGTTGGACATGGGGGTCAAAAAGGTTGCCTACAGTGCGGTTCAACCAGAGAGAGTGGCCAGGAATGAAGAGTCAGTGACTAAGTGTATAGAGTTTATAGCAAGGTGTGACGATGGAAGCTTTGATCTTTCCTATGCTTAGCTGGAAGACACTGTAGCTCATTGAGACTGGATGTTGAACAAGTAATGTGACTGCACAGAGAAAGTGAAGGGGTCAAGCAAGGTGCTTGGAGAGGGGGTTGGGGGAGGTGGTATGGGGGAGGTTAGAGTTAATGCCATGTGGAAGCTGACCCATGTCAGTAGATGAGGCAGCCATTGAAAGATCTTTGGGGGACTCCAAAGATAATTTGGAGCAGTGGGGCTGGGAAGAGAAGGCATTGTTGGAGATTCATTGTCTACAATCAGATAGGCAATAGTGGAACTAAGTGTGGCAGTCCTACTGAGTTATACAATAGAGAGGAAAGAAATGGTTGTGACCCACCATATCAAAGGCCACGCAATAATGCATCATGATCAGTCATCTTACAAAATGTCTTTTAGATCTCAACATAAATGGCTGAAAAGCACATTTTCAGTAGTAGACAGGAAAATGTTTGTGAATGAAAGTTATAGTTAAATAGCAACATTTGGTAGCTCTGAAAATATTCTGTCACTGTAAAGTTTTACATGGTGTTTTGGCTTTAATGTAAACTCTTCAAGTTTGTCTGCTAAAAGGCTAAAGTAAGATTGCACAGTAATCTGCAAGAAATTGTATCAACTCACCTTCAGGCGCCTTTGCATCACACATCCTTGTCACCAAAGTTGCATTTGAATTCTCTTGTCTTGAGTCAAATGATGTGTGGTTGGCCTGGAAAAATATACACACAAAAATACAAATATTATTTACTGTGTTTAGATAAAGCTTACTTGCCTTACATTTATACATGAACACCATTTCTGTAATTCCCCCCACCCACTTACAATTAGGTCAAGACCCTCGGGCAGTAGATTTTTTTCATAAAGTGAATGGTCCTTCAATATTTACATAAACTAACCCTGTTATTTTACCAGACCTTGCTCCAATAGGAATGGGCTGTGGTTCAGTTCCTCAAAATTATTTTTTAGTGGACTAATGCAGATCATCAGTGCACCTGCACATGTTCAAACAGGTGACTCAACATGTAAAGTCGACTAAGCTTTGTGCTTAAACTAAGGATTTCAGGAAGTGGGAAATTTTTTCTTCCCCCATCACATCGCCTTTGTAAAAAATGATAGAAATACAAACGCCAGTAATCAGTGGTTACAATTCGAGGATGAAAAATGGAAGCAAACTGAGCAGCAACATCTCTGTAATGGCTAAAGCTTTTCCATTTACTAGTTTCAACAAATAGGAACAATGCTAACCTGCAATTATCTTTCGTCTTACTCTAATCAGTTTAGAGTTCAATGATGCTCAGTGAATAGAGACTGCTTCCAAATGAAATGATTTGTGCTATGAACCATAGTTTAACATTATGAGCCAGTACAATAATTTGGACATGGTACGATCCTGATCCATTTCACAATAATAAATTCAGATCATATCATTTATAGTGCAGCTCACAGTCAGTTTTGTCCAAAAATATATGAAACATCATTGTCCCTGTATTAACATGCTTTAGAAAACTCTTGACTGTAACTGATGGCAATAGTTTTATGTCTGCTACCTGCTGAAGAGAATCAACTTTGTGATGAATGAATGTCAAAATGTTCACTTCGCACCCTTGAGTTCCACATTAAACACAACATAAGGCTTCTAAACCCCGGTCTTTGGAAAAACAACATTTTTTCCCACTGTGCAACTAAACTCCCAATCTTCATTTTTTTCAGAAAATTTAGATAAGAGGACTAACTCAATAATTTTACATTGAAATAGTTCAGATGGGTTATTTTCATAATAATGGTCAATTTTTCCAAGGCCGAGGAGCCCATAGACCTTCGTAACACAGGAACTGGTCATTCAACCCGTTGTATCTGTGCCAGGAGTTGGCTAGAGCAATTAGAAACTAATCCTACTGTCCAATTGATCTGTAGCTCTGTAAATTTCTCTGATCCAAATGTGTTGTGTTGGAAGCTTCAAATTCAAAATTGCACCAGCTAAGTAATGAATGCACATGCCCAAGCAGTCTTAACAAATGTTTGAAACAGAATGCAGAATAAAACTTCAGACAAGTTAAAAGGGAAGTAGAGATTAATTAAAACCAAAGCATGTTCATTTTTTTGTAGCTCAAACCAATTAAAATTCAACTTTATTAAAAAGTCACACTAATATATTTTTTTAAAGCCCAATATTACAGTCAATCTTTTCTACAAGTAGAATGATCTGTACTAGTGACCTTGAGGCTTGTCAGTGTTCATTTATCACCAACACACAAGATTTAATGATGTGATAACGTCAACAGAAGCTGCACTTCTAAGCTTCTGTGGCAGATTGCTTTATTTCAGAGCAACACTGTACCATAATAAAATCTTGCAAACATTGCTCCTAGTTGACACTATCACTCGTTTACCAGGTTGTGACGAAAATTAGGATTTAATTATATCTAGACAGTAAGGAACAATTCAGCTGGCAGTCAATGATTTGATTAATAACTGCCTTGATAAAACAATTAAGGTAACATGCGAGATCATTTAAAACTGGTTAAAACAATGACAGATCAGACCTTTTTGTCCCTGCCTATTAAAAATGTGCCTTGCATATGGAGAAAAAATTGTAAGAAGAAAGACAAGTCTTCAAAAGATATTAGTGACACACACATATTGTCTAACGATAGCACAATATTTTATTCAATTTATCACAACTATACATAAAAAATTATGTTAAATTTCCATCAAGAAAATGGATAGGAACAGATATTTCAACAGGAGACCATGAAATGGAAGCTATTTTCTAATAGAAAAGCAGCCTTCAATTTAGCTGCAACACGTGTTTAATTTTGAAGAGGAAAGATATGGATTCCAAGTTCATTCTAAATCACAAATTTTGTGCATTAGGCAACTTAATCAAATTCAATCAATTCTTCTCATTTATACAGTAAGAATATTGAAATCGTAATGAATCATTTAGTCATGTATCAGCATACTCAAGAATTCATAATTTTCATGCAATTAGAAAAGTTAATATTTCCTAGCAATTTTCTTGTATTAATAGAACCTCTCTGTGTAATATAATTAGTTCCACTGCTTAATGTACAAATTCAGATTACAAGAGCAGCCTGTCACAAGGGAGGTTAAGAGTAGTAGTTCACGTTCACAATTTGGATTTAAAATAAAATGCTACTTTTTCCCTCGACCTAAACAATCACTAACGAATATAAAACAGACTGTTTCGTAGGATAGGATTTGAATTCTAGCATATAATGGTTTTAAAATTCAATTCTAATTAAGGAACTTCAAATAACAGGTCACAGCTACTGATTCAAACATTTTAGGTACTAAAGCATAAATGAAGAAAAAATAAAAAGTAGTATCTATCCCACAGGAGGAACATCAGCCACAACAGCTATACTAACAAAAACAAAAGAAACAAACAGATACTTTAACATGAATAGTCAGAGCTAGATTATACAAAGACAAAATTACATGAGACTCGAGCATGGTTCCAGATTAGAAGGAATTTCTGTCCTCTCCTCTGTGCCCTCCCTCCCTCTTCTCCTCTACACAAAATCAGAATCAGGCCATGGATATACGGATGAGATTTTCAGAAAAAAAGCAGTTAACATTTTGAGGACACTCTTGAAGAATGATTTGATGACTATCTGGTTGGGAAAAGGGTTGAAGGTGACAGGAAAATAATAGATAATCAAATGCGGTGCGAAACAGGTTGGTTGCCGAGATGTACAGATGTGTATGTCATGCTTAGGCAACAGGTGTTGCATTAACATGCAGAATATAAGTTTGGAATATTCTGGATTTTTACACAATTTTCATTTTGGCCAATAGGGAGGGGTGGAAAGTGCTTTTTCTCAGAACAACAAACGAGTGGGATTAATTCTCTGCCTGCAGCATCTGCCTTAGAACAATATCTATTTTTGTTCATTCTAGGAATATGAGCATTGCTGGCAAAGCCAGCGTTTAGTGCCAAGCCCCAATTTCCCTTGATCATGTGGTGTACTGCCTTCTTAAACTGCTGCAGTCCAACTGGTGTAGATGCACCCACCTGCTGCCCTTGCCCTTCTAGAGCCCGGTGGACTGTATCATCAGAATTACTCAGGAGGGCTAACATAGAATCAGCCTTGACATGCATATTCTTCCCAGAGACCTTTTGCAATCTAATCCAGCATAGGTCATACTATTATGTTCATATTGATTGAAGCGATTTTGGTTGCAAATTTGATTGAGGTTCAGTGAAAGCAAAGTCGGAAGATCAACTTTATTACACAGTTTTACACTGCCTGGCCTTTTACCCACATATTATATGTTCAATTTAGTTCAAAGCCCCATTTTTCAAAGAACGGGCGGTCTACTGATATTTTATAAAAGTCAATTTAATATTTGAGAATTGCCCCTCATATAAGAGAAGTAAAGCAAATATACATCCAATACAGGTGTCCTTGCAGATGTAGCTTGTCATCAGATTGAGTAGTGCAATATGCGGGAATCCAGGGGATAACTCTCCATTGGCTAGAGTCATACCTAGCACAAAGGAAGATGTTTGCGGTTGTTGGAGGTCAACCATTTCAGTCCCAGGATGTCACTGCAGGAGTTCCTCAGGGTAGTTTCCTAGGCACAACTATCTTCAGCTGCTTCATCAAAGACCTGCCCTCCATCGAAAGGTCAGAGGTAAGCTTGTTCTCTGAGACTTGGAGAGTGTTCATTTGCAACCCCTGAGATAGCAGCCTGTTCCTGCGTGCACCAAAATCTAGACAACATTCAGGCTTGGGCTAAGTGGCAAGTAACATTTGTGCCACACAAATGCCAGGCATTGATCATCTCCAACAAGAAAGACGTTCATGGGCATCACCGATACTGCATTCCCCACCATCAACATCCTGGGGATTACTACTGACCAGAAACTTAACTGGACCAGTCATATAAATACCGTGGCTACAAGAGCAGGTCAGAGACAGGGATTTTGAGATGAGTAACTTGCCTCCCGACTTCCTAAAGCCTGTGCACCATCTACAAGGCACAAGTCAGGAGTGTGATGGAATACTCTCCACTTGCCTGGATGAGTGCAGCTCCCACAACATTCAAGAAGCTCAAAACTATTCAGGACAAAGCAGCCCATTTGAATGGCACCACATCCACACCTTAAACATTGACTCCCTGCACCACCAGCCATTCACAAGATGCACCACAGCAACTTGCTCGGGCTCCATTGACAGCACCTTCCAAACCCGCAACTTCTACCATCTAGGAGGACAAGGGCAGCAGATGCAAGGGAATACCACCACTTGCAGGTTTACCTCCAAGTCACTGACCATCCTGACTTGTAACCATATCACCGTTTGACTGTTGCTGGGTCAAAAACCTGGAGCTCCTTTTCTAAAAGCACTGTGGGTGTACTTACAGCATAGGGACTGCAGCGGTTCAAGAAGGCAGCTCACCACTACCCTCTCAAGGACTTTTCGGGATGGCCAACAAGTGCTGGTCTTGCCAGCGATGCTCATATACCATGAAAGAAAAAACATCACAGCCTCCAAGGTTATGAGAATATCACAAACTACTGAACAAAGCAAGCATCTACCAAAAAAATTGATGAATACATTTTCACTTAATACAACTCTCCCCAATATACAACTGTGCCTCTGGAAAGGTCTCTGGCTAAGGCGTTTCCAACTGATCTAGTTTCTTGGAACCATTACATCATTTACATTCATGGAACTCTTGCTACAACTTCAGAATGACTAGGTGCATTCAGAGCAGAGCTAACAATATTAGGCCAATTTTTCCTCCCACCATAGTTAAATCACCCGGAAAAAATGATCCACTTTTCCCATAAAGCAGCCTAGCCTAGAATTAATAAAATTCCAACTACAACAGACCAATTGTATGACTAGCAGCTCTGGGACTCAAGCACCATCTGGCTGGGAGGCAGGCACTTTAGTCTTAATATCAGCCCCATCCCCAAGGCCTCAAGCTCAACAAAACTACAAGTACACAATAACCTTGAAGCAGACAGTCTTAAGGCAAGGTTAAATGAGGAAAAGCTGTAAGTGTCAAAACAAATACAACACAGCAGTAACTGTAATTCTACAGGTAATTTTTTTTTGTCCTTTATACATGACATTGATCCCATCAATAATGTGTAACCACACTGCTGTGCTTGTAACAAGTGACGATGGAAAATGCTTCTTTATCTCAAGTGCGATTTTTAAGTTAAAAACTTAGGTTTAACCATTTGTTACAATCCCTGTGGGAAAATTGTAAAGCATAACCAAATTTACTGAATGGCCCCCAATGAAGAAATTACCAACAAGATCCTGCTTTTTGTAGCTTTTACTTTAATATGAACATGCGTTAATTAACAGGCTAATGATACTTCAAATAAAGAAGGTAAACTTCACTTTAAATAGTCAAGACAACAAAAATACCTCTTAAGCAACCATAAGCATTCACATCACTCCACACACAAATGTGGCACTACATAGCCACACAGTTCCACCATATGGTGTTCTTTATTCATGCAGGGTAGGTCAGGAGTCCTACCTGACAATAGCTTTCACCTTGGAGCTTCACGGGCATGATCATCACCAGCAAGGCACACTTATGCAAGCCTTCTCTCTCTCTCAGGTCACGGCAGTCCTGATGACATAGATTTCCAGGGTTCCTTTTCAACTGACCAACCAATAACACTCTGGTTCACGGTTAAGCCATTTCAAGGAAAGCCCCAAGCTCTTTAGCATCTCCCGAGTTATTCACACACCTTTCTAGGTTTTAGATCTTTTTATGCCAGTTTGCTCCTATTTCGTTTTCTGCTAAACAGAAAAACTGACCTCTTCCTGAGCATGATTTTCTTCTCCTCAAAATGTGTATGTTCTTCTTTCTGTCTCTTTCTCTTTGTGTCTTCATCTATGTGCTGATCGACTTCACCCTCCAGCTCCTCTGCTTGCAGCACTTCATTGTACCTGCAGCTCTCCTTTGTATCTGCCAGCCACACAGCTTCTTTCTTAACTTTCTTCCTGTTGGTACTACTTCCAGGTAAAGGGTTTCCAGCTCATATGGACCAGCATTTCTTATTACTTAAGAAAATTTGATAATCTGGCCGTCAACTGAGATATTGGAACCGCACAGGGGAAGATAAGCAAAGATCTATGGACAGAGATCCCCGTTGACATGGATTGGTTAATATGGCCTAAAGAGTAAGGAAACATTTTAAACGATCAAGACAATAGAGAAACTGACTTTAAGAGAATCTTAGGATGATTGTGGCCAGGAAAAAAAACCTTAGAGGTAAAACTATTCAGAGTCGGTAGTTGAGACAATTGAAGGGTAAGGAGAAATAATACTTAACAACGATTCACCACAAGATGGATACAGGTAAAGTGAAAGCTTGGAAAAGGCTAAATAGATGTATTACTGACTATATTAATGTGCCTGCGAGCTACAAAGAGTAAGGCCACAGGATTAACACCCTGATGACAGGCAGAGTTCAGTGGCTCCCAGAGAGAGCTGCCACTAGAAGTGAAGATAGTGAGCCATTGAAAGATAGGATAAGAAGATGCATTGCAGAGTTGTGTAGACAGCTTAAGGAATTGAGGTCCAACATGAGACAGCAGCAGGAGATAATAAACTGGAAGAAGTGGGGGTGCCTACCCAGATGGATTCAGATCAGGGAACTCATTTCACAGGGAGAGTCATTAAAGAAATGTGTAAACTTATGGAGATTAAACAGAAATTCCATATTCCTTACCACCCCCAGAGTTCAGGGATGGTGGAAAGGATGAACCGAACTTTAAAAACATCTATAGCCAAAGCAATTCAGGAGACAGGGAACTGCTGGGCCACCGTATTGCCCAGCATTCTGATGCACCTTAGGGCTACAGCAAATAGGACTCCTGGGTTCACCCCATTTGAATTGATGACCAGCAGGGCCATGCAATTACCTGAAGGAATTATAGTAGGAGGAGGGGATGTAGGGCCACTGAAAGGAAGAATACAGGACTATGTAAGGGAATTAAATAAGCAATTACATGAGTTGAAAGTTAGAGACAGACAGATGAGTAGGGACATAGAGGCAGATAAGTTTGAAGAGCAGCAGCGAAGCCCTCAGGTGGGGACCAGGGTAATGGTCAAGATGAACCCAGGATGAACTGGGTCCGCACCCAGATGGCACGGACCATATGAAGTAATTATGACAGGTGATACATGCACACTCGTGGATACGAAAACGGGAAGTAAATGGAAACATTATTCTCAATTAAAATCATATGAAGGAAGCAATGATAACCCGGGCAACGGGAGCCAATGTTAATGTTTTCGCAGGCTTGTGATCCTGACTATGGGAGTGTCAGCACTGACATGGGAAGCACCAACGGTCAAAGTCAATAATGACACCTGTCTTCACCCTGGGCAGTACGTACTACTTCCCCAAGGAGGAAGTGGGGAATGGATAAGAAAGCCCAACACCTGGATTACGGATCAAGTCACTACATGGACAAATCAAACGAACAATTGGGAACAGGACCCCCACGTGTGATCACAAAGAGTTATAAGAGTACTTCATATTTAACAGTACCAGGATAGCCAGTTCCATTGACACCACTCGAGTGTAACAACGGGAACTTCATGGGATGGTGGTACTTACCCAAGGGTAAGGACAATGATGAACGTACGCGCCCCCTACCAGTTTTTCATCAACAAGCGTTTGGATGTATCAAGAGATTAATATGACCGCCGGATGGACAGACCTACCTCACTTTGTTTGGGAACCTGGTCTTGAAGGACAATATTGACAAGAAATATGTAAATACGTAATAGATAGGCATGATTGTTATGATACACGGTGTTTCACTTTGACGGATATCAAAGACCCACTCAATGTCCAGATGTAGTAAGTCCCCCCACAGGTGGGATAGTCAGGATAGGAAAGTCGAAACCACTACTACATGATGTAATTATGGTCTCCTTGGAAGTAACATACAATATTTCGGGACTCCTACCAGTGTTACATACTACTTGTCACAGCCACCAGAATTCAATAAAATGGGCTAGAAGCCAACTGAAGAGGGTAGTTAAAGACTATAAATCTCGAATCATTCTGTGAATTACAGCAAAAGCACAGGCTAGGTTAAAAAGAAGTATACCAGGCGATATTGGAGGGCTATTTGGGAGTGCCAATTCCATGCTTAATTCAGATCAAATCCATGGCTTAAATGATTATGCCTCCTGGGTGGCCGCTGAGACTGCCCGAGGGTTGCACTTCAGTAAACGCGGGACAGGATATGCCCTGACAGCCGTGGAGCTACAAGGAGAAGGTCTGCTACGGATCCTTAGGCAGACTGCAGACGGGATAATAGGCAGAGTCGAATTACAAGCCACAGGGAGGGTATGCAATATGCTAGTGCGCGATCTAACTGATGGGGTAAAATCCGACATTGAAGATATCAGGTTCGGAACAATTCCCGAACACATGTTCGAGTCAGTATACCAATTAAACCTCATAAATCTATGCAAGGAGCAGCATGAATTGGTGATTACACAACCTCAAGGTGGAGGGGAGGATGGAGTTATAAAATTTATCATGGCCATTCCCCAAGAACGTCAGCCAAACGGGGCTTTCCTGAACAGCTATAGGTTTGAGTCCCTAGGGGTAGTTAAAGGGGGGGGGGGGGGAAATGGCATTCCGCGTAGGGCTATGTGGATATATATCCTATGTAAAAAACATGGTACTGATGAGTACTAGAGATTGTTGTACAGAATCAAGAAATTACATTGTGTGCTCATGCCAAACGCTGGAGGTATTTACAAACACAAGCAAAGTTACATTCACTGCCTTACCGATTCAGGAAGCATTTAAGGCAATTCAGATGTCCTCAACTCCACGGTGCTTCATGACCAACGATGCTGAGTTTCTTTATGGGGACTTACTTTGTGCTAGCAACTCGAGTTTTTGCCTACAGGTGACCGATCCTTTTACTATAGGAGACTTCCATTTGCCAGGCAGAACCACAGGGTGAAGTTCTGATGAAGGGTCATATGGACTCGAAACGTCAACTGTATCCCTCTCCGCAGATGCTGTCAAACCTGCTGAGTTTTTCCAGGTATTTTTGTTTTAGATTTCCAGCATCGGCAGTATTTTGCTTTTATCATAGAACCACGGGATACTTATTTAGCCCTTGGTGGGTTGACACATTGTTCACTGATCAAACTCCTGTCAGAATAGCACGCCTAGCCATGCAGGAAACCACAAGAATAGCTCAATCGTATGAAGAAGCTTCTAGAGAGCAAATTGCGAGGGGGCGTGTGCAAGTGGATTCAGCCACCCAATCGGCCAGGAGGTTAGCCCAATCAGCTACTTCCTATCCTACAGCCGGAAGATTGATGAATTGGTGGTAGACTGTTAGAATGGGTCTGATGATAGTCACAGGAATCATGCTCTTATGGGCTATCGGACTCTGCTGCTACCAATGTAAAACCTTGAAAGGGACTCTCCAGGCACAGACAGCAACAAACCAAAGGTGCGCATCAATTCCCCGACCTATGCATACTCCAAGGGAGAAGATAGGAGAAGGGAAAGTTAGGTTATACAACCAGGTGGTTTAGGATTCCTCTGGCGGTCTGGACGACTGGCTACCCGAAGGACCAGAAAAGGAATTCTTAACTTAAGATGTGGCCAGCTTGGGCTTTGCCAAGGGCTAAAAGGGGGAACTGTTGGGGGTAAATTAAACATGCTAAAAGAGAATACAGTAAGAATTTACTGAAAAATCCCTAAAATCTCCAGGCAGACATGGCTGCTAAACATATTAAGAGTTGAAGATTACCAGGTGAACATTGCACAGCCTTGAGTCAGACTAGAGACAAAAGTAAGACATAAATTAGATTAAGTGTACTCCCCTCTCACATAGGGAAGGGGCAGATGGTTTTAGCTTAGATATGGGAAGATGAACAGAGGACAAAGAGGGGGCTTTGATGAAACAGAAACAGTCTTGAGTTGTAAGAACCAAGGTCTTTGCGTACGTGTTTTAATTCTGATTGGATAATGTAATTATGTGTACATCCTTTAGAATAATTGGTTAGCAAAAGCACATCTTTATGTACTCAATAGAATAAAGTTAGTAAGGAACTGGTGTGTCAGTTACTGATTGGATGTATTCAAATGTATTATGATAAGAAAAGGTACAAAAGTAGTGAAATGTGATCAATCAGGGAGCTGGGTCTTCATTCTTAGGAATGATTGCAGCTCCTTCGCATATGCTTGAATAAAACCGGTTAAAAGGAAGCCTGAGTCTCTGTGGTCGTTGCGGGATCGGAGAGCGTAACATCTCCTCTTCAGGTGGCACCTCATAGGGACATTTGGCCAGGCAAGGGCACCCTCAAGACAAGCACTAAGAGAATCCACAAGGGTGAACAGTTCTATAATTGGATGTGCTGCTTTATAAAGATGTTCTGTGAAGGTTTTTTTTATTGTTCATTGTCAGCCAAGGGCACATTGTGATGGGGAGTGTGAAATGGGGGGTGATAATGCTAAATGGTTGGGATGGGAAGCTACTGAACTGAGGGCTGCTGGTAGTAGTAGTAGAAGCCAGAGCCTTTCCATTTACTCTCTCCTAGTCTGCCTACTTACACAGGGTCCAGGATGCCGCCCCCTGTTCCTCTTCCCTCACTGAGCTTCCACGCTTTGCCTGTTCTGTTCCATTTCCTAGTCATTTTGCAGCTCAGGAGGCACTGCAACACCTGTCCTCATACCTGTGTCAGGGAGCCCTCTCCTCTCCCTGACTATAAAAGTACTTTCAAGAACCCAGCCCAGTGCTTGCACCTACTGTGTCTAAGCAAAATTTACTGAAAAACACCTCACCTGCAGCTTATGGAGTGGCCCCTTAATTAGTACAGGTTCAGCTCCCAACTTAGAGGTGTCAGCTGTGGCTCAGTTCATAGCACCCTCGCCTTTGAATCAGAGGGTTGTGGGTTCATGTCCCACTCCCGGAAACCAAGAACTGTGATTGTACTCGAAAGAGTTGCAATCTGTGACTGTTGATAACTCGAAAGAGTTTCAGCTCCCAACTTGCAGCTGCAGGCCTGATCTTAGTCGAGGTGTGTGGCCTGGACCTGCATAAAATGAGTTTCCAATCCTGGAGTCACATCAGCTAGTTTGGTTTTGAGATGTTAGGATAACGGCCATTCACCGTCTTCCCAGTGCTACGCAAACAAATTTCTAGCCCTCAAATTCTTTATTTCCTTTTTTCTAAGTCTACAGACAAGTTTGGCATTAACCAACTCATGCCAATTTTGGTGATGCTTTGTAGTGTTGGCTTTGGCTCTAAACCCAAGTTCTTCAATTGAAAAGTTATAGCATTTAGGAGCAGGGAACCTGAACAACTTAATACTTAGGCCAGTGTAGAGTGCCAGTCTTGACCGATAAGATCCAAACAAAAATACTTTGTGCAGGTTGAGGCGCACTGTCCACCATGTAGGAACATAAGAAATAGGAGCAAGAGTAGGCAGGCCATTTGGCCCTTTGAGCCTGCTCCACCATTCATTATCATGGCTGATCTGATTACAGTCTTAATTCCACTTTCCTGCCTGTTCCCCATAACTGACTCCCTACTGGTGTCTAGCTGAACGAACGTTAATGTTCCTTCATAGTTCTCAATCAGCTGAAGCACTTGGAGAAACGTAACTATGCAAATGTTGCATTGCTGTAGGATTACCATGATTATCATTACAGATATACTTTCTCAGTTCTTGTTACATATAATGTCCCGCCTCTAAAAATAAAATGATAAAATGATGGGAAACATTGTGCGCTAAGAAGGAAATGAAGACAGGCCACCAATCTCCTGGGACAAATGAAACAGAGACACATTATTTGTGTTGCTGTATGCCAATAAAACCCATAAAACATTTCCTGAAATGGCAGCACTGTTTTTCTCTGGTTAGCTGACAGTTCTTCAGAAGTTGGAGCAGGAGTGTTTCAATATTAGTGAGGGGCCCAACCCAGAAGTAATAATATTGTGTACATTGCATTAGAGAAACTTAAAGTTTGCAAACAAGAGAAAATGTTGCAAACATTCAATCAATTTAAATGCGTTCGAGGCTTTTGCTGAACATTAACTTTAGATATGGCTGCTTGATCATGTAGATTTCACTTCCACCAAATTAACACTATGCAACAGAGTCCACACTGATCATTTTTTAAAATAGTTCGCCCTAAACCAAAATTGATTTCATAAAATCATTTATGAACTTTAGAGATACACTTTGCAAAGATTTGCAGGCAATACTTAAATATAACTCAGCATGACTGAATTTAAACAGCAAATGGAAACATTTTCCTGGTTCCTTTTATAAAGAAAACAAACAGTCTTATGCAGAGGGAGAGAAGAAAGAGAAGAAATTGGGAAATGTCACAAAGGGATCTTGTGCAAAACATTTGGTGAAGAAAAAGGCCACACATCCATCATACTATGTGCACATGGGCACTGAACTCTTAAAGGGATCATGTTCTTAGCCTACTTCATTTAACAAGAAAGAAAGAGGGAAAAGTCATTAGGGTCATCAACCCAACTTCAACTGCTGACCATGAACCATGTGAAGAGGACATGAGGAGGTTTCAGAAGGATACAGATAGGTTGAGTAAGTAGCCAAAATCTGGCACATGAAGTATAACGTGAGAAAACGTGAAGTTGTTCACTTTGGTAGGGAGAATAAAAAAAACAGTATTACTTAAATGGAGAATGATTGCAGAACTCCGAGGTGCAGGGGAACACCTCGATCAGGTGTTCTCATGCATGAGTCACAAAAAGTTAGTATGCAGGTACAACAAGTAATCAGGAAGGCAAATGGAATGCTATCCTTCATTACGAGAGGAATTGAACATAAAAGTGAGAATATGTTATGCTTCAGTTATACAGGGCATTAGTGAGACCGCATCTCGAATACTGTGTGCAGTTTTGGTCTCCTTATTTAACAAAGGATGTAAATGTGTTGGAGGCAGTTCAGAGGAGGTTTACTAGATTGATACCTGGAATGAGTGGGTTGTCTTACGAGGAAAGGGTGAGCAGACTGGGCTTGTTTCCACTGGAGTTTAGAAGAGTGGGGGGTGATTTGATTGAAGTATAAAAGATTCTGAACGGTCTTGACAAGGTGGACGTTGAAAGGATGTTTCTTCTTGTGGGTGAGTCCAGAACTAGGGGGCACTGTTTTAAAATTAGGGGGTGCCCTTTTAGGACAGAGATGAGGAGAAATTTTTTCTCTCAGAGGGTTGAGAGACTTTGGAACTCTCTGCCTCAGAAGGTGGAGGAGGCGGGGTCACTGACTAACTTTTAAGATGGAGGTACTTATATTCTTGTCAGGCAAAGGAATCAAAGGCTATCAGGGGTAGATGGGAATGTGGAATTTTTAGTACAAACAGATCAACCATGATCTTAATGAACGGGAGAGCAGGCACGAGGGTCTGAGTGGTCTACTACTGCTCCTATTTCGTATGTTCATATGTGGCCCACAATCTAACCTATTTAACATCCTGGCAAAATGTTTTGCAGACTTTCTCCTTAATCTGGAAATGGCAGAATATCTTTAGTATTTTAGCTGTTCAAGCTAATTTAGGTGGTTGCAATCTCTCAATCTTCAACATCTATACTTTTCCTATGATCTACAGTTCTATTTATAACCAAGTCTCTTTTTCAAGGAAATCAATGAATGACATTAAATGCTTTTGCTGGCAGTCTTCCCATGACCACAGGGGTATGCGCGTCAATGTGCCATGAACTTATTTACTCTCACCTGAGGCTTGTTAATTTTAAACATCAGTAATGCATGCTTAGTTCAAATTAAATATGCTTTACAGCTACATTATCTGTTTCTCAGCATTTAGAAGACACTCACTCTGACCCCAGCCTTCTTTACTGAAAATAAATTCAGTTATAACAATCTCTCTTCATAATTTAGGGCTCCAAGTCTTCCCTGAAATCTCTCCAACAGGTCAATGTCATTTTGAAAATCACTCAGCAAGGCCAACAACTTGGCCTGAGCAAGCACCTACTTGTCCTTTTGCATAATTTACCTCTGCTTTGGATGTGTCTCTCATGATATCCTGCGAGTGTCACAGCTGCACTGCAGAAATGCCAGCAGCCACTGAAAGGGTGCTGGCTGACCAATATGCGTCAGGCAGCCAGGCACTGTCCTAGTTTTTGGAGGTGGGCGGGCAGTTGAAGGGAGGATTCACATTTTATGATATGCTTTAATGGCAACTTCCTCTTGGTGTCCATTTAGATTGGGTGCTGTGCAGATGGAACACTGCCAAGATGCTCAATGCTGCACTATACCCACCTAACCTAAAGAAAGTTTGAGAATAATTAGACTAGCGAATAATTCGGGCACAGCTTTCCCAGTTCCCTTTGGGTTCCCCACCCGGAGTGTGCATCTTGGTTTCTTGCTGACCCGTGTGCCTGATTTCATAGTGAATAGGCACTCAATGTGCTGAATCGCATTGCGTGCCTGGCTTTGTGAGAATGACTTAATATTTTCAAATGCGATTTATGCAATAATCTACATAAGATTAGAATAACCTGTTAAACGTAATAAATCTCCCCAAGATGCAACCTAGTACTTGTTAATTGATTCACATTGACTGAAAACTCTCTGACTGATGCTTGCTTGCATCTTTGTAAACCATCATTCACTTGAAAATAGAGACATATTACCAAAGCTTTATGTCTTGCACTCATCAGAACAAATGCGAGAGAGCCAAATTTCAAACGGGCACAACAATTTTTACTACAGGAGAAAAGGGTGCTGATTGGTTGGCACTGCGACTCTGAATGTTCGAGGTGTTGCAATGTGACCCTGAATGTTCGAAGCGTTGCAACACGACCCTGAATGTTCGAGGTGTTGCCTGGAGAAAGCAATGGGGAGCTATGGGCTGCTCAGGCTCCCAGAAAACTAAAAAAAAAGTCCAAGGCTTGAACATCTGCCCTTTGTTTGCAGAGAATGGCTCCCTGCATATGAATGTTTGTCGCATCTGTCAGCTGTAAATGAGCTATGTTATGAGCTTGACTGATTATCTTAAATTGGTTGTTCGTGTAATTATTAGCGCACTCAGGATTGTTCAGCAAGTGTTGTCCAATTGCAGAATCAAATCTAACAGTTGACATTTTGTTTTGAGTTTTGCAAGCGCGGGCTGGTCTAGCAGGGTCTGTACTCTGCCTATTATGAACAACCGAAGGAACATGTTGTTTGATCATCCAACCGTTGGGACATGCCTGGCATCACACAGGCACTGAAATTCATACACTATGTATCTCAATCGTGTGGTAAGGAGGACATCTTTTTAGACTGGCAGCAGCATCCTGTCAGTGGAAACTACCACTTGCCAACTATATCGTAGCAGTGTGAAATGGCTTGCTTAATCTATTGTTCAAATTTTTGAGAAACATTGCCTTTTCTAGGGCAATTTAAGGTAGACTTGGCACTCTTCAGGTCTGAAGGTACTTTGGCCCATTTGCGAGTTTGTGCAATACACAGATAGCAATGATCTGATCAGGATAGCTTTGATGCACTTTATTTCTGTGTCAAGTTTGCAAAGTGAGCAAATGGCTAGAGCCCTATGCATAAGATTGCTGTTGAGGCCAATCTTATAACATGTGGAACTATACGAATCCCAATGTGTATTTTGACAGTTGGCTTGCAGCAGGCAGTAGTGGAGAACCCACTAGTGGTTTTCTCAACTAGCACGTCAAGGAAAGGGAGAGCATTAGACTGCTCCACTTCAAAAGTGAATTTAGATGTGGGATGGAGTCGATTAAGGTGTGTAAGGAAATTGTTACATGCAGCTGCAGATCCAAAGATCGCGAACGTATCATTTATGTAACGGAAATATGAACAGGGTGGGAGATTAGGGTTCATTCTATTAAAATGCGTTTCTCATGAAAACCAGCTAAAACGTCAGTGAGCGTTGGACCTATGGATACACCATCTCTTGGGCATACATGGTGTCATTAAAACAGAACTCAATTTGCAAAGTTGCTAAGTTCAATGAATACAGATTCAGAAACCGGCAGCATGTATATATTGCTGTGATATGCCAACGTGACGCAGATGTCAATGGCTTCCTTCAGTGACATTTTTGTAAATAAGTTTGAAATGTCGAACAAGTACATAGGCAAGGTGTTGCCATCAATAAGCATGTCACATATAGTCTCTGTAAAGGTGAAGAAATCCTTCATTGCTTGCGTGGAAACTTCGCTAAGTACTAGCCATAGTAATTCAATCAACCATTTAGCCAATTCACGCTGCGTTATTGATAAAATAGAGTGTAACGGTACATCACTTTTGTGTGGCTTCAGCAGCCCATATATGCATGGACATAGTGAACCATGAGGACAAATCTTATCACGTATGTTGAAAGGCAGCACATTACTCTTACACAAGTCTAACAAATGTTCTTGTAGCTTGTTTTCGATCAAAGTTGTTCAGTCATGCTTGACGGCAGATCTAATACATACAAATTCATTCATTCATCATCTATACATTCCTTTTCCAATGAGCACTATTTTATCGGGGTGTTTTGAGTTATTCACTTCAAAAACAATGTGCATTAAGAACAAATTGTATTAGGAGAATACCAAATTACTAAAATTATAAAACCAGAAACCAAGAAAATGTTGTAAGTGCACATCAGATTAGTCAGTATCTGAAAGAGGAAGATAACCAGTTAATGCTTTGGGTGGGGAGTTAAATCAGAACTGGCATGGTCAGGCTAGACAAGTCATTTATAAAACTGCTCAAAATAAAAGACAAATATTCAACAATTTGTTTTTGTTTTAATATCTTGCAATCTTTTTGGGTATTTTTTGCTTTTAGTTATTCTTCCCTTCCCAAATTGTTTTAATCACTCCTAAAAAGGTACTTATCCAGTATATCTATGCCAGTTTTAATGAAAAGACTTAACAAAAATGCTTGACCCCCATTTCAAATATTGATAGACCAGTTGCATGCTTTCACCATTTGCTGCTTTTATTTCAGCAATTTAAAGTCTCTATACACACAGCTACACCTATGCAGAAGTACAGTTGTAGCAATCCAATATATTTAAATTGCAAATGAATTTTACCTTTAAAACTGCTTTTAATATTATTCAAGTCTTGCTTTGCTTAAGTGTGCACTTTTTGTAATGTAATTTTTAAACAACAACTATGGATTACAAAATTAGGCTGGGGGAAAAACTGGCATTACATCTCAACATTCAGAGCACTGTGGTAGGTAAGCTAAAACATTAGAACAACAGGGCATGTGTTAACATTGATGAAAGGCCAACTGAGAACTGTGAGGGGGAACTTCACTCTAGCTGATCACACTTGGAATTGTTTTAGGGTAGGGCAGCAGAGACCAAAACCTCAGATTCACTCAATTAGATGTTGTGATGGGGAACTGCAAGGTTTTTGCTCATTGGGTAGATGAACCAAATGGCCTCCCTCAACCACATTTACCTTGTGGTCTGACAGATGTCATAAAGACCAGCCAAGTCGAACTGGAATGATGAAAAGGATGAACGTATAATTATACTTACATGCTCTTGATACTTTTGACTTCCGTACATAACGTACTGGGGTGCAAGGCTGTAAATCATATAGCTCGTGTGTAGAACCATCAGCAGCAGAATCATGCAAAGAAAAAGAAGAGCTTGAGGCTGTGTTCGGCCAGGTCTAATCTTGTACAGCTATGTGCAAGAGATGAGAAAAAGAGAGATTTTCAAACCACCATATCTACTTGTTATTTATACATTAAATGTTCCTCAATGCCATCAGTACTACAGAATTCTTCAACATTATTCTGCACCACAAACATTTGAGATTATATAAAAACATACTTTGTGCACTTAACTAAAACAATGGTTAAACCAAATTGATACACCAAATGGAATGTTTCCATAAAATGCCAAAACAAACTGAAGAATTCACAATTTCAATCTAACCATAAAATGTCATAATGGCATTCCAGGCCCGCTGAGCTCTTTCCTTAAAAAAAATTAACTTTTGAGCTAAAAGGCTGAGGCTAAGTACAGTAATAAAGGGACTTAAACTTTTGAGTAAGCTTAATACTATAGCATTAACTGGGCAACTAATCACACAATTTTCAAAGCTTTAAAAGGAATAGTTTTAGTTCATTTCACCAAATTCCCTTTTCCTCCAACATCTTTTTGAGTTTTATTTATTAAGAAAATATCCAGCTTAAGAAAAGATTTGCCGAAGTAGTGGTGATCTTTATGAAGGTGAAGCAACTTGAAGATATTGTAGTTACAACCTTGAACAAATGCCTTACCTTCCTTGTTAAAGCAAATCAGAGGCCATAAAACCTAAAATTATGACTTCCAGCATTGTTTACGATGCTCCACTATTTCACAATTACCATTTTGTCAAAAAACGTTAGCTGCTTGTACTGAGAGAACATAAGAGGCATGGCTCTTACACTGGATTTTATAGTGCTCTGTAGGCATAAATTGGGCAGTATAGCAAGACCAGTCATTCTTTGAAATTTACTGATAGGTTCCTAGTTTGTTCTTTTCATACTTCCCTCCCTCTTTCTCAACCCACGTGCAGACACACCCCATACCGCCAATAAGAGAAAATACCCTTATCCAGAAAAACCAGATGCCCATGTTTCGGATCCCAGCCATGGAAGTGAAGACTAGGTACATTGTGATGATAGCAATTAGAATATAGTCCAATGGGAAAACCTGGAGAGGAAGGAAAAGAAAGAATATGAGTTCTGTGTTTACAAAAATAAATAAGTTGTAACTGTAGTTACTTATAATCAAACTGCAGCAAAACAAGCAAAATAACAATGTTGTTATGAATAGTGGCAGGCCATTTAAAATCCATATTACTTAATGTTTCTAAATTTAGATTCTTGCCTTAATTGAGACTGTCACAAAACTTTTGATTGGCTGGATCTTTGGTAAGTGAAATTCCATTGAAAAATATATCTATGAAGTTAAATTAAATTACTTGCAAGTGGAATTCCAGTGTAGGTTTATGATTATCTTCAATAATTTGAAGCATGGATAGTTTTCAGACTGCAGCAACAAAGATAAACACTGTAGCAGTGGAAATGTGACTAAATAGGAAAATACTTTCTAATTTTTACAATCAAAACATTGGCCTTACAGGAAAAATAAAGAGATTTCAGCAGCAAGTATTGAAGAGAACTCGATGCCTCATGAAGAGCCAGTAATCCGAACACTTACAAAGCGAAAATTCAGGTAACTCAGCCATTCAGGAACATGAATCTATCTTTATTCACATGCTCAATCTGAACAGTCATGTAATAGGAAACTCCCACCCCCAAGTACCATCCCATACACCCTGATGTGGTGATCAAATCATTACAAACACACTTCAGTCATAATCTGCAACAAGGTGGTGAGCTGTAGGGTAGGTGTGGGTGAGTAGTGCTATAAAAGCACAGAGGAGCACTTTGCTTTCTGTGTAGCTATGCTAAAATAAGATGCATATAACTGTTTCTGAACCTTAATTCAGAGTCCTCACAAGTATGGGGCAATTTAGATATTCAATTTTGGCAATTCCACTTCCTACTCTTTAATGTCAATTTTGCTGGAACTTGGGGGCTAAGCAGTAAATTTTCAAATAACTGTATCAAGAATAGACCAAGGAGGTCTTGGGGTCCATTTCTAGTCTAGAAGTGCTTGTTTTAGTTGAGAGATCTTACAGTTAGCCTGATCATCCCTGGTGGGAGAACAAAAATAAAAGCAGTTGAGGTTCCTGTTTGATTACTTATCCAGTGAGATCCGCTTAGTTAATGCCACCTCCCAGGAGAAGGATGGCGTTGGTTTTCATGATGTGAATAGCCCAAATAAAGTCCCCACCCATGGTCCAAAATAAAACCAATACTTAGAAGAAATGCAAGGAGGAAATAAAGGGTAAAGCAAAATTGGGGGACAATCTTAGTTGAATGCATAGCTCAACATATAAGGCTTTTTTTTTAAACACAAAGAACCTAGGACTGAATTTTCTGGTTGGTTGGCGGGGGGTGGGGGTGCAGAGTGGGCGGGCAGGCGCGGACCCGATTACTACCTGCAATTGGGTCGACGCCGCCATTTTATGTGGGCAGGCCAATTAAGGCCCGCCCAGTGTAATGCATGACTCCTGAGGATAGCAGGAGTGGGCGGGTGGCGGCAGGAGTGCACTATCCGCCGGATCCGAGCGTGGCCTGGCAGCCTGTTTATTTGAAGCGCTGGCAGCCTTTGCAAAGGCTGCTCACGATGGCAAGTGGAAGGGCTCACCAGGGGGCTTCTGGTCAGCAGGCCAGTCCGGAGTGTAGGCCAGCAGAGCAGGTCAGGCTGGAGGGTAGGGCAGCGGGACAGGCCAGGCTGGAGGGAAGGGCGGGGGTTAGTGTGTCCCATATTTTTCAGATGACTGTCTTGCTGCCCTGGTGGGAGGCGCTAGTTCTCCAGGATTGGAGGAGGTGGTCCCCCCACATGACGAAGCGTGCCTGGGTGGAGGTGGTGAGCTCCCGCGACGTGGTGCGGTGCACCTGGATCCAGTGTCGTAAGCACTTCAAAGACTTGCTGCGCTCTGGCAGGGTGAGTACCATGTTGGCATTGGTCATTTAACCCAACAAGTCAGCTTACACCCCACTGCTGCACCACCCCCCAAATCTGAGTGTAGTGACTGCATTGAATCATTGATGGCATTTGTCCTTTGCTGGGTGGGCCAGCAGATATTGCCCATGCTGAGGTCAGTCTGAGAGGGTGATGAAGAGATGTGTTTTGCCCCCGCAGCATGTGTTACAACATGACTGGTTTGGGGGCAACCTGGAGGAGCTGCACCTAGGTAGGCACTGTGTTTGAAGTCCACAACATGTCCAAGTCAGGGTGATGACATGGTGGGGGAGCTTCAAGGTGGTGTGGCGTGGAACCTTCTGCTGCGCTCCACATGCTTAGGCCTCCTTGCTATGAAGGATATACCGTGTGGTGCCTAATGTGATGTAGGCAGCATGTGTCCAAGAGGGGGGTGAAGGGGTGGGAGTAGGCCTAGCATCTTTGTGTGAGTGTTCGGTAGCAGCAGGGTGAAGGCAGCACTGGAGCCCTGAGATGTCCCACTCTGGTTGGAGTGTCCACGTGCAATTTGCACTAATCAATGCTCGCCTCTCATTTCAGGAGAAGAATGCTCATAACGCAGCAGAGCATGTGAGGACTGGCAAACAAAAACAAAAATACCTGGAAAAACTCAGCAGGTCTGGCAGCATCTGCGGAAGGGAGCGCAGTTAACGTTTCGAGTCCGCATGACTCTTCAACAGAACAAAGGAAAAATAGAAAAGGGGTGAAATATAAGCTGGTTTAAGGGGGCTGGTTGGGACAAGAGAGCTGGAGGGCCATCATTGCGTGCCCGCCCAGCGAAATATTGTGATCGCATTCGGTGACATCGGGATGCTCGCCCGACGTCACTGCGTGTCATTTTAAGCGCGAACCCCACATGCCAACGGGAAAATTCTGTCCCTACAGTACTAAAAGTATTTACAAAATAGTGAATATGAACCATCTAGAAACTACTGAATGTTTTAAACCTTTCTGAAACTCAGGGTGAGATGGTCTTAAATACCATAGGTCACTGTGTATAACACACCATTTTTCGGCAAATAAATCGACCCTCCTTTTCAGCCACTACATGCTGCATGGTAGTCAGCCTCACTGCATGCTTACACCCACAAATGCATGTTTTACTTACCAATACCTTATAACTGGTTGCAAGGGATCAGGCAGGCAATACAGGGCTATGCTGCAAAGATGCATAGGAGTAAGATATGCCCACACAAAGCAGACCCCATGTGGCGAATGACAAAGATGGCTACCACCCACACTGGTGGTTCACTTTTGCATTCAGTGTACAAAGCCATCCCTGTTTTGGGAGGGATTTTCAGGGCTTCAATGGTTGACTTATACCCTGGCATCTATGGTAGCACTCTTATATTTCAGTTTTTATTTTAATATATAGGATATAGGCATTTGAGGCTCAGTTTTATTTCATTTTCAATCATTGACAGGCTGAGGAATGTAAAGTAGCATTAGACACTAAAATTAGAGAATTAAGAGTATTGGATAGCAAAGGTCAATCATATCCTTCCAATCATATGCTTTTAAGAATCATTAGAAACAGGTGTAAAACCAAGGATTGGAAACTAGCGACATTAATCTTTTAAAAGTGGGTAAGAAATTTAGTAAACTACAGGACAATGACTCCAATATCTGCTGTTCGCCAAGTTTTAGAACGTAACCTGAAAGCGTGGTAATTTTTTTTATTATTCATGGACGGGATGTGGGCTACGCTGGCTGGGCCAGCATTTCTCGCCCATCCCTAATTACCCTTTGAGAGGTGGTGGTTAGCTGCCTTTTTGAAACACTGCAGTCCATGTGGTACAGGTGCACCCACAGTGCTGTTAGGGAGAGAGTTCTAGGATTTTGACCCAGCAACAGTGAAGGAACGGCGATATATTTCCAAGTCAGGATGGTGAGTGACTTGGAGGTGAACTTCCAGGTGATGGTGTTCCCATCTATCTGCTGCCCTTGTCCTTCTAGATGGCAGCGGTCGTGGGTTTGGAAGGTGCTGTCTAAGGAGCCTTGGTGAATTCCTGCCGTGCATCTTGTAGATGGTACGCACTGCTGCTATTGTGCGTCGGTGATGGAGAGAGTGATTGTTTGTGGATGTGGTGCCAATCAAGTGGGATGCTTTGTCCTGGATGGTGTCAAGCTTCTTGAGTGTTGTGGGAGCTGCACTCATCTAGGCAAGTGGAGAGTATTCCATCACATTCTTGACTTGTGCCTTGTAGATGGCGGATAGGCTTTGGGGAGTCAGGTGGTGAGTTACTCATCACTCGACTCCTAGCCTTGAACCTGCTCTTATAGCCACAGTATGTACATGGCTAGTCAAGTTTAATTTCTGGGCAATGGTGACCCCAGGATGTTGATAGTGGGGGATTCAGCGATGGTAATGCCATTGAATGTCATGGGGCGATGGTTAAGATTCTCTCTTGTTAGAGATGTCATTGCCTGACACTTCTGTGGCATGAATGTTACTTGCCGCTTGTCAGCCCAAAGCTGCATATTGTCCAGGTCTTGCTGTATTTGGGCATGGACTGCTTCAGTATCTGAGGAGTCACGAATGGTGCTGAACATTGTACAATCAGCAGCGAACATCCCCACTTCTGACCTTATGATGGGAGAAACGTCATTGATGAATCAGCTGAAGATGATTGGGCTGAGGACACTGTTCTGGAGCTAAGATGGCCGACCTCCAACAACCACAACCATCTTCCTTTGTGCTAAGTATGACTCCAACCAGTGGAGAGTTTTCCCCCTGATTCCCATTGACTCCAGTTTTGCTAGGGCTCCATGGTGCCACACTCGGTCAAATGCGGCCTTGATGTCAAGGGCAGTTAATCTCACCTCACCTCGGAAGTTCAGCTCTTTTGTCCATGATTGAACCAAGGCTGTACTGAGGTCAGGAGCTGAGTGGCTCTTGTGGAATCCAAACTGGGCGTCAGTGAGCAGTTATTGCTAAGCAAGTGATCAGTCTTTCCATTACTTTACTGATGATCAAGAGTAGGCTGATGGGGTGGTAATTGGCTGGGTTGGATTTGTCCTGCTTTTTGTGTTCCAGACACAACTGGGCATTTTTCCACATAGCCGGGTAGATGCCAGTGTTATAGCTGTACTGGAACAACTTGGCTACGGGCACGGCAAGTTCTGCAGCACAAATCTTCAGTACCATTGCCGGAATATTGTCAGGGTCCATAGCCTTTGCACTATCCAGTGCCTTCAGCCGTTTCTTGATATTATGTGGACTGAATCGAATTGGCTGAAGACTGACAACTGTGATGCTGGGGACCTCCGGAGGAGGCTGAGATGGATCATCCACTTGGCACTTCTGGCTGAAGAGTGTAGCAAATCCTTCAGCCTTATCTTTTGCACTGATGTGTTGGGCTCCCCCATCACTGAATGTGGAGATATTTGTGGAGCCTCCTCCTCCGGTGAGTTAGTTAATTGTCCACTACCATTCATGACTACCTTGATAGATATTGGCTGATTGGAGGGAGTCAGCATGGACTTATGAGAGGGAGCTTTTGCTTAACACATTCACTGGAGTTCAAGATCACGGTGGTACATAAATTCAACAAAAGTACTGCAGAGTCTACTCAATTAATACTTGGCTAATTCAATTTCTAGAGTTCTACTTTGCAGGGTTATTAGTGTTGCTTAATTCAGATCATTAGTCAATTCATTTTATTCAGTACTCTAGATGCAATTTCAATAGGATTTTTGATATTTTGGTATAAAAGTGGTCGATCAACAAGACGGTGAACTATGGAAATGGGGTGCAACCTGAAGTG